>NW_024881261.1:40931928-41531928 GCF_018691265.1 Tyto alba | reverse complement strand
ACAAGGATAACAAATGTAAGTTGTAGCATGAACTTACAGGGACAGTATATTTTAGACAGCGCTTTTTACACTTTTATTACAGTGATTTTAACATTCACATATTTTTTTGAGACATTTGAAAGGAGCACAAGCTCTGCATTCAAGAACAAAAATTGCAAGCAAGTTGCTGGTGTATTCATTAGACTTGAATTGCCTGCACAGTACCTGGGTCAAATTTTGTAAATCACGAAAATTTATGGTGTAAGATTATAAGTCATGATTCAGCTGAAGCATTTTGCTTTCAGTGAGAAGAAAAAGTCCATCCATATAAGATGTGATTTACTGTTCTGGACTTACTGAAGTCAGTGGAAGCAGAAGAGAGGAGGAAGTAGAAATTTTATTTCTCAGACCATTAAATTGAGGTTTTAGAGATTTAAGTTTTTTTTTTTTTTGTTTGTTTTTGTTTTTTTTTAATTTCCCATTTGGAAATGAATCTGACTTTGAAAGTCATTCCTAAGAAAGCAAGTTCTAAAGCACTGAATGTGAAAGGTAGGCTTTAGGATCAGGTAAAACATTTTCTTTAAGTTTTAACCCTGTAAACTACAAATGCTATGATACTACACTTTAAAACTTGAACAGAATCACTTTGGAAGGAAACAAAAAATATTGGATTGGCACTTGTAAGCTCTGCTCCATCCCTTCCTTCAGAGTCCAGGATATAAATGTGAATTGTACCACGGACAAGGGACTCAACATAGATATGGTAAAAAACCCTAAAATCTGGATCTTCCTCTGTAAAATGTTTAGTATTCCAGGAATTATTTACATCTCAAATGGAAAAGTGCATAGTAAAAAGCAAAGGGTGTGCTCTGCACTCTCCAGAGTGGGGCTGTCCCTTGAGTTAGGTGTCTCTAGATACAGTGTCCATATGATGCAGTTGTCGGAGATCTTCTGCTCCCTCTGTTGTTAAAAAGATATCTCTGGGGGCAAAATGCTGTGGTTGCTGGCTGTGAGTGGCAGTTGGTGGAGGAAGTCCATCCCAAAGGGAGAGCTGGATCTGCATAGACATGCTCTCTAGTTTTCTCAGGGTATTTGTGCAACACAAAGTGCGGAAATCACCTGGCATCAGCTGCTGTTCCTTGCAGTTTCCTCCTCCGTATGACTTTGGGAAAACTCCCTTTTTTTTTTACCCTTCTCATTTAAGTCAGCTGTGCTGAAGATGATGTTTCTCCTGCTTTAACAGTGAGTCTGCTTGTCTTGTTGGTTTTTACTTGTCACTTCTTGTTTTCCTACAAAATTGGCCTTTTCCAGCCCCTTTCCTGGCTCCTGCTGGAGGGAGAGAGCCTTCCCATGGGCATGGCTCTTGGGGAGACTGGGAGCCTTCTCTTCTGTTTTATCTGTTCCCTGTCCCTGAAAGATCTTTTCAGTGTTTTCTCAGCTGCTTTGTAGTCTCTTGCTTTTCTAGCAAGTATGTGAAATTAAGGGAGTGTTTACCCATATAGCCAAATCACATATTTCTTTCCAGAGCTGCAGAGTCCGGGGTGTTGCCAACTTCCATAGCATTGCCTAGTGAGATTCCTTTTAATGCCAGGCACAGTGCCCAGCAGCCTGCTGCCTTTTGCATCCAACTTCAAGGTAATTAATGTCCAATTTACTCTGATGGATAATCCATTCATAATGCCCTGCGGTGCTGCCAGTGTGGTGCTCCCGCCTTGCTGTGCCGTGATTGTGCACACTGGGGACGGAGGACGCTTTGCTGTGCCCGAGCACCCCTTCGCATCGAGTGGTCTGTTGCATTTTTGAGGTCTTTATCTATTCCAGGCTGTGTACTGTCAGGGATGGACTGACATACTATGTCAAACTCCAGATATTGTTCTTAACTGATTCTGAGCTGTGCAAGTCTTCCTGCTTCAGGTGTTTCTTTTAAAATCTTCATTTTTCAGCTCTGTCTCTATTATTATGGTGCTGCACATGTTCCATTAGCAGCCTCTGGTTGGAGGGACTTCCACTGTTAGCCAAGCTCAAAATCCCTTGTCAGAGGCAATTTAGATGCTCTTTTGTACTGTATTCTGCTTCAATTATTTTCTTTCCCTTTCTTCTTTCCCTTGTCAGAGAAGAGAATATGTAAGAGACATGCAATTTGGGTTTGACTTTACATTTCTAATAGCTATTTTTCACGTAATGTAAGATTTCAAAGTACAGGACTTCTGTTACTGAGTTTCATGTACCGTGGGAGCCAAAAAAAAAAATACAAGGGGTCTAGACATCTCTGTTATATCTAGCTCCTGCAGATCTGGTTTTACCTGTAAAAGCTTTATTGGGAAAAAAAAAAAATTACAGCACTATCACTCCTGTGAGTCTGCCTAGACTTTTCTATCCTTGTTGAAAGAGCTACTTTTGCAACTGGACTGAAAGGCAGCAGTGGTGGACAGTGATTTAATTTCCTAAATTGAACACAAGCATTTTATATTAATACTAAGAAGGGGGTGTAAGGAGCTGAATGAATTAATGCCTCAAACATTCCTCAACAGAGAAAGCCTCAAGGACACGTTGTGGCCTTTGTGATTAGTCTAAGGAAACTGCCTAGGGAAGCACCGAGTGTACTGAAGGATGCACTGCTCCGCTCCCTGCTGCTGTAGTGCCCAATTCCTTAGGTACACCTCAAAAGAAGGAAATGTAGCCTGAGTGAAACCACCAACTCGGTTGAACAAGGGGGTCGGTGCACCCCATTCCCCCTCAATGCACATGCAGAACTCGTGCTCCACCCTTTCCTTGCCTCTCATGGAAATGAGTTAGTGGAATACCTGCCTCTCTTGATCTACTATGCTAGTCACCTGATAAAGATGTACTTAAAAGGCGACAGAAAACTTTGCTGGGGTGCACCCACCACTGAAGAGAACCAGACCTGAGACAACGCTGGAACCTGGGTGGAGAACTGGACTCCTCTTCCTTTCGCCTCCCCTTTTGCCTCCCCTTTTCCTTCCCCTCCTTTCCATTGCTCAATAAGAGACCACATTGCTTACTATCCTTTTCCAAGTTTAAGTTGTTTCTACTGCAAGGAAAACGTTTTAACCAGTCATTTGGTGCCATTTCACCTTAATTTACCCCGAGGGGATCACAGAACCTTTACGACTCCCTGGGCTCCCAGTCTGAGTCATAACAGGGTGATAGCAGACAGCAGTCTGAACTTGGGGCATCTTGTGCTGTGAAGGTGTCAAGTCACCGTGTTCCTCTTTGGCAGCAACAAGTACTTGGAGATAGCAGGAAATACTTAAAAATAAGTAGTGCACCAAAAAGCATCTACAGCTAAAAATATCTTTAGGATATAGCTTCATGCTTTTATTTTTGGAACCAAGTCAAAGGGGAAATAGCTTAATTATGTTTCAGAACAAATAGAAAGAAGATACAAGTTCTGTTATGGTGGAAAATTTTTTGACAGGAAAATTGGAAGATTTTGTTGTCACAAGTTAAATAATCAGGAAGAATTCACACCACTGGTGGAGGTTAGTCTATAAGCTGGGGTGATGAAAGGGCTATGAACCAAATACACTCTGCGCCCCACCCCCCCTTCTTTTTTTTTTTTTTTTTCCCCCTGAAAGTGTACTTTGAGATTTTAAAAAGCACGTGGGAGGATTTTGTGACTTGAAATCATAAGTCCCACTAAAATATCTATGATGTGTGCACTCAAATACCTGTTGCTGTTATCCTTTTGCGTAAGGAGCAGCCCTGCCCTGCCCACCTGCCTTGGCACTCCCAGTGACTTCTGCCCTGTCCGACTTCTGGTTCCTTAGCATATGAGTGCTGGGGCTGTTACAGCCATCGAAAGGCACATTTCTGAGCTGATGCTCACTTGTCCAGTCTGGGGAATGCTGTTAGTGGAGGCTTTTGCTGTCAAGTTAGGGAACGCTTGGGTTTTCAGCCTGTGCATGAGCTGAAACTGGTGTTTCTCTGCTTCTCAGTCTCATTCAAAACAGAGTAGATCTGCTGATGCTGTTGATCACACCTTTGGATTGTAGTGTCAGACCCCTTATGCAGTACTTTTGGAGACTGGATAAGGAGTAAAAACCCTTGTCATGTGCCCCTTTAGTAGCTGCTACTTTTCACAAGAGGATGATTTGGATGGGTGATTTCTTCCCAACCAATGTTTCATTTGTATTCTGTGCTGGGGTTTTCTTAGAGGGATAATAGGAGATGCTGAGGGACTGCTGCTTCATGATGCTGGTATGACAGCTTATGAAGACAAGTGTAAAAATCCATAGCGGCAAAAATAGACACCAGCTTTTGTCTTCTTTCCAGAATCAGCTGCACCCGTGTCCCTCCATGATAAATGTTTGCCTCACTGCTTCTTCAGCATCTCCAGTGTCAGAGATTTCAAGGCTTGCTCAGGAAGCCTAGCCCAATATTGCCTTGTCCTTACTTTAAAAAAGTTTCTCTTCTTACCTGACTTAGCTTTTCTTTGCCCCCGTTGAAGTCCCTATCCACAAAGACACAGAACAGGTTATTCCTTGCCTTTGTGCAACAGCCTTTTTTGTAGTCTGTCCTTTTGTTCATCTTTCATCTCCTTTTCTTGGGGCTAAGCAATGACAAATTATTCAGTCTCTACTCCTATGTGGTCTTTTAAACACCTCCAAAGGGAAAAAGTACATATCAGTTGAAATATTTTGAATAATATTTCATATATAGCTTATTTAAAAAAAGTCCTGTATAAACTTACCTCTACATAGTGGCATTTTGTCAGTTATACCTGCAGTGAAGATTTAGTTACACTATTTTTGTGTGTGTTTTTATTTAGCATCAAATTGGAGTGTGATTTGAAGCTTCATGGGCAGGATATATTTTTGAAAATCCATTATGGAATCTTCTAACTCAGGTGATGTTATTAGATCCACTTATCCACCAGGTAGCCCAAAGAACTGGGACAATCACCAGCCACTTTTGCAGTGCTTGCTTTATCCTGTGTTTTGAATTACTTTTTAAAAAGCAAGCTTATTAAAACAACCAGAAAAACTCCTAAGCGCTACAGGAGTAATGATCTTCCTAAAAGCATTTTTGTCTTGTTGTGCTGCAGGAATAGGAACTTGCAATGAAATTTAGAGCAGTTTGGTCTAAAAATTTGGAGGAGGGGAACAAATCTTGAACTACTCATAGAGAAGCAACTCAAATATGTGCAGGGAAAGTGTTTAAGGAGATAGTCTTACAGCTCTTAGTTCCCCCTGCCTTTGGTCCTCCATCCTTGTGTCACAGAGGGGCTCCCATCACCCTTCCTGCTGTCTGTGACTCTGGCTGTACGCATGGCTTTTTCCCAGTGCTGCTTCCATAAGGAATCCATAATCAGGTACATGCTAGTTTTGACATATTCTGATAATGAAATACTTCACTCTACCGTCCTAATTGAAGTTGTCTCGTGCAGTTTTGTGATACGGCTTTATTCAAATGACTTGCAATAGGTGGAAGCCCAGACGTTGCTTTTCTACCTAATTTTTCAAAGCCTTTATTATCAATGCCTTCATTTTCAGTCTACTCCAATGCTGCTTATAAATGCATTTAGAAAGGTTAACATTCAAAAATAATGAGACTTTCTTCATTTATAATGGTGACTGGGATATTGTGTAGTAATAATGTCTTCTGCTGAAATAAAACGTTCTTTGGAATGCTTTGAGGGCCTTTGTAATTCAAGGTTAAAGATACTAAGATAAGTCAAACTAGACTTGGTATTTTTTAGTAGTATTCAGAAGAGGTCCTTGCAGTTTGGGAAAGTAGTTGTTCTGAAGTGATGTGTATTTTTTTTGTCAACTGATTAGCTTGTTAGATGAGGAACTAATGAGAAAACATGAAAGTTTCTAGAGGTTTCTGTTGTACTGTTTGATCCGCAAAATTAATACCTATTCACTAGGGTCAAACTATTAACATATTCTGTAGTCTGGTCCAAATTAGTCAGTGTATTATCCCAGGTAGAGGAAGTATTGTACCATTATACTCCCATGCATTATAGATGTAACAGAACTTTATATTTTTGTTCTTTGATCCCCAAACCAGCTCAGCCTTTTTAAAGATTTTCAGCAGGATTTCCAGGGGAAAAGAAAGAGTAAACCTGGTCCGTTTGAGAATTTTAACCAGAAAGACAAAGGGAACTCTCCCAGCTGTGCAAAACTTCCCCTTCTGTTTTATTAGTTTGTCTACAGGAAGGTGAAGGCAGTAGCATGGTGTTGCTAAGGCATGTGTATGTATTCCATATATGATTGTGAAACTGTACAGAATTGAAGGAATTTGTTACTTAAGGACTGTCAATTCAATATAGGATTTTAAGCAAAAGAAGGTTAATATGAGCAGGGATCCAAACTGCCCCCATATGACTGGCTCTGTAGGATGCTCTCAGAAGCTCAGCTTGGCTATTTAATGTAGTCTGTAGTGCTCATCAAAATGAGTGTGTGTGTTTTCTAATAAATATACAATATTTTATTGCAGTTGGCCAACTCAGTATTGAGTTGTGCCTAGTAGCTATCAGTACAGTCTGACTTAGCCAGCCAGCTAGAAGCAGGAGTTAATACGGGATTTATTAAACTGTATTGGGTTCTTGTGCTAGTTTTTTCAACTATTTGTTAAAATGTGAGTTCTGTCTTGACAGCAATTTTCCTTCTGTATTTGTGGTAATGGTTCTGTGATATCTATAGTGGATTAGAAAGGAATTTCAGAATACTAGTCCATTTTTGGTGTCTTTAAGTATCATAGCAAGGGTAAATGAAGGAAAACCTTGTATAAGGCAGCGAGTGTTAACTGAAGAGTGATAGCAAGAAGTCTGGGTACCACTGCAAATATTAAGGGATATGCACATGTCTTCAGCTACTTGTTTATGAAATTTCCTGCATTAAAGTGGGTTTTAACATCTTCCATAAAAGAAGACTGCACTGCATTATGCAGAACCAAGTTTAAGAGTAGTTACCGAGTACAACCTTTGCAGCAGTGTATAGATATAAAAGAAATAGAAGTAGGCAATAGAGTTTCTTTTAAATCCACTGAAATCCAGAAGGCAGATTTACTGGTTTAGGTCAAATATTTGAGCTAGATCCCAGAATTTCTTCCTTGACAGGTTTATCAGCAAGCAAAAAATAGGGAGTTTCTCAATGTGGTACAAAAATTGGGCCAGAATAGTCTTCTGTTTTTTTCAGCTCCACTTTAAAGAAGGTTTACTCTACTGTATGTTTCTGTACATTGTGAAAAGACCTGTAATAGGATTTCTCTGGCTCTCTCTATCCTATCCTTTACCTTTCTAGGAAAGATGTGTTACCTCTTGCTTTCTACATGTCACCTGCATGCTAGTGATATACGCTTAGCCAGGGTTTGTGGTTTTAAGGAGCTACAGCAGATGCTTTTAAATCTTCTGTGTTTCCCAGAGCTCACAATTCCTTACATTCCATGGCTGAGATGGGAAGTATTTTTGTATGTTATCTGACCATAGCCTTCAAGCTCTACTTCGTAAAAAAAACAACTAACCAACCAAACAAAAAAATAACTGGAACACAAATGTTTGTAAAACAAAAACAAACAAAAAACCCAACAGAACTAACCAAAACCAGCCCCTCAAAAAACCCAACCCAAACCCACAACACCTGTGCACAACTCCTGAGAATAATAAAGGAAAAAGATCTCAACTCCCTAAAATCTTTTTTCTTAGCAGTCTACAAGTTCTGGTCCTATTTGAATACTGCTGTGGCTGCCCTTTCTGAACTAATTCAGCCTTTCTGTAAACTCTCAAGGATCTTGCGGAAAATAAATCAGATATCTTTTTTATAATGCCTCACCATGGTTCTGTTTAAGAAATAATTACATCAAATAGTCTTACTGTAATAAAAATGTGGTTTGTATTTTTTGCTTTTTTTTTCAGCAAATCAAATGGTGGCAGGGATAAAAGAGGCTTTGTAGTGAGCTTCTTGCTTTTCTTGCTCTAATTTGTTATAGCTCCATGACTTAGAGCTATGACTAAGGGCACAGTGGACTGATGGAGAAGGGCTAAACCACTGGTGAAAGGGAAGACCATCACTTCTCAGCTTTATTGTGGTGTGCAACTAGAAAAAACATGTAACATTGGTACTCACAAAAAAAATGCAGCATCACCTGGTGGTAGGATATGATCATTGCTATTTGCTGCAAAAAAATAGTAGCAGTATTCCTGGCTCAGAGGGGTGTTCCCACAGACAGGTCTATGAGGGCATGCATATTTTGAATAAATATCTGAGTATGTAAACATTTGCTGGCTATAGCAGTGTGGTTATCCTTGTGAACCTTATTATCCTCAGGAAAATCTGGCATTGTCCTCTAGTTTGCAAAGCTTTCTCAGCAGGTAACTGAGATCAGCTCTGGGCCCTGTATGCCCAAGGTAAAGTGGCCTGGGCATGTGCCCAAGCATTGCATGGCAGAGACCTGGACTCATATCTGCAGTGGCTGGAAATTTTAACCTGAAATTGAATTCTTAAGTGAAAATATTTTACCTTTTTATTGTGTATTTTAATGATGGTGCCCAAGTTACAGTGAAATTGCAGGCAATGATTTGACCTGTGGTACATGAAACTCTGCATATACTACTTTTTTAAAAGGTAAGAAAAAACAGCTACCAAATAGCAAGCAGTTTTCTGAAAAAAAAAAAAAAACCACCCAAAACCAAACTAGTACTTACCATTTTTGAATGATGCTTGTATTTATTTTGTATTTCTACTTTGCCTCATGGTAGCTAACCATTCCTTGGAAGTATTAATTTCTTCCAAGTGTTGCATATGGTGTCAAAGAGTAAAACAGGTTCTGGCTGGCATTTGAAGTGATGTTGGAACAGTGCTACTTGTATATTGTCAGTCATTGATCTTGCTATGCAAAACGATTTCTTGTAGCAAACAAAATGTGCCTGCTTTGCTGAAAGCAGAGATGTGGAATAGAGCTCTCTGCTTGTCTCAAAAATGTGAGCCCTGTAATTGATGCCTTGTGATGAGAGAAGCAATAAGCAAACTTGCATGTATCTAAGTTGCTGGTGGAGGCTTGGCAGGTGCCTGGGAATATCTGTAAAGAATGTAGGACTTTGGTTTTCTTCCCCACATGCAGTCTTGAAAAACATGGGGTTTGTATCATGTGATCAGAAGACTGGCTTAATAATTACAAAAGATCTGTAATAGGGACAGGGCCCTTCTGTTTTATTCAGAAAAATGTTTCTCATATATTTTAATGCCAGCTTGAACATATGTCATTTCATTGTTAAAAGATGCCTAGGCAGTACAAGTTTCAACCTGGTATATCAGTGTATATGGCTTTGCATTCTGCTGTTTCGCTATACCTGTGTTACAAATACTTTGTCTGGTTTTGGCTTTGTATGGGGCTTGTTAAGTGGATGCCTTTGTGGGTGAATCTTTAAGGTAATAGACTTCAACCATTCCTGTCAAGTGCCAAATAGCTTTATTTTGAAGTGGTAGGTTTACACATGGCTTAGGGACCTTATGAGAAAATTTCCTAACTCCAACACTCCAGTTTTTCTCTGGAAACAACCAGGCTGAGCAGCTGCATTTGTCCCCTTGGCTGTCTCAGGGATGCATGTGCTCCACAGTCTCTGGCCTCCTTTGGCTCAGGGCTGGTGGCCCATGCCAACCCCTGGCACTGCACCTTGTCTTTCACCAGCTCTTCTCAAAGTGCTTTCAAATGGGACCAGTTCTATTTTATTTATGCAGTTGCTGCTTTGTCATTTGAGGCTTTGCTACATCCGTATTCTTCAAGGGCTTCTTCCTCTGCAGGGGTTGGGTATGTGCCCGTTCGCATGCGGCCAGCCAAGCAATGCTGCTTGCCCAGCTGTCCTGCAGTGAACACTGATGACAAACTTGTGTTCCACCTCGGAGGTTGTGGAGCAGCTGTAACGACAGCGGCCGTCACTCTCCTGGGGTGCTGTCCTGGTGCTCTACAGGATCGAGCAGAGTCTGCCCACTGATGGCACTGCCAGCCCCTGAGCACCACATTAGCACTAACATTTCCTCTCCCTACAGTCTTACTCTCCTGCACTTTGGCCAGTCCCATCTTCATCTGATCGTCTTGTGTATTTAATAAGCTCAGAAATTGTGTCGCTCTCCTGACTTTCCAGGCACCCCAGGGCACCTTTCTCTCTGCTGCTTCTCTTGTTCTTGTTTCCCGGTCTTCAGGTATTAATATTAAGTATTCATTAGCAAGTAATACAGACCTATGGCTGCTGATTGAAAACATGGATTGCTGTTTCTTATCTCCACCCTTCATTAAGCCACCTCCATTGTGTGTTTACAGCCCATCTCCTGTTTTGTCCCAGCACCACTTAAAGTTTGTCTCCCCATCTCACTATGTTGGTGGGCTCCTCAGGGTATTACAGCCTTTAGCTGAGGTTGGGCTTGTGATGAAGCTTGGCTTCATCTGTCATCTGGCGGTGATTAAAAGCAAAGCTTCTGTCACACAGCTAAAAAGCCTCTGCCTCTTCCTAATGCTTGGACCCTGAAAAGACCTCCCTACTAACTTAAACACTGCAGTCAAGTCCAGCAATCAACCAAAAAAAAATAAAGGTCAGAAGGAGTATCTTCCTTTGCCATCAAGAACCTGTCTCTCACATTCTCTTCTGCTGACGCCCTACTGGTTCCTCTGCTTCTTTAGCCAAATCTTTAATTTATTTCCAAGCAAGGTGTAGAGAATAGCAGTGGTTTAAAAAGAAAAAACAAATGTGGTCTTGTGCAATAATGACGTAATGGTGTAAATGCTTTGAAGAGGTTTATTGTGGTGGACTTCCTCAGGTATTAATTGGGGTACACAGGTAGGTCACTACAGGCAGCAATGTGTTAAATGAAGAGGGAAAGGAGGAGTTTAATGCAATTACCAGTTTTAATTGCTTTGAAAGTGCTAAAAAGTTTTCAACAACTTGAGGTATACTCTAAATCCCATCCACTTGTTCTGCAAGGCAGGCAGACGGAGATGAGTATCTCCTGTTCCTGGGAGATGGTTCAGCTCATGTCAGACCGTGTGCCTTCCTCTAGTGCACAGGGGCACAGCTGGACAAATGCTGTGCTGGGGAGAGGAGAAGGAGTGTTGCCTCCCACCAGCTGTGAAAGAAGAAGCTATTCAGCATGAACAACTAGCCAATTGCCAGTTTAAGAATACAAAGAAGAATTCAAAAGTAATTCATTTAGTGTTACATCTTTCTTTTTCCTTTATTCTAAGAAAAAAAAAAAAGCCCAGTGTATGAAATGGCACACTTAAATAAGTGCCAGAAATTTAGTGCTGGGTGTCATGGTAGCAAATAAATGAGTGTCTAAAGCAGGCTTTAGAAATTTGAGTAGTGCATCCACTTATGCATCAAGAAAGCGGAAGGAAATCAGCAAACATCACTCTGGGGGTAGGTAGTACCCGCATCCTATTCTGGTCTGACTTCAGTTAAGACTCTTGATCTTGAAGTTAGTACTTTATTTCCAAAAATTGTTCCATTAATTTCATGTTTTACCCATGGTAATAAAGTTGAGCACATCTGTAGGTTTGTGGCACTTTGGGGCCTTGTTTGAACTGTTATCTGTCCAGAAATTGTATAAATGGTAATGTGAGCTGCGCTTCATTCAGCTGCTGTGAGTAGGGAATTGTCCTGAATAGCCCTTTCATAGGGTTTGGGGATGTTTCTGGTATTTGACGTTTGCCTGATTGGCTTTCCCTGGGATCAGGAGTGTCTTAAAAGATTTCTGCCTACACTATGTTTTTTCTGTCTCACGGAATTTTTTTTCCATTTTTTTTTTTTTTTTTTTCGTAAAGGAACCAAAACTTTCTTTAGAAAGCGAGGGGTTCAACTCAGTAAATCCTAATTAACTGAAATTATGAAGGGATGCCCAGCTTAATGCAGTGATCTAAATTGTTCTTCTGCTTGATCAGTCATGCACCATCAGCATCAGAGGGCAAACCATGAAACTTCAGAGAAATATTTTAATGTCCTTGTAAAAAACTTAGATGGGTTTTAGGCTTAAAAAGTTTGCAGAATGTTGTTCTAGATAATAAAAGCCGTAGGTGTTAAGTCAGCTGAAATATTACTGTTGTTTGTTTTTTTTTTTTTTTTTAAAAGCTATGTTTAAAAAAAGTTTTCATGGAAGTATTTTGTGATGTGAAAAGTGTTTGGGTGTCACAGTGTCTTCATCTTTGTCGTGGTTTGAGCCTGGTTGGCAGCCAATCACCACACAGCCACTCTCTCTCCCTTCTCTTCTGGCAATGAGAAGGGACAGATGAGCCAGGCTTGGGGATTCGAGGTAGGACTAGGAGGGGCAGCTCACCCATTATGGCCACAAGCAAAAGGCAGACTCATTAGGGGAAGAAAAAAAGAACATACATTTATTACAGACACTTAACAGAGCAGGACAGTGAGAAGAATTGCCACATCTTGAGAACACCTTCCCCCCACCCCTCCCTTCTTCCCGGGCTCAGCTCTGCTCCCGATATCTCTACCTCCTCCCCCAGTGGCGCAGGGGCAGGGAATGGGGGGTGCAGGCAGTGCTGCTGCTTCTGCCATCTGCGGTGGGGGGAGCTTCTGGAACTTCTTCCCCCTGCTCCATCGTGGTCCCCCTCTCACAGGAGACAGTCCTCCACAAACTTTCTCCAACTTGAGTCACTCCCATGGGCCACAGCGTACCCCACACTGCTCTATCGTGGGCCACCAACTTTCTCCAACAGGAGTCCCTCCCACGGCTACAGCCCTTCCCGAGCTGCACCGGCGTGGGACTCCCCCGCATGCTGCAATCTTCCCAGCGTTGAATTACAGCAGCGGGGCTACCTTTTCCCACAAGACCCCAGCCTTCTTCGGGCACAGCACCTTGATTATCCAGGTGAAAAGCACAGGCCATAAATCAATGTCTGCTCCACCGTAGATCTCCATGGGTGGCAGGGGGGGCTGCCCTGCCGTCTCCCCACAGGATACAGGAGGGTCTCTGCTCCGGCACACCTCCCCCCTCCTTCCTTCCTCTGTTCCTCCACTGACCTTGGTGTTCACGCAGCTGCCCCAACTCCTCCTCACCAGTCCCACTGCTCCTCACCACGTCCCTTCTTAAACACATTCTCGCAGAGGCGCAGCTGATGGGCTCAGTTTTGGTGCAGAGGTGGAGCTGACTTGGAGCTGGGGGAGCTTCGAGAAACTTCTCACAGGGGCCACCCCTATAGCCCCCTCCCCTGCTACCAAAAATTCTCACCACTCAGACCCAGGACAATCTTGCAATTGAAATTCAGAAGAGAGTCGGTCTACATGGAAGAAAGCTTTGCAAGGATTGGGCCTATAGTCTGTACTGATGTAAGTAAGATCTAAAATTCATATGGGATTTTGATATACTCCCAGGAAAAAAATTCTGTCTGTTCCAATATGGCTCATGCGAAGAGACTAATAGAAGTTTTACTCTTCTGCTGAACAATATGCTAGCATTCTTTCTGATAAAAATGGATATTCCCTCACAATGCCAATAATTAAGTTCAGTGCGAAATAAATGAATGCTCTGAATCTATTACTAGCGACACACTGGCAGCTTAATGCAGTAAGAAATCATGAAGCCTGATTTCAATACACATTATTAATTCATACTGGTAGAATGCTTTAACAGAAATAAGGTAAAGAAAAAATAACTTAATTTCCCCTTTTCCCTCCTCCTTGTCTTAAATGAAAGAGCTCTTCCTCCCCAGACTCACATAGTCATGTAATGTACAAGTAATTTAATTTTTATTGTGTTTTCTAATTAGCATGGTGGGATACCTCAGTGAGCAAGACTGGCTTTGTCCGCCTGCTCTGCATATAACGCAGCCGCTTGTGAGAGGCAGCTCAGCAAGCCCAGCATCCCCAGCTGCTCCTGCTTTTAAGTTCAGCAACCCAAGAACTAATCTGTCAGTCTTAGCGGCAGCTACTAACAATGCTTAGGCTGTACATCAGATCTGCCTTTAACTTCCCAAGACAGGGGACTCTGCCAGTCCCTGGTGGCTCAGAGCATGGAAGAGGAACTAAACTTCAGCAGCTGGGTTAAGTTTTTCATCTGCATGTCCCTATATGTTTTATGCAGTGGCATCTGTGATCAGTGCCTAAAGATAGCTTTTTTTCTTAAAAAAAAGCCCCTTTGCATGTTACTAATTTTGACATTTTTTTGTTTGCTATCTTTGTCACCTGTCCTGAAACTACTAATCTTTTATCGTAGTCTCAGTGACATCAGAAATAGGCTTGTGCCTCTTCACATGGTGTTCATCGTCCTCCTTCAGTCCCCTGGTACATTGCAGTAATGAAATAACAGTATAGTTCCTTATACGCTGTAAATCCTTTATTTTTTTCTTCCTGTCTCTGTTTTCCTTTCTCAGCTATTGACTGCCACTTTTACCAAAGCCCTTTAATTTCTTTTCAGTTTATATATGTTCATTTCAGAGACAAGATTGCTGTTGTATTTCTACATTGTTACTGGTTGTGGTTTATCTCTCTTTCTAGGTTTTATTAGCTTTTTATTCTCCCAAATTTATATGTTGAAGAGAAACAAGGACACCTGAATGCACCAATACATTTTTAGTTTCTTTATAAATGCAGAATGTGAATGTGAGCAGGTTTAGACATTGAAGGTTCATTGTCAGAGCTTACAGTACATACTTAGCCAGGATGTTAGCTGTATTTTTTTTTTTTTTTTTCCCGTCACTGTGATACTGGGGCTACCCTTTATTTCTGTGTTGAGATGTGAATGCCTTGGACAGGTCTCCTACTGGAAGTGAGTTAAACTTCGAGGAAGAAGTTAGCATTTTCCAGTTTTTCAGTTTGCACAAGGCCCTATTAGACAATAAATCTCTTTGATCAGAGCTGGAAAGCTTCTAGCAGCATAGGGGATTTACAGCCTTGTCTGAAATGAGAGAGTAGAGGTGGCTGAGGGTCCCCTATTCTCCCTCTGGAGTTGATGACAGCTGCCAGGTTACCCCAGGACACCTTGGTACATTTGTCCATCATGTGTTTAGATCAAATTCTGCATTTTTCTTGTCCAGTTCAGCCTCCAGATATGCTTATGAGGTTAATTTATTTACTCAGAGTGCAGTTAGTGAACGAATAACAGTGCGGTCCCCCAGGTTGCCCCATGTCTCTCCGGACTTGGGGCAGGTGCTGTGGCAAAATGCTGTCCACCCTTAACTGTTTTGTCTTCTAATTCAACATTCATTATTACAGTTAAATTTTTGCTAAGCAATGTAGGTGAAGAATAAAACTCATCTCCATAAAAACACTTTGAAAGCCTGTTTTGCAGAAACACTTCAGTGACCTTTCCCTAGCTGTATTGTGGCTCAATGGTGAAGATCTGAAAATCAATGCTAATGAGGATGCAGCTTCATACAGGACTCCTCAACTGTTTTGGATTCCTTTGTGGCAAATTATATACAGAACAGTTTTCAGTTTTCTAGATCTAAAAATTTTCTATATTTGGAAAAGGTCAGCTCTGTTTTGAAACTTAGATTGACATTTCACACATATCTTACTTTTATTAAAGATCAGTCTTAACTTCAAAAGCAAATCATGTGGTCTCAAATAGATGATGAATCAGGGTGCTCAGTACAGGGGTTACTTTAAGGGAGTCTGGAAAGTGTCCATCTAAGGGAAGATGGCTCTGGGTGAATTCTCCATTTCTCCTTGGTTAACACTGAAAAAAAATTAAATATTGGGTCTAATCCTGGCAAAGTTGTGTCTGGGCTCTTGTGGCTGGAAATGTGTGAAAAGTGCTTTATGAAGCTCAAAAGCTACATACATTCATGCAACTTGTGATTTTCCTTTTGTTACTGAGGACAGCTACTGAGGAGCTGCGCTGGATGGTGTGGAAGATCTCTAAATGTCTGAGATGGATCAGCAATTTAGGTAAGAAACATGTGGAAACTCCTTATGACAAGGAGCATGTTAGTCTTCAGAGGGATTTTTATGCTGTGGTCACAAGTAACCCCAGGGAAGAAGATGGTGAGTTTGGACACTGGCTTGTGTGAGAAAGCAAATTTTTGCAGCTGAGGAAGGAAATAGGCAGGAGAATGTTAAACTTGCACAGGAAGAAAGGGTGAAGCAGAGAACAAATGAGTGTTCCTTTAGTGCAAAATTAAGATGTTATGAACAAAATTAGACACCCAGTGGTACGGAGAGAAGAAAACTTGTAATTCTCTCCATGTCAGTGCTAGAAATCTGGAAAAATAGGCAGGAGGGCCTAGAATAGCTCATTTCTGAGTATTGTTATGACTGCACTTGCTGAAACCTGATGGCAAAATTTGCATGGTTAAAATGTTAAAACCCCTGGGTCTGACCTGTTTTGCAAAGTTTGAGTGGGAGAGAGGAATGTGAGTGCCAATGTCAGGAAAGGCATTGCCACTTCTGAGGCTCTGATCAGAAAAAAATTATTGGCTTGAATAACTACAGAGCATCCAGCACCCTTTCAGCAGCAGGTTTGAGACAGTCTGTTCTTTCCCCCTCTGGCAGGACCCCAGAAGAAGCCAGGAGACTGTTCCTTGAGGAGGAGGCTGAGCTGGTATGGGGAACTGATCCCGGGGTGGGAGGGCAGAGGCTGGGATGCCCAGCTCTCACAAAGCCTCTGGTGATAGTTTTCTGTCTGCAAGGCAGGAGCATTCTTAAAATAAAAAAACCTGACATCTTGTTTTAAGCTGCAAAACTCTTTCCTAGGCCTTACAAGGGCAAAATCTACATTAGACCTTGCTCTGGCAGGTTAAAAATGAAACATGGAATTGAAATTTGAGGCTAAGCTAGATACAATGACCATAACTTGATTGTATGTGTGATGTGCATAGAATAAAATCCAACCAATTACATTTTTAGTGCTTTAAAAAGGCCCATTCTAAAAGCTGCAAAGATTATTAGCCAAGTGGGTAGGAAGATGATGTCTGAATAGAAAAAATAAACGGCATTTTGGAACCGCCAGAAGTATCTCACTGTATAACCCAAAAGCCCACAGTCAGGAGGAAAAGGATGTATTTGTAAAATAAATGCTTTGCTACATCTGCATGCAATATAAAGCACACTGTGACAATAAAATTCCCAAATACCCAAAGCAGCAAGGGGAAATGGATAGTTAGAGGTGTTTATTAGATACTAGAAGCAGAAGCTAGTCAAGAAAGAAACAGGATACAAGTAGTAACTATAGTTGCCAGCATTGAATATAATAAAATTTTTTTTAAGTTTAAGGAAGACTACCACCACCAAAACTACTTGTTGAAATATCAGGCAGCAAGGATGGGTTTTGGCAGTTATATGCAGAAATGTGCTTAATTGATACTTCTGGACTGTATCTGGGAAACAGCCAGGTGATGTGGTCATGTCAAGTGAATGTGGTGATTAACTAACTCCCTTCCAATATTATGGGCCCATGGGTGAGCTGGCCTCAGGTGAGACTAGATGGCATAAGCCGCTCAGTGCTGATTTTTCCCATTTGACTAGTGTTTTGTTTATGGGTAAATCAACTCACCTACATCAGGAGGGGTTGAGGTGGTTGAGCCCTTAATGCACATTAGCTGATTACCTAAATTACCTCTGTCACTCATTGTTCTGGCAGTTACCAGAAGGACGCTAAGCAACATGCAGTCATTTGTCAGCTGGTGACTTGTGTTGTATGAGAGTGGGTGAAGATGCTTTTGGCTTGAATTGAATTTGATTTTGTTTGCTTAGTGTGTGCTGAAACATGCGGGAAATACAAAAGGCTCAATGTTAATGTTGGGAGTCTAGCTGAACAGAGAGAGGAGGTGATTCAAGTTGCTGTAGGCATGAGTTACCCTGATCTTGTTTATGGCTGTGAAATACCAATGCAGGTTTTGAATGACGAATACAAGATCTAAAAGTAATTGATCTCATACAAAACAACGGTGGAAAAAATACACCTTGTAAAATTGGTGATATCACAGATGATAACACTAATAATGTTGATACAGTATACTTTTCTGTGAGATGCAAGCTCTGCTGTCATGATATTTTGATTAAGAAACTAACCATCCAATACCAAATGCACTAAAAGCCAGCTAACCTGTGGGGCTGCAGAGGTTGTGATTAAATACACTCTCCATCCACCTGTAGGTTTGGAGTGGTTTCCCTGGCCGGGTTTCACACAATATGTGCCTTGTCTTCGTGCTATTTTGTTGTTAAATCAGTGAGTGATTCGAGGAGGAAAAAAAATCCTGGTAGGATTGCTAGCAATAGAAGTTTTCAGATGGCACAAACCACCACTGTCTGTAAACTTCGAACGTGGAGGGAAGTTGGAGTGATAAATAATGAGAAGATTAGATCATTGCTTCAGTGTAATCTGGGTTATTTGGTAAATTTGGTATAATATGCCTTCTAATAGGTCTAAATGTGAACCGGGGAAAGATGAGCTGATGTGCTCTGGTCGCTGGGCGTACAGCGTGCGGGATGGGCACGGGAAGGCTCAGCTGGCCAGTGCAGCACTTGTGAGCCTGCCCCGCACCCCACTGATTCGGGGGAAAGCTGGAAGCTGGAGAGACCTCTGAGCAGAGTCAGGAGGGTTGCCAGGAGAATGGGCAAGGATTGCCTTAAAAGGCTCAAGCAGCTCAATCTTGGTTTAATAAAGAAGAATTTGAAGGGTGTCTTGATAGGCTGTAACTGTCTCTGAGGGAACCGATATTTGACAGTTCAGTAGATAAGACTTGGCTTTTTTCCTACTGGGTGAATAATTAAGATTTGGGACAACTTGTTCTTCACTGTAGAGGATTTCTGACACTGGTTATTTTAGAAACCGATTGCCCTGTTTTTTAAAAAGATATGATTCTAATGCGAACAGGATTTAACTCTGGGAAATCCAATGTGCAGCATGTCAGATGGAAAGATCCTGCTGTTTCTTTTTAGCTCCATAACTTGGAGATAGATATTAGACTGGGAAGCTGGTCTGGATAGGTGTCTCAGCCAAGAAGTATATTTTAAGTTTGATAGGAGCTCAAAACTTTGCCATGAGGGAGGTGTATATGGATGGTCAGGTGAATTCATCCATTTGGCTCATCAATGCATTCTCCAGCACAACTATCTGGAGATGGATACTGTCCTGCAGACTTTTCAGCTGAGTGGGTTTCCAATTGTACAGGCTCTAAGGGAGCTCTAGCAGTGAAACAATTAATGGCAAAGACCACTTAATTCTCTTTCTACTTCTAGGAACCATATATTTCTGTTAAAATTAGTTAGGTTTTATAAGTCCCAGTGAAATTTGACTGCACATTCCTATACAAGCTCCTTTATTCCGAGGTGCTCAAGACAGGGAGAAAAGCAACTGGCTCTTGGCATCACTGCAGTTGGGAAAAAAGCGGCAGTCCAGACTTTCCCTGTTTATTTCTGTCAGGTCTTATCTGCAAGTCTGAACATGGTAATATAAATTAGAAACTCTATTTATCCCCCAGAAAAGCAGATCTGCCTCATGACATTGAGTTTAGTTAAGTCCCCTCTCTGTCCCCTAGCTTTCATCTTGCGGATTCAGACAAACTGATGAGTGCATCATAAATTCTGAAGGCAACTCTGAAAAATGCTTCAAAAAAAATAATTGTTCATACAGAAAAGGTCTGTAAATTTTAAGCATTAAGCAACACATAATTCTGTTTTGCTGTGAATGGCAGTGCAGTGGTGTAGGATAGATGGAGGTCTGAATTTAAGCAAGTTTTTCAATTTTCCTTCTTTTTTTTTCTCTTGGATTTAGTTGGTCCTTTCCTATTCTTGCTCCCCCATGCCCTTCCTTCCTGTGGTATCTCCCAGCTGTCTTCTCTCCGTTTCTCACTCCACCCCTTCTTGAAGAATTGTGCAAATTAAAGATGTAGAAGAACACTGGAGTATACTTAAGCCAAAAAACCTCTAAGAAAAATGAGAATATATTGTCCTTTCTTGCAGCATCTGAAACAATTGGAACAGAAAATGTAAGTGTTGGGACTTCAGCAGCTTTTTCTCATGAGACTTTCTTGGTGCCTGATAGATGATATAATCACAAAGTTTTCCCTGGAGTCCCAAACATTTCCTGTCGTGTCTTCATTTGATGGCCCCTAAAATGATATTAGTACACCAAGAAGCAACAAAATCTTTCAAGCATTAGCGGATGCTACAGGCTCTGCTGCATGACGGTTGCCTTGCAGAGCAGTGTCAAACTGAAGCAATCTCTCTGAAATATTTCCTACAACAAGCTCTGCTGTGTTGCTTATGTCACAACTCTTTGTCTGCTGCCATTGTGAGCCTGGAAATAGTGCTGAGAATTATAAGACAGTCTTGGTTTGGCTTTGCCGGGGTAGTGTGACAGTCTGTTATCTCTTTTCAGTGTTCTTCAAAGCCTGTGCAGATGCAGCCTAAATTTGATTAGCTTACTCTCATCTGTAAAGTAAGCAACACTGCGAACTCACAATGAATTATTATCTACTCTGTACTGACATAATCTTGATTCTGGGAAAATTCATGCTGATTTCACAGAAACAGCACTTCTGCATCCTGCCAATGACAGCTTTATTTTGTTTCAGGCAATGTTTCTATTGCTAGGTCTCTTCGTCTCTTCTTTGACTAACCTTGCAGTGCCTACTCATTTTACATCAAGTTCCATTACTTTACTTCTTTTTTGGGCGATTGATTAAGATTGTAAAAAAACCTCCTAGCTTTAACATTTTTATTTTCCTGCAGTTCTCATGTCTTATAACACTTTATTTGTAGTTTTCCATGTAGCTTTTAGACTATAATGACTGTGTTTCACTCCCATCAACTTGAATTAATTTTCAAGCGTGACTTCTTGATACCCAATGTAGCTAAACAAGATAATTCTTTCCCCTCAGACTTTAGTTTTGTAGCTCTCTTAAATAAAATATTATCTAGCAGGATCAATTATTCTTAAGCTTGTGATGTTTCTTGTTGATTCTGTTATCTTGAAGATGTTTACAGGTATGTTTGCTTTGTATTTTTTTTAGTTTTGTTTCTTTTTTTTTTTTTTTTTCCTATTTAAATATGCTTACATTTTTTCAGGTATTTAGCTCCACTGATTTTTTTTTTTTTTTAGTAAAATAATTTTACAGAATGTGCCTTTGTTACTAACTTTTCAAGTTTCTTTTGTCTTGTTTGCACGTGGAGAATCCAGAATATGAGCAGAATTCAGTCCCTGGTGATTTTCAAGGCATGATTCTCACAATTTTAATGTATGCAATCCATGTGTGGTTAATACTGGCATGCCCCTAATTCTCTCTCCTGGAAGACCATCTGCCCGAGGTTGCAGGTTACCTCTGGGTCCCTCAAAGCTGTGGGGCACTCCAGGGATGGATTGCATCTGCATCTGCAAAAGCAGCTTGTTTGGTCTGTTTCTTTTTAGCCTACTGCACTTTTTTCTTGGTGCTTCTCTCCCCTTTTACGTATTTACAAGCACCTTGTCTCAGTCCTTCCAAGCTGCTTTAGCTTGTGCAAGCTTCTCCATTGCAGGATATGGCCTGCCATGCTGGGTCAATCACTTGCTTAGCTCTCATCCTTCCACTTCCATCTGAGCAGTCTTCTTTCCAGCACTTGGCCGTCAAGCCACATTTCATTCCTAAATCTATTCTAATTAAATATCTTCTAGAGCCTGAAGTAAAGCTTGGCTGTAGCAGCATGCTACCTTAAGCTGCAGTTCCAAGGTTGTTCTTTGCTACAAAATTTGCACCTTCAAGTTAAACACCAAGCATGGTTTGTTGAAACAGTTTTTTCAGGAACCACTTGGTGAACTCCAGTAAGTTTTAGTCAGTCTGCTGAGGAAGTAAATACACTTCACCTCTTCAGCAGGCTTGACATTTGCTGCATCTTCTGAATATTTTCTCTCCATATAAGCCATGAGTTCTTCTTCCACTTCAGTGGTCTCCTGATAATGGTAAAGTGACTAAGACTTCTGGATCTTTGCAGTGAAATAAGTATGGCAGTGTCAGTTGAGCTTGCAGTTTTCCTATTCTCATACTGGAAACGTGAGTGATAGCATGAGAAGCCTTATTTCCACCCTCTTCCCAGCTCCTTGACCAATTCAGGCAGGTTCCCTGACAATTGCCTTGTTCCTTGTAGAGAGTCTCCAGACCATATTCGGGATGGTGCTACACTGTTTTGGGTGGTGCCTTTGGAAACCTCTTCCTTTTAGTTTAAAACTTTTCCAGCGTGTCAGAAAATCCTGTTCCCTTTCAGCTACTTCTTAACTTCTGTCTCATCAGAGCGGGATCATTGTTTCCAGCTTCTGGAAGAGGAAGAATGTGGATGGCATCCTGAGTCACAGAAATGTAGCAGAAAATGCTCATGATTCCTTAATCTCAGTGTTAAAACAGATGAAACTGCAATAACTGTTTACAGCGGGGTTTTTTTGTTGCTGGCCATGACATTTCAAAACTTCAAATTATTCTGCATAACCAGGATTTTCCAGCAATTAGATTGTTCTAATTATACAGAGAAGCATTTTTAAGCCTGGGTTGCAGCCCTGACTGCTTTCATGGCTACTGGCTTCTTCTGTAGGGGAAAACCTACACAGTTTAATTTCACTTCTCCGGGAGACTTGAATTACATGTTGTTGAAAATTGCATGCAGTTTAGAAGCCCACAAGGGCAGGTGTTAGCTGGGCAGCTGGGACTGGGAAGTAATCTGAGATAAGAGGAAGCCCAAAAGGATTCGTGGGGTAAAGGTGCTGGGAGGTGGCAGACCAAACCTCAAAGCTCTACTTGTATGAGTCCTGCTGCAACAGGCAGAATTTCAGAAATGTTATAAATCTGGTAAATGTAAGGTTAAAAGTGAACAGAAATGAAACTTGAAGCAGTGATATTCATTATTAAAAATAGATTTATTAGGACTTTAAGTCTAGAAGTTAACATTCTTGCTAAGCTAGCAAGAAGACAGAATCAACAATCTGAGATAATGAATGTAATTGAAAGGATTCATCTGAGGTTCAAATTCCTGCATATTAGTGATTGAATTTGTATTTAACATCAGTAAACAAGTATGTTGACAAAGAATTTATTGGAAGATGAAAATGCATTATGTTTGTTTTTTTTTTTTTTTTTTTCTTCTGAGCTTTCCACTGCGTAACATTAAAACAGTTTTAGGATGTTAGGAGAGAAGGATGCTCAGTGTTAAATGATTGAGATATGAGTAAGTGATATTTGTTTAATTTGTGGAAGACGTTAATCCCTGACTGATGTTAAACTCTGTACATCCCCAAGATTTTAACTGTTGCACTGACGTCCCATGCTTGTTTTGTTTTAATTGTGTTTTGGCTTTCATTAATATGAAACTACCGATCCCTTGTGTTTACAGGACGCAGTCTAGTTGGCTACAATCAAGGCAGGAATCCTGGCTGCATGAAGATTATGTAGCTTTCCTTCTCTAGCAGTATCCTGACCAGAGGCACACAAATAAATTACCTGAAAGGACCCTACTTAGCATTTGTCTAAATAAACTACCCCTTTAAGCAGAAAGGCAGACAACTGAAACAAACCCAGAGAAGACCCATACACAAAACACCCCTGTAAACATGTGGACAATTTGTGCTATGGGTCCTTTTTTGCTCTCACGTGAGTAGGAGTTCACAGGGAGCACATTTAGAGAAACTGTAGCATTTTTAACCTGGTCAGTGCCAGCTTAGTATTCAAAGAAGGGATGCAAACCATGACCATGTTGTCCCTGTCAGTAACCTATTGCTTTTTCGGGGTGTAAGCCTCTTAAGTGTCTCCTTCGGTAGCTGCTCTTTGTAAAAGAAACTACAACAGCTGCTGTGGCATGAAGCTGGAATGGGTGGTTGCCCTGTTCTAGACAAACACCTAATGATGGGGCTTTTGAATCAGTCTCTCTTCCTAACAAGTAGGTATCCAATGCTGCAACACAGAAGAGCTGCAATGGATGAGATGGGGGTGAGGAGCTATTCAGGTAGAAGCACCCCAGTCCCATCACGCCAGCTGCTGCTGTTGTATGTGTGTATGTGTGTGTGTGTATGTTGTATGTGGCATGCCAGGAGGGGTGCACCTCGCTGCCGGTCTGTTTTTGGGGGGGATGTAGGGAAGGAAGGGCTGGATAGGCTGGTGACTGCGCTGGTAAACCTTCCAGCTAGCTAAATGGGGTGCTTAGTGAGGGTTCCCCCAGACATCTTTGTAAGTCCAGCAGCCTCTCCTAGCCAGGGAAAGGTTGCCCCTTCCCCAGTTTCACTGCCTGTGACGTTCTGGGACGGCTGCACATCTAATTCCTCAGTATGCTTTGTGTAATGTTTCTGGAAAGTTAGTGGGAGGTAGAGGTGCTTCCAGCCTGATAGTTACAGTGTAAGAGTGGTTAATTGGAGGTGTCAGGAGGGACAGGGATTCTGTCTGTGGTCTGGAGTTGGTGGGCGAAAGAGAGTTACGGGTGTTGGAAGAGGTGGCCAGGCAAGGCTAGGACCTTCAGGCAGGAGGAAGAGGACATATAGCTTCTTGTTTTCATGACTTCCTCTTTAGCTTCTTGGAAAAGAGGTGGAAAAGGTGGGGCCGTTTTAACAGGAGGAAGGGAGTTAAGGAGATAACTTGCAAGATATAAGCTTAATGTGCTTCAGTTTAATCATCTGGTGTCTTTCCTTCATTATTCTACTTCTAGGAAAATAACATCTTTTATTCTTAAACTCATGCTGATGCCAAGTAAACTAATGTATTCTTCAGTGGTGTGGCAGCCACAGATTTTACTGAGTAATTTCCTAAATAATTATCACAATGTGCAAAATAATTAAGCTACTGAAATAACTTACAGTGCTTGGATGCTGTTACTTCCTCCTACCGTAAGTAGGAGTTCACACAGTGTACAGATTAATAACCATATGCACCATGTAGGAATAAATATGTTCTGGGCTATGTAAAGAAGCTCAAGGCTGAATGGGGTTTAGTTCAGATGGATATAGAATAAACAAGAAGCTTTGCCAAAGCAAAACATGCCACCTTAATCCTGTGTAGTCTGCATGGCTTGTTTAATGCCTTGGGCGTATCTCCTCCTGAGCTCCCTGGAGTTTGTATTGAGAATGCTGTATTGGTTGGCAGGTCTGTAAGGTGAAGTTTATATGACCAAGGGCAGCAAGGGCAGATTTGCACTTACAGAGATGAAAATCCTATTATTTACTACTAAGAGCCCTTTGGAAGCTTGTGTAAAGGTGTGTGCTGTATAGGTGTTAAAAAGTAACTACGGCAGTTGCTTGACAGCACAGGACTTTCCAATCAGTGTAGGGGTTTACATAGCTGACACAGCGTGTACTTTGGGGATTGGATTTCATGTGGTACCCGGCCCCTCCAACTAACTTCTCTGTTTTTTGGCTTTTTCTATATATTATTCTTCACTATTATAAAAGCTATTAGCATCAGCTCGAAGCTTGAATTAAATCAACGAAAAGAGCATAACCTGCCTTCATGAACTCGAGTGGGGAAAAAATTGCATTTAAGTGTAATGTTAGCTACAGGATGTAACTGCTTTGAAGTGGGTTACTGTAAATAAAGGTGCAAGTCTGTGAATCTGTTGAGGGCAGGGACCGGTAGATCAGCAATAAATCTTCGGTTCAACTGGGGAGCGCGTATGTGTTAAACTTGTTAAATAAGGCACAAGTTTTAAAAAGAAGTGAATAAAAATAGCTAAACCCTAGAAATCTTCATCTGATTAGGTCTTTCAGAAACCACCAAGTAATTGTGAATAAATAATAGAATTGCATGTATATACTGAGACCAAATATAATTTCAGGTGCCTCTTAGATTTAATAAAAAGCCATAAAATCTTTCCTCGTTATGGCATCCCTAATTTGTTGTTTTCAGATTCCTAAATGGAAGGAAGAGAGGTGCAACTTCTAGTGCATTTTAATGACTGTTTTCTCTGCAACTACTGTAATTAAAATGTGATGTATTTTGATTGTCACAAAACCTGTTAAATTGTAATTAGACCTTTATTATCTTTGATTACATGGCAAAAGGTTCAAATGCATTTTCATCCCAATAACCAACCTTGTTTGTCATTGCATTCGTTGCTCGAAGGATAAAAAAGAAAATATTATGCAAATGAAACCCAGAACAGTATTAAATCTATCTGAAAGCATTTGGTATTAATCTTGTTTGTTTATGCGTGTCGCTGATCTCACTAGGGCTGCTGTGGATTTTGACCAGTGCAGGAGCAGACAACGGCCTAAGATTTAAAGCTTGCTTAATTCTTTTTCTTTGCTTGTTTTCACAGTGACCAAATGCCACTGAGAAATCAAGGGAACACAAAGTAAACAGACAATGGTAGATTTGAATATAATTCTTTGTTTCTGTAGTTATTAATCAGTCAAGTTGCTTATTAAAAAGCCCTTTTGAGTCTAATCTGGAACAAGTGGCTTTTGAAATGATTCCTACAGACAAGTCTCTCAGAACCATCCCTGCCTTTTTGCAATTAATATGCCAGTAAGGCCAAATGAGCTCCTCCAAAGCCCATGGCTTCTTAGAAGCTCTCTAACAAAGGCTACTAAGCCTTTCAAGTTGTGTAATTTTATTTTGTTTGGCCCAATTGCTTCTGTTTTTCTATGATAAGGAGCTGGCATAAATGGTGTAAAACAGCAGTTAAAGTCGTCGCAGCACTGGAAATTTGCTGCTGACTTTCTGTACTAAAGAAAACCTCTGCATTATCCTTGGAGAAACCATTAATGAAATGCCTTATGTAGTTAAATCCTGTTATTCTTTATTCACCTTGAAATCTGATGAAAGAAGAAAAAGTGTGTAGTTGTAAGATGAGTATCAGTTCATGTTTTGAGTTTGCAATCATTGTCTCTGCTTGATAACAGCTCATAGAGACAGAGTATCCGGGCAAAATTAGCTTGCTTTGAAAACTCTGGCACCTAATACATGACAATGTTACTACTTACCAGCAAGCTTGTGTCTGAAAAACAGTGATGTGATGAGCAACAGACGTCTAAGGGCTTCCTGGTTTCAATTCAGAATATGCAGTCCCTGTCCTTACAGGAATATACATATAATTCTTTCAAAAAGAGCCCTTGAAGTCTGACACACAATATTACTGCCTGATTTTATTCTAAAAATCTGGTTTTGTTTTCCTACCAACTTGCTAGTACTCGTACTGATCTTTATTCTCAAACTCTTCTGGAGTCACCGGTTTCCATTCTGGGAATAGTGTAATTTTTCAGATTCTTCTGAAGTATTCTGTTTGCAATTTACTCAACTGTCAATCTTTGGTTATTTGAGCTGAATTGTTATATAAATCTCAGCAAATGTCAAGATATAGATCTGAGGGAAGTGGTGTGTCCTTTTCAGCACTTCAAAAACAACAAAAAAAATGTAATTATTCTATGCATACTGCATATGAACAATGCAGGCCATTATTCTTTTGTTCTCAGCAGCAGGGCAAGTATATTCAGTGAGCAGCCCCACTGAGCATATTGCTGCTGAACAATATTCATTGGTCTAACTTCCAGCTCTTCATAGTATTTTCTAGTTTGTTAGAAATGTTTTTATCCTTCAGTGTGTTTTCTTCCAACAACACTTAGATATGTTGGGAATTTTTGCCACTGAGTTTAGTTTCAAGTGCTTTATGCACTTGTGTGTCAGTCCTGGGGCTCAGCTGCCTTCCTGCTACAGCACTCCCTAAAATAGATTTAGCTATACGTAGAAGGTGAAAGAATTTATTGCATTCATCAAATGTCATTTGTTCTAGAGCCACTGGGACATGAGCTGAAAGGTCACAGAATCTGTAATAACCCTACGTACAGCGGCAGGTAGGATGTGAACTTGGCTATACATTCAGGATTAGTTGACAGTAATTGTGGTGTTCTTTTTCATGCATAATCTAAATACTTGATCATAGGAAATGGAAATTAATTTACTTTCAATTACTTCCGTTTACTACAGGTAGGAAAAAATGAAATGTTAGTTAAAGGTGAATTTGATAGTCTGAAGTGTCTGTGTGGGAAAACTGACATGCATTTTACCTAACATATATTGTCTTTGAGAATATGTAAAATATGTATTTTATAAGAAATTTCTGAATTTATATTTAAATTAATATTTAGCCAACTTCTGTGTTTAGAAGCATTTGAAAGTTCAGATCTTAACTACTAAAGAAACCCTACATTCCCCTTTAAGATGGCTTAAAATTTAGAAAGAAATTTCAGCAAAATTTATTTCTCAGTGAAAATTCTCGCTCTTTGGTTTGTTTTTTTTTTGTTGTTGTTGTTGTTTTGTTTTTTTTTTTTTTTTTTTGTTTTTTTTTTTCTGGTGTGTGTGTGTGTTTTGTTTTTTGGTTGGTTGGTTGTTTTTTTCCCTTTCTTTCTTTCCCCTGGCTCTGAATAGCCTTTCTTGATAGAACAACTTGATATGTTCCTTGTCAAGTTTACAAAACCAGGGAATGAGCAGTTTGTAGACATTTGCAAAAACTTGTATTTCTGACTGTAGTAACTTGCTCGTTGGGATTGCAATTAAAATTTTATGAACTGAGGTCATTAGTGTTTGAATGTATGTCGTTACTACTGGATGGCTGCTTGGAAGCCTGTGTAAAAATGAGCTTAGTCATTATTTTAATGGGACTGGATGGATCACAAAAATCAACCCCTGGAAGAGTCAGTGGCTTTCTGCCATTTTCCAGCTGTTCTGCATAGCTGGATGAGAGCAAGGAGGAACAAACCACTGTTGCTTAAGAACCTTGTATATCTATATGTACCTAATGCATACCTGCTATCAGTATAGTGCCTGACAAGCACACAAAGTTGGTTTGGTTTGGTTTTGTTTTTTTTTTGTATTTAAGTCAGCGTTTTTACACCTGAACAAATCTGCATATCCTTGGTGCTAACACAGAGTATCAGCCTCTTCCACTTGAAATCTGTTACTGATATCACTTGATTTATCCAGGAAATAAATGGGGAAGATGGAGTAGAGTTATTGAGATTTTGCTGGGAAAGAAGAGTTTTCTTAACAAATCCAGGGAATGAGTTAGAAGCAAATAATAATCAATTATCCACTCAACTGGAATATATTTTATTTTTTTTTCATTCTCAATTTCCATGCATAAAGCTTTTTGAAGTGCTAGGTAGGAGTTTGGGAAAGATTACCTGCACTCCATTCTTCCTGCTTGTGAATGTGCATTTTGTGATTATCCTGTGTTGCTCCTCCCTCATCTTTTCCCCTGATCAATAGCCTGTGTTTTTGTTCTTCGAGTCTGATTTGTTTGGTTGGTTTGTGGGGGTTTTTATTTATTTATTTATTTATTTATTTTATTTTTGATTTTGGAGTCTGACTTTTCTTTTAGCTTGTTTCTTTGCCGATGATTACTCTTCAGAGGTCTGAAGCTAGGTGCAACATTATCAACAATTTTCTGTTTCCCATTGTTGATTTAGGCAGTGTGACAAATATCTGGCATTGTGGAAGATTCACAGTGCTGATATTTTACCCTCCTACTGTGCTTTACTGTGCTTTTTCCCAAATACTGCCTAAAGATTGTATTTATCTTTCGTACTGATGCACTTGAAGGAAAGGAAAAGAGTGAACAAAATGTAAGCAGCTCCTGGGCAAGTGCTCTTACCCCAGTAATAAAAGCAAACAAAACAAACCAAGTCTACATTTGCAGTGGCAAGATACAGATGGGAGGTGATTTTTGAGGAGTAATGGGGGTTATTTGAGGCAGACAAGTATCTACGTGAGCCTAAGGTGTGGTACCCTGGTTTCTGCAAGGCTCTCCCTAGGACTGAGGTTTATACACCAAGATACATGTGTGTTCTTCCCGTTGCCTTCCTCTTGTAGCCACACATGCTCTGTGACTCACAAGGTTGTGGATGTGGTTTTGGCAGGCATTAATGCCCACCCTAATGTGGCTGGGTATGGTGCTGACCGCTGGCTTTGACTGTCGGGTTGCTAGCAGTTTTCTCTGGGAGTATGTCTTACGGCACGCATTAGAAGTAATGTGGGTGTTGGCCTTCCTGTATTACTAATATCTGTAAACACTGCATTATTTGTTGTTTTTTAAAAACACTGATATTCTTTTAAAACATCTTAAACTGTCAGTTTCTTGATGTGGGAGCGCCCCATCTCAGCACAGGTTTCAGTCGCTTTCAGCTACTTTCTTACGACTTCAGTGAGCCGAATATTCCTCCTTTGCCTCTTTGAAAGTGTGAGGGGTATTTGGGCTCCCTGCTGCTGTCCGTGAATCCCACGCAGTGCATGTCTGCAGTAGACTGCGCAAATACCTCCTGAGTGAATGTATCCTATTTGGTTTAGCCTCCAGTTTCATTAACGGGGTGTGGCAAGGCTGATGTACAGGGATTTCAGAGGCATTTACTTTTCATGGGTGTTCAGAACCTAAGGGGAAATCTCATGCCTCTCTTCACTAACACATATAATGTGCTCTTTCACAGGCAGTCAGGAGGGAAGGATAAGAACTGAACATTAAATACACGAGTCAGTCAAATAAGGGTGGTCTGGAGTGGCAGTGTGTTTGCCTTTGATTGTCTCAGTGCTGTGTAGATTGAAGAGGTCCTTTTCATGAAGCTGCCTGGCCACTTTTCAGTAATGAGACTTACACATCTAACCCACGTGGATCTTCTGGGGGTCACTGATATCGCCTGCTAATGGGTCTAACAGTGCCCGAGTTTACAGAGTGCTTTTTAATGTGATATCAATTGAGCGTTTAACCTTTGCCTTGGTAGCAGTGATCTCTTTGAAAGGTTGTGATGGAAAACTTGCAATATTACAGCCTTGTACTTAACATCTGAGTGGCAGGGCTGCTTGCACTTACCATTCCAGTATGCCTCTGTATATGGTATCTACATCACCACAGCCTATGCGAGATATTCCTGCGGAGGAATTTCAGGAGAATGAATTTCTGTTCATCTGTTTGAACCAGGGACCAGCCTTTTCGACATGGCTCTCTGTAGAAAGAGTATAACCAAGTCACTTCCTCAATTAAGTGTGGTAAATCTATTAAGTTCTTTGAAAATGTGATTGAACTTTAATTTCCTAGTTTGTGGCTCTTTTTTTCTCCTGTGTACAATCCCAGCTAACAGCTGCAGCTGGGTCTTAATTAATAATTGCCTTAATGTTATGGGAAATGGATTCTACCTCACTCTCCCAAACATGTGGTACCTCCATGATAGATAACACAATGTGGGACAACTGAGCAGGACCAGAGTAAGTCCTGTGTAAGATCCTTCCTCTGACAGTGAGCTGAAGTGGACACCTCAGGAAGAGGGTAAGAGAAAGCCCAAAAATGCTCTCCCTCTTCTCTCCTGTCCCCGCACATTCCACACCCCCCTCCCCCCCCCCATGTCCAACCATTTTTGGCTTTCTGACTTATAAGCAAAGTTCTACCAAGTCTACAGAAGCTTCTTTGTGCTTTGTAACCCTCATGGGTTTCTCTTCTACAGACCTTGACTGCTTCATCTCAAATCCCTGTAAACAGCATCCACAACATCCTAGAGCAAACTGTGCTTTTAAGTAACAGAAGCTAAAGAAGCATGACAGTTAAGTGGATTTCTGGAAGATAATTTGCTAAAAGTAGAGTAGCATTATGTCACAAATTCTCATATGAGGTGATAATGAAAATTAATTCAGTCCTCTAATCTTGAATACAGTTTGGCCTTAAGAAGCTAAAGGGAGAATAAAAATAATGATGCGCAAAGCTCTTTCTGCAGTCCACTTGGGGTTTTTTATTTTTTATTTTTTTATTTAAACACAGTTACTGTAAGTAGTAACTGAGATTGGACACAGCTGAAGAGGTACACAATTTAAAATCAATACACATGAATGTATGTGGTGACATCAGTACATATAACCAATAAAATTACTGCTAAAATATTCAGAATGACAGAAGAGGTATTCATGGGCATGTAGAAAAGCTACTGTAACCCAAATTTAGTGTAATACCCAAATATGGTAACACAAAGTTAATCCTAAATCAGCTGTACAAGGTATGAATGCTGCCAGTGCTTGGGATGAGAGCTCTTGGATGACTTGAAGGTGCCCTTTCCCCATCCATAGCCTGTCTACCTCCATCATGGAAATTGCCACCCTGGTACCAGCTCTTGACCCTTGGTGGTCATCAGCTTGGTGTGTTATGATGATTTGAAATCACATCTTCAGCTTAATGTGCTGGACTGAACACTGCTGTAGTCAGTGAGCTGCTTCGTGAGGTTTGTAGTTGTCCTCATGGCAGAAATGGCAACATGGATCAGCAGTGGGGGATTTGTAGCAAGCACCTATTGCTGCAATAGCTGCTGGTGGTGAGTGTCAGGGCCTTTGGACTCTGTGGGGAGATGGGAATTCAACTCATGCTGGAGTGAGGGAGACAGGCACTGAACCTAAAAGTGGGTATGCCAAAGGCAAGTCTGAGAGGGCCTTGGTAGTTTGGGATTATTGCCAACTAGCATACAAACAGCTACTTAAAAAAGTTTGGAGGTATTTTTGTTATAAATGTAGATTTGCACATTTTTTCCTGGCACCAGTAATACCTGTGTCGGCTGCTTGAGCAACTGTGCTCAGCATACAAATTTGCTGCTTGGGGAACAAAAGAAAAAGGAAGATCTGGTGACGAAGGGAAGAATTAAAATGCACAAAGAACTGATTATCTCTTCCAAATAGGTAAGCATCTACTCTGCTTTCGGCTTCTTACTGTATTCTGGGCAAATTGTCCTCTGCTGTTAAATGGACTTCTTTTTAACGCTAACTGTCCAGATATTTATAAAGCAGAAATTAACACACCCTCTTCACTTTGGTAGAGCTTAGGCAGATGAAAGACAACTTATTTCCTGCTTTGTTACAGTACAGATAGGCAGATTAATAGTTTGATCTGGTATCTCTGACAGAATATGCTTTTTTTTTTGTTGTTGCTTGAATTTCAGCGTTTGATTACAACACTGAGGACCGCAATACCATCCTGTTTTTCAAGGAGCTCTTTTGAGTTTTTCAAATCCCTTAAATACCTATCAGATGTCACCATAATGAAAAAAGAATGCAATACTGTCTTCAGCACAAAATGCTATTATGCAGTGTAATGTTGGGATTTTTTCCACTGGAGTGTTTCTGCGCTTTGCTACATTCAGTTAAGTAATTGACTTCAGGGTCTGTCACTTTCTTTTCCATCACTTCCACCAATGTGATTAATCAGGAGCTCTTCTGTTGGCTAGGTTCTCATCCCAAGTGGCTATACGTGACGCAGTCAGCCCTTTCCCTTAACTGTGTGGTATGGGTAAATCCAGTTCAGGTGATGAGCACTGATTTCATAGGGAAAACTTGTGGCTAAACTCGTAACACATGAAAATGTGTTCATGGCTTTGAAAAAGTCAAGATACCATATTTATTTTCTCCTTCCTCTGTTTTCTCTTTTACCAGGATATTTTTTCCCTTACTTGTCTGGTTAACTTTATACTTCAATAACCAAGCATTGTATGTACAATGTGCAATTTTTCTCTCTAAAGTTCATTGAACATAACTACAAATGGAATGGATTTTTCTCAGTTTTTATCTCCAGCTAGAGGAATTCTGCAAAAACCAAAGCAAGCAATTCTTCATTCTGTCAGTGCAGGCATAGACAAGAGTCTGATCTCGGTGGATTGCCAGCTGTCCACGTAAGTTTAAATAAGCTGTTTTAAAAGAGTAGCTGCTAATATCCCAGGTGTCTTGCTGTATCGTTTATCCTAGTGTAGGCAAGCTGAGGTTACCAGTGATGGGAGGAATTGTGCTATGGAATTCCCTGATGAAGTAAAAAAATTTGATGTGAGGGTGTTTTCGAGGGAACTCCTGATATTTTCCATTAAGGAAAAGTCCCTCCTCTCCCCTTTTTATGCACTGATTACTGCTTGGCCAATACCCAAGAAAATTGAACTGGGGGTTATAAAAGATTTTAGACTAAAGGGACTTTGGAGTTTCAGCTGTATCTCTGTTACATACGTTGATAATAAGAAAGGGCCCTCTAAACACACTAATCCATAGGCTGCATGCTGCTTCTGCTAAAGAAAACATGATCTGGGAACCCAAAAACTTAAGGGATCTATCTGTCCCTGAGATGCTAGACTCCCATACTGGGGGCTCAGAAAGAACTTCATTTAAAAATCTAGGTATGGTACAATGAGCGGATGAAGAGCAATGCAGTATAGGGTAAGCGAAAAGTAGTCTGTAAGGAAGAGGATTTTATGTATCTCTGGCTAACATTAGGACCCTAACTTCAGAGGAGGCCTTGGGTGATCTGTTGGCGGGGTCTTCAGTGTGAAAATCAAGTCAGTGTGAAGGCAAGTCCTGCGTCAGAACATTTTTATCTTGAATCTATATTGGACAAGTACATCTTGTTTTTGCTAAACCTCTGCTAGGAAAAGTCCTTGTTCATCTGTCTCTGTCTGGAACTGCTCATGTTTGCAGTTTTCACTTCTGCTTTCTGTTTATTCTATTTCATATTAGTTTTACTTAGCGTGTCTGAAATCAAGTTGGACATGTGCTGTTTGTAACTCTTCCAGTCAGGCACTTCTAAGCCTTTCTCCGCATTGATTTAAATAATTTAAAGTGTTATCTTTCTCACAGGTCTCTAGCCCTGAGCAACTAAGCCTCATCGTGTTTAGACCCACTTATAAATGACCTTTTAGCTGAGCTGGGTTTTCGATAACCTGAAAAATGACATGCTGCTCCTAGTGCTTGCACTGCAGAGGCTACGCTCTGTAGCCATGGGCTGTAACAGTTCACAGTACAAGGGGATTGGCACAGTGCAGAATTTGCAACACGCGTATGCACTTGAGTGAGTTATACCGGCATTAGCTTTTTGCCTTGAGCGATGCTGTCTTTTGTGTACTTGCAGTCAAGTCCTACATATGTCAATGTCCTCTGCTTGGAATACAAAAACAACTTAAGGACAACTGTGCTGGCTCAGACCAAAAGTCTGTCTAACCTCATGTCCTGCCTGTGGTGGTGGCCAGAACCAATTGGGAGCTTGGGGACTTTCAGGATTAGGGAACTGTTGAGTTTTTGCTGGCCAGGTGCTTCTTTCTTTGGTGCAATGAGAATCTTTCACTCTTGAGGGAACTGAGTTATTCCTTGTGTTTATTTATGCCTCTAAAAGGAGTTGAGAAGTATACAAAACTGGAAGAGCAGAGGATTAGCAACGCTTGCATACAAAATCCATTTCAGCTTTCTCATGAGAGTACTTTGATTAATCACATGAATCTCATCTTTCCATATGCACCTTGCTCTGTATCAGTTTTATGTCTTGGACTTCAAATTGTTAAATAAGTTATACTGCATATAAGTATGAGTAAAAATTATGACACAATCAATCTCTTATACCCCATGGGATAAAAAACAAAGAATGCACCCCACTTTCCCACAGAACCCCCCTCCAACTTCACAGCGTTCTCAGCAGAATGACCCTTGTCACAAACCATACTTGGATGGTAGGAAGGACCCTCTCATCCATCTGATATGTCGGAGATCAGTGTTACTGCTGGTTTACTGCTTTGAGGAGTGATCCCGGAGCGCTTTCACACTGATAGTGCTCTGCACCCACTGACTACCTCATCCTAAAGAGGGACCAGCGCAGCAGCCTTTTTATATTCACTTCACACACCCCAGTTTGGAGAGAATCTGATTTCCATGATTTCAGTTGGCTTTGTGCCAAGAAGATGTGTTAACGTTGAATATTACACACACCAGTGCATCTGATACATGGTATGTTCTATATACATACAGATTCATGTTGTTTACATTTTTAACTTCTCTAAGCACCGTAGGCATTATAAATAAGTATGCTTGGGCTAAAGTTGAGTCTGAGGAGCTGTGATGGCAAAAATAAATTACAGCTTTTGTAATGGCCATCTGTCAAAATATTATTTTAAATACTAGCACAACCCAGAGTGGCACTGCAAGTGTAGCAAGAATGATCATCATTGTGGTTGTTATGGTAAAACACAGTGTATTACAAACATATCTCAGCCAGAATCTGCCAACACGGCAATGTACTTTCATCTTCCTCAGGAGACTGCAGTTTAGTCTTTCTAGTCTCCCTCCTTTGAAGTGACAATTATTTCTTGGTATCCATTTCTTTAGGATTTTTTTATGGCTTTTAATATAGAAGATCTGACCCTGGGCCAATGGGTTTTGCCTGTTGCCTGGGGAATGCCGGAGCCCTGAGTACCTTCTCACCTTCAGTGACCTTTGGGGCAACACCTTTGGGAATTGCAGTTTTGTAAAGTTGATCCAAACAGCAGGCTTACTCTGGGGCCAGATGAGAGGAATTGTGTGGTTTAATTTCAGTTCAGTGCTTTGGGGAAGACCACATTTCAGATTATGCCAGGAAGGGTGGATGTGTCCACAGACAAGTATATTAAGTACTGCTCTTCTTTTGCAGCTTATAAAACTCCTTTTTGCAAACTTTCTTATGCTGTCTGTGTTGCTGTGTTGGGATGCAGGGTGTGTGTACATATGAAAGTTGAATAATTCTGTAAACTACTACTTACAGAAAGAATTTTCTCAGATTTTGACCTCCTGTATCAACTTTTGGACTTTTTGATATGGATTGCTTTGGTTGAACACTATATTACACTAGTAATGAGGGTGGAATCTATTGTTCTAAGAAGAAAGCTGCATGAAAGACTTGGTAGGAGAATATGTGGCAAAAAGGCTATTGGGTTATTTGAAAAAAAAAGAAAAAAAACATTTTAGTTTGAGTAATGTAAAAAAAAAAAAAAATCTGTATTTGATATTTTTGTCTCCTACTTTATTTTGTAACCTCAACGGACTGTAACGAAAAATGTTGCCTGTTGTAAGATGCTGCCTGTTATGTATTCCTCCTCATCTCTTAATGTCACTACCATTAGCTATCCAAAAAAGAAACATTTGTCTTACACGCGCCTCCTAGTTCCCTGTGCATCCTTTTAACAGAGGTTAATTCAGATTGTATCCTGAGAGAGCCTAGAGTAGCATTGTCTAGCCATAGTTATCAATATATAAATGCTCACTGAACCTGCATTATTTTAAAGACTAATTCATCTTGAAATGAGTCCTCATGTGGGAGACGATCTTTTGGATGTGATTCTTGGTATGGTCTCAAAACAAAATTCCTGATTCCTTCCATCATCTCACATGCAGGCTTGTGATGCCAAAACCTTGGGTCTGCTTTGATTTACAATATGCTGAATAGTAAAGCAGTTCAACTCCTCTCATCCAAGTGATGATTATGGTAAAACTAGGTATTAAAAATACATCTAAATGAACTTGCTGTCTTTAAAAAGTATTTGCTGTCTTCAGCTCTTAAATTTTTTCAAATCCTCATCTGTCCTTTTTTTTTTTTTTTTTTTTTCCTCCTTTTTTTTTCCTGTTTATTGGAATTTTTCCATTTTCTATTTTTCCTTCAGGGCTCCTAATAAAACCAAGTTAATGCCACAGTATAAGGTTTGATTCCTATCCTGGTTTCATATCGTGCAACTCTAATCCATCCTGTTGATAACAGTAACTACCTTTAGCCACAGCAAACCGCAGTATTGCTTTTAAGCAGGTCAACTATTGAAGTGATAATCCCATGGCAAAAGAGGATGTACGAGGCAATAAATTTCTCCCCGTTTTATAAACATGGAGACCTGTAACTCATCTGTTTGTGCCTCGAGTTGATATTTACTTGTCTGTGGTACAGCAGCTTCTCTGGGGATACTCTTATTCTATGACGAATAAAGGAAATAATTTGTGATGAATTTTTCAGGCTTAATTTTTATTTGATTCTGACATAGGGAGGGAACAGCAGGCAGCACAGTGCAGCAAAAGGGCTTGAACTGCAGATGCCCTCTGAAATTCAGACTGCAGGACTGGAAAACTTCTCTGGGAAGAGGGAGGGTAGCCTGGCGAAGTGCTTAGCACCCCTTCTGGCTAGAAAACTCTCTTGGAGTTTTAGATACATCTGGCAATAACTGCTTACATTGGGTTGGATTGTAGAGAAGTGGGCAGTTTGTACAGAAAACAAACTGTAAAACTGCAGTGTGGAGTAATTTTTATTCCTAAATCATTTATATTTAGGTGGTTTATCTCTTTCTCTCAGTGGTTTTTTTTTTTTTTTTTTTTTTTTTTTTTCCCTTTTATTTATTTATTTTTTTAAAATGTGCACTGCCATCCAGGGCTTGTCACCAGATGTGGCATTGATGCCCCATTTACAGACTGGCCTAGATGGGAATTCAGAAATGATGCAGCAGAGATCGGTAAATGCTGCAAACATGTGCTTCAGTGATGATGGGAGAGAAATCATTGAAACCATGTGTTTATTGAACACCAGCATTTAATGTCATCCATTAGAGGCTATTCTTATGAGCAGTGTTTAATGCTATTTTAGCACTTAGGTTTGCAAACTTTCTTCTATACCTGCAGATTCTTCAGGTGCTTAAATAAGGGATTTATAAGTGTGCTAAAGTACCTGTGTCTTAGTGCCCTAATTCATTCCTAGCAATTTGACTTCTGAAGTCAGCCGACATATTGGTAGCATTCACTGGAACAGCTTTATTGCAGCTAAAGACCTTGAAGCTTTCAAAATCTTTCTAAATGTTGAAGATAGTTCTAGAAATTGGTTCACTGATAGCAGAAATTAAGTCCCCTTTCGCAGAACTGGTAATTTCAGAGACTATGATCCCATTATTAGTGGCAGCTTTGGCTGATGGTCTGCCAGATCCCCCTTTGTGGGTATCTGCCCTTTGCAGATAGGGGTAAATGCACATACTAACGAGATCCAGTTATTCTGTGCTCTCTACAGACTGTGAATAATATAATTACGCCATTGGATTTCCTGTGGATCATGCAAAGAGATAAATGGTGTACAAGCCACATCATTATTGATTCATGCACCATTTGCCTCTTAGCTCACTCAGAAACACAATTACTGCTGTTACACTTCATTTAAAAGAATTGCAACTTTTCAGCAGTGCAAACAGCTATTGTGTCTGAATTGATATTCTTCCCGGGCCAAACCTTAATGTGTTGTTTTATGTTTTCCTGATTGCAACCAAACAAAACTTAAAAGGGTTATAAAGCTATATCTTTCCCATTACTGTTCTCCCTGTGCTGCCCTACAAAACTACAGAGCATTTTCAAAACTCAGAGCGTGGCATACACATTTCCATCATTTATAATATACATTATTTTTATGGTTGTATAAATGATTGTATTGAATGCAGTGTTTTGCTGATTCAAGGCGAAAGCTGGGTTTAGGCTCTGTGCAGACATTTGCAATTTCCATTTCTTTGGAATGGCACAGTAAGCAGGTGGTCATTTCTCGATCCCAGCACATTTGCATGAAAGTATAAGTTTAGGCCTCTCAAACTTAGTTGGGGCAGAGGAGTTTGATTAAAAATACTGGCTATTGTGCATTTTAGTGTACTGAAATGGTAGCGAGTGTTTAAACTGAGAAAGCAGAGATGGAGCTGTGTGGTAGTCCCGTTCTCTGCGTAGGTGCAAGGAGGAGCGCTAATGGCACCGCTGTGGAAGTGCCGTAATCGTGTAAGCATACAGCGTGTGTGCTGGGCTGCCAAGTGCTCCCAGCATTTGCCTTGCTCTGATTTTGCTGGAGCTGACAAAATGTACATGGTTGCCTTAAACTGGAGGAAGAGGGATGCTAGTGAAGACCCTGTTTGTTGCTGTTTCTCAAGTTGAGTAATTGCCCTTTTTTTGGTGTAATTTATACAATGTCTGAAGTGCCCGGGTGTGATTTTGTGTAGTAAGAATGTAAAGATGATAGATTTCCTCTAAAGTCTGTGTTTTCCAATAGTTTTCACTGGTGAAGAAATAATCCAATTCAAGGGTTATTTATACCCAATGTTGGGTGTGCCAAGTGTGTGTCTGCGATGACTTACCCTGAAAGAGCTGGTGTCACTGGGAAAATGTGCCCATCTCTTGGAGCAAGCTGGATCTGAGGAGCAAGAGGTGTAAGTGCTCTGTCTTGCTGCGCTTTACAGTTCCTGGGTTTCTGAAAGGTTTCTGCGCTGGGGTTAGGGGGTTTAAGCTGTCTCTTCTGCGCTGACTCCTTCTGGAAGGAGGAATTCCAAACTGCGCTAATGAAATCAAAAAAGCAGCACTTTGGGGCTGGCCAGCAGCTCTTCCTCAGACTCTGCCATGACATTAACAGAGACTGTCCTCAGAGGTATCTTTTGGCATGAATTCCAGATTTAATCCTTGAGGAGACATTGGGCTGCAGATTACACTGCACTAGATTTTGAGAACAAGTTTTTCTCTCTGAACATGAGTCATACTTGGAAATATGTTTTGTAATCAGGGAAAGAAGCAGTTTTTTTCAGAAATGTAGTTCCTCTCAAATAGAAGACACCAGGGAGAGGGGTTTTTTTTGTGCTACAGTAATTTCTCTGCTGTATTTTTTTCTGTTTCATTTACTCTCTTGAAAGAAACTTTTAAAATGACTCATCATAGTAATAAGGGTTATGCAAGCAGGACCTTTCCCTTCCATGCAGATTGGCAAATTGGTCATCTTTAGTGGGCTTTCTGTGATACAAATGAGGAGGGAAACTGGCCTGTAGCTGAGCAGTGATGGGGAGCACTGGTGCTGCTGGAGGAGCCAGAACAGGGTTTGGTCAGTGGGATTTTTGTCTCCTGAAGCTGTTAGGTCCTAGTGTCATTGAGAGGAAAGAGTAGTGGGTAGCTTGTCAGGTTTTCTTATTTACTTTATTTAAAAAAAAAAACCCAAACAAGTAAAGCAGGTGAAATGCTAAAACAAACTTGGCAAACAGTTTTGGCCTAGATTGCTTCTCAAAATTACGTCTTAAAGCTAGGATATACAGAGATGCTCTGCGTTGAGAGAGGGCATTGGGACTTTATCAGTGATTTTGGAAGAAGTAGAGTTGGGGTTAGGGCTAAGTGATTGGCTCCATTTTGGCATACCTAGGTGTCTCATCTTTATTACTTATGTTCAAAGAAAAAGCCATCTACCAAGCTGTTTTCTCAAAATATTTCCACTTGACAAGACAATATTTTATGAGAAGAAAACTCCATAAAACTAACGAAAGTTTTACAGTCTGCCAAACTTGAAGCATCATTTTTGGCTTTGTTTTTACCCTTGCTGATATTTTAAGACATTGGACACAGTTAGAAATCTGCATAGCTTCATAGATTTGAGAAGGAGGTACGTTTGGACCAAATTAACTCAAGCTGCTTTGTCACAGCCTGTTCCCTGTGCTTCTCCTGTTAGGTCAGTCTTCTTCGTCTGCACCTTTCCTAGAGAGATAGTGATGTAATTTATAACTCCAAACAGTTACTGCTTTAGCTAGGGAGGCACCAAAGGACTTCACTCCAGAGTATCTTGGAGTATGGTTAATATATATAGTCTAGATATTTCCAGAGAATGTAGATTTCACATAATTTAAGAAATCTATAAATTGAGTTGTTCCATTAAAATCCACAACATGCAATTAAGTTTTTGAATGAGATATACAGTTCTTACTAGTTAAAAGGTTAGTAAATATTATATGAGCTCAGTCTCCACAGAAGGGGTACCGAGGCTTACAGAAATAACTCTGCAGGCTATGGGTATAACTTAACGCAGCAGTAGAAGTTGCAGGAAGGGTGGGTTAGCTTCTGGGGATGGCTTTAGGTGAGGAGTGAGTGCAAGGAGACTGAAAGCTTGCGGTTGCATTCTTTTCATTTTGGCTATGGGGCTAATTCCTCTGAAGCAGTGAAGCTTCCTGTAAGCACTGCCAAAAAATGGCCATCTCCAGCATACCTGCTGGCTACCTGAGGGCTCAAGGCTTGGCAGAGCCAGGCCTGGGACACCCCAATCTGAGCACACTTGTGGTACTGGTTTTAACAGAACAACTTCTGTACGGCTGGGAGTTTTGTTCTGGACCAGTGTTTCCCCCTCCTGCCTGTTGGGTCCTGCTTTCCTCCAAGTGCTTATGGGCCACAGCTGTCTGATACATAGCACTTGTGGTGCCTCTTCTCCTTTCTGACCCATGCATGGCTATAATGAACATGCCTATTAGTGAGCAGTAAGTGCAATTGCTGCAGACATTTCTGTTGAAGTCGTATCTGCTTCTTCTTCGGAGCTGTGAAACACTGCCTCGCTCACAGTTATTTCTGTGAGTGTTTTCTACTTTTGTGAGGAATCATGGCTATCCATAGGTGTCATGATTTCAGTGTACAAACGGGCCCTCATGTAAAAATGCAGATATCACCTGAGGGAACCAAGCAGATGAGCTCATGAGCTTTTATGCTTTAATCCAAACTCTAGTTCATGTTAGTAAAGAGCTTTCAATTGTTCCAGAGCACTGGTGCTGGTCTGAGGAGCCTGCAAGGACTGAGCAGATGTTGTGCCACTCTGCAGGTCACTTTGCTAACTGAACCCAAGGATTCAAGCACAGACCTACCTACGGGGATGCAGTGGGCAAGGGTTGTATATACACCTTGTTGCTGATTTGCCTTTTGCCTTAGCTGATTGCTTTGAGTTTCCCCTGTTTAAAATAGCTTTTTTTTTTTTTTTTTTTTTTTTTTTTTTTTTTCAAAATAAATCAGGGTAGGGAGCTCACTGTAAGGAGATAGTTTAGAGAAATCCATCTCAAAGCCTGGAACAAGTCAGGATCCTGCTGCACTATTTTTTTCCTCTTGTATTTGCAGTGATAGCTCTTGGGATGCCCTAATTTCAAAACAATCTCAACCTCCTGGGTAATCCTTTTATTGGCTCAGGGAGAGAATGATGATGTGTATGCAATTGGTAGCATGGTATTACAAACTTCAGTAAATGCACCCAAGTGTTATCTTAGAATGCTGTAAAAAGGATGTGAAAGCACCCGGCTGGTTTAACATTGCAGCGTGGCTGGAAGCAGATGCTTAATTAGATATGTGTGCTCTGAGGGCTAAAAGTTGTGTAGAGCATTTTAAAAATGTACTCTCTTGGTCATTCATGTTATGTAAAACTATGTTTTCCATATCTTGAATAATTGATCAGGAAAAATCACTGCAAAGGTTCTGTTTCAAAACTGTAAAAATAAGAGCATTTTTTTCATTGAGAGGCAGCAAAAATATCTGTTAACATAATATCTGCTAACAAATAATGTTAAGTTGCCTTCCCATGGAGTTGGTGTTAGCTTAGGAGACTGAAATCCCCCCTGGACTAACTGTTAGTGATTAACCATTTGGATCAGTTCAGGATGATGGACCAGATGAGCTCTTTAAATCTCTTCCAGTTCCATCTGCGATTCTGTGATACAATCTCAACCTCAGGAGGAGGATGTGTATCTCAAAACTGTCCGTACTATCAGTGGGGTCACATTGCAGAGGGAAAGCCCATGATCTGAGTTACTTTCTGTGAAAGATATCTGTGAGAAACAAGCCCACATATATATGTATAAAAGGTTTTACTGGGGACAAAGTCAGTGGAGCAAAGAATACAGCGCTGGGCGCAGTGGCACGCCCTGGAGCCAAAGTGATCTAAGGAAACCAGATGGCCCCCCCACCCTCAGGAAACATTGCACCTGGGGGTTGAGATGGGACATGGCCTGTGTTTGTCGGGACATGGCCTGTGCTTGTCGGGACATGCCCTGTGCTTGTCGGGACATGCCCTGTGTTTGTCGGGACATGCCCTGTGTTTTGTTAACACCTGCCATTTATCTGATAACATGGGAGTTGCGAGGGGAGGGTCGGCGCCGGGGGCTTGGGGTGGGGGATATTTTAAGGATTTCTCAGAACTAATTGTAATATTCCCTCCCTATTCCCAGAATTGTGGTACATTTGTAACATTCTACGTAATAAAAAGGAGCCACTTTTGGCTCCAAGCGGCTCGTGCATTTGGAGGAAATGATTCCCCCATGCGCCCAGCGCTGAATAAACACACCTACTGTGTAACCTTCCTGGTTCTAAAGTCGTGATTCCGCGCCTCATTTTGGCACCCCGGGTGGGACTCTCTCTGCTCGGAACGACTGAGGAACGGACGTCCGAGCCGCGGCCCGAGAATTCTCGGAGGAACTCCGCTCCCAGCCGTTCACTGCAGGAGCAGACAAGAGCCATCTAAACTGCGGACGAAGGTGTGTTTACGGGGTGATGGGCTGCTGGTAAGGCGCGCAGAGACGTCTGGCGCACAGCGTAGTGCCAAGGTGGGGTACCCAGTCTGGTTAAGGCGCCCCGGGAAAGGGTCTGTCTGGAGTGGTAACAGGAGCGAGGGACAGGCTTTGGGAGACTGTCAGTGATTGGTATGTAAGAGATAGTTTGCCGGGAGACGATCGATAATTGGTCTATAAGAGATAGTTTGCCTTCTGTAATAAAGTCCTGCCGGAGCACTCCTACTCTGGCCTGGCCCAGACTTGTGGGAATCTCTCATTAAGGGCATTACGCAGGACTTGCGGGAATCTCTCCTTAGGGCAGGAGGGCAGTACACAAGTGAAGTCCTGGCGTGGACCCCTTACTAAGGGCAGTACAACAGTGGGATCGCTATCGTTCATGTCATCTGTTGTAACCCATGGGAACTGAAATAAGTTTTTGCATCTGGTACCGTGCATCGTGTGCTGATTCACATTAGTCGGTTTTGTACTTGTGGCAAATGGTTAATGGTTTATGACTTCTGCTACACACGAGCTTGGCTGTTGTTTTAAATTGATGCATTTTGTGGTGTGAGTGAAAAGAGTGACGGGCCCTTTGTGTGACTGCATGCCTGCAGGGTGTGAGTGAGATGCAGTGAAGCTGCGAAGCGAGTGCGGAGTTCTGATCTACGGTTCCGCGTGCTCCGCGAAGACAGCGGCCGGAGATGAACGAAGCGAATGAGACTGATATGCTGTATGCTGAGTTGGATATCCTTAGCTGCTGATGGGGTGGTAGCTGGAATAATAATTGCTGTGGTCATTTGTCGCTGTTTTTGTGGTAACATATCAATTTCACGTAAGATTAAAGTGGGAACAAAAATGGGAAATACCCAAGGTAAATAAATCCTAAAGTAAAGCCCTTTAGGATGTATATTAGCACCTTGGAAAGATATCGCTGGGTCAGACAGGGGCACAGAAAGTAAAAAGACCCTTACTGAGTACTGCAATCAGTGGTGGTCACTTTATAGACTGGAAAATGAAACAAAATGGCCACTAAATGGGACCCTAGACTATAACACCCTTCTACAATTAATGTTGTTCCTAGAAAGAACAAAGGGAAGTAGAATTTTTAGTGGATACAGGAACAACCTATTCGGTCCTTAATCAGGCCTTGATGCCCCTAGGAGAAGAATATGTTATGGTAAAGGGAGCTACTGGCCAAACTGAGAAAGCCTATTTTTGCAAGCGGCTAAAGTATAAATTGGGAAAACAAATGTGTGTTCACAAATTCTTATATCTGCCGGATTCGCTCAAAGCCCTTTTGGGAAGAGACCTCCTGGAACAATCGCAGGCCACAATTAAGTTGGGGAAGTTGCTCTGGAGGTAAATGATCAGCAATATGTACAAATAATGAGTTTACTTTTAACAGATCTTCTAATAAAAGGAGAAATCATCAAGGAAATTACTGACCAGGTATACCAGGAGTATGGGCAATGGGCATACCAGGGTGAGCTAAAGATGCTATACCAGTTATAGTGAAATTGAAAGAGGAAGAAAAGCCGGTAAGGATAAAACAATATCCTCTAAAGCGGGAGGATTGGGAAGGTATTCAGCCCACTATTGAAAAATTTTTGGACCAGAGGTTGCTGAAGGAATGTGAATCTGCCTTTAATATCCCTATTCTTCCAGTGAAGAAACCAGATGGATCTCACCAGGTTGTACAGGACCTGAGGGCAATTAACAAAATAACTAAGGACCTATATCCTGTAGTGACTAACCCCTATACCTTGCTTACTACCATGAATTAACCTGGTTTACTGTTCTAGATTTAAAGGATGCCTTCTTTTGCCTCCCTCTCCACGAGTCTAGCCAGACACTATTTGCTTTCGAATGGGAAAATCCCAAAAGTGGCCGTAAAACTCAATTAACCTGGACAGTGCTGCCTCAAGGATTTAAGAACAGTCCCATGATATTTGGCAATCAACTAGCCAAAGATCTTGAAAGTTGGGACCCGCCACCTGACAAAGGCAAGGTGCTTCAATACGTAGATGACCTGCTTGTCACCACGGAGACCAGAGAAGGTTGTACAGCCTGGATGGTGAGTCTCTTAAACTTTTTGGGCCTACAGGGGTACCAGGTCTCCCAGAAGAAGGCACAGGTAGTACAACAGCAGGATGTCATTTGGGCTACGAGATAAGTGCGGGGATCCGTACCCAAGGATAAAGCTGAAAGGAAACAATTTGCCAGACAGTACAGCCCCAGACTGTGAAAGAACTGCGCACCTTTTTGGGCATGACTGGGTGGTGTAGACTCTGGATTTACAACTGTGGACTCCTGGTGAAACCTTTGTATGACTTTACCTTATCAAGGCATGTGCATGCGAGAACAGACCGAGATGGACCCCAGAAGCAACCAGGGCCTACAAGACTTAAAAGGAGCCCTGATGTCAGCACCCATGCTCAGACTCCCAGACGTGAGTAAACCTTTCCTTTTATTCTCGCATGAGAAGCAGGGAATTGCTTTAGGAATCCTGGCCCAGGACCTCGGGCCCTATCGAAGAGCTGTGGCCTATTTCTCCAAGAGACTGGACGAGGCAGCAAAAGGGTGGCCAGGGTGTCTCAGAGCAGTGGCAGCTACTATCTTGAACGTCCAGGAGGCTCGTAAATTCATCATGGGCCAGAAAATGACCATGCTTGTCTCTCACATGGTGTCAGCAGTCTTGGAAGCTAAAAGGTGGTCACTGATTGTCACCACAGAGGTTCCTGAAATACCAGGCTATCATGGTGGAACAAGATGATGCAGAGATAGTGGTGTTATAGGTAGATTAAGGCCAATCACATCCAAATATGGATTAATGAATCTTTATTAAGGTAAGAGAGCAAATGCAGCGCTGGGGTGGCCGAGGAGTCGCAGCTCTGTCCAGGCTCACCAAATTGTTTAAGTTTCAAACCCCCTTTTATCCACACAGCTGCCGGTTTCAACACCTTCAGCACAGCTCCTGGCTTCTTCTACAATCTTATCTTCTTTCTTCAGTCCTGTGGTCCATACACCTGGTCCTTCAAGTCTGGGCCAATTTGCAGCTCCTTTGTCTTTATGGCTCAGTGGTTTCAGTTCCTCTCTTATCTCAAGGACAAGGGATACCAGAGATGGCCCGTCCTGGTCTTTCTCATCCCATTGCAAAGGAGTTACCGCCCTGTGATATGGACCATCTGGTGAGCATCCCAAGGAGGGGGGGCTGTTGGGTTGGTGTTTCCTCAGATCAATTCCCCCCTTTTCTTTTCCCAGTAGTAAAGTCTTTTACTTTTCTTAAAATTTGGATCATTGTACTAATAATAGCTTTAGCCTAAGAAGTAATTGTTTAATTACTTTTAGCGAAAGCAAAATTCTTCTATTATTTATCACAGTGGTGACTAATATTGTCAACCCAGCTTCTTTCCTAGATGGCAACCAAGGGGAGCCTGTGGAACATGACTGCTTAGAGACTACTGAAGCAGTATACTCCAGCCGTCCAGACCTAAAAGACACTCCATTGGAGGGAGCCGATGACTGGTTCACAGATGGAAGCAGTTATATGGTAAGCGGCACCCGATATGCGGGATATGCTGTCACAACAACCAACAGAGTTCTGGACTCTGGGCTGCTACTTGCTTCAACCTCAGCCCAGAAAGCAGAAATAATTGCCCTGACAAAGGCCCTTGAGAAAGCTAAAGGACTGACAATCAACATATGGACTGATTCTAAATATGCATTCGGAGTGGTGCATGCTCACGGAGCTATTTGGAAGGAAAGAGGACCCTTGAACTCTCAAGGAAAAAACATCAAGCGTGCCACAGAAATTCTGAAACTTCAGGAAGCCATCCAATTACCAGAAAAAGTGGCTATCATGCATGTAAAGGCAAACCAGAAAGTACGGTCAGCCATAGAAAGAGGCAGTGAGTTCGCGGACAGAGAGGCAAAACGAGTGGCACGAGCAGAACAGGTAACCGAGGGAGCACTAATCCCAGATGGATGGCCAGAAGCATTTCCTTGAAGGACAGTGAAAGCTCGGGAGGTCACCAAAGTTCTGCTACAAGAAATCATCCCAAAGTTTGGTGTACCATCAGTAATGTCCTCAGACAGGGGACCACACTTGATATGAAAAAGTTCAACAAGTGATTTGCAACTGCATACTCCCTATTGGCCTCAATCGAGTGGTCAGTCTCTTGCAGATAAGACCTTGGAACCACAGTGGGAAGGACCATTCAAGTGCTGCTGACCTCCTTCACAGCTATCAGAATCAAAGAACAGAATGCCTGGATCCATCACGCTTGAGTGAAGAAGGCTCCTAAGTCTCAATGGAGAATCGCACAAGTCCAACCAGGAAAATTATTGTTACCTCAGTCATAATAGTAAAAGAATTTACTACTGGAAAAGAAAAGGGGGGAATTGATCTAAGGAAACCAGATGCCCCCCCCCCCCCCCCTCAGGAAACGTTGCACCTGGGGGTTGAGACATGCCCTTTCTCTGTTAAGATTGCTTGTTGGGACATGGCCTGTGCTTGTTGGGACATGCCCTGTGTTTTGTTAAGACCTGCTGTTTATCAGATAACATGGGAGTTGCGAGGGGAAGGTCGGTGCCGGGGGCTTGGGGTGGGGGATATTTTAAGGATTTCTTGGAACTAATTGTAATATTCCTTCCCTATTCCCGTAATTGTGATACATGTGTAACATTCTGCGTAATAAAAAGGAGCTGCTTTTGGCTCTAAGCTGTGTGTGCATTTGGAGGAATTTATTCCCCCGTGCGCCCAGCGCTGAATAAACACACCTATTGTATAACCTTCCTGGTTCTAGAGTTGTGATTCCGCGCCTCAAAAGGGACTCCCTTTTATTGTATAAAACATTACATATTCATCTACTCTAATACATATGCATCACTACTCCAAGAACAGGGAGGGAATATTACAGTTAGTTCTGAGAAATCATTAACATATCCCCCCACCCCAAATTCCTCCCGTCACACCTGCGCAGTGCTCCCTGGTGGTCGTGGGCAGGGGTCTGCAGATGAAGGCTCGTAGTCTTCTTCACTGTGTTCACCAGTTGACCCTCACTTCTGTGCAAACTCAGTCCTGTGGTCACGTACACCTTGTCCTTCAAGTCTGGGCTAATTTGCAGCTCCTTTGTCTTTCTGGCTCAGTGGTTTCAATTCCCCTCCTGTCTCAAGGACAAGGGATACCAGGGATGGCCCGTCCTGTCTTCCTTCCATTCACTCTCAAGGGAGTTACGGTCCTTTGATATGGACCATCTGGTGAGCATCCCAAGAGGGAGGAGGGCTGTTGGGTTGGTGTTTCCTCAGATCAATTCCCCCCTTTTCCCAGTAGTAAATTCTTTTACTTTTCTTAAAATTTGGATCATTGTACCAATAATAGATTTAGCCTAACTCAATAAAAGTAATTGTTTAATTACTTTTAGAGAAAGCAAAATTCTTCTGTTATTTATCACAAACAACCCCTTTTCTTTTTAATACCATATTTTGCTTGAGCTTACTAACACAGTCTCATTCTTTTCTTAATATCATAATTTTGTGGGAACCAGTCGATGCAGCCATTTCAGGGTTTACCGACATTGCTGTTATTTGCATCCCCTCAATAACACGAGATATTAGTCGTATAAAGCAGGGTATTAAACATGGGAAAACCAGTAAGCCTGCCATAGCACAAAGGAAGAAAAATCCAACCTTTTTCCACACTCTGATGTTGGACATAACAGTAAAGCACTTATTGCACTGATTTGCTGCTATTAGAGCGAACCCTATCAGGATGATTAGCAGAGGTCCAGTATAACATATACTCCCACCTCTCATGCCTATGGGGTTGCAGCCCACAGCTGAGATAAAGGTCTTCCTGGTGGTGAGCACAGAGGTTAACCTGGTCTTGCCCTCCTCTGTTTAACAAATCCGTGTGTTAAGAGTTAGTCAATTCGAGTGCAGCTCCTTTGTAGCCAATTCCTTTGTTTCTAAGCAAAGCAAACTTTTGGCACTTTCTGATAGTGTCCTTCCATCAACTCTCAGGGACATCCAAAATTCCGGGGACTAACCTCTTTTTCCCATAAATCAAGGTTACAATTTATGCCCCTTCCCTATACTCACAGTCCCTATTACAGTTATAACACAATTTGCTCCATCTGCAAGAAATACCACCTCAGGTGATGCATTTCACTCTCACACAAAACCCACACTTCATGACATCCGTGTATACACTTGAGACAAGGTATTACCCTATTAGGTTGGTTTTCTAGCAATGCCTGATCTAATCCAAAATGCTCATAATCTATTACCAAAAGCCACTCTGTCACATGTCTGCCAGTTAATGCTCGGTAAACGCCAGCTTTTCCCTGACATTTTTTTGTGGTTCCCCATACAGCAAGTAAGTAAATGAATAAGTAAATTTTCACAGTGTTACCTTTGAACCCAGTCCAAACCACTGGTTAAGAGTCATTCAATCCCCTCCCAATGAATTTATTTGGTCCTTCTGAGGGTGACTTGTAGTTGATCAGTTGATGGTACCACAGTCCACTCCCAAGGCTTTTCCACCGGTCCTTTTCCTCGAGAGGCATGAGTCCACCCCTTTTCTTTTGTTTGGATCGCTGTCTCGGTGGTCAGCAGCACCTGAAATGGACCTTCCCACTTGGGAGTTAATGATTGATCTTTCCTCGCTTTTATCAATACCCAATCACCTGGTTTTACATTGTGGATATTAAATTCCAGTGGTGTTGTTTGGGTCAGAAGCCCTTTCTTTCTTAGTTTCATTAAAGTGTTAGCTATTCCTATTACATACTTTCTTACATACTGATCTCCTACTTCAGGGGTGACAATATCCCTGTCATTACTCATATATGGTAATCCAAACATCATTTCATAGGGAGATATTCCCAGGTCCGCTTGTGGCTGAGTATTGATCCTTAATAAGGCCAACGGCAGGCCTTTTATCCAAGACATCCGAGTCTCAATCATTAACTTAGTCAAGGTTTGTTTTGAAGTCTGATTCATTCTTTCTCCTTTTCCAGAACTCTGAGGAAGCCATGGGGTATGCCATGCCCATTCGATCCCTAAGGCTTCAGATAGTTGTTGTATAATTTGTGAAGTGAAATGTGTTCCTCTGTCCAAGTCTATTCTTTCTATTAATCCATATCTGGGGATAATGTTTTCCAACAACACCTTGGATACCATGCTTGCCATTGCCCTTGGTGTGGGGGATTGCTTCCACCCAATGATTTAAGTGAGCCACTAATACCAACAAATACTTCCACCCTTGTATTCGAGGTAGCTCTGTGAAGTCTACCTGGAGGCTTTGTATGGCTAACTCCTGTCCCCCAGCCACCTTTTTTCTCATTACCTTTTTGTTCACTTTTTGACAAATCAGACATCGATCAACTAGTTGTTTAGCCACTGTATATATTCCTATACACCCATATTGTCTAAGAAAATGATCACAAAGTGCTTGCGTTCCTCAATGTATTTTCTGATGTATTAATGACAGAATTTCTCATGTTAATGTTTTATTTAACATCTGCCTTCCATCTGGTAAAGTCCATTTTCCTTCTGGATCTTTCTCACCCCCTATTTTTAAGTATATCCTTTTCTTGTTCTGTGAAATTCGGGGCTAAATTCTCATAATCCCCCAGTGTTACTACCAATAAAACTAGTGCTGATGATTCTGTAGCTGCTTCTCTGGCTACTTGATCTGCTAAATCATTCCCCCTTATTTCCATTGATGCTCCCCTCTGATGTCCTTTCACAAACACAATTGCAATTTCTGTAGGGAGCTTCAGGGCTTCTAAAACTTCTCTGATCAGCCGCTCGTGTACTAGCTCTTTCCCTTTTGTATTTATAAGCCCTCTTCCTTCCCATATTTTTCCAAATGTGTGGACCACTCCAAATGCATACTTTGAGTCTGTGTCCACTGTCCCTTCCTTATCTCTCAAATATACCAATGCCTGTTTTAGGGCACAGAGTTCACAGACTTGTGCTGACCACCCAGCAGGTAATTTCCCCTTTTCAAACACTTCCATCTTCTGCCCCTCGATAATTGCATAACCCGATATTCTTTTCCCTTCTAGGCATCAAGAGGACCCATCAATAAATAGTTTTTTCCCCATAGGGCAAAGGTTCATCTAACAGATCTCATATTTTTGTTTGATAACTTATAAAATCCAAACAGTCATGCTCTGGTTCCTGAATATCCTCCCCGATTCTTCTCCTTGGCCCAAACCTCAGGTTTCACCTCCCTCTCATCCTTCTCCCATAATTCTAGTAATTTCACCACCATTTTTCCTTCATCCAGCACCACACCTATTCCTAATTGTACTTGTAAATCTCTACCTAGCAAATTACATCCTACCCCTGGCATTAACAACATATTGATCTTCCCCGTGTATTAACACATTCTTTATAACTGGGACGGAAAACCCTTCACCTTTAGCCCCTACAGCCCAGGCTGTATCTTTTACATAATCTTCCTCCTGGGGTCTTAATTTCAAATTTATCAAGGGCTCTTCTGTTGGTATATCCCCCAGGAGGTAGAGCCCCTGATACCCCTAGTGATTACCACCCTCATCCTGTTGGGTTTCTTCAAACACCAACAGGTCCCATATTCTCTGGGGGCATTCTTGTCTATAATGCCCCCCCTTCCCACAATAAAAACATCCCCTTGTGATTTCCCTAGCCAGTGGTGCCTCTTGGTCCCACTTTCCCTTTCATTCCCTTGCTTGTTTCAAATTTGTGATTTCCTCTCTGAGATTCCCTGTGTTTATTTTTAACAGCTTCTTGTGCAGTTATCATAATTTTAGCTTTAGTTTTAGCCTTTTCTTCATCCTTCCTAACATATACTTTCTGTGCTTCTCTCAGGAGTTCATCCAGACTCTTATTATAATGACCTAGAATCACTCATATCTCTCCTCCCCTCTTGTTCATTCTTATTCCACTGCAGAGGGGTTACAGGGAGTTTCTGTTCCCCGGGTATCCCCTGCTGATTTTCTCTCTCCCATATCCACATTCCCGCCGTTCTGATCATCTGTCTCTCTTCAGGGGAAAAAAGGATCCCCATAATCGACTGCATCTCCTCCCATGTGTATACACTGGGTCCCAAAAATTGATCAATCTCTTCCGACAGCCCCACAGGGTGCTCTAATAACTTCCTAATTTCTTTCTTATACGCCCTCACTTCTACATTAGTGAGTAGCACATTCACAAATCCTACCCCCCCCCAAATTCCTGCCACTGGAACTTCCCGCAAGGGATTAACCCCAGCCTCTGAGCCTCCCCCTGCTCCCTTTCTATAGCCCTTAAACAATTCTTCCCCACTTCGTTGCTGCCGGGTTTCAGGTCTGATATTAACAACAGGGGCCTCCTCACCCACATCTTCCTCTTCACCCACATCTTCCTGCTGCATCTCTTGATTTTCTAGGTGTGCTGGGTTATATGGGGGGGTAAGTTATCCAAAGGGTCCCATCTCCTTTCCTTCCTTTCCCTTTCACCTTCTTCAACCTGCTCCTCCTGCTTCAATTTAAAAATCCCAAATCCGTGACCCCCTCCAACATGAGGCATATTCACTTTCTTCTTGATTAAATGGTTCCTTTGAATTAACATAAATATTAAGAGCTTAACAAATCCAATCCTCTTCTGATCCATATTTTGGCCAATACATTGAATTTTTCCTGATAGATCCTTTAGTCCATTCAAACATACAATAATTTACCATCTTGATTTTACTCTTTCCTCTGGTATATGGGCTGTAATCCCAATTTGCTAACTTCTTTCCTGATGTCCGATGGAATACCACCTGGTAATTTCTTGTCCCATTTTCTTTTTTTTTTTTTTTTCTTATCCTCCCAGCCTTTCCCTAATGGACTGTGTGGGAAATGGCAATCCTTGGCTCCCTATTACCCTGGGAACTCAACTATCCAGCTCCTAGTATCTTGTTCACTCAACTAGACTAACTGAAGTATCTTGCTTCCCAATCCCGGGGAACTCAACTGCCTAGCTCCTAGTTTCTTGTTCACTCAACCAGACTAACTGAAGTATCTTGTTTCCCCTTTCCCGGGGGAGCCGTTCACTCATTTTCACTCGCTTCGTCTCTTCACCGGCCGTCCCCCTCGCGGGAGCACGGAACCGCGGTTAGAAAGACTCCACAACCGCTTCGCCAGTGCGACCTGGCGCCTCGCGTCTCACACGCACACCTTTCAGTCCTCCCCCTATCCCGCCATCCGGACACTACTTACAGTCCCCTTTTCGTTGCCCGGCTCTTGTGCACAAGGTGTAACGGCTGACGGGGTCTCCAGGGAGCCCTACCCCCTCTTTGGTCCACGAGTCCCCCGCCGGGATCGTCACCGTCAACCTCCGATGGCGCCAGAGGGAACCGAAGAGACCCCTGAGCTCAGCGGGGCGCGCCTTCCCTTCAGGGCCCTCCGGCCCCACGGTGGTGAGGCTTCTGTCCTCCCGGACGAGCCCCCAATTGTGAGAAACAAGCCCACGTATAGATAAAAAAAGTTTTATTGGGGACAAAGTCAGTGGAGCAAAGAATACAGCGCTGGGCGCAATGGCACGCCCTCTGGAGCCAAAGGGGCTCCCTTTTATTGTATAAAAGGTTACATATTCATCTACTCTAATACATATGCATCACTACTCCAAGGATAGGGAGGGAATATTACAATTAGTTCCAAGAAATCATTAACATATCCCCCCACCCCAAATTCCTCCCGTCACACTTGCGCATTGCTCCCTGGTGGTCGTGGGCAGGGGTCTGCAGATGAAGGCTCGTAGTCTTCTTCACTGTGTTCACCAGTTGACCCTCACTTCTGCACCAACTCAGTCCTGTGGTCACGTACACCTTGTCCTTCAAGTCTGGGCTAATTTGCAGCTCCTTTGTCTTTCTGGCTCAGTGGTTTCAGTTCCCCTCCTGTCTCAAGGACAAGGGATACCAGGGATGGCCCGTCCTGTCTTCCTTCCCTTCAATCTCAAAGGAGTTACGGTCCTTTGATATGGACCATCTGGTGAGCATCCCAAGAGGGAGGAGGGCTGTTGGGTTGGTGTTTCCTCAGATCAATTCCCCCCTTTTCCCAGTAGTAAATTCTTTTACTTTTCTTAAAATTTGGATCATTGTACCAATAATAGATTTAGCCTAACTCAATAAAAGTAATTGTTTAATTACTTTTAGAGAAAGCAAAATTCTTCTGTTATTTATCACAATACATGAGAAAACTTTCCTCATATCTTGCAAGTGGTGGGAATGAGGGATGCTGCTGGTCTTCAGGCTTGCACCTGAATTTCTTCCTTGGCAGCAAATGAGAATGCAAACCTTGCTCTGCCAAAAAATGGCCTTTAGCTGTTTATTGTTGTTGCTGGTTTTAATATTTGTATCTTGCAGATAAGTGAACCAGAATGAGTAAATAGCAGAAAAATATTTATTTTCTGCCCCATGAGTTCCTATTTGCTGAAATCAACACAAATTAACATGGGATATGTAGTTAATTTAAAACTGCCATCCAGTCCAAAAACTATTTTCAGGTGACCCACAAATAACACGTGTTTGGTTTGTATGCCCACCAGCCTGGGTTTTCTTCCAAAGCATGAGGCAATTGCCAGGGTTATTTATTTCATTTGCCCAACTGAATTTGTTGCATTTGACACTTTTCATTGAAATGCGGGTAGGCACAGTTTATTTGCATAATGTGTATGTAGACACATGGCCCAGCCTGAAAATGCAAATTAGACATTAGTAAAGGAGCGTTTGAGATTGAAGTGGAGATTTTGGTCAGTCCTTACTGGCACTGGGAGGTGGGTGCTGTGTATCAGCAGGGGCTGCTGGGCTCAAATGAGCCAACTTCTACAAAATTCCCAGAGTGCTAAATGCAACCTCAGAGCTTTCCTACTAAAGCTGTGGGCCTGCCTAGTTCTTTTCGCTCTTCCCCTGCCTCCTCTCTGGTGTAGATTTTGGTGGGGTGAGCTGCTCGTGCTGGCCCTGAGGTCTCCGTGTGCTGATGGCCATTGCCAGATACAGCTCATCCTGAGTTTGCCAAGCACACCCCGCCTGTGTTAAGCAAAAGGTACTTGCGAATGTATATGTCACTTATGTGTCATGCCTAAATTAGTGCCCAAAATAGGTGTTGTGCCTTGATTTACTATGTATGCTTGGTATATACGCTATATTCTCTGTCTTGGAATGGTTGTGGTTCTGTTTGGGAATTGCCTGTCAGTTTTAGGTTCCTTTCGACAGTCCCTCGAGTATTTTTATGTGAGGAGCAGAGAGTTCCTACAGTGGATGTTCTCTAGGAAATGTGATGCTGTGGCTGTGCCAGCTCCATCTAGCTGGCATTGGGGCCCCCTCTTCGTAGGGATAGCTTGACAAAAGAGCTGCTACCAATTCCAGTGTCTTACAGTTGCTGAATTTTGCTGTTAGAAGCTGTGTATTTGAAACACCGAGTGAGAGGCAGCTTGCTTTTGTGTGGGGGCTTTGGCAGCTTTTTTCCAGGGGCCTAGTGCTCTATGAGGTATCAGTCTCTCTCCTTATCATGGGAGTCTCTAATTTGCAGTATTGCAGCATCCAGCAAATTGTTGCAGTACCAACATCTTGCATTTGCAACCCATGTCAGGCCTGTGGTTATAGAGTGAGGACTTCTTCACGGTTTCCCTGTGAAATACTGTAGGCTGAAATGCAACACAAGGTGTTTATACTTTTGAAACTAGAGGAGGAATCAATGAATTTGCTCAAGAGGTATTTGGTCAGGACGTGAAAATATTGCCGTTTTGCTTAAGGTATTTGTTGTGATGCTTACTCTTCAGTAATGAAGGTGATAACAGTCTTGTGAATTGGAACAAAATAGGAGAGAGAGAAAGGATAAACTTTGATGACTTATATCCAAAATAAAGACCAGAAAACTTCCACTGATGTTCTTCCTTCTTTGATTCCAAGCATGCCAGTGATTATTTCTGTAATGATGGACCCTTTATGCAAAATGGAGATCCACACGGTGAATGCTTGTTTTAGCATCCTCCACTCCTCCTCCTGTAGGCCCTTGCCTTCGAAGGACAGACATAACAGGATGGCTTTTTGGATCCAGTAGATGAAGGAGGGAGAACAGTGTCTTGATGAGCATTGTTGGAGCTGATCACTTTTAGACTGGCAAACGTTTGGGAACTGGTATGAGATTTTTGGATGGTAACAAGCTGTATTTGGAGCTTTTGGGGTTCCTGAGTGGTTCAAAGCCTCTGTTTCTGCTATAGTTTCACTTAAAAGAGGTCTAACTAAAAAACAAGCAGCCATGACAGCTATCATGTCAAGGTTTTCCTGCGTGCAGGAAGAGGATTTTTACATGAAATTCTTACAAGCCATAGAAGCCAACAGGAAGTATGTTTGTGGAAGCACATTCTGTCTATATATGGGGAATCCTTGGACAGTGTTAAAGTTTTTAGTATATTGTGTGAATACTAGGATCATTTATGTTAGACGTAGTGAATTATTGCCTGAAAAAGTCGATCTGAGGTAAAGCTAAATGTGCAATGAACTCCACTAAAAGCATTATGCAAGGTCCTGGGGGAACAAACTGAAATTGCATCGAGTGAGAAACAGGCGTGCAGCAACCCCATCTCTTGCCAGCGGAGACAGGCACTGGCTGCGGGCACCGCGGGCAGCAGCTCGCTCGGCGGCAGCGCCTGCGGGACAGCGGTTTGCTGTCTGCATCGAGCAGGGGCTGCGTCCTCCGCTTCCAAAGCCGGCCCCTGGCCTGTACTTGTGAGGTGATTGCAGGCTACGCTGTGTCCATGACAACTCCTGGAATGAATTTAGAAAATGCTGAGGGTACAAAGGGCTCTCTCTTGGCTGAAAGGCATTTCCAAGCAGGTTCAGTTGAGTTGTTTAAAGCTGTGTATGGTTGGTGCATATCCTTGTTTTTTTTTATAGATACATGCAAATAATGTATGAAAACATTTAATCACAGACCATTCCTGCACACTGGGTATAATATACATGTATATATCCATGGATGTATACACACATATAGACATATATTAAAAAAAAATCATCTGTGCCTTACATCATACTTTTCTAACTCTGTGCTTCTATCCAGTTATAAATGCCTGTGAATGAATGCATCTAAATGCCTGCCTAACTTATTGATGCTGATTATAAGGCTGCTAAATTCAAATCAATTCACACATACTTTTAAAAATTGTGATTATTCTCCTGCTAATTTTAACAAGTCTTGTAGTTTGATTGTTTTGGGAAAGAACCAAAACCTCACTAAACTCCAAAGCAGCAAAATGCCCCAACTTACCAGAGCCCATTGGTAGAGACCAAAAGCACCTGTGTGTCACTGGCTTTGGTTTTATTTACAGAAGGGAACAATCAGGTTAACATAATTCAGAAATGGGTGAATTTCTGTCTGTATGCAGAAGTATGACGTGTCTATGCATTAACAAGAGAAAAGCCCAACATGTTATTGTGCTTTTAGCAGTACCAATCCTGCAGTGTGCTCCTTAAGGCTGCATGTTCTTTGGCAACTTGTTTGCAGGAGCTGGTGCAAAGTGCCCAGGCTCTAAAGTCTGACTTGATGCTCGGTGCCAAGTTGAGGAGGGTGGAGAAGAAGAACCAGAGCCTGTGGTACTGACGGTAGGCACATGGAAATGGCAATCCAGCAGTGATGCATGAGCTTCCCACGACTGCCAGAAATGGGTGCCAGGGTGTGCTCAGTGGCTCAGGCTTTTCTTGGCTCGTGCTCCTTCCCCTGCTATGCCAGCAACACCCATTTAGCTCAGGCCAATGTTGGCAACTCCCTTCCAAGAAGAATGTAGGGGTTTTGTGGCCTTCCTATGAATTTTCTCCTAGTAAAAGGCTCCAAATGTGAAAAGAAACAAATTGATTTTTCTGAGGAATCTCTGAATAAATAATGGAGGGTTGGCATGTGGAGTTGTAGGTTTGCCATCTGGTAGTACAGCCCCCAGCAAATTGTAGCACATTGTCGTTATGGTGAGTAAATGCTTATTTGCTGAAACAGCCTGTTATTTCATTGCTTTATCACTGAGCAGAAGCGTGGAAAATGATGAGCAATTTACTGAAGAGTTTTTGATGCAAGTATCTGTTGTAGGGAGAAGAGGCCTAATGGAAGCAATGAGTTCTTTAAAACAAAATTAATGGGCCACTGTAAAAAAAGTGTTTAAATTCTCTGCTGGTTTAAGTTCATCTTACTAAAGTTCATTCTTCTGCATGCAGGTTATGTGTTCCTGCACGATGTGCTTTTATATTTCATAGGGATCAGTGCAGGACATCCTATCAGTATGGCACAATGCACTGTTTGTAAGCTCGCTGAGGATGCTTCTTGAAGGTTTGTTTCTCCAGGAAACAAAACTAAGTCACCACAGCTAAAATAATTGTACATGCTTTTGATTTTATTGAGTTAAAAAGTGATTTTTCAATCCTGACTGACGGTTCCAGCTGAGAGCAGTTGGGGAGATGATGTGGCAGCTGTCTCTGCAGCAGGACTGACAACATGAGGGAAGTGTTATGAATTAGGCATATGGAAGAAGAGAGGAGGTTACAGACAGATGAGGCTCTGGTTAAAAAAAAGGAAGACAAGGATGGGAGTGAAAGCAAGACGAGTAGTGGGTGCATTGTTTGTTAGGGAGCATAAATGGTGTGAGTGGTTGAGGAAACAGCAGCTTGATATTTTAAATGTTTGGTGAGAGGAGCTTTGGGAGCAGTAAATTGCATATAAGCTGTATTGATGACTCTGCTCTCATATGAGAAAGCACTGGAAAATGTTTCTTCTCATTTTAGCAGTATTGGCAAGACCCAGTCTGTGATACGCTAAGTACGTAGATGTACATGTTGAGAACAACTCTGGAGAACTCCTAATGCAAATTTACAGGACAAGAAATTGAATAAATTTTAAATGCAGTAGAGAAGAACAGGACATGCTACTAATAATAAGGAAGGAAACATGCTGGGGAGGGGATTTTGATTTTTTGAAACAGGGTCTTGCTCCACAAAGCAACAATTACTGATTCATAAACTGGAATTTTCATTTTAGTGGTGTTTGTTTGGTTTTTTTCCCCATGAAAAAAGACAAAGCAAAGACACTCTAATGAGGTCTCCAGTGTCATTGTTAACCCAGTTCTTGCTGGGTATTTTTTTTTTTTTTTTTCATTACTGCTTGTAAAAGGTGCTGAATTGCTGGCAGCCTGTTTACTGAAGTGGAGTCAACTTTGACATTGCTACACCCTCAGGTCATCTCCAGCATATTCCTAACTGGCCAGCTGCTGCCTTCGACTATTAAAACTTAATACCTATTTGGTATTTAGCTTCTCTGAGAAGTGTTTTAACAAGCATCTCTGTTAATGAGAATTGTCTGAGCTCTTGGCTGCTCTGCTGCTCATCATTTATCTTGTATAGGATTTCTCACCACTATCAGTACTACTTAGTGACATTTTCAGCTTTAAGTGGAAAGTTGACTGAAACTTTTCATCAGCATTTTTGTTTGGATGTCAAACGTGGTATTTAGAAGGAAGAAGTGTAATAATAAAAGATTGTTTAGCTTTTGCTGTAGATAGCATCTGATAAGACTATTTCTAACTTTCTCATGAACCACCCTTTTCTTGTAACACCTTTTGCTACTAATACAAAAAATGCTTCCAAGTCGAAAGAGGTCAGAATGCCCTTTCTCATTAATAGGTGTTTCCCCTGTGAAAAATACAGCTGCTATCCTGAGGACAGAATGCTGCATGCTCCTTAAAAAGAGACTTTCCTTGCAAAAGAGACTTCACCCTTTCATCTAGCAGTTTACAGTCTTAAAAAGGAAACACTGAGTATGTCCTTTTGTGTGGAGGGGAGCAGAGACATAGGGAAGGCAAATGGCTTGTTCAGTGTCCAGCAAGATGTCTTAGACAGTAACAGCAGGGAACAAACTCCGTATTTCTTGAGTCCAAGTGTGTTTCCCTAATTTTTTACCTTTTTTGTCTTATCCTCCCTTTTAGACACAGCTTTCCTGTAGCTGTCATTGAGGGTTTAGGTGGCTGCTTTGCTCTGGTTAAACTGAAAGTGATGCTGAATGTCAGATTCTTTTTATCCCAAAAGGGAAAATAGCGCGTCCTTCTAGAAAATCCAATTTTTCTTGAATGTGTCATTTCAGAGAATCTCTGTTGTGAGCCAGTGTTTCATAACACACTATTGATTTATTGTTCAAATGCCACAAATCTTCCACAAGGAGGTCAAATGATAAAATTTATGGAGAATTTATGGCTTAGAATGAGGGAGAAGATAGATATATCTTTAAAAACATTGACAGTTAAGTTATAGGATTTTTTTTATTGAATGTGGAAAAGTGATATTTCATCGGGTACACTGTGGGCTTATGTCCTGCACACTCATCCGTTATTTGCCCAGTTAAAAATCTGAGAATGTACTAAACACTGACATGTAATGTACTTACTGTAATGTACCATAGTATGCAGACATGCTTCTGATCAGTGTGTAGTATTTCATTTGCACAACAGCAACAAAACCGGCGATAAGTTTGGGCTGAAAAATGATTTCTTTAGTAAGACTGGTATTAAATTGTCCACTGCTTACACTTAGCCTTTTGAACTCTGTCATCGTTAATTAAGCTTTTGGACATGGGCACTGTAAATAGGCAGGGACAGACATGCTTTTGGCAGTCATTCTCATGGACATGTCTTATTCATGAGTAAGAGGACTAGGTCAATTTTCACAGCAAGATGGTCAGGCAGTAATACCCACCAATTTCATTTTCTGGAGGTTTATACAAGATACAGTATAAAAAAGAAAATAATAAATTGCCCTCTTTAGTAATTAGGACACAGGTGATAAAATACAGGTCAGTCAAAGCCCTGCAAAAGCCTAAAACTGAAAGAGATAACTACTTGGGCTCAGTGGTCTCACACACACCTTTGAGATGCCTGCAGGTTGAGTAGCTTCATGTGACTGCCCTGGAGAGTTTCCTTGGTTATGCCTGGTCGCCAGAAGACAAGATCTCCTGCTGTTACCCCCAGGGATGTCTGCTCTCCAGCCCGTGTCTACAGAGAAACAGTCCTTTGTCCCACGGAGCAATAAGATGGGGACCTGGGGTCTTGCCAGTGTGCCCCGGCAGCACAGGTTTAAAGGCTGCTTCCCTGAATTGACCAGCAGTGTGTTGTATCTATTTAGAGTTGGATTTATCACTAAGATTTAAGGATAAAGGTGTGTTTGCTTACAGTGTAGTCTGCAGCACTGGAAGGAGGCACACTGTTGAAAGAAAACCCAACAGTTGGGATGATCTTTGGATCTTTCAGCACCTTAGCTCACTTTTACCTCTCCTTTACCCTAGTTTAACAGGAATCTTTCTCTTTTAACTTGAAATAAGACTCTTGCTTTGCTTACGGAAGTTGCTGCCTTCTAGCCTTACCTCATCCCTTCTGCTTCTTTAAGAGAAAGGGAAAATGCAAAATGATCTATGTCCCTTTTCCTGAAAGATGGTAAACCAGGGTATCATAGCCAAATGCCCTGCTCAATAATGCCTTGCAAGACCTCACCTCCTCCTTTCTGGACATTAAGATCTGAGACATGTTGTGATGTGTTGCTATATGACCTCTTTTCTTGTCCCCTTTTCTCCTTCAGGTCTTGTGTTTGTAATCAGTATTGCATATCCTGATACATTCCCACTTCAAGGTTTCTGAACATATACTTTAAAGCAGGATGCAACATATGAAAAATGAAAAATATATTTTTTGTACTAAATTTGTCACTTTTCTTGTGAGTGTCTTGGTTTGGGCTGAAATAGAGTTAATATTCCTTTTCAGGGACTAGATGAGAGCTGTGTTTTGGATTTAGCTTTGGGTTTGGTATGGGAAGAATGCTGATAGCACACTGGTGTTTTCAGCTGCTACCGAGACTTCAAGGACTCTCCGACTCTCCATGTCCTGCCTGTGCGCAAGGGCACAGGGAGGGAGCATGGACAGAGCACCAGACCCTAACTGGCCAGTGAAATATTCCATATCATGGAATGTCATGCTCACTATATAAAAGAGGGGTGGTCGGGAAGGAGTTCTCTCTCTCTCGCTTCGGGGATTGCGATTGTGGGATCTTGGTATCTCGGGGTCGCTGGCCGGGAATGGGCTGGGGATTGGTCAGCGGGTGGGGAGCAATTACGCTGTACATCGCCTGTTTATATATTTCTTTTTGTTTTCCCCCTATCATCATCATTGTTCTCGTTTTATTGCCATTATTAAACTGTTCTTATCTCAGCCTGCGAGTCTCCCTTCGCCCCTTTAATCCCCTCCCCCGTTCCCAGGTGGGGAGGGGGAAGGGAGGGTGATTAGCTGCGGGGGTTGGTTGCCGATCAGGCTCAAACCACAACAGTGAGCCTCATAGAATATCTTAACATGACACCATAGCTCAGGGAATTTGAAGGGAGGCTTGGATGGTTTCCCACAGATGCTTTTGACTTAAAACAGTCCCTTTCTGGCAATGGTGTCATAAATAGATACCTTTATGTATTTAAGTCTACAGGGATTAGCACTGCCTTACTCTTCAGACCTTCAGAGGTACAGCTAGATAGATACTCATTGTGTTTTAAAAGACTAAACAGAGCCATAGGCATCACTGACAGGACAGTGGCAATTTCATTATATCAGTTAAGGTGTATTTCTTGATGCTGAGTAATGAGCACATCTGGGCTACTTTTTTAAAGCACTACTTGATTGTTGGTAGGTTAAGAGTCTGACACCCTAGCTTAATTCACTCTTTTATGGAGTAATTGATTAAATAACAAGCACAATCCAAATAATAGCGTAATATTTCTTTTAATGAAAAAGAAGGAAGTGGGAAATAGAAGATGTAGATTTCAGTTTCTGGCCATATTTTTCTTGCCTTACTTAGTGCAAGTTCTTATGCACCCAGTGGCTGAATTAAACAAAAACAAAAACAAAAACAAACAAACAAACAAAAACAAACAAACAAACAAAAAAAACAAACAAAAAAAAAACAACATCTCCCCCCTCCAAACCGAACAAACCCAAACCCCTTTGTTGCAGGGTTGTGTATCCAATGTCTTAATTTTCCAGTATTACAATATCAGAAATCCATTGCTTTACAACCAGAACATAAAGCCGTACCCTTGACTGACCAAAGAGGCTTAGCTGGGATAGTACTAAAACCAAATTAGTATTTCCTAGGGTGCCTTCAGAGATGGGTGTTTTCTTCTGGCAGAGATGGAAAATATAAAGCTCTGGCAATACTTGTTAAGTGGTCACTTAAGACAAATCCTCTGAATGATACAGGAAAATGCTGGTCATCTTGGCTGTTATAATGCACTTGTCAGCTCTGCTTGGTGTTACTTGTATCCATGAAGTGGGGTTGATTAATGGGTCCATTAATGGGGTTGATTGTCTCATCTTTTCTCAAATTTGCCATCGCTGTTCACTTATTATGTGTTCTCAGGATTTTTTTTTTTAATCTCTGGTTCCTTCACAGTTCTTGTAGGAATTTACAGGAGAAGGACTGCTGTATGAGCTCCTTGTCAGCACCTGAAGTTTCAGAGACAGGGGAGAAAGGCTGCCTGATTTCCTTGAGCTCGCTGCAGGCTTCGCTGCTTATGCTTCTGCTCACACACAGTCAATTTGGAAATTGGAACCATTAGCAAAACCTCTCCATGGTTTTCTGTGCACAGAAAAATTTGGTTTAGTGTTTCAGTCGGCCTGTTGGGCGCTGCCTGGATTCTGCAGCAGGCAGATGTACAAATGGGAGATCTCATATGTGAACGTCGTGGCTGTCTGCAGTGTCAAATAGGTAGAAAAAGAGAAAGATGAGAGGATCTGGTATCACAGCCTCGGGAATTGTCATCTGAAACCCCAAAATGTATTAGTTAGATGCAGAGGAGAACAGAGACTGCTCTGGGTTTACATAGGTTGGTTCTTCCAAACACTTCTTTTAAATTCCTTTCATTTAGCCTTTGTGTATATCGGCTTTGGCTTGTTACTGGTTTGTTGCTGCAGGAGTGATAGCAGTTTCCGAGGACTGAAGGGTACCTTTGCAGCAGCACCTTGGCAATAGCACAAATAAGTCATGAAAGAAAATGTTGACATGTTGCTGGACTACTCTGTGTCTGTGGTTACCATGAGGACAGCACTATGAAGAGGAGGAGGACTCTAGGAGGCAGAGGTCTAAGGTTGTACGTGTCGCCACTGTAACAGAGGTGACTTTGGCTGAAAACCAAGAGCAGACAGTGAGAGGAGCTGGTATTCAAGGTCTCGGTTGAGGTTAAAGGCCTATTTGCAGTCTGAACGTCCTCAGAACCTGCTGTACAAGGATGTTGCCAGAAAGTTGGAACCGGTATTTTTTTTTGGTACTTTTTTCCCTCCCTAGTGTTACCAGGGATCTTACACTTTTTTTCCCTCTGATGTTAAATTTACCTCTCTTAGTGCTACGGTATGATAGATTACACTTCGGGTTTTGCTGATGCATTTGAAGGACCCAGAGCAGCCCCTGAAGACTTCCCTAGAGATCTGCTACTGTTGTCAGAGATGGCAGAACCCCTGTCCTCACATGTCTCCGTGGTTAACCTGTAAGACAGCATTAATGTTCAAACCCAGAGGCGTATGATACTTTAAAATGACTGAGTTTTCTTGCCCCTGACGAGCAACATATCACCCAACCTTGATGTGAGATCTTCGGTGTTAAGGTTTCCTAGTATAAAGAACTACAGAACATTTCCGGGGAATATTGAGCTATTTCTGAGTGAGGAAAAGCCAGTCTGGCAGATGAGTGGACCAAGCTGCTCTTTGTAATGAGTCCTGCAGGAAAATACTCAGACTGTGCTGGGAGTATTTTTTCTGAGCTTACGCACCAGTAGTCCGTAGGAGTCAAAATTCAAATACCATATTGCTGATGAGCCTTTCCTTTCATCTAAAGAACTTGATCATTTTGGGGGGTGGATGCGTGTGTGTGAGGATGCAGAATAAGTAGCTTTAGAGAGATGCTGCCCACCCCACCCATCTTTGGAGAAGAAATTACTAATAATATTCCAATTAGTAAAAATAAAAGGAAGGCATATGAGTATTTAAATCTGATACCAAAATAGCTAAACACTTATTGAAACGTATTTAACAAATTCAAAGAGCGTATTATGATGCAGAGATCAAAAATAACATGAAAAGGAAGGGAATTCATGCTGCAGTATATTGCTTTTTTCCCCAGTGACAATAATAGGAAGTTCAGATTCAACGTACCTGATGAGTGAAGAGCAGAACGAGCTGAAATGTGATTAGTGGAGTGTCAGATGAAAAAAAATATAACAGAAGAAACTTGTTCCTACTGACAATTGCAGAAAATGCTCTGTTTTGGAAATAGAGCAACTTTGTGCTGAGGAACCCAGTACAGATGAGTTGAAATGTTACTCTTCTTTGTAATAATGCTGGGTGTAGATAAGGAGCAAAGTTTTAAGTGCCTCCATGTGTGGATGCCCATTCCAGGGTATCCTGGTGTCTTCAGCTGAGCAAGTCCAATGAGGTCTGTACACAGGAAAAACAGTTGGTTGTCCTTCAGCTGTTGTGCCTGGAAAAGTTTTCAAGCTTGGTGACAGTGATATAGTCTCAATGCTGAGTTAATTGGTAACTTGTCTCTTTCCCGTTCAAAGCAAGCAGAAAATAAATTTGTATAACTTCATAATTAAAAGAAAAAAAAAAACAAGTTAATGACCTGTTTCTGGCACTGGAGAGTGATGTGTAACTGATACTGAATATTCAGTATGTAAATCTACGTGATATAAAAGAGCCAAACTTCCTCAAAGGGGAGGACAGAACCTCTTTTGATTTTTTAAAAAAGGACTATTGTAGATTTCTATACCTCCTGCCATCGTATAATAAGAGTTTATTAAAAATATTCAGGATTAGAAAGTACTTTTTAGCAATCTGACCATCTAGAAAGGGATATATATGTCATGGTGTTTTGGCAAAAAGTTTTCAACCTTTATACCACTGATAATTTCAAAGTGTATTTTACAACAAGCTTACAAGTATAAAATATGTTGATTATGCCCGTGGTTGAATATGGAGAGAATTCAGGTATGTTATCAGACTGTAGCAAGTTCACTGTGTGAGATGTACAGACAACTAAGCTCCGCTAGTTGGAAGATGAGTAGTCAAACAATTGTAAGTTTAAAAATGATATGTGACGGTTCAATTAATCCATGTAAGAAAAGCAAATCAAGTCCTTTTGTTGTGGTGTATGTTGTAATGTATCTACATTTAAAAATAATGTTTTCTATCTTAGGTATTTTGTCATACATGTGGAATTCAATGTATTTGGATTGTACCTGGGATTATTCAAAAGCAAAAAAGGTGTAGTGTGTCCTGGGTTTGAGTGAGTGGTGGGGTTTTTGGTGGCAGGGGAGGGGGGCTATAGGGGTGGCCCCCTGTGAGAAGCTTCTCGAAGCTCCCCCAGCTCCAAGTCAGCTCCACCTCTGCACCAAAACTGAGCCCATCAGCTGCGCCTCTGCGAGAACGTATTTAAGAAGGGACGTGCTGAGGAGCAGTGAGACTGGTGAGGAGGAGTTGGGGCAGCTGCGTGAACACCAAGGTCAGTGAAGGAACGGAGGAAGAAAGGAGGGGGGAGGTGTGCCGGAGCAGAGACCCCCCTGTATCCTGTGGGGAGACGGCAGGGCAGCCCCCCCTGCCACCCATGGAGATCTGCGGTGGAGCAGACACTGATTTATGGCCTGTGCTTTTCACCTGGTTGATCAAGGTGCTGTGCCCGAAGAAGGCCGGGGTCTCATGGGAAAAGGCAGCCCCACTGCTGTAATTCAGCGCCGGGGGAATTGCAGCATGCGGGGGTGTCCCACGCCGGAGCAGCTCAGGAAGGGCTGCAGCCATGGGAGGGAATCCAGTTGGAGAAAGTTGGTGACCCATGATGGAGCAGTGTGGGGAACGCTGCGGCCCGTGGGAGGGACTCACGTTGGAGAAAGTTTGTGGAGGACTATCTGCTGTGAGAGGGACCACGATGGAGCAGGGGGAAGAAGGTCCAGCAGCTCCCCCCACCGCAGAGGGCAGAAGCGGCAGCACTGCCTGCACCCCCCATTCCCTGCCCCTGCGCCACTGGGGGAGGAGGTAGAGATATCGGGAGCAGAGCTGAGCCCGGGAAGAAGGGAGGGGTGGGGGGAAGGTGTTCTCAAGATGTGGCAATGCTTCTCACTGTCCTACTCTGTTAAGTGTTGTTCTTAGTGTCTGTAATAAATGTATGCTCTTTTTTTTCTTCCCCTAATGAGTCTGCCTTTTGCTCGTGACCATAAAGTGTGATTTTTCCCCATCCCAGTCCTGTCTCGAACCCCGAGCCTGGCTCATCTGTCCCTTCTTATTGCTGGAAGTGAAGGGAGAGAGAGTGGCTGTGTGGTGGTTGGCTGCCGACCAAGCTCAAACCACGACATCGTGCTGTAGCTAATGAAATTAATATTTTGGAGGTAAATTAAGGGACACCTTAGGCGTATCTTCTTAAAAGGTGAATTTCCTAATGGATTTCCCATGGGAGCAGATACCACAATGCAAGAAAGTTAAAAAGATGTTGAATATACTGACGAATGAACTAACATGTTTTTTTAGCTATTGATTATTTGGGAACTCCAAAGGTTTTTTTTTTCGCTCTTAGAGTATAGATTGGGTTGAATCTTGGTACGTTCTCCGTTGTGTTGTGGGTAGGAGGGGACAATTCTGCTTAGTCTTTCTTTCATAGTTTAAATCCTTGTACATTATTTAAAATTAACCTCTGCTTATGGCCTTGGAAGGCCTGACAAAGGGGCTGAAGTTGAAATCGGCATTAAGCATCACACAATGCATTTGTTCAGCTTAGCTCCCCGCTGTTGGTGTATTTTGGACCTCCTGGTGCTGTGAAGATGATTTGGCCTCTCTGGGTGGCACTGGGCATCCAGCTCTGCCCCGTTTCATTTGAACTGGAGCCGGGCACATCTTGCATGCAACCATTTCCTGCCGTGCAGCTAATGACTCAAGCTGCTGGCCCTGCAGATGTGTTTTGTGTCCAGCTGACGGGCAGATCTGTTGTGTTTTGTGCGTCTCTGGATGGCGAGATTACAGCCAAGGAGGCAGTTTCACTGAACGGGACAGACAGAGCTTTGCTCAGAAGGGTGCCTTGGTCCTTGTTTCCTCCTGCCCATGTACCATGTTGAAGCTGAAGGCAAGGTGGCTTTTGTCTGTGAAATGTTAGGACCTGGTGGCTCTAAATGGGTGGGGGGGAGCAGGGGAACTGCATGCAATTTCCAAAAGTGTGTGTAAATAAGACAGAGTCTGCCAAGATGGGTAGGATTTGAATACGGGACTGACCTGGCCTGAACTATGAATGTCCTGTGCCTCATTCCTATTTCTCTGAAAGGAGAAAATCATCCTCACCCATGTCAGTGTGTGCTTTGTGGACATACTTACTGACATTTCCTTTTTCTGTTGGAGCATGTTGTGTATAAGTATCCTCCAAATCCTTTTTGAGTAGGCTTTACTTAGTATTAACTCCAAAATACATCAATTCTTCTGAATACTTGTTTCCTGCCCCCCTGACTTGTGTAAGGATTTTTGTTCCTTGTGGCAAAATATTTTTACCTATACTTGGTGATTTAATGCACAAATTCTCGACATTTCAGTTATTATATTCTATTCTCATATTTGCAAGGATTTTATATATAAAAGTGTACAGAGGATGTGTGTAAATCAGCATTATAAAGATATTTATTGTATAATATATACTTTCTATTATATAAATACATTTGTAAAACAGTTTAAAATGAGAGGCACCACAAAATCTGCCTCTTCATTACCACATTTGGATCAGAGGAAGTTTTAATCCAAGGAATAGGAAATGGAGATGGGCAGAATTTTAGAGCACAAGTTTAGATATTTGTCTTTTGTAATAAGAATGAACTTACAGAAGAGAGATCACAGTGCCAATAGTACCAAATTCTGGTAGTGCTTCAGCGCATCATCATCTTGGGAAGCTCTCCCTCACGCCCCGAGGCCCCGACTTCCTTGGATGGGTAAGAAAGCTAATGTTCAAGAGCATCTGACAAACAGTGACTGGCATCATTTTGCTTCCAGTCCAGGCCTCTAATTGTTGGCATTTTGATGCAGGGAAGTTTGGAGAGTGTTCAACCTCTGTTTTCTGTGTCTATTTAGTGGAATGTGCTTCTCTGATGTCTTATTGACCTTTCTTCTGGGAGTACCTGTAAGTTAAAAATATAGCCTTTTCCTCCCTGAATAGCTACTAACAACCTCTCTTAGTTCCAAAGGCAATTCTGTGGATAAAGTATGGCTCAACCATAATTAATGTACCTGACTACTATATGTTATTCAGAGGTTTTATTGTGAATTACTGAGGGCAGGTGTTTGTAATCCTGGAACACTATATATGGACCTGATGTGCAGAAGGGGGTTTAATTTCTCCATAGGTCTGTAAGTGAAAATTTCTGTTGGTGAAAGGGAACTCCTTTGTAGGAAGGGCTGTGCTGCAGCTGAGTCTTGCTGCCGTGCTCACTCGCCTCCTTACTGGAGATGCTGGAGAGAGGACAAAAAAGTGGGCTCATCATGGCAAGAGGAGGCATCCAGAGGTCTTCCATACAGATAGATATCCTACAGTGGTTCAATTTATTCCTCACTCAGGATCAGAGACAGACATGGAGTTAAAGGAGGTTTATGTGGTCCCCTGTTCTATTATTTTTTCCTTCTTTTGTATCTGCCTGTGAAGGAATGCCAGTGTTAAACTGCCTCAGCTTCTGGACATGGTATGAGAGATATTTAAAGAGTTGAGTTTCTCCCCAAATGGTGAATGAAAAAATAAAACTAATTGGAATAATAACTCCAAGAGGAGGAATAATTGATGAATTCCGAATGCCAGCTATTACTCATTTTGTCATGAGGAAAGAAGCCTGGTTTATGCTCTGTTCATTTAATTGCTCTCTCTTTAAACAAGAACCCACTAATGTCTTCAACTGACTACAGTGCAAGCAAGGTAACTTTATACTCTAAGTGCAACAAGAGGGGCCGTGAATCAGCTCATCCCAGTGTCCTGCTTTGCACTGAAAAGAATATAAACACATCATATTTAGTCTAAACAAAAAGTTTTGTTAAACCTTGCTTAAAATTAGTTTTAAACTCTGTCCTTTGTGTCAGTGAACAGTAAGTTAGGTTCTCAGAAATGCTGGGAGTTTGCCTGGAAAAAGCACAGTGTATGTGGTCTGCCTCTATCCTCATGCTCCCTAGCACTTCAGCTGCTGTAAGCAACGGGATGCCGAGTTGCTGGAAGGTTTCTTATCTCCTTAAGCCAAACTGTGAAGCTCTGAGACTCAAATGGTGGGAATGTCAGCAACTTCAGTACTACTCATTGGAAGGTTTTGCATGAGAGAGGAGCTTTTGAAAAGCTTGGGTAATCTGAAATTAGCCACGGCAATGTCTGGAGGACCTCAAATCTAATTTCTATAATATATCCAGTGTACCATGAAGCAGAATGGAAGCCAGCCACTTAAATGCATAACTGAGCCAGTTGGAGGATATGTAAAAGATGGGAAATACAAGTATTTGGATAATGGAGCAGGACATAAGCCCAGAAAAGGAGCTGGTCTCAGTTGATCTGGACATGGCTGGAGCTAGCTGGCATTTTTAGCTTGCTGGAGCACTGCTAAGAACAAAATGAGAAAGACAAAAGCCCACATAAAGTACTGGGGGAGATGCTTTTTTTGGTAACTATAATGACAAAATTTCAGGATAAATAATGTAATCATTGCACAGATAGCCAGATGGACTTGAGAGTCTGATTAATATCAGGCCAGGAAGAATGTTGCCGCCCCAAAAGCTGTGGAATTTTTTAGTGGAGTTTAAAACTCTCCTTGCATCAGAACAACAGTGAAAAATTAAGTAGTTGGGGGTTTACTATGTTAAGAGAGAAGGCATGTGTTTGGGATAGGGACACTACTGAATAGTTTTAAAAGCTCATAACTATATTAAGGTGTTCTCGTAAGTCAATCAGTAGCACAATGAGAAAAAGAGTTTAAACTGCAGTAAGGGAAATTCTGTCTAGCTATTTGAAAAATTTTTTTGTCCATATTGGAAATTAGGCAGTAGAGTAGACTGATGTGGAAAAACATAGCATTTCCATCACTCTCTGGAGTTCTTTGTGGATAAACTAGATTAACATCTTTCATGGACAACATATACTATCAATCCTGAATTGCTCTAGGGGGTCATGGCAGACTTCAAGAGCATCTGTGATCCTTTCCAGTCCTATGGTTGTATGATGCTGGCTTAAACATAAGTCCTTAGTCCTTGTAGTCTGAAAACAAGCTCAGAGCGGACAGATCTAGCTGATCTCAAATGAGTGGTAAAAGGTGTGTATTTCTCATACCTTGGCAAAGTTGGGTTCAAAAATTTCCCTCTGATCGGTGATAAATCTGGGAGTGAAAATTAGGATTGAACAAATCAGTGGTTTGGATGTTGGCTTGGCTCCTACTGAGCGCTCCCATCCATCATCTGGCTTGCGGCTGCTCCAGGGCAGTGCAAATCCGATGAAGCCCCGAGCTGTCTTTTTAGGACAAGCTGGGATAGCAGTTGTGTTCAAACACATCCGAGTATGGGATGGGAGGGTGAGTGTCTCCGATTCCCTCCTGTGGCAGAAACTTGGCTGGTATAATCTGTTTTAGAAACCCCCAGCCAAAGTTCACTCAGTCTGCTGGCCTCTCACCCCTCCTGCAGATCTGCTAATTTGTTTCTTGCTTCATATGGTATCAAAACACCAGACTGCATACTTTACTGATGTCTAGACTGATGAATTCTTTGACGACTTCATCTAGGAAATGTGTTGTCCGGGCTTGCGGTAAAACCATAGCATGACTACAACTTTAACTTGAATAACCCTAGGAGCATAAATTTATGAATATATATATATATATATATAAAAATCTTTGAGAATATCTATGTGAAGTTCCTCAGTAAGTAACTGGAATCAGAATATAAAAAATACATTTCTATGATTAACGCAGTTAACTAATTAGCGGTAGATTCATCCTTGTAGATTGATGGCCTGTCAAAGGCAGGTCCTTCACACCTGGGAACTCATGTTTTGCAGAGAGAAATGAGAAACCCTTTAAGAGCATTCTGCACATCCAGATACTTATTTGTGTTTTCTTGCTTGTTGTGGTTTGAGCCTACTCAGCAGCTAAATGCCACACAGCCGCTCACCCACCTTCCCCCCACTTGGGAATGGGGAGGGAATCGGAGGGGCAAAGGGAGACTCACGGGTTGAGATAAAAACAGCTTAATAACAGTAACAGAATAATACACTGATAGCAGTATCAGTAGGTAATGTACAATACAGCTGCTCAACACCCACCTGGCAATCCTGAACACAAAGCCACCACAGCAACACTCCCAGAAGTGGCAGCCTCTCCTAGCCCTCTCCTGCCTTTATATGGTGAGCATAATGTCACATGACATGGAATATCAACCAATCCTGGCCCAGCCCTCCAGCTGTGCTCCCCCCACCCCCACACAGGTGAGGGCACTGGGACCTGGGGAGCCCCTGGGGTCTCTGTGCTGCAGCACTCCTCCAGCTACTAAAAAGAACAGGAACTCTATTCCAGCCCCAACCAGGACATTGCTTTTTAAAAATTATGTGAAAAAATAACAGAACCTCTTCAGTTTTCCCCAGAATATTCCCTTGCTATCTACTTTTTTTCTGCTTCTAGGTGACTGAATTACATAGCATCCTAATAACATGGTAATATAACAATACAGTAATTTTTTTGATGAAAGATGACATTTACTGGAATTAGATCCCTTTAACTGGCAGCTTTTTGTCTGCTGTATTATTTCTTTCATCTTCTTGTGTGTTATAATTTAATTTACAGTGAATAAACCAAGCTACTGATTATGGGCTTTTCTGAGCTCCTGTGCAAACCGAATTATTAACATTTCTAGTGGTTCTCCAATATTTCTGACACAATAAGGTCATCATTATATGAAGTGTTCTCAAGGGTTTCCTGCTGGCAGTTTGCATAGAGTAGCTGCTCTGTAGCCTTGTGACATTACCCACAAAGGCCTAGAGACGTTTCTGGAAGATTTTATGATCTTCTGTACTGTCTCACTTGATGAGTTTGGGCTTTGTCTGGATTTCCTCCTCTTGCAGAGGTGAGTATATCCCTACATCTTTTTTTGTTCATTTTTGGGCATAGCCTTACTGAAATGTGCCCAAACACATTGCTGATTCAGGGCTTCAACACAATGCTGCCATTTTTGGCTTGCTTTTCTGTCCATTAATAATTCACAGGAAAACTGCACATTTCCCAACATCACGAGCTCCATTTCCCCATGGAAAACATGAGGGAAGAAGTAACAAACTGAATATCTCCATCATCCTCAAGGTAAACTCACTGGGCAAATTCATCAAGCTATTTTGTGCCAGCATGGAAAAACTGGCCGAGGAGTTGCGTGTCCCTGTGTGATGCGAGTGCCATGGGGATGGAGTTTTCAAAGGACAGCAGAGGGTTTTAGGAAGACACCCTGGTGGACTCGGTGCTCCTGATTTCAGCCACTGGAAGTGGTATGATGTTTCCCTTTAAAGTAACTGGATTAAGGATAAGCAGTACCAGAAGGAGCTGATCTCATCTTAAACACCTGTGCTGATGGGCAGTAGTTTGGCATTCAAATTCTGCTAAACTTTATGTAATATCTTAGATTTTTTTTGACTAGTGTAAATATTTCACAAAGTTCCCCAGGAATTTAGCATTTTAAAATGAGCTGTGGCTGTCCTCAGACTCTCCAGTGGCATCAGAGCAGGCAAAGGCACCAAAATCAATAGAAAATGAACAGCTATAGTAAAGATCCACCTATAGAATAAGGGTCCTTATAGAAATAATTTGTATTTTTACTTTTAAAGGTATTTTTTGAGGCTTCTATAACAAAAAAAAGAAACTGTTGGAAATTCCATGGGCTTTGAGGGAACCAGTGGGGCCCAATGCAGTGGGCTAGGGCTGCCCCCTGCTCCCTCTCTGCCCCTTATGGCCCTGTGTCAGAAAATGCTGAAAGGATATGCAGAGGACTTGTGGAAAGAGGTGAAGTCACAGATTAAATTAAACAGTTATTAATAATGTATTGTGCTTTTTCAGCATTTTTCCTGTCCTCTGTGGAAAATGGAGCTGCTGAGGAATTACTTTGTGTTTTTTATCACTGCTTTCATCAGATGTTTCAGACTGTGAATTGAAAGCCAGCTCTTCAAAAGGCAAAATGCAGTGGAATATATGACAGGAATAACAAAGTTGGAAAGTACATCAAAATCCATGTAATTTAAGCTTGTGTTCATAGCAGGAAAGGGCAAAGTGCACCAAAAAGAAACTACTTAATTTGTTGTAGGAAAAAAATGTGTATCATAGGTGCTTTATTTAAGAGACACGCTCAGTGCTGTGCAACAAAGTGTTTCACAAGCTGTCAATAGGATGTTGCCTTGCAGACTTGCTTAGGATTCAAAAGAAAGCAATATTTTTAGTAAGACAATTATCCAGCTGTAAAAGGGCGGTTTCGTTCTGTGTCTTTGAGGAACTGACAGTATCTTGCTTTTTGTATTTGTCTTACATTTGGAAAGATCATATTATTTTTTATTAGAATTTGTGGGAGGAAAAAAGTGATGGAAATGAAATCCCTTCTGAAAGTGCTTGAAATTGCCTTTCACTTGCCTGAATAAATTTGTTATTGATTTTTGCCCTTTTATAAGAATGAAAGGTTAATGAAAACAGTCACATTGCTTTCATCCCAAGGTAGAGATTATGTCATACATACAGGGCTCCGTTTTTTTTTTTTTTACCTAACAAAAACGTTAGTGTTTAGGTATTAGCCTTATGAAAGATTAGCTGTTGTGATGGGAAATGAGTTATGCTACAATATCTTCAAGAGCTGTCAAACAGTGTATTACAGATTAATAACTCCAACCTTTATATTTTACTCCTTGGTTATTTGAGATGGGTACGATCATAACTGGGATCTGTACTGCCCAGATCTGCAGAGAAAGTTTTCTTTCTTATGACTTTCCATAGAAAAGGAAGATACACTCTTGTTTTTGTACAGAGGGCCATGGAGTGCTATGGGCCTGATTATAGCAGAGACTCTACCTGTGCTGGAGAGTGACGTGAAGTCTTTCGGTTGGAGCCCTTGAAGGTGTGAGGTCAAAAGCAAAACCCTCTATTCCTGGCAAAAAAAAAAATCCAACATGGTGACAACTCGTCCCAGAGCTTGTCTGAGCTTATGATAAGCCAAATAGGGAAGAATTGAAGTTCCTGCTTGGATGTCAGTAAAAACAAATGAAACATCAAGAACATATTCTGTTGAGGAGTGTGTGACCATGGGAGCACAAGCTCTTCACAGTGGTCTCCTAAACAGACATCCAGGAGCGACTGGGATGGCCCGTTGCACCCTTTCTCCTCTCTGAAACATGCATCTGAGGCATAGCACCATTGTCCTGAGGGTGCACTTCCTGCAGAAACATGCTCTTCCAACCAATTTTACCTTTTCTGTAGTTTTCATTGCTTCAGGACCCAGGCTTTTTCTGTGGTAACTGAGTGAAGGTACCTTTAATAGGGCCAAGATGCATCTCGGGGCACCCTGGTCACACTCAGTGAGTGCATCCCTCTCATGTTGGCACAGAACATACTTTCACAGGACATAAAATGGGGATTGCTTGTCAAAAAAGTTGCTCAGTAGCAGTGCTGCTTACACTGTGTGCAAGGCAAGGTTTACCCCAGTGTCTTGTCCATGTCCCAGCCTCCTTGCCTCTGATCTCCTTCACTTGCTCCTTCTCCTGCATTATATGAGGGTGAAGACTACCTCTGAACATTTGGTCTTTAGGCATATCCTTAATCCGTAGCCCCGAATCTGAGCTGTACTGAAGACTATCATAAACTGGGAGCTGTTTCCTCATTGTGATTATCCATCTCTGGTAAAGTCTGAGTAGTAGGTGGCCTGTCCAGCTTTGCTTACTAGTATAAATTATGCACCAGATAAGGGTGGGACACAGGAATGCCACCTGCACTCTGATCCCTCCTGCCCGCCTTCTGCTTCTGGGGTATTTCTGGTGCATCTCTTACAATGGCCTATTCTATGTTTTATTCATAGCACCTACTTTCACTAAAATAAGAAAATAATTTAATGCCATCCAACAAGGGAAATACGGATCTTTCAGGTAGGTTCTGGCTTTATAGGGGACAGCACTGACCTCTTTTGATATAGCCTGGTGGAGGGCTCCTTCTGTTTTTCTCATACTTAACATTCTTGTAGCAACTTTTTGAAGGCCTGAGCAGATGGCAGTGGGCTGACTGGGGCGTGGAGCACTGCCAGAGGTGGTTCCAAAAGGGCTCCCCAGGTATTGATAGAGGTGTTCAGCCTTTCATGGTCCGTATCTCTCTTCCCAGGTCTGGCCTCTAACAATTCTCTGCAGAGGAGAGAAACACTAAGTCTTCTCAGATGATTCCTCCAATTCATATGATACCTAGGAGGGACGGGCAGCTCCCTTTGCCAGATAGAATAAACAACAGTCATCATGGGTTGATCTTAAATGTTAAGTGGTTTCAAATGTACTTTTATTTGCTGCTTTTGATTGTTCTTGAGGAAAGGTTCACCTTGACCTTTAAGTTGGCCCCAGCTCTTAACTTTTATGCAGAGTGAGCAAGTATAAGTAGAGATCACTGAACTTTGAAGCCTACCTTTCTCTCCTAGGCTGAGACCTACTTAGACCCTGGTTTCTCCACGGGGTGTCTCTTAGTAATGTTTGTCTCGCTTCTGCTGCTCTGGCATCTCTATGGACTTCCCTATACATTGCAAGCTTCTTATGCCTCATAAAAATGCTAAGAGTCTCAGTTCGTTTGCTGTTCACCAGCCACGTACTCCTTTTAAGGCTTGAGTGAGGTAAAGATTCATTGTAACACAGACTTTAATGCAAAAGTGAATTTTTATTCAAAACATGCAATCAGATTTTATTTTTTTATAAGCAGTTGCTACACCCACAATTCATTTTAAGGTATTATATTATCTATAGTCCATGACTAAACCTTTGGGCTGTAAAGCAACAAACTGGAAGAAAGAGTGGCACTTCTACACCAATGGTTGAAGTCTAACCACACCTCCCAAAGCAGACAATCTCTGACAGAATGGCAAATTCATTTTCCTAAAGGCACACAGTTGATAAATATAACACGCTGTTGTCAGGTGTAGTAATTTTTCAACTCCTGAAAACCTTCGAAATTCAATATAGCCAAAAAGACTGGGTGTCATATGCAGGATTGGAATTCTTTATCAACCTCTGACTATACCAAAAAACCCATCCCATGTGAGATCTTGGGTTGTCAACATCCCATAACAGCAACAATGAAAAACATGGGGCAAACTGATGCTTCATTTCAAATTCTTGTACTGTTTTGCCAGCGTTTTTAAGGCACTTAGAAACAACATCTGCCCACTTCTTGCTGCAGTATAAGCATGCAAGCCACCACTCAGATTCAAATGCTAAATGGCTGGGTGACATTATACAAATTTCTGCAATGTCTTATCTACTGATAGTTGTCCTACAGCTGTAATTCAATTTGTAGTTTGTGTATTTTGTCTTGAAATTGATGCTTGTATTTAACGTTATGTAACTCATGAACTGCAGCTGAAGGTTTCTGGGCACTTAAACTAAGCTGTAAGCTAAGCTTAATGCTGTCTTCCATATGCGTTAGCGTGGTGTTAAAGAAATGGTGTCACTGATAGTGTGGTTTTTTTTTTTTTTTTTTTCTTTAAACACAGATCTTTGCTTGGGGAGGGAAGGCACTAGAGGGACTTGTAGTAGAGTCCTACTTTGCCTGGGTTGGTATGATTAAAATGAAGGTAAGGGGCTTTTAAAAAGCAGTTTAGGAAATTCACTGAACCTTCCATTATTCTTCTTGCTGTTTGCCTGTGTTTCTTTGGGCACTTGTGAAGTAGATCTCTGATATGAGGCAATTGCTGTGAATTTATTACTCTGTTTCATTTTTGCTTTTTGTATGTTTTATTATATGAACTTTGAATTTTCAATATTCAAAATGTAATGTATTTAATATATAAAAGCCACTCTTCAGCCACTTTTTGTCAACTTGTATTTTCAACCTACCCTGCTGATCTGGGATCCCATCGAGCAACCAGGGGACAGAAATTGCTCTATCAGAGATCCTTCTCTGTTAATTTTTGTAAGGTCTCAATAACTGGAGGATGTTGACAAAATTATTCTGGAGCCATACTGGCTGGATTTCTGTTTCTTTTTTATTTATCCTTTCTAAATTTGACCTTGCTGTTGGCTTAATCTGAATTTTAAAAGGGTGCTTTTAATTATTCTCCTGTTGTATTTTAAATTGATTAATTACTAGGTAGCAGGCAGAATACCTTCTTGGTGTAAGAAGATATTTCTACTTGTCTGATCCATCTTAGAGTCTACACTATTGGATGAGGAATGGCCTATCCAGTGCATTAATTATGTTGGCAAATACTTAGAAAATCTCAACTTTTCTGTACAGCTTTAGGGCCAGGTGGCTTCTACAGCCTATGCTTACTTGCAGTAGTTGTTGGATGAGTTCATCTGGATGTGTGGTTATGCTCATTAAAGGGAATGTATTGGGAACAGAGAACAAATTAGAAATGAGCAATGACCAGTGTGTGTCTAACATTGCCCCTGACTCTCGCCTGTAGACATTAGGAATGAAGGCTGATAAGATTTCCTATTCCAGTCCCACTTTTAATGGCAAATTTCTAACCCTCTAACAGTGCAGAGCGGTGTGTTGCCACTACTCATAGCAGCAGAAACCATTGCTGTACCTCTGAGGAAAACTGCAGAGGTCTCCTGGTTTTGGTTTTCGCTGCTTTCCTTAAGCATCATTGTCCTCGCTTTGGGATCATGCTGCATGTCCCAGCCTGAAGCAGAAGAGGTTTTTTTGACTGTCTGTATTAAATACCTTTTGTTCCTGAGACACTGGAAAGTGAGTCCATGCTCTTACTGTCGTGGCTCTTTTGGTGTGTGGATTGAGAAGGATTTGAGTGCTTTGTCCTCATCACTCTCCTATTTTGAAATGTCAGCTTTGTTGTCTAACACTAGAATTTCTTGAACCACTCCCCATGAATAAGTTCCTCTCCTCCTTTGACTTACAATTCAGACACAGTTTGCATTGAAAAGAGTAATTCAGTAGTTTGTGAAGGATTTAGCTGCCTTTGAAACCAAAAAGCTTAAAAAAAATGAGCATATGCTTGTTCAGAGACTCCTTAAGATTGTGTAGTCTCCAGTAGCCATTCATACATTTATGTGCAGTCGTGCTCGTTTGCTGTACGTGTCCGGAGTTTGCATTGGCAGTTAATGCTAAGGGTCAGTATTTCTGGTGGGTATTGCTGGTTTAGTGCCTTTTCCCCCTCCTGCCACCCCCAGCATTATGATGTAAAAGGATTGCTCTGGTTTTGAACCTAGCTGGGGAAGACCCATAACACTGACACAGATGATAGGTCCCTTGTCTTGTCAGGTTTTATTAAGTGCAAGATGTAGCTGTTCTGCATGCGTGAGGGAGGTCTATGGCTATTTCCAGAAGTTACTGAGGCAACAGTCCATGCAACAAATAGCTACAGAGAGGATAACATATGGATTATAGGTGTGACATGTAGCTTGTTTATATTGCAGAATGGACAGGCCTTAAAGGTTGATTTAGCTGGTTTGGATTGGATTTGGCTGAATTTCAGTGAAGCCCTTTTAATTAAAGTTATGTCAGTCTTTTCTTATGTTACTTTCTCTGGGCCCAGTCCTACTAATTACTACATAGACAAGCAAGCAGGTATCAGTGGAAATACCAATAAATATGAAGCTGGTAATAGCCAAGGGTCTCTGAGAATATTGGTAATATAATAGGAGGTTATGTAAGCAGTGAAAAAAAAAATTATATCGAGTATGCAAACCAGTAGGATTTCAGGAATGAATGAACAGGTATTTCTACATTACTGTGATATGTGATAAAACGTGTGTCTTCTAAAATCACATCATCAAATGGGCTAAACTGTCTATCTAATTCAGCTACTGTTTACATATCATCATGGCCTTCATCATTTTGTTGTTCTGTTCTTGACAAGGATAGCTTATAAATTCATGAAATATAAAGGAGTAGCTTGGTAAAAATGTGCTGAAAAATGAAAAATGCTATTCTTGAGCCTGTTAAAATAGAACCCTTTCTGGTGATCTCAGTAGGGCCATTGTTTTTAAGTATTTCCCCCTAATGCTGTTTTTCTCTTTGCTGTCAGTGTTCTATAGCAGTTGTGCAAAGAAATAAACTCAAGTCAAAATGCTGATGCAGTACTACTTGTAGCCCGATGAAACGCCTATGCAGGGAGATTAGACTGGGGTATTCAATTAACCCTACAGCTATAATTTAAACTGGGGCATACAGCAGGAAATGTACTTTATGCATAACTTCTTACCTAATGCAAAACTCATGTACCTAATCATTAGCATAAATGGAAAGCAGAAGGTCCATTTTATTAATACTGCTAATTAGTTATTTAGTATTTGTGAAATGCAAAGTTGTGTGAATTATTGCCAGTGCCATCAGTAATAATGCAAAGCTAGAAGCAGAGTCTCAGGCTTGTACAGAGAGCGATGAGTAGCTGCTCCTAAATTATGAATAATAAGGAGAAAAATAATCCAAAGAACCATTACTGTGCTTGAAGGGGGTGCATGTGTTGTGTGCCCTGGATCCTGGTGATCAAGGGGTGCAGCAGGGGGTCCTTGGGGTGGGTACAAAGTCTCTTTTTTTGGATTTGTGAAGGCCTTTGGAGCTGCTAGTTCCTCTGATGAGAGGGTGCTCAGATTCTCACCTGGCCCCATCGGTGAAAGCTGCTGTAGGTAGCAGGTAACTAATGACTGCAGAGAGCTGCAGCAGTGCTGCACACTCTGTGTTTTGACTTCTACAGGTTTTGTATTTTAAGGCAGACCTGAGAAAGTATGGCCTTAGGAAGTTCTGTGAAAACGTGACTCCAAAAGACGATGAAAGGCCCACAAGGGTATCGCTGCGGTGGGTATCTCCTGTGGGGCCAGCCCTGCCGATGCCCAGCGCCTGGACAGCAGCAGGATTGCTTTGTCTTTGCAGAGACTGAGAGATTTGATTATTTTCAGCTCCTGTGTTCTCCCCAGGCCACCAGACACTGTCCAGTTGAAGAACACATTTTCCAAGCACAGTCTTTAGGCCGTGGGGTTTTCTTCTGTAGTCCTGCTTTTCATGTGACTTTTATTATTAATTGCTTTAACCCAAAGGAGAAAAGAAAGGGAAGAAAATCACCGATGTGTTAGAGTATAATGAGAATAAAAGTAAAAACATTTGCAGGAGGGGAAGTGAACTACTGAAGAAAGTAATAAAAGGAAAATTGTACTTTTTTTTCCTCCCTAGATGTCCTAAAAAAATAAATTGCCAAACACAAAGCTGGCTTGCGAGTTTGGTCTGTACATTTCACATGCAAAGGCAGAGCTGCGCTTCAGGCTGCAGGAAGCAAGATTTTTACTGCTGGTGATAGCAAAACCCAGGTGGTGGCATCTCACCCAGGATATCTCAGCAAATCCGTTCATATCTGACTTTTACTTAACCTACTCCCCGAGGAATTCTATCAAAGTAGGTGTGGAATTTCTGCTCCAGAGCAACTGAGACATCTCTAGCTTAGATCAGCTGGGAAGTGTAGGGTATTCCCATGCCTTTCTGAGGAGATCAGGGTACAAGAGAGGTCTGAAGAAGTATTTGGCTTCTTTGCTTTATTTTGCGCCATCATTTCCTGATTCTGCAGTGTCACTGCCTAATGATTCATCCAATGCACACCTTCCATGTTACTTGTTTTCTTGTTTTTCTTTTTTGTGTTTTTTTTTTTTTTTTTGGTGTCTGGGTTTTTTGTGTGGTTTGTTTTGTTTTTTTCCCCTGTGTGTGTTTTTTTTTTTTTTTTTTTTTTTTTCTTTGATAGGGGTTCTGGGGTGAACGTGCTGGAGAAAGTGTGTTAGTGTTGAAATTACTATTCAAGCTACAGAAATTAACCCTGTTATGTTTAAAGCTCTCGGTGTCTTTGCTTGCTTGCAATCTATCTGTTGTTTTGCGCATATGGCAAAAGACGCATGGAGAAAAAAGAAAATACTGTGTTTAAGCATTATTTGATTTTAAAGCCAAAGGGACCTCTGTGGTCATTTACTCTGATAATTTCTAGTGTCTCCTGGAGTCTTGGAGATTAGCCATGCATGGTAGCAATGGTTATTGCACTTGTGAGCCTTGTTAGTCACGAGTGGACGTAGCACCTCATATGCATAGGAGCAGTCATGATAATAACATCCCTATCATTTTGTCTAATTTGGTTAGCTTTATTGAAACACTTTTTGTCTGAAATAGTAAAATACATACTGGATTCAGTAAGTTTCAATCCACTTCACTTTATTTTGTATTGGAATGCAACTGTTAACAGAGCTGCCACAGTGTCACAGTTCATTACTTTTTCAGCTGAAACTTGCTTTGCTACTTCTGCAGAGATTCAGACTCTTGTTTCAAAGGTTTAAATGTAGTGATACAGATGATCTTGTTACCTGTACCTTCAAAAATTGAGGCTTTTCCTTTATCAGATTTCACAGGAAGAATGTCTCAAGTATTTCAAAAAGTTGGGATGATTTCTGTGGTGCTGATAACCCCTATATTTTTTTTTGTGATATGCATCTAAGTTCTGTTTTCTAGTTAACTTGAACTGGAATAATTTTTTCGATGGATTGATTCTTGCCTTTCCAGAGGTGGTTGATACATGAGCTTTTAGTATGAGAAATCTTATTTTACTTGTATTTTGATTTATTAATGTATGACCTAAACACTTATTTCTTTACATTCACAAATTCTGCCAATGTCTTTATTTTTTAAAGTTGTATCCAGCATCCTAGACCAGGCTTCACATTCACACCTGAGTGCCAAACATCAGTGTACATCATGGTTAGGAACGTGTTTATCCTCCTAATGCCTACCAGGAAGAAGAATAGCGCTGTGTACATCTGTTCGATGGCAAACCCTGAGATACAGAGGTATGAGACAGCATTTCCAGGGTAGGACAAGGAATCTGCTGAAGGCCAGAGACATGAATCCCAAACCAGAGCTTAGCCCTGACCATTGGCCCTCTCCAAGACCTCCTTGTTTAGGCAGCCTGTAGCCTCATGTTGCTGATTCATTGGCTGCATTTCAGCTTAGTCCCATAGGCTGCACGAGATTCATTGTTCTGGAGTGTGTTGTGAGGGAGGAAAGAGAAGGTGGTGTCCGTGAGGAGGAATATAATTAGCCTGTGAGTTAAGTGCTCTTCCTACAACATCAAGGCCAAGCAAGGCAGTTTTAAATGTTTAATTAGCTTGGACCCAGCAGTGATATTTTTTAATTTTTTTTTTTTCCTTTTATATTTCCTTTGAAAATCCTGTTACTTCGAGTGGGGGGAAGAGTAATTATCTTTTTTCTTACTGATCCAGGCTTGACACCTTGTAATGTAGAGGGAGAAGGCAAAACAACTTGTGATCCTTCTGCTAATTGTCAAGGTCCTCTAGCTTTTGGAAACCTACTTAATTTGGGGCTGCTCAGAGGCATTAAAATGCTGTTTGAGAATCCTGATTCATATATCACATCACTTCATTTGTGTACCAGCAGTAGAAAACCTATCATTACATCGAAGTATAATTTGGAGCTTTTCAATATTCATGATATTGTATGAGGTTGGAAAACAAATGCCACCTCAATAGAATACAATTACTGATCATATGGAGTGACTGATCTTTAATTGGTTTTAAATTAGAATCATCTCTCTTTCACTCCCCTGCAGGGTACTGATGAAGCTTCAGGTAAGAAAAAAAGTGTCATATTTTGTAGGAAACCATAAAACTGTGATTTGTGGTATTAGCTTAAAGGGACTTTGGGCCCAATTATTGTAGACCAAGGTGAAGACTTTGTACAAGATCACTGCCAATTAAAAAAGGTCTCTGGTACTTCATGATCTCTAACATGTTATTTTTGATTATAGTAAAGAAAAGTCAAGTTTTGCCATTAACATTTAAAAAACGTTTTTCTTTATGAACTCCTATTCTAATGGTGCTTTAAATCCTTCATAATTAAACCTCTGCTGCAGTTAAAAATATTGTCACCATTTCTGTTTAAACCTACCTTTCTGAAGGATGAATAGTCATGAAAATTTGTTTAAATTGCCACATAGCATACAAATAACCTTGTAGATGAACTAGAAAAATTTTTTACCAATTTTGGAGACTATTCTGATATATGAAAGAGATTTGGTACAATATCTTTCCAGCACCTTTCTTTATATAATGAGAAAAAAATCTGGTTTTTGGTGTGCAGTTGTTTTAATGTGTAATATGCATCAGAAATATGATTCAGCAGCCCATGTCCCCTTGATTCCTGATACATTTAGATCTAGTTACTTCTCTGAAGGAGTCCATTTATATTTGGAGAAGGGGAAAAAGTAGAACAAACCCTAAACTTCTAAATCTTCCTCAACCGGAGTCTGACCACTGTTTGAATTCTACTTCTTTTTTGTATTTAATACAGAACATACAGGACTGATTTGTTTTTGTTGTGCCTTAGTAAAGGGAACTGAAAGTTCTGAAATAGGAAGATTTTGTCTGATAAATGCAACGCAAGCTACTGGGCCAGGCAACAATCCTCTCGCAGGAAAGGAAATCTGCAGCTTAATTTAGTGCTGCTCTGTTTTCACTTCACCCTGACAGTCATACATGGGGATGGCTGTAGGGTTCCAGTTCAAAGGACCAACCTGGTGCTTCAAAAATAGGGGAAACTGGAGCCTTTTGGACTTTTTACATACCAAAATAGCTTTTGCTTTTAAAACAGTGTTTGTTGCATCCAGATTCCCTCAGAGAGCTGCAGATGGAGGAGGTGAGGGTGAAAGCTGTGTATTCCCACTTTCAAGGCAGAGTGTGAAGAAGCTTTCTAGTAGTGTCTGTAGAGTTGTCTTCACAAGTGTCTGTAACAATTTCCTAATGCAAATGTAAAAGAGGCAACTGGGGTAATTCTCTGATTGACCGACAGGCCACAAGCAGCAGACAGTACGGAATGGAAGAATATGGCTCTAGACAGTAGCTTGAGCTGCTGTGACCATAAGGTGATAACTGGATTGAGGATTTGGAGGAAGGGTGGGAAGGTGAGCAGCAGAGGTAAGACCCTGGCTTTCAAGAAAGCAGATGAGCTTTTTTTAGGAAATTGCTAGGCAAAACGAAGGGGAATGGTGCCTAGGAGAACTGGCTGAATTTTAAAGAAAACTGGTTGAGAGCTCCTGTTTTGCAGGAAGACTGAGCGTTTTAGCAGGTTTGCTTAAGCAAAGAGCTTTACTGTGGACTTAAGATGCAGAAAGAGATCATACAAGAAACAGAAACAATAATAGGAAACAGAGGAGGTGAAGAGCATTGCTCAGGCACTAATAGAGAAAATCAGAAGGGCCAGAGAGCAGCTGGAGCTTTAAACAAAGGACAAAAAAAGCAGCAAGAAGGGGTTTTACAAGTATGTTAGTAGGGCGAGGAAGTTCAAGGAAGCTATTTGTCCATACGTGAAGGAGGGGGATGAACTAGTTGTAGATTATGTGGAAAAGGCTGTGGTAGCCCAAGCCTTTTTGTACCTCAGTTTTCCCAGGAAAAACCTGTTCCCAGACCACTGTGTCCATCAGTAAGATTTGGGAAGGAAAGAGACTGCCAGCAGTGGAGAAGCAGCAGGTTAGGGACTATATAAAGAAGCTGGATGTCTTAAAATCTGGGGGAATATGACATATTTCTAAGGCTGCTAGAAGAGCCGGTTGATGTGATTACAAGGTTGCTGTCAACTATAAACTAAGGTGATGGGGGTGATCCCTGTTGACTAGGGAAAAAAAGTGGATGTTATGTCTGTTTTTAAGGAAGGTGGCTGAGGGGTCCCTCCGAGGTGCCCAGAGGGGTGATGTGATAGCAGCCTGTGACTAGGTATTTTAGGAGTAGGTTCAAACATAATGGAGCCAGACTCTTTTCAGTGGTGCTAGAAGACACAGGGAGGCCAGCAAGGGCCAAAAACTACATTGAAAGGGTTGGCTTGGACCTCAGAAAATCTTTTTCACCAGGCAGCCCTGGGATGTGTCACCCAGAGAAGCAGTGGACTCTCCATCTTTGGTTGTTTTCACAGACACAGGACCAACCTGACACACACAAAAAAAAATTTTTTTTTTTTTCTCTCCTTTTTCTTCCCCCCACCCCCCATCAAAGAAGCTAAGCTAAAAACATTGACTTGGGAATGTTTCTATGTCCATGAACGTGTTTTTTTAAACCACAAATTGATGGCTTACAAGCTCTGGAAGAAGGGTAGTGACCAGCTTCTTGTATCCAGGCATTGAGAATAGTTTAAATACCAGTTTGTTCCCAGCTATGTGAAGATTCCCAAGCTTGCTTTGAACCATCCATTTTTAAAGAATCCTGGGGAGAAAAATCTGATAAGGGCCTTCTTCAAAAATTTGGTGCTGTGCTGTGAAAACCTTTGATCAAGCCTAATTTGTTAGTCTTCATAATTCCTCCAGCTCCATCCAGCTATTTTTTTCCATACATAGGAAGAGCTAATGAATCCTAAAGGCCATTTTCAGAATATCTTTTTTAAAAAAATGCTAAACATTCCCTCATGCACTTTACCTCCAGTCCAAGCTACATTTTTCAGCTAAGTGAATTGAGATTCCGCTAGCAGACTTCAGAATTTTTTCTCTTTTTGTGTTTGTGCAGAGATTTACGTAGTTAACTCATGGCACACCTGGGAGTTTCATCCCTAAATGACTATGTGCTGGCTTAAGACTGGATCCTCTCCACACTGTTCTACTAAATGTAGATTATTCCAGTTGTCTTTTGGGAATGGAAGGTGGTTCAAGGTAGACAGTTAGCAGAAGTGGTAGTGACAGCATAGCTGCCTTGTGAATGGATGGCTTTTATCAAACAGGCTCTGACAGTGTTGTAGGTAAGATGGCAGACACAGGTGTAGCAGCCGTAGTGTAGCCTCCTTTGAGGCAGCCTCCAGGTCTGTTTGCAAAGGTATGCAAGAAAGAAATGTGTCATCAGAAAGCTTGAAAACACACCCACTCTGGCAGGCTAAGGCTTTTCTTTATTTCTGTTTGGTCTTTCTGCACTGAGCTGCAAAATGGCAGATTGCTGCCTCTGACAAAAGCTTAAGTGTAGCCCTGTAGCACTCTAGGACTGTCTTCATCCACAACATGTTGCCTATGTCCTCTTTTCATCTTCCAGCTGGAACCTGGTTGCCATCCCTGCAGAAAAGCAGCCCATTTGCCTGCCTCAAGGGGGCACACGTGGTGTCCTCGCTTGGCCGTGCCCTTCTCCCTGGTCTTCCTCGCGCCCTTGGGTGGCCTGCCATAGAGGTGGCTGAGCCACTGATGGGAAGTTCTGCACTGTCTCAACTGTAGCTTGGTTTTTGGTCTTCAGTCTAAGTGATCCAAACACAAGGCGAGTAAACCATGGCCTGTCTTTTGAGGTATCTGAACCAGATGTGCAAACAGTAGTTATCTTTGGTGGAGATGAAGGCTATGTGGTTATGGGCCTCTTCCTTAATGCTGAAGGAAAATGTTTCAGGCTCCTCTGGTACCATTAGTAAGGGACTTTTAATGCATAAATATCACATTATCTGACAAAAAAAAAAAAAAAAAGATCTGTGAAAGAAATCTTATTCAGCTGGCAAAGAATGTCAGGGCATTATATATACTTCTGGCACATCTGTCTTGGCAGGGATAAGAGAAGATGTGAAGGAAGTTTAGAAAACTATGCTAAAAGGGGTGTTGAATTCTGCAGGAAAAATTATTAAAATACATGTGTCATTAACAAGAGATTTTCAGTATGGATCTGCATACTTTATTCAATGCATGTGAAAGCAGTGATGGTAGTTGAGTGTCACAGAGGAGTAAAACCCAGTGTCATCGTATTTGAGACATTGTATGTGAAGAATTTCAAATGACACGTGAAAGGTTGTTTTATTAACGAAAGCAAAAGTTGTGTTCTGTGTCTTGGGTAAATGAAAAAGGAAGGTAAAGGGATTATAATAAGCAGTTTTAGTAAGGTTTGCCGGCTCCAAGTTTTCAAATAATTCATTATGATACAATCAGAAAGAAAAATAAGTACACTTTAAGCTGTACAGTGACAGTATGTGGTTTGGACTCTGCATAATAAAAGAAATTTGCTATGAAGAAGGAAGGTCATTCCTCTTACAGAAACTGCCTTTTTTCTAATCTACTCAGGCTGCATTTCTTTACCAGTTTTTAGTGAAACGTTTTCTGGTTGATGCTCTATTTGGAGTAAATAAAATTGTTATGTTAGGGAGTTCTGGATGGTATAGTTATCACTGTAATTTATGAAATCAATTGAACAATGAATGATTTTGAGATTAAAATCAAAGTGTCCTTTGATTTCCCTTGTATGATATTTTCTACATCTGCAGCGCTATGAACCTATATATAATGCAGAACTACATAGGAAGGGAAGTGACCTGATTGTCCTGAAAGTTTATCCGAACAGTATAAGGATCCTGATGAGAGGTATTAATAATTTCAATTATTATTTTATTGTGAGGGTGAGTTGAGAAACAAACTCTGTAAGTGCAATTTTAGCGTAATATATTGTTGTATTCTTTCATAGATGCTGACATGAAGGTTCCTGTATTAGCAAATAATATATTTTATTGTTCATGATCACAAGAAAAAAGTATTTCAGCCCCTCATATAAAGCATTCCACAGTCTTTTTGGGTCTGTGATGCGCCGCCCTCCTGCCCCCTGGTTTCTGGAAGATGTAATTTACTTTGCTGATTATACAACTTTTGATTTTGATTATTACGCAAAACTTTAAATATTTTCCCATTTCAAGTGCAATTAAACAGGACATCTGTTACACTGGGAACATGAGAGAACATTTTTATTATGCTGAAAAGATTTTCTGCATATAACTAAGCCATTATTTGCATTACTACTTGCATATTGAAAAGTACTCATCGTTAGAGTCAGCACGCATACCAAAGAGCACAGTAGTATCCGCAGTGTTAAAGCATTTTGTCTCTGGAGCAGGAAACTATCCACTGTAATCACATAGCTATTGGTAAATTATGCGTTATAAGAGCAGATGGTGCATGTCCATGGCTCCAGCCATTAACTGTGGCTTCTGCAGTCCTTTCCACTGAAACAGTCTTTGATGTCAATTCCTTTGCAATTAGGAACTCAGCCTGGCTGAGGCGATGCAGGTAGTGGAGAAGAATTTGCTAGCTGAACTTGGTGTGAAAGCTGAAATTAAGACCAGACAACTCCTATGGTGCACAGGGTGTCACCTTGAAAACCCAGGAAATAAGAGGGAATTGGAGCTCTGGGGAAAATGCAGGAATTGAACAGTTGGAGCCTGACCAGGAGTCCCACAGCTGGAAGGTGGCAAGAAAATCAGGGAATATGTGACTCAGGGAGCTGCATCTGGATTTGCAGCAATTATATGTGCTTGGGTTATTTTCATCCCTTTTGTTATTACACACAGGAGATAGTGCCAGAGATTAATTTGTTTCATTGTGGATTTGTGGATTCTGCGTAAACTTATTTTTGATGTAGCTCTGAGGCATGTTAGCATATTTTATCTCTAGCTCTATTGTAAGCATAGAGAAAAAAGGGAGTTAAAGGACCCCCCAATGCCAGACTAAATGCTCGACAATGCAACTGACATTTGTGGGAGGACCATCGACTGTTTATTTCCTCATCTTGCAGAGTTTGGAGATCTATAATCATAGTTTTCATACATTACCTAAAATAGCATATTTTCAGATTTTTTGTTAATTTAGTTATGCATTAGACTGTTTTTCTGTAGGGAAACACCTGCAGTAGCAATGTAGTAGAAAGTGTTTAAATTACCAAATAATTTGTGTCCCAGATAACACAACCATAGAATAATTTTTGCTGGGAAGGACCTCTGGAGGTTGTTTGGCCAGACAGCCCACTCAAAAGCATGGCTGGCTTCAAAGTTTGCTCCAACTTCCAGATTAGATCAGGCTGCTCAGGGCCTGTCCAGCTGAGCTTTGAGCATCTCTAAGGATGGGGTATTTCACAACTTCTTGGGACTCCAGTGTTTGACAGCCCTCACCATGAACTTTTTTTTGGGATGTGGTGGTCAACAGCATTAAGATCCCCTCTGAGCCTTCTCTTCTGATAGTTAAACAAAGCCAGCTCTCAGCCCCTCCTCATATGTGCCGTGGCAGCCCTTAACCGTCTTGGTAACCCTCCACTGGACTCACCCCAGTGCATCAATGCCTTTCCCATGCTCGGGACCCCAAATCTGGACATAGTAATCCATATTTGGCATCTCTATTGGAAACTAGAGGGAAACAATCTCTTTCTGATACAGATCTTGGTAATGAAGGTCCAAGGTGTTAATGATGCTGGAATTGAAGAGAGCTGTCTATTTGTATACACTGATATGTACAGGCTGGAAGAAGGTGTGTGTTGGTGCATGCAGAAGAGATGCACAGTTTGTTTTTTTGTAATACAAATTTGAGTTTTGATTTCTTTCACAATTAAGGAGTGTTTGTTGGCTCTGGTTTACATATTAAAGGACACTCTTCCTCTGCATGTTTAGCAGGTGCTTTGGAGATTTGTTTTATAGCTTTGTCAAGTAATTAGGAGCCTCATGAATGGCCCCCATTCAGGACTCACGGTGTAAATTGCAATGTGTTGGAAAAGCTATTATTTCCTGGAAGCTTTCACTTTGATCTGCTCCTAAATCTCTGATATCCCGAGTTTGAGTCAGATTGATTTGCCACTCTCATGTCTAACTAATGCATCATGTTGTTAATGATCCGAGTTAATCATTGTTATCTAAGTAAACAAAATGCACGTTATCCATTATTGCGGTTGTGGTTAGGAGTTATGACAGACAGCTGTCATGCGAATGAACATGCTTCTCCTGGGAAGTTTATAAACACACCCTTTAATTGTTATTTTTTCCCCTGATGTGAGCAAATCGTGAAGCCTTCAGCAGAGGAGCGCTGGGCAGAGTACTCAGTAAAAGGCCATGACCTTCAGAGAGACGGAGAGAGATGGCACAAATTGCAAACTGCTGTTTCAAACCGAGGGAAACCCTACAGGGATTAGGGAAGGGAGATTTATTCCACCACTTGATGTCAGTATATGCTCACTCTTAAAACTAGACAGAATTTTTTTTCCTTGCCAAGTAGACTTCTGGGTAGAAGCAATTTGCCCACCTTCGTGAGTGTTTCTGGCTGTCAAGATGTTATTGATGATGCCGATTGACTGAAGAAGTAGGACAACACTGGTGAGGACAACTCTCAAATTTCCTCTCAAGTGATGCATGCTTTCCCTTGCAGAAGAGACTGCCTTTGCATAACAGAGTAATGGTTTTCTAGACTTAGGATGTTTTTGGAGGACTTTTCAGATGGGAGCTCATTACTTTTCAAGGCAGCCCTTAACTCCATTCTTAATGTGACTAACTGAAATCCATCCTCACAGAGGTCTAGAGTGATCTCAGCCATTCAGGATTTCTTTGATACTCTCTCTGTGTTGAGAAAATTAACTCCTCATTGAACATTATTTCCCTAGCAGCCCACTTTTTGAGGCCTCTTCTCCCACTCCTTTTTCTGCATCAGATTGTGGTGGAGGTATCAGAAATCCCCACTTTTGCCCAATTTGATTCCTCTCATTGCCCTCTGCTTTCCTTTAGAAAAATTGCAATGCAGAAGTAGACAGTGGGCTGACTTGGGGCTTCTCTGGGTTTACACCAGCAGAGGAGGCAGCTGTATCAAATATCTTGTGTCTAACCTGGCATCCTTAGGCAAAATTCCCTCTTTGCTTTCTACAAGACTGAGTTTATCATTACATTTACTAATTGTCCTACAAGTACTCCTCTCCTCGAAATGCTTCCTTTATTGCTAATGCGAGTAATTTCTTTGATAATATAATCCATCAGAAAGTGAAATTGAGATTTAAATAGAAATCTATTTAGTTTTAAATAGTTTAATTTTTTTCAAACTGGAAAGGCTGTTCTGCAATATCGTTAAGTACATGATTGTATCTGGAAGATGATTCTAAATTTCCTGAGTCTATATGTTCACAAACTTTTATTTGCATGTCAAAATAATTAGATTGTCTTCAAATAATTAGTGCATTTGACTTAGTGTAGACACTTAATAGTCTTTTAAATCTGCTTTAGGCTATTTGCATTAATTGTAATAAATCACTCATTTAAATTGGACATGGTTTTAGATGGAAAACAGTGTTGCTCTTGGGGTTTTGAAAGCTGCTGAAACAGAACTTAATTTCATAGCTAGTTGTAGGAATGTGTTGCTGGCTTCCCTGTAACACTAGAAAAACAAGATCATTGTTGACACTGCAGCCAGTCAGGTAACTTGTAGAGGCTGGAAAAATCCTAACTGACAGTGCATCTGCTTGTGCATGATGTATTATTTAAATGTTTAAAATTTGAGGTAGGTATCTATAAGAAAGCCCAACAAAGTAAAAATATGGTTAGGCTAGGAGCTAGGTCATCCAGGCAGAAACTTCAGAGTAAAACTTCCAGTGTGTTTGAATGAGGTGGACACTGCAGAAGAGGACTGGCTCAGAAAATGTATTTCAGTTCTGTGAAACTGTGTTTGCAAAACAGTAGCAAATCCCAAGTTGCGCTTTAAAGTTGCATCCATGAAAATGCCCATGGGATTGAAATTTATTTATTTATTTTTAAACAATTTGGGATACACCAGCATCTGGTGTTTTATTCAGTGGTTGCTAAAATCAAACAGAATTTGAGCACCTGTATGGGTGCCTCTGTGGTTGCAGTGGAAAGAATAAAATACCACAAAAATGCCACATGCCCCCCAGCCCAGCTCTGCCTGCATTTGTGGGCTGTCCCAAAAGGAGGGTGAGTGTTCCTTTCTCATCCCTGGACACATTGCTTCCTTTCTCCCCTCATCTGTTATGTGAAATATCCCTTTGATGTAAAAGCACAAAACATTAGGTAGTCACGATGTGTTTTTCTGCTGCTCAGCTATATGCTGGCTGCTTCTTTACTTGATGATTGTTATGGGATATTTACTGGAAGACAATGGCACTCTGGGATTTAGAGTCAAGATAAATTATTAGTAGCTTAGTATCTCATTATTCCTCTTTCTTCTGTGAGTCAGCACCATTTTCAAAGCACCATCTGGCACCACGGAATCAACACCCCTGCATGCTACAGTCATTAATAACAATTTGCTGATGCACATGTATTGGCAACCATTTAGCCTTGGGTGATTTGAGAAGCAGTGCCCTGGCAGTCAAGGCGTAGATGAGGAGGCCATCAGCTGCTCCTGCAGATGATGTCTCTGCTGGAGCTGTGTTTTGTAGCCATCGCTACAACCTGATGTCCAGGTCGGTGGTGTGGGCAGGCCCTGAGCTGTCTGCTCATGCTACACTCGCATCCAGCTGCTAGCCAAGAGAAAAATCTCCTTTGGGAGCTGTATCCAAATAATGTAGAAGAGGGTTGCCAGCCTGGGGTCCTTTCTTCTGCATGTGGTCTGCTACCCACAGACCCTTTTCGGGTCCCTGGCACTGCCAGGCACTGCTACAGCATCTTCTGCAGACCTCAGTTCAAATGCTTGTGGAAGGGAATCAGGTGCAGGCTGCACCATAGAAATAAAACCTGGTCTTGAATCAGGCCCGTGCTTTTAAATAGCCCCATGAAGCTATTGTAGGGAATATTTTTGTGCATCTGGGGTGGAAGCAGCAGAGTGTATCTTTGACAGTCTTCTACTGAGGTTAGATATGCATCTAACAAGTGATCCCTGATAGTTTATTATCACAGTGAGAATCCTTATGGTGTAACAGAAGCAAGGCAATAACAGCAGAAAACTCACAGAAGACCTGCCTCTCCAAGTGAACAAAACCTTCACACTTGAAACGTTAGAGGTAAAAACTATCTGATCCATGTATACATTTTGTACCCTCTACCTTGGTAGTGTGCTTTATACTTAATATGCCTTGTTCTGCTGGTTAACATTAAAACATTAACATGTATTAATTTTAACAGCTTAAAAATGAACTTTTCAAGTTATTTAGTGGCGTACCTTGACTTTGCAAATGTGGTCTTATGACAGTTGATGTCATAAGCAATTAAAGATGTCATTCAGCAATTAAAGTAACATTAGTGTATTGTGATACTCATTAGTACTCTCTGCTACCCCTCCTGTACTAAAGTAAGCTTTTCAGTACTTGCTTTGATTTTGTGTATAAGAACCAAAGACCCTTGTGTCTGTTAGAGAAATTAACACATTTTTTGATTAAACTCCTAAGGGTAGAGCTTGTTTCTATGTAAACACAATTGTTACTGTAAAATGCCTTCATATAAATACCAGATATCTTCATGGAGTCAATACTAGCCCTTTGCAGGTTGGATGCACGTGATGCCTGCGGAGATGAGCCAAACCCTGTCCCCACTAGTATGGACTGATCGGTTTTGGGCAGCAGATGTTGAAGGAGGAAGCAGGGTTTGCCATTTAACGTGTAGTTTTGTGCATGCTGAAGTGATGCTTAGAGCTTTGTATGATACAAACTTCACTTTTTGTAAGATATAAACTTTCACTTGTAGTATGGAAAACAGTTCCTAGGGTATGGAGCTGTTCATCAGGATTATAGTTTATGTATAAAACAATAGGAAAGTCAGTTTGCTGAATATATATGTCTTCAGAGAGCTATCCCACCATCATCAGTTTTCACTGGAAAACAATTATGAGGCTTCAGAAATGATTAACATGCAAGACATTTTTCTTTGTGGCTTTGCTTACAAGAATGACAGAAATTTCAATGCATGATCTTTCCCCAGTGTATTCTTTACTATTCAGTAAAAGCATGAGTGGGAGAGTTAGATGATAACAAGGTACAAATCAAGCAGGGAAAAGCATTTGCATAAGTAAGAAAATATGCAAGTACCTCATCTTAGTGGGTGTTACCACTGCTTTGTAAACCTGGGGACCTTCTGTTGGGAGTCAGCACTCTCTGCCTCCTGGGTTCTCCTGCTGCGTTGTCATCTTTGTAACTCTCCAGTTGCTGGTCTCTCCAAAGGAGCTTTGAAGTATGTACTATCTCTGGAGACATTGTTTTGTGTCCTCTTGCTGTTCTGGAAGTTTCTGTTGATGCAGAACTGTAAAATGGTACGAGAACATTTGTAATCTGATAGTGCTGGCTACTGTGTCACCTAAGCTTTTCTGAATTAAATGCTATTGAATAAGACCACTGGTCTGTGCCCCGTTTATAGGTCCTAATATTACATCTAGTTACCAAAGAAAGGTAACAAAAAAAATCAAATATATTGTCAATTGTCATCAGCCTTAAACTATACATAGGGAGGCTTGTATCTTCTCCTGAAATTTTTCAGGACTCCACAAATTGAAAAAATGCGAAAGCCACTGATGAGTGCTTCTTTTTCTGAGACCATCCCAGTTGTGGGAGAATCCACCTTCCCCCATGACATCTCATTGTAGTTGGCAATTGCCTTGCTATTTAAAAGCTGGCCTTTATTTCTAGATTTGGTTTGTTGAGCTACCCTGAATCTTGTATACTTTTGAATGCTGGATTAAAAGATTGTCAATTTTTTGTAGATGGCAAGAGGCTGTGATCAAGCCACCACTTAAACTTTCATTTGATAAACTAAATGGATTGATCTCCTCAGATCTTTTATTCTAAGGCACGTTTTTCAGCCTTTTACTTGTCTGTGTGCTTTGTCAGGTTGCGGAAATTTGGTGCTTTGGAGGTGAGACCCTGTTTATTGAGTTTGGGCTAAAAGGGCTCTGCTTCTTTTGGGGCTTTTCAAGCTCTTCATGGATCCACCTGTGCACAAAACAATTCTCTCTTGTTGTGTGTTTTGGGTTGTTCTGGCAGACTGTAAAATGTTTGATTTTAAATGATTGCTAGGCTTGACTTAAATCAATACGAGGGAGATGGAAATGTATTTCAGGATGTTTCTTTGTTGGTCAATAAAATGTTATACCCTGTGCCATCAAAAAATGCTGAAATCAGCTATGAAGAAGCAGAAAAATGCAACAGTGGCAGATGCAATTATAGTGATCTGCTGCTCTAAATTGCCTCCTGTATGCAGGGGTAAACTTGAAGTTAAAGTAACAGAAAAGAGGTGTTTATGTCCCTCAATCTGGGTTTTAGGTTTGAGTAAAAGAGGTAATGTATTCTAACAGGAAGATATGTGACCTTTTAATAATGAAGAAATGGGAAGGACATGAGATGCTTCATCACTGAAATCAGTGACATTTCATGTTAATTGAATACAAGCAAAAGTATTTGTCCTAGGCATTGTCAGGTGAAGTTTCCTTCTTGAGGGATTTGTCCCCATCATGACACAGGGAATAAAACTTAACTGGATGTGTTTTTTTATAGTTATGTTTGGATGGAAATGGTGATCTAATTGCTTGAAAAGCATTCCCTTCCCATCTAATTATTTCCCTGTGAACACACAAATACAGCTTGTGACCAGTGAAGCTTCTGGGAGTGGATGACCTGGGCCCCCACGTGACTGCAAAACCAGAAGGAAAATTAATTTACCTTCATTTTGGTTATCTGCCATGACAGCTGGCAAAAATCTTTCCGGTTAGCTTTGCCAGAGATTGTGTAAATTCACCATGTGGGATTTTTAATTTGTTTGTGTCTTCCTGTCTGTCAGTCAGAGAATTTGCATCAGGTTTCATTGAACGATGAGGCTAGTGCAGCAGTTTGGAAAGACAGCTTGTGCACAGTGAAGCCTGCAGTGTTTGTGGGTGACACCTAAACTAACAAAACAGGTTATTTGAGGTGAGGCCACTGCTGCAGCATCTCTGGCAGTGCAGAGCTCAGGACAGGCTGCTAACACAGCACAAGATGGCATCCCCTAATTCCTTCATTTGTTGTTTGGAAAATGTAAAATGTGTGTTACTTTTCACAAGACTCTTGTGAACCTGGAAAATGTATTTATTTATTTTTTTAAACTGTAACGAAATCTGCATTCCTAAACTCACTGTTTTAAGGGCAGAAGCTTAAAATGGGAGAATTTAAGTTATTCTGACTACATTAGCCCCAAAGTTTCTCATCTTTATCACCATTCAACCTTTCAGAAAAGTCAGATGGATGTAATGGAGCTGAATTTACCTCCTTGTGCAAATAATATATCAAATGCTGTAGAGTCTTGGGAGCTGGTGCGTGTGACTGTTGTGTAAACAAAACAACAAATTTGTAACTTGTGTGATCTCACTGCTTTAACGATTCAAATAGAATTATTGTTTAAAAAAGGCAAATAAACCCAGCAACACTTTGTAAATGGTATTCTCCCATATCAGGATTGTCTGACTACAGAGGTGCGTACCTACCAGCTGACAAATTCTTTAATGTTGTTACAAGCTGTTGGCGTTCTCTTATTAAGACAACACTGACCATTTTCCAAACTTAACTATCCAGTTGCATGTGTTGGCTGGCACGGGAGCCTTGTGCACTGTGTCCTAAAGCCCTACCACATTCCTGGGATGGGATTTCTACATCACTGGCTGGGTAGTGCAAGGTCCAAAAAGCCTTGACTGGCTTTGGTAAGATGTTGTTGTTTGTGGAAGGAGCGTAAGGACGCTAGAAACTGCTTCGGCCATAATGCAGGCTGGGGGGAAAGGAAGCTGAAGCTGCTGAGGGGTATCAGCAGGGCTGATTACTTGTAATCAGGAAAGGATTGTATATGTGCTGTGGAAATGGCGAGTGTTAAGAAAGGATTTAGAGGAATGCAAAGGAGTACATGCTCCATTTCAGTAAGGAAACTATCACCAGCTAAAACACATAACAAGAATGAGTATTCAGTTTTTTGGCTGAACTCAAAATGTTACAAATCACTGTGAAGAAGTGGTCATGTGGTATCAGATTGATTGTAACACTTCTGCTTTTTGCATGTCCCTTCGTTTGCCTGCTGAAAACGATAGATCTTTGTTTCTGCTCAATTCTCAAATTTCTACCACTTTCCACGTTTTTTCAAAGCTATGCAATACATTTCTGCAGCTGTGATATGTTCTGGAAGCACCTTGGTGACTTCAGGGTAACTGCTTGAATAAAGTGAGAATTTCAGAAATCCTTTCCTTTTGTTATAGAAAACAAAACAAAGAGAGCAAGTAAAGTGTCAGAGATGGCCATCTTCTAAAATTTGTGGTGCTTATTATGAAAAGCAATTTTCCAATGCATACAGAAATCCACTGGGCAGGGTTTTTCTGTCAGTTTGAGGTCAGCATGTAGGATTTGTTTAGAACTGTTCTCATTTTAGATATTCAGGTATCTGATACAAACGTGGTCATGAACAAATAAATCCTCAAAGAACAGAGCGGCTGCCTGAATTTAGAACAGACAAGGTGAGGAGTGAGCAACCTAATCTTGGATTATTTACCATCTCAACAGCCCTTTGATGGCAGGTTTGAAGCAGGACATGATTCGGGCTGGTTCTGGAAACAAAGGGTGCTTGTAGATCGGAGAGGAAAGGCCCCAGCGGCCGTTAGCTGTGAGGTCCAACAGGAATTGGTTGCAGGTCATCAAGTCTGACCAGAGATCAAACACAGACTTGCCTAACATCAGTGGAAACCTATATGGACTTTGTTTCAAGTCCATGGAAAGCTCTGAACTCTTCAAAATTGATTTTTTTTTTTTTTTTTTTTTCCCATGCAGTGGCTTCACATCATGACAATATGGACAGATAATTAGGAACGGAGTACTGGATTTTGAATAAAGTTACTGAATTTTAGCCTCTTAAATCCTCCCCAGACCTCCAAAAGTTTCTTTTCTCCTTTCAGAGTTTTCAGATACCCCAATTAGTGCCATCATCTTTCCTTTATGGAGCATTCTGCCCTATTGGATTAATAAACTTTATCCACTTACAAGTTACCAAATTGGCAATTATTTGGGTCAACACCAATTATTGCAGAGCGCTAACAGGAAAATGCCTTGTGGCACCCGCTGCTGTGGCCTATGACAATAAATTCTACCAAATCTTTGCATGCGAAAGACTTTGTGTTTTGACTGAGGCACTAATCTAAATTACAGCTGCCTCTGAAAATACACCGACTTTTGTATTTCGATAGATTATGTAAATATATGTTGGAGTACCAGCAGGATTTTGTTCATCTGATGTGATGTCCTAATCATAATATTCTATGAAGATTTATTATGTATGATGGATGACATTTCCAGATGTATGTACTGGCATTTTGCATACATTTCAAGGTGATATTATCTTGTGTGAGAATTTGAATCTTCAAAGGTTCATGTTTGTAAAAATTCATGTTTGTAAGATTGATACTGATAGAGAGATGTTAGGTCTTTATTATGCTTTTAATAAAAAAGAGAGAGTTTGAGCGGAATTCTTTCTGGATATACTGAAGCTTTTGGAAATAGGAGCTGTGAATTTTGAGTGTCAGTACCTACTCATCAGATATAGGGAGAAGGCAGAGAGTGATATGTATACAGGTTTCAACTGGAAATGTAATTGCAGCAGTGTATTTACCATTTACGTAGTAGCCAGAACTTGTAGGAAGAAAGTCTCTCAAAATGTTGACTTTAATTTTTACTTTTTGATTATAAATACAACACACTGATTTTTGGCTTAGGAAAGCTTACACGGCATATGGTACAAAGGCGCATAGGCATTAATACATTTCCAAGACTGGAGTTCTTTATTTCTGAGAAAAGGCTGAGAGGTGATGGGACAAATATGTTTGGACCACATCAAGGATGTTAGGAAATCAGTGCTGATTATTTGGTTCATGCTGTTGGGCAGAACAGAAGTAAAGCTGAAGTTGATTGAACAGCCTGCAGGAACATTTGAGAAGGTGTGATTGTACACAGAGTACTGATTATAATCTCTGAACAATTCTTGCAAAAAATGGTATAAAGTATAAGATGATGTAAAGCAAGAAAAATAATTATCTTGATTGCTTTATGCTTCAGTGTATATAATAGGAGGGTACAAAAGCCCATTAGAGAGGTGTATGATAGCATTTGATTGTAAACACATTCCTTGTGCCTGAATGCTATTACAAGTCCTTTCTATTCCTGAGGATATTCCTCAGTCTGTGGAGGATAGATGAGAACCTTGTCTTATGCTCTGTAGCTGGCTCAGCTTGATCTGTAATGAATCCAACTACTTGATGTCTCCTAAAATAATGCCTGTCCCTGGATATTTAAATGCATTCTCTGTCAATTATAATGTTCCTACTGAATGCAACTGCAGAGTGCCAAAGCAAAGACAGAGTCTTTTATTTCCTCCAGAAAATATTGCATTTTGATGCATAGAGTAATAAAATAAAAAACTTGCTTTTAAGTTAATATTATGGCTCATATATATCTAGAAGCTATATATGCCAGTGTATGTTATGTATAAATATTTATTTCGCCTGGGATGGGAGTTACTGAGGATGCTATATAAATGATCCAGAGCAAGCCTGGATGAAATGTGATATGTTGTTATAGTCTTGCACATTTGAAGCAGATCCAGAAAAATCATTACTTTTTTCTTTCTACTTTACTGGTTTTAATTTTTCTAAAGTAGCAGCAAAAAGTAAGTGTTTTTATTGCAGCAAACGTCATATTTTTTCTTCTGTCTGGGTGCTGACTTCTTTTATACTATCACTCAAAGGCACCTTCTTAATTGGGGAGCTCATTATTTCAAAATGCTGAATAGGAGCCGCATGACCTGACCTGGAGGGAGCTGTGTTTTCTGGCTTGCAGGGGCAGCAGAGCTGGTAAGATGATCTAGTTGGAGGTGTTTCAGTGGCTAGAAAGGGAAGGATGCTAAATGAAAACAACAAATATTTTGAAGAACAGTATGTCAGATGGTTAAAAGCCAATGCAAATGCTCAAGATTTAACAGCATTAAATGAAGTACTGCAGATTGCCACTCTGCTAAAACAATGCATCATGAAGTTATAAACAAAATGATTTGAATGACTCTTCAGTTCTGTTATTAATAGTAACTTGCTTCTCTAGATGAGGAGGAGATGGGCAGGGAAAGAATGAGCCTCTTACCTGGCAAGAGCACTCAGACGTAGTGCCAACACTGCTGCAAGGCTGCGTGCACGGCTCATTTCTTTACATGGGAAGTGACTCCTTGGATTATCATTTCGACAGGTGTCTGGTTGGTTTGGGAGGCAGGATGTAATACTCCCAAATATTCCTGTAATGACTTTTAATGCAGATCAAGTTTTTTCCAGGTATTCCCCATTCACCGTGTAGGCCTAGCCTCTATAATTCTCTTCAGTCTTGATACCCTTCTTTCTTCTCATAATGTACACTGTGCTTGAAGATGTGTGGATGGCTTAAAAAGAAAGATAAAATGAGTTGAGTGTTTTGCTATTGAAGGTCTCAGAAGTGGGCCTTTTCAAGGATCGTTACTTTAGATTGTGAGATCACTCCGCCATTCGGCTCACCTTGTTCTTTTCCACAGCTACCTCTGTATTTCTTCATCTGAATGTATAAGCAATGAGGTTGCTGACACTGTCATTGAATATCCTCTTCTGGTCTGGCAATGAAGCTCTCAATTAAAGTATAAGGACTTTGTCTCTCCTGAGTTATTGTTCCAGTCATCATCTGTAAGCTTCTGTGGATAAATATATCTCAGTGCCAATTCTTACCTTTATTTTTAATGCTGAGTATGAAGCAGTAGAGGCTGATGACATTTTAAGTGGTACAGTTTCTTAGTGGGGGGGGGACTATTCTGTAAGTATAAGAGATAAATTCTGAACAGTGCTGGGCAGCTACAGCTCAGTACTGAACTGAGGAGGAGGAGGAGGAGTTTAATTTTGTAAAAAAAGCACTGAAGTGGTGTTATTGAAAATGCTTCACACCTTACACATGAAATGTTAGTGCCTGGAGAAGGCTCACAGTACGTGGTGGCCCTCATTCGAAGCTTTGGCTACTCTCTCTTCCTGGCACGTTGTCTTTTATAAAATAGTGCTCTCACTGAACATAATTGATCTTCACAGGGAGTAGGAAAAAGGTTTATTGAATGAAAACTATCTATTAAAAGGCCCTCAAGGGACAAATCTATCAAAAATGGATTGGAAATAATATGGCAGCAAAATTTATTAATGCTGCTGCACAGAAACTTTGAGTACTGGTGGGGTGTGCTCCAAAATTGGTCAGATCATCCTGGCCCGTACTTCAACCTTGTCAACTTTTGTATCGGTACAAACTGGAAGGGCATAAGAGAGGTTCTCATAAATGTGTGTCTTTTGGCATTGTGCCTTTGAGGACTTGTGCCCACACTTCAGGATGTGGGCATGCTACTCCACTGCTGTATAAGCAGTGCTCAGCAAGAATTTGAATTCTCTGCACTTTAAGGGCATGTGCACAAGGAATTGGCTTGCAGAGGAGAACAAGGGAAAAATGGCATGGGATATTCCCTTCCTAAATATTGAAGCTTTTGTTTTGTTTTGTTTTGGTGTTTTTTATTTGTTTGTTTGTTTGTTTTTGTTTTCCTGTTTTCAGCTGGACTACACTATTGCAAACAATGAATTTCAATTAAAATATATTAGCTGAAGTTCACAGGTACAACTCAGCTTTAGCAGTTGCTATTTGATTCTCACTGAAAAAGCAAGCTCCCCCAAGGTAGTTCTGCTCAGAGTTGTAATACAATTGTAATAATTTAAAGAGTTGCCAGGTGGTACACCAGAGTATTTCACTGAGTACTCATAGCCATGTATTTGTCTACCAGTTCACAAATATTATTTGTCATAAGCCAAAAGATTTCTAGGTGAAGCAAAAATGAGACTAAAGATTTCACTTGTGTGATGAGTAAAATATTGCCCAGACAGTGTAAAGGCATTTTAATAAAGGTAGCCTGAGAGAGAAGAGTGATGGCAGGAACACAACATACGCTGTAAGCAGATCATCTCTGGTGCACATACTGCATTTACGGGAAGCACAAGGCCAGGCTTACTGGTAAGCTCCAGATGCTTTCCCATGCTCTGGAGATTCAAAGGTGCAGTAAATCCAATTTAGTTGAGCAGTTGAGCAAGGTTTACAATTGCTTTGCGTCACTAGAGGGGAGCAAAGCAACCAGACCTTATGCATGAATATGGCTTATAAACGTCAAAGAAACGAAGGGCATGGAATAACGGTATGTCCCCCGAATCCATCGATGCACAGTTCACACGCATCTGAGACTGCAAGTATGTGTGAATGTAGTTGCATGTCCAAATGGATGACTGAGTATGCAACAGCATGTGCTGAGTACATGCTTACGTGTTTGTGCCAGAGTATATTTTGTGGACATTTTCTACTTCTGGTTATTTCACCATATGACTGACGCAACTGCAGCCTGTTTTTAAAACACTGGAAAACTGCAGGGTTTTTTCTGATAGTGCTATAAGGCACTGTATGTAAAGAGTGTGTGAAATAATCTTATCACTTCTTTTGTCCCTGTTATACATAACAAGGTGATTTGCAGGTTTTCTCTCCTGCTTCCTCTCTATTCACTTCTGCATTATTTTAAAAATTGTGACTTTCCATGTGTGTAAGCATAGTTTTTTTCCTGTGATGTAACTTGAATTTTATGGCTATTAGTTACCATATCAAACTGGCTAAGGGCTATTAGGCAATATCACAGACTAAAACAGTAGTAAATCTTTAACTCTACTTATAATATGGAGAAAACTACAATCCATAAACTTTTAAAATGTTTGAGGTAAAAGAAGAGCTGATGTTGCTGACAGTTTTATAATGTTTACATAAACGTTTCCCTACTCGTGGCAGAATAAAACCAATGTGTTAGAGACTTTAAATGGAGCATATTAAGACTGCTTATTAAATGAAATGTCCTGAAACTGTTGTAGCTGAGGATAAGGAATGTAAGATCATGGAAGCCCAATGAATAAGTTTATTTTTTCTCCCAAATTTTGTATGAGATTATACTTTAGGATTAGTGCCAGGCCCCTTGCTGGCCATGCCTTTGAGGCAGGTGTACTTACACCTTACTCTTAGCCATTCAGAGAAGACTTAAAAGGCGCTAACTTAAAAAGATCTTTAACCAGATTACTCATTAGCATAAATAGCTTTGTTAAGCACAGGACTAGATAAGACAGAATAAAATGAAGGATTAATTCCCAACTCTCCCACTATTCATGGTGTTCTTGCAGGCCAGTGGCTGTTGCCAGCCGTGGGTCTAGTCACCTTGGTGGCTTTTGGGATTGCAGCAAACTCTGCTCCCTGGACAGCTTTTCTCCCTGCAGCCACACAGTCCTGCCTTGCCTGGCTCTGTGCTCCTTCTTACAATTCCTCTCCCTCCTTGCTGGGAATTTTTGTGCAAAAAAGGGTCACTTAATCAAAAACACATTTCCCTCCCTCTCCAGCTCTCAGAAGAAGATCAGTTCAAAAAGCTCTTTTCAGTTGGCTTGAGATGTTGATCCTGTGTGAATTGGCGCTCACCTTTGGGGACCAAGCAGTACCCCAATCTTACGGCATGCCAGCCAGCCCCAGAACTCTCTGGAAGACACTTGTGCCGTTCTTGGGGAACATCCCCTGCAACCAGGCTTGGCTCGGGCCCCGTCGCTGCTGTGAGCAGCCCTGCCACTGCTGCCTGGCAGCCAAGGGTTCTGTGAGGGTCCAGCTACAGGCTAGCTGAGTGCTTGGATGGAAGTGGCCTTGTTTTTGTTACCTAATTAACAGGCTTGTGCTAAGTGACATTTGAGGCTTTGACAGACTGAAAATACGTGCATTTATTCATACCACCCAGAAAGCGAAGTGATTAAGAAACCCCTAAACTCGCTTGCTTTTTCCATGGGAAAGCTGTATCAGAGGAGACACTTTCCACCCCTCCATTCGGCAAAGTGTTATTCCCTAGGCACAGAGGCTATAAAGGTGTTTACCTTTCTGCTCACCTCTTTTCCTCCTGGTTAAACATCTCAATTTTATAACCAGCCTCAAGTTTCTGAGTCCTCAAGGGTCTTGACAGGCTTAATCTTTTATCTCTATTGTCCCTTTAAGTAGAGAGAGGCTGCATCTTACCAGAATAGAAGTTGTTGCCCCTCCATACATATTTAAGCACGTCTTTACTGTAGCAGGATTGGTCACAAACCAACTTTCTGCTGCAGCGAAATTTCGAGGTTTCTCTCCCTCCTTTATTTGCTGCTGGACATCCTTCACAAGGGTCTGGGCTCTGCACTGGACTTTACATTTGCTGTTAATGTGTATGTTAAAACTTTAGATGAAGCCAACATCTAATTGGACTTACCTACTGTTGTCTCGTGAATGAGACTAGACATGTTCTTGCCTGGCATGGCTGGCTACCACGGCTGGTTTGGGTCATTTGATTTTCAAAGTCTTTTCTTCCATAACATAGTATCTGGATTCTACAAAGATGGTCAGGTGCATCATCATCTTAGCATTGATAAGATGAACTGTAGCAAATTACCACTGTCATATACTATGATTGCTTAATTTAAGCCAAAGCTATTCTTGGGGTAAGTGAAGTTGAATATTTTGCATTTGCTGCAGACTAGGGACATGCCTATCTGCAAATACTGCAGAACAACTTCTGTAAACCAGCGATACATAGATATGCAATAACTTGCCTAGATTCATGAAGTTGCTCTCTGCAGTTTGAGAAAGAGGATTCTTTCTACCAGTGGAGGTTCTTCCTGAAACTAAAGCCACCTTTTTACAAGGGCCTATAGGCGCTGTTTCCTGAATTGTTTCATAACTTGCCTTGCTGTCTGGAAATAGGTTAGGGGGAGAAAAAAAAAAAAAAGAAAAAAGAAGTATGACTCATTTGCCAGGGAACATATGACCGTGCCAAGGTTTGGCATTTTCTTTTGTTTGATGTCCCATAATGCAGTATGGAAGCTGCGAGCCAAGTTTATTAGTATTGTACTGATATGTAAATAAGAGCATCTGTAATGTGCTTAGTTATAATAGCTGCAAATTGGGTAGTGCTTTGGTTTCCTGGTTACTAATCAGGCTATCTTTATTTAATTGGGTACATTTCAAACTATCCACAGGTTTCGTTTTTCAGCTAGTCAACAGAGGTATGTTTATGATGGAAGGTGCTTCTGATTTTGTAGTTAATTCAGCAGAAATAGACGAGCTAATCTATTTGGAAATCTTAGTAACCACATTGATCTCTTCTTTTGGATTGAAACTAGCACACAACAAACCCCTTAATTTTCCTGTTGTTTATATGAAGTGTCATTCTACTAAATTGTGTTGTGAAAGGTGTGCAAAAAACCTCATGATGGTCTTTGGAGTCCAAATCTAAAACTGCTTTTTGAAATTGCTTCCTGTCAAAGAATGATTTATTATTTTAATTTTCACTATAGCAGTTAAGGTGGTAGAAAAGATTCTTTTGAACACTTTTTTCATCTGACATAACCTCATTACAGCTTCAAGGTATTTACTTTGCCAAAGCTATAACCAGTATCCACACCTTTTACCTGCCTCAGAGCTCTCCAGAGATCTGTAACCTGTGCCATTGCAACCTTCTGCTTTCACTGATTTTATGCAGTTTTGAAAACCTCAAACCTCCTCCAGGAGCAAAGTGTCAGCTTAAACTATGGTTAATTCAGCTTGAAAGAGAGCAATGGGAAAACTGTAACAAAAATATACTATAATGATGCTGCCTTTTGTCCTGGGTAGTCCTAAAATAAATTGAGAATCTACTGAAGTCCATGGCATGGAGGCAATCACTAGATACGACCAAATGTACGCAGTTCAAATAGGTCTGATAACACTGAATTTTTGCTGAAGGTTCAATGCAGTTTATTTCACGTTTTGACGTGTGTATGTTCCTCCTGTCGAGAGTGTGTCGTGTCCTCTTATAACAGACTCCCAGGATAACCATTCGTGATTTCAGCTTGCCACGCCAATGACCCATCTTACCTCTACCCTCCACCTGCCTTCACTGTTGCCCCTTCAGCTGCCCTGCAGCGAGGCTTCACTGGCCTCACTCAAGGTCAGGGCTCTTTGTTCCTTCGGCCTTCATCACACCCTGCTACTGATTTTTCCGCTGCTAAGTGCCTTCATTTATCCCATCACCTGCTCCCACTCCGCATGCCTTCCCTTGGCTTTTCTTTGATGTCAAGCCCAACACTGCCAACAAGTTCCTACCTCTTCCCTGATCTAACCTCAGTAAAACCTAGGTTTTTCTAATCATGTTCGATATTTCCCACTTCGCTGTCCTTCCCCAGTGCCCAGTGCCGGTGTGCTGTGGCATATGCTTGCATCCCAGCAAAACCTGGATGGAAATCTTCTGGCCAAGGTGGATTCCTCCATGGCAAGTTTGTTCTCCCATGTTTCATTTTGCCAGATCTTTTCAGCTGAATGTACCACGTATTATGGGAACAAGCTACCTTATTTTCTTTAGGGAAGAAATTCATAGTCTTCTCTGTTTCTGACATGTCTATGGAGGAATTGACAGAATTCTGACTGAGACTGGCCTATTTCTTCCTACCTGCCTTTGCTTGATTTGAGCTGCTTTTTTACTTGGCTTGTAAGCTTTTGAGGAAGAAAGTTTTCTTTTAGTTCAATTTTTGCATGAGGGTATCACAATGGGATCTGTAATGAAAATATCTTGGCTGGTAGAGAATACAAATAATAGTAATGCTAATTAACTGCATGATAATGAAAATTTATTGTATGTGCTCGCAGCTGGTTTTAGGGATCAAAATAAGGGCTTCCCCTGCTGCATTTGGGAGTTTATGACAGGGGTTGCATCACCCTACATCTGCCCTATTCTTATCTTCTTTTCCTAAGCCTCCACTCATAGCTGCTATCAGAGACCACCCTGGGCTCTCCAAAATAATGCTATTGCTTGTCAGCGCTTATTTCCCATTTCTTTGAACAGCTCACAGTAGTGATTCTTCCTCCTGCCTAGATTTTAAATGTTGAGTGCTCAGACCTCCTCCCCTCTCGTATCTTTCTGACCTCCCATGTATTCTCAATAAGGAATAGGTTTTGAAAGCTCCCTGGGCATTTTGCACACCCCTGCAGTATAACTACTGTTAGTAGCATAGTGCTCTAGGGAAGCGGAGTCTTAAGTACTTAGGAAGTTTTGTTTGCAGTGCAATGAGTTCTAAAGAGGAATGGAGCAACTGCATTCCCTTTTAGAGCTGGAATGCAAATTTTGCAAATGAATACCTGAACCACCGTTAATAATTTCAGCATACAGAAGAAATACTGTGAAAAGTCAGAGGAAACCCAGAACCTTCTGAAAATGATTGAGGTCACTTGTAGTGTTTGTTCCAGGTATTTGTAGTATGAGTGAAAGAGATGGTGATGAGGTGCAATTAAAATATTTTTTGTAGATGTCAAATGTTGAAGGGAGAGCAGCTTATGAAAAAAATTGAATTAAGTTCAAGACTGTATATTAAATGCTTTTCAAGAATACATACCGGAGCTGGAAGTTTTTAAATATGCAAACAGGAGAATGTAAAACTTGATTCATATATTTCAAAACTGCAAAACCAACAGGTTCTTCTGGATAATAAGAGTGATTCTTTGTGTGTGACTTTATAAGAGTATCTCTAAGAATTTAGAAACATCTTAATAAAAAACTTTAGCCCAATTTAGGAAGGTGTAAGTTATCTTGGATCTTACTGTTTGGTTTATAACTTTTGGATTCTCAGAAGCTCTTGTACTGATACCGTGTTTGATCTAAATTTTTGGCTTAATACTTCTAACAACAAAGACATGGCTGTTCAGCAGTGATCAATTTGGATATAGAGGAAGTCAAGGTAGGTGATGTAAAGCAGACAATTAGACCGAAAGCATAGGCAGTCTCAGAAAGAACTCAGTGTAAGTGGCAAACCAACCAATGTTTTATTAAAAAACCAAAACCAATCAAATAGTGAACTTACCACAATATGCTCAGTTGTAGGCATAATATATTTGGAACAAAAAACCTCTTCAAAACTTGTGATTCATAATAAATAGGTGTCCTGGGTTTGAGTGAGCAGTGGGGCTTTTGGTAGCAGGGGAGGGGGCTGTAGGGGTGGCCCCCTGTGAGAAGCTTCTCAAAGCTCCCAAATCTCCAGGTCAGCTCCACCTCTGCACCAAAACTGAGCCCATCAGCTGCGCCTCTGCGAGAACGTATTTAAGAAGGGACGTGGTGACGAGCAGTGGGACTGGTGAGGAGGAGTTGGGGCAGCTGCGTGAACACCAAGGTCAGTGGAGGAACGGAGGAAGAAAGGAGGGGGGAGGTGTGCCGGAGCAGAGACCCCCCTGTATCCTGTGGGGAGACGGCAGGGCGGCCCCCCCTGCCACCCTTGGAGATCTACGGTGGAGCAGACATTGATTTATGGCCTGTGCATTTCACCTGGATAATCAAGGTTCTGTGCCCGAAGAAGGCCGGGGTCTTGTGGGAAAAGGAATCCCCGCTGTTGTAATTCAGTGCGGGGAGGATTGCAGCATGCGGGGGAGTCCCACGCTGGAGCAGCTCGGGAAGGGCTGCAGCCGTGGGAGGGAATCCAGTCGGAGAAAGTTGGTGACCCACAACGGAGCAGTGTGGGGAACGCTGCGGCCCATGGGAGGAACTCACAATGGAGAAAGTTTGTGGAGGACTGTCTGCTGTGAGAGGGGGACCACACTGGAGCAGGGAGAAGAAGTTCCAGAAGCTTCCCCCAGTGAAGATGGAGAAAGCGGCAGCGCTGACTGCACCCCCATTCCCTGCCCCTGCGCCCCTGGGGGAGGAGGTAGAGATATCGGGAGCAGAGCTGAGCCCGGGAAGAAGGGAGGGGTGGGGGGAAGGTGTTCTCAAGATGTGGCAATGCTTCTCACTGTCCTACTCTGTTATGTGTTGTTAGTGTCTGTAATAAATGTATGTTCTTTTTTCCTTCCCCTAATGAGTCTGCCTTTTACTCGTGACCATAGTGGGTGATCTGCCCCTCCTGGTCCTACCTCAAACCCCAAGCCTGGTTCGTCTGTCCCTTCTCATCTCTGGAAGAGAAGGGAGGAGTGAGCGGCTGTGTGATGCTTGCCTGCCAACCAGGCTCAAACCACGATAATAGGTCAAGAAATGGTTATTTAGAGGGAAAGATTCGGGGGGAAAACCCTTCAAATTTATCTACACGTATCTATGCTAGTAGCCCACTTAACTGTATGGTGTGAAGTGCAAACAGGAATGGAAAGAATTGGAAAAACCTTCTACTCTAGCAGAATAAAAGCTAGCGGTAATGTGGCTTAAAATTACTTGCAGAACTAAAAGTTCTAGGATTCAATGCCTTCCAAACACAAACCCTTCAATCTTCAGGGGTCTTCTGATGCTAAGCATCACTTAAGGGAAAAATGCCTTGAAAAATGTATAAATAAAAGGATAATCCTTGGATTTTAAGAAAATATACATATGTAAAGTGGAAATTAAAATCAATGTTAAAATTGCTATCAGCCAATTTATGTCCTCTAGAGTAACGAGGAAACATTTTAAACAAATCTTAAGGTTGAAAAAACATAATTCAACTCTGTAATATAGCTTCATATTACAGCAAGTGCAGCATGTTAGGAACAGTAGCCTGTAATCAATAGTGAACAATGGAAGAAAATGGAATATTATTGCCTGAGTTGGACTGTGGATTTTCAGAAATCTTGGAAATACATCTGCATAACGGCTGCACCTCTCTAGAGAACAATACAAAGTCATAGGTGTGGTAAGACCGAGGAGTGTATGATCTTACTCAGCAATCTATAGGTTTATACTTCATTTCAGTCATAGTGAAGTGGTCTTGTGGAGATGACTGGCTTCAAGCTGGATAACCTTCTGTGTACATTGCTGAATCACATTGTGTAATTCCCTGTTGTTATTTTAATTATGGGACTGTTTTTTCTTCACTAAATTCAAAGATGTTTTCAGTAGTTGCCTGTTTATTTGTACTTGTAAGAATTTGATATTTATAATCTTTCTATCAAGGCATCTCATTGCTAATGCTTAAAACTATTGAAACTGAAAAAAAGATAGCATATTTGAAATTTCCTGGAGGTTATTCTCCCTTGCTTAGTACAAAATTATTAAAGAAAAAATTTCCAAATGCTTTTTTAATACAATCAATCAAATCCTGTAGCAGCATCGCATAGGAACCTAAAAGGAACTGATTTGTCTCTAAAACATTAATTCACTTTTAATATACAGCTTAAATACTGCTGTCACATTTTGCAGAAAATTCCCGAGGAATAATGTGAATGGAATCAAGAAATGTTAAATTGCACTAATTTGAAAATTGTACAGATGACATGTTAATTTAGGAAGATAGTCTGGAGGAACATGACTGAGAAAAAAATGCAGTCTATTTAAGGATAGAATTGGAGGAGAATTGAGTAAGAAAACAGCGTTTGGGTTTAGCAATAATACAATGAAGTTAGCAGGCAGCCTTCCTGAAGCTTAAATCTCTCCTGATCATGGAAGTGTCTTCCCAGATGGAGGGAGAGAAGGGGCAATGAATGCTACTGGAAAATGCGCAGGCTGGTGGACAGTGAAACACCTGGTGTGCTGGTGCTCCTCCAGGAGCTGGATGTGCTGCTGGAGGAACTGGGTTTCCCACCGGCTCACCTGGGTCTCTGGCAGCTTCTGAGTCCCAGCACGTCCCAGCTCCTCACGCCTGTGGCTTGTGCTGAGCCAGAGCTCTGGCTCCTGGGGTTTCTGGCTCTGGCGCAAGCTGCTGATGGGATAGTGATTTCATTTAAGAGGGAACTAGGGGATATGTGGCTTTTGTTCCAAATCAGAGTGAAACCAAGTATCCAATTCTTCTTTGAAATACAATAGCTCTGGCCTGGAAATTGCAGATGAGTAGAACCCCTTTTTTGCCCTGGCCCATTCAGATTCAGGGTTGTGGCAGCCCAGCAAACAACCCAAGTCTTTAGCTATTCTTCAGCAGTGGCCTAGTTTCAAGTTGGCATGGAGTAGTTTAAGACAATTACAAGGTCTGTGGCAGCCAAGATCTCTGCCTGCCTCTTTTGTAGAGGCAAAGGGAAGCAAAAACCACCTGCTGTTTGGAGACCCCCAAGAAGCAGGGGTGGAGTGACTGTGTTAGGGCTGGCGACATAAAATGGGAAAACAGTGATTTTGGGGATTAGGAGTTTGCCAGTGGAGGGTCTGGACTTTGTTATCATGTAGGAGTTTAGGGAGCAGCAACGAAGTCTCACCACTTGGGAGCTGCACAGGCTGTGCAGAGCTGGACAGCACACAACGCAAGTAGCTTGGGGACATTTGTCAGCAAAGAAGGACCAAACATGCTTGTCCTCCTTCCTTTTTAGCCTCCAGTGATCTTAATGGTGTCCATCCATCATAACCCTGTCAAAACTAACGTTTGCTAGAAAGAGTGACTTCAGAAAATTTAGACATCTGTATGGCTACACAGTGTAGTATCTAAAGAGCTGCTTTGGTAAGGTGTTTTAGACATTTCTTTTTGGAGAGACCTAAACTTCTGCCAACACAAACTACTATGGAAAGAAAGCTCATCTCTTTACATCAAGTACCCCAAGAACTGGCAGGATGAAAGAACTGTATGTTGAAGCAGAAACGACAGCTGCAAAACTATTGCTTTGACTGAGTAGCAAGGTGTTAAAGTTTATGAGGAACAGTAAGCATTTACTTAGTAGGGAAATGACAGCGCCCAGCTGCAATCATATGAGTGGCGAACGAACTAAGATTTAGCATTGTGCTAACACTGAACAGATAGTGCTAGAAAGGGGAAAGGAACTGGCTGATGAAGATAAAGGAGCTGGTATACAGTCCCAGAAAGAGAAAAGAGCTTCCTGCTCTGCATAACACAACAAATAAAGTTTCACTAGATGCAAAAGAGGCTGTAAATTAACCTAAAGTAGTGAAGAATAAAAATCGTATTGGAAGTTAACAGGTCACTGCTCAATTAGAGGAGATAACTGCATAACCATTAAAATCACAAATCAGACGACTGCCAGCAAAGGAGCAAAATGTGGAAGTGGATAAAGGGTATTTGAGAGCAAATAATGGGGAAACTCTGCTGGTTCTCAGCTTGAATAAAAGTAATGACCTTAACCAATACAAAGTGCTCAACAGAAGGTAGATGCATGGCTCCATTAAGGGCTGTAAGTGTTAGATAAAAGTGACCTCTAATGGGGAATTTAAAAAACCGATGGCCTTAAAGATAAGTGTACATTCAGGCTGTAATGCGAACATTTGTTTTGATGTCAGAGGGCTAATGGCTGCAATATTTTAAGAGGAAACTTCTGAAGTTTGATGAGAAAGAGAGAAAAGTCAAGTTGCCCCAGGTTATGCCCATGTGTGTGATCTCGGCATCGCTGCTGCTCTGTCGTGTCTCGGGGTCCATCCCAAAGCCCCTCACCTCTGCTGGGCAGAGGGTCTTCAGCAGCTTGGTCAGGCCTTCAGTGGGCTGGCTAATTACTCTGCAATAGCTAAATTAGATGAGTGCACCTGGTGCTCTGCTGGGGAGGAATAAGGCGATGCTTGGGGAGAGAGCAGTAGCTTTGTTGTCAGTAATTGAAATGAACCTGAAAGAAATGAGCAATAAAATAGTTTAGTTTTTAAAGCAGTAGTGATAAAGGAAAACAATTCTGCTGCAATTATGCTGCTAAAAAAAAAAAAAAAAAAAAAGAAGTTCTGCAAAGTCTCCTTGGGAATATTTACTTACTAAACAGTGGATGAGCAAAATACTTGAAAAATATCCTCCAACTTAAAAGTTTGGGTTAATTAAAATTGAAGACACATTTTCCTCATAGGGAGGAGAGAATGAAAATAAAACCAGAGATATTCAAAACTTAATGGTAATATCCCTGGTTCTCTGGTCCTTTTTTAGTTCTCACATTGGAGTAGAGTTTGATGGTGTCATGCTTCTGTGGCAACAAGTTTTAATATTACTGGAGACACAGTTTTTCAATTTTTTTTTGTAACTCAGACTTGATTCTACCTGAATTCAGAGTTTCCCCTTGGTCTGTAAAAAAAAAAAACCAACAAAAAAAACCAAACCAAGAAGACCCCACCCCACCCCCCCAAAAAGCCAATCAAAAACCAAACCCCCCCAAAAAACAAACTCCGAAACCCCCTCCAAACCAAACAGTCAACCAAAAAAAAATCAGGAAAGCAGGATAAGGAGGGAGACTAACATATTAGGTTTTTGGTGTTTTTTAAATTTTATTTTTTAATTGCAAGCCTGTTGTCTAGATGGAGATGTTGACACAAGGCTTCTACATCAGGGGTTGAATTTCTGGCAGATGGCCCTCTGCACCTCTAATAAAAGACACAAAATCACATCCAATAAAAAAATAATTGGAAGAGAAAATCCTGAGAATGAAATGTCAAATAGCACTGGAAATGTTAACACAGGAGGGAAAATTATTAGTAAATATATAGGTGAGTCTAAAATTTCTCCCTTTATGAGTGGAAAAGGGCAGTTATAAGTGAAGGGCAAATACTGTCATAAGAAGTATCTAATTTGGATTATTTATCACTGCTTATTAGAAGGGTTGGGCATCTCAATCATATGAAAATTATAAGCCTAGAGAGCAGGGATTCTGCAATATAGACAGTACCCAAATGATTGGTGAGAAATTAGGAGCTTTATAAGCAGTAGGACATAAAAAACATCAGTTCTTGCTTTTTATGGGGTAATCCTTGAAAGACATCAGTGGTAAGGCAGGCCATGCTGCATTGTTGCAACTCAAATGTCATGGTCCCCTCTCAGGAAAGGGAAGGAGAAAATGAAGCACGATGGCTCAGGGTCGTTAGATGAAGAAAACATCACTTTAATTCAAATGTTAACAAAAGAAACACTTAACAGACAAGGTGAGGCAGTGAGAAGCCACCACATCCAAAACACCTTCCCCACCCCTCCCTTCTCCCCGGGCTCAGTTCTGCTCCCCATCTCTATCTCTCCTCCTGCAGCAGCGCAGGGGCAGGGGATGGGGGTCACAGTCAGCTCCCTGCTCCTTCCTGCTCGGGAGGTGGGGTGAACTCCGCACACCCCTCCCCTGCTCCCCGGGGCTCCCCTCTCACTGCAGACAGTCCTGGATGAACCTTCTCTGCAATGAGTCCTCCCCACGGGCCGCAGCCGGTCCCACGCTGCCCGCCCCGGCGTGGGTCCCCCCCCTGCATGATGCAGCCCTCCCAGTGCCGAACCACAACACTGGGGGGGCCGCTTCTCCCCTCAGAGTCCCGGCTTCCTTTAAGCAGAGCTGCCTGTCCTGGTGCGGGCTCCTCCACAGGCTTCAGGCCGGCCTCTGCTCCACCGCAGGCCTCCCTCTCACCACAGCACATAGGGGTCTCTGCTCACCTCCCCCACTTCCTTTTCCTTCCTTCCACTGTCCTGGGTGTTCGTCCTTCTCCCAACTCCTCTTCATAAGTCCCCACCCCCTCTCAGGTTCCCCTTCTTAAATATGTTCTTGCAGAGGCGCAGCCACCGTTGCTGGTGGGCTCAGCTGTGGCCAGAGGTGGGGCCGACTTGGAGCTGGAGGAGCTTTGAGAAGCTTCTCACAGGGGCCACTACTGTAGCCTCCATTCCTGCTACCAAAAACCATGCCACAGAAGCTCAGCACACTAAATCACTGAATGTCAGCAGTGTTTGCCCACGCAGATTACTTGCTAAAGGAGAATTAGCCTTGGTGGTGGCAGAAGAAAATAGTTCCAGTTGAGTGGGGACACTGGAGGGGCAGTGGGGAGAGGCTGTATTGTATGTCCCTACCTGGCTGCAGGGGTGTGATGTGCCCAGGTTTGTGGTCTCCAGCTGCCTGACAGTATTTGTACCAAAAAAAGGGTGCAATACCCATTCTGGGTAAAATGAGCCAAGTTGGCCAAGGCTTGTTACAGAAGTCATCGAAACAAGCTGAAGTCATGTTGGATGCAGTGGGTTAGGACTTGTGCATGACAAGGTTGAGTTTGTGGTTTAGTGGTTGCTCTTCCTTCCATGATGATGAGCAGCAACTGCTTATAAATCTAACATGGATGCAGACCTACTTGTTTTCTTTCATAACTTTGTTACATGGTGCAGGAACAGGCAGAGATTTGCAGTTCATATAGGAGGCAAGATACAAGGAAAAATGCTTTTGGACAGGTATGCAGAATGAGGGTTGGCTGATGGTTAAGCAAAGGGAGGGCGGCAGCAACAGGCCAGATTCAAAATTGCTCATAAAAATGTAACTATTTTTGACTTGTAAATGTAAGAAATACTTCTCCATTATCTTGGCAGGTCTTGACTGTGCTAACCTCCATTCCATTAATGTGTGAGATATAAACACCCGTGCAGACATTCCCTGTCCTGTAGGCAGTTTAGCAGCTCAAATTCAGATTCAGAAATCGGCTGCTTTGTAGTAAACCATTGTTGTGGAGGTAAGTACCTCGGAAATCATGCAGCTGTCACCGCAAGACGGTTATTTAAATATTTAGAAACAATATGTATATGCAAATCTGTATTCTGAGCATGATTGAGCAACCTCTGTGGCTTTTTAATGAACTAGCCCAAACAAGAAGTGATGGCAGGCTGAAATGGAGCAAACAAAATGCCTTCTTTGAGCTGCTGAGGACTTTGTCACATCTCCACTGAGGTGACCGTGTTCCACCTTGCACCTATGTCAATAGTTTGTCATCCAGGGTAGAAAGGTTTAAAAGAAGTGCCAGCGGTCACAGAGGGAAGTGTGATAGTTGAAATTCAGCTGTATTGACCATTTGAAGTCCCCGGTCATGATGTCTACTACCTGGCAGTTTCTGGAGGCAGCAAGGCTGATAGAAAACAAGAGGTGGATACCAGAGAATTGCTTCATTAAATACATTTCCATGTCCAGATGGCTTCTGTGCGCTAGGGAAGCAATGTGAACTAAGCACATATAAGCATAAGATAATACAAAAGGAAATGGTAGTTGAAGGTATATTGAATATATGAGAATAAAAAGTTTATATCAGTATATATTTCTTGTCACATCTTCTTAAAAGCAACTTCTAAGCAGACTCATGGCTCTGGGAGTGGGAAGGATCTTGGGGAGTATTTCATCGTTATGGGGGGAGATGTGTTTCTTGGCTTTGGTGCATGCAGGACTGTGCTTGCCAGTGACTGTTTAGCTGTGTCTGTGGCCAGCAGCGACCCCAGGGTTATTAGCAGCTCACAAAGGGGCTGTGCTCTGTGAATTTAGTATGTCATGAGAAATATTCCCTGTCTGCTTGGAGACAGATTCAGCCTGCTAGCGCAGGTAGTGAAGATTTGGTGTGTCCCTCCAGTCTGTCTGTTCCTACTAGGGGAGAAGGAATGTATCCACCTGCCGAGCTGTTCCGGCTCTCAACATGACAGTTTATTTATGGGTTATTAATGCCCAGTGTCACGATGGAAGCTCGCTTTTGCTTTGTCCTGCCACAAATCATGAAATAGTGCTCTTGCATTGGAGGGCCTGGGAAAGCAGATGGTTCAATTATGTACTTAGCACCTGCAAAACAGGGCTGGCATCCACATTTGCCAGGCTGAAGATAAGATGGTGGTAGCGAGTGAAGTGCCACGATGCCAGCAGGGATGAGCGTGTGTGCTGCTTCCTGCAAGGCTTGTGGGGAATATTTCAGCATGGGAATATTTTTGATGTGGACCATTTTCAAGATACTGCTGTGTTCAAGGTCCAGTATAAGAAATCCGAAAGCAGGATGAGCATAGCTAGCCTGGCTCAAGGGGAAAAGAGAAGTAATATGTGGTTTGTGTTGCCTAACCTGCCAGAATTGCCCAGAACCTCAGGGCCAAAGATTGCAGAAATTAATGCTATAATGGGGGCTTGTAGAGCAGTAGAGTGCTGCTTTTTTTTTCTGTTTTTACTGCATTGCTATAGTGGTGCACTACAATAACAGTTTTCCAGATCTCAGTTTGGGATAGATGTTTTGTGCTTGTGACACCTTGATCCCTCTAATTAATAAATGCTTGTAAGTCAGTCTCTCGAATCTTCCTTGTTTTGGCAGGCATCTGCATGCAACCAGAATGATTTATTAACAAAACTGAAAGGATGAACAGGGTGCATTTAGAAATTTGTAATGCAGGAATAGATAAATTGAGTGTAATTGGCTCTGCACATTTAAGTGTGCAAAATGGTAGAAAAAAGAACACATTGTAAAATAGTGAAAATAGCCCCAGAGCCCAGGGAAGCACGAGTTTCAGGACAAGGTCCCTTTTTCAGGAGGAATATTCAGGTAAGGTGTAGGTAAGGAGAGTTGCATGGCAGTAGATGAGCATGTACACTCATCTCGTGGCTGGCCAGAGAGTTTGGCAGTGCCCATGGGGTGCGCAGGGGAAAAGCATTAGGAGCTGCGTCACACCATGGTTTAGCAGGAGTCATGGGTGCCTCGCTTGCTCTGTTGGCCACCAAGATTTGTGGGTTGTTCTGATCCTTGTTCTGCTCGGGGAAGCGTTTATCCCTCCCAATACACATGCTGCCCTGTGAGGTAGGAAGCTCGCTAGTCTTCCCAACACACATTCGTCCCCTTTAGTCTGCTAAAGGATGATCCTGCTCCTAAAATTTACCTCCAGTGTGAAACCTTGCCGGATAAAGACCAGTGCTCCTCCAGTGTAAAAGCAGTGATACTCCCTTGGTGACTTCAGCTTTCTGGCAGTGCCTAGTACCAGTCACATTTATTTTTTGTGAGGAAAACGATACAGAGAAAGGAGTTTTTACCACTGCTAGAGGTAATGAAGATCAGTCTTTTACTATCAATAAACTGGTAGCTGGTACTATGGGTATTACAGTCTTTCAGTGTGTCAAAGTACTGCTGTGATCATGCACGAGAAAGTAAGTGTAAATATAGGACCTGGAGAGGCTGGGGCTTTGGGCACTAGACCTTGGAGCAGTAGATGAAGAGATTGGGCTTGTTTAGTGCACTCAAGAAGAGTCAAAGGGTGATGTAACAGCTACTTGAAGAGCAGGTACAAAGACGATGGAGTCACACTCTTCAAAGTGCCCAAAAGCATGTCAGGGGCCAAAGATTGTGTCTTGTGAGGTTCAGGTTGGAGACTAGAAAAACCTTTTCCACCCAGGAGGATGGAGCAGCAGTGGACTCTCCATCCTCAGAGCTTTTCACAACTCAACCAGACAGAGCTTGGTTGATCTGATCTAGTGTTGGGACTAGTCCTGCTCCAAGTAGGAGGTTGGACTGGGAGGCTCCTGGGACACTGGTCGTGCTGTCTTATGGAGTCTGGACCATCTGAAGGTGTAGGGCGATATGTAAAAGAAGGAAGCATAATCAGAATTTGAAACAAATTCACCACCTAAACATCACCATAATTGTCATGCAACTGATCATTTACATGTTCCAAAAGCAAAGTATGAAGATAAGATAAAAAAACCCTACTTAAGTAAAGAAATGTCAGGAGCCGCTCCAGTGCAGACTGCCAAACTGCCTGCTTACTGAGTTAGGATTAATAAAGTTGGCTATTCAGGAGAGTAATATCTGTGACCTTAGTGGCTTGCCAGAGGCAGATCTTTCTCTCTAGATGATTGGACTGCTACAAGGGCCCTGGCAACAAAAAAAAAGTTGCCCATTTTCACAGGCTTAATTTGTAATGGGTACTTTCTCACTTACATATAAAAGACACAAAAAAAGCTGCACGTAATTACTGCTTTGTGTATAGGACTTGAAGACTTTGTCCTGGGTTGAGTGAGTGGTGGGGTTTTTTGGTGGCGGGGGAGGGAGCTATAGGGGCAGCCCCCTGTGAGAAGCTTCTCGAAGCTCCCCCAGATCCACGTCAGCTCCACTTCTGTTTGGGAAATTGGGCCAATCAGCTGCTCCTCTGCGATAACGTATTTAAGAAGGGACGTGGTGACGAGCAGTGGGACTTGTGAGGAGGAGTTGGGGCAGCTGCGTGAACACCAAGGTCAGTGGAGGAACGGAGGAAGAAAGGAGGGGGGAGGTGTGCCGGAGCAGAGACCCCCCTGTATCCTGTGGGGAGACGGCAGGGCAGCCCCCCCCTGCCACCCATGGAGATCTACGGTGGAGCAGACATTGATTTATGGCCTGTTGCTCCTGCTCAGATGATCAAGGTGCTGTGCCTGAAGAAGGCCGGGGTCTCATGGGAAAAGGTAGCCCCGCTGCTGTAATTCAGTGCTGGGAGGATTGCAGCATGTGGGGGAGTCCCATGCCGGAGCAGCTCGGGAAGGGCTGCAGCCGTGGGAGAGAGTCCAGTCGGAGGAAGTTAGTGACCCATGACGGAGCAGTATGGGGAACGCTGCGGCCTGTGGGAGGAACTCATGTCAGAGAAAGTTTGTGGAGGACTGTCTCCTGTGAGAGGGGGACCACAATGGAGCAGGAGGAACAAGTTCCGGACACTCCCCTCACCGAAAATGAAGGAAGTGGCAGCACTGCCTGCACCCCCCATTCCCTGCCCCTGCGCCACTGGGGGAGGAGGTAGAGATATTGGGAGCAGAGCTGAGCCCGGGAAGAAGGGAGGGGTGGGGGGAAGGTGTTCTCAAGATGTGGCAATGCTTCTCACTGTCCTACTCTGTTATGTGTTGTTAGTGTCTGTAATAAATGTATGTTCTTTTTTTCTTCCCCTAACGAGTCTGCCTTTTGCTCGTGATCATAAAGGGGGATTTTTCCCCATCCCAGTCCTATCTTGAACCCCAAGCCTGGCTCTCTGTCCCTTCTCATTGCCGGAGGGGAAGGGAGAGAGAGCTGCTGCCTTGTGGTTGGCTGCCAATCAGGCCTAAACCACGACAGACTTATATCTGTTTCTTAAATGATAAATTGCAAGGTCTTAACTTGAGCCATAGAGTTCTAGGATATTATTCCTGTGGGAAACCATGTGTTGTTTACTATGTTTGTAAGAAAACATTTGATAAAAAAAAAGCAAAAAGAGTAGCAAAGGATTAGATAAAGATTTTTCTGTGTGGGGTTTGTGAGAAATGCCTTTTGCAGGTGACACACAGAATAAAGAGGTGGGGAACCAACCCTTTACAGTGTATTATCTCTGTAGTGATCTTGGCCTTTGTGTATTCAGCAGTAATTTTTGATAAGGAAAAAGCCATGTAAACATGGGAAACTATCAAATAATCTGGATTCACTTTTGATGTTAGGTGGAACAGGGTTGAATCTCTCTACTAAAATTTACCTAAGTGAGAATATAATAATGCAATATATAATGGCTATACCATCGCGTGAACATTAATATCCGTCCATTCAGAATTTGTGATGTGAAGAACAGGGTTCGGTTGTCTAAAAAGGCTCCTTGGCTGCTGGGGGATGCCCTGCCTGGCCTCCCGCTGCTGCCCATGGCCAGCACAGCTCTCCCAGGAGGTTCCTCTAGGTCCTGTCTGCCAGGCAGTGCTGACGTCTGTTAGCCTAGAATGGGTTGCATGGTGTTAAGTGCGTTAAGTGTTGGCTACATCAAAGAAATGGGTGATGGGATTTTAAGGGATGATGTGAAAATTACAGTCGTTGGGGTTTTGAAACCAAGAGCCTTCAAATAACATCATTTTTTAAAATGATGAGTGCGGGGCATTGGGATGGAAGCAGAAGTTCCAGCTGATATAATTTTGAAGTATTTCAGCAAATAAATAGGTCTGGGCATGAACTACTATGCAAGATTTTAAATCCTACTTTGCATTTGATTACTTGCTGGTTTATGTACAGTTCATCTCAAGATTCTGGGGTCAACCATTTTTTATTTGACATTCAGGATGCGAAACATGGGTGTTTCAGAGGTTTTGCAATCAAAGCTACATTTCAGCCTTGTAATGGAGCTGTTTTCTTTCACCAGAAATATAGTAGTGGTAAATTGTTTCCATATATATGGCTGCAAATATTAAATATTAAAAAGGTAAATAGTCTTTCTTTTCTCTGAGTATATTTAGAAACATTCATTGTACCGGTGAAAAATACACATCCATTAATGTGTAGCTGTTTGGGGTTTGAAATATCTAAACCCATGTAGTATTTTAATGTTCACTGTTCATTTCTTTGCTTTAGAGAGTAAATAAAAAAAAAAAAAAGAACTATTTCTTTGTTCTTATACAAACAGTAATAAAGTAAAAATCCTCACTTCAGCACGAGGTTTGCTTGAACAAAAAGGCAATATTAGGCCTTGGAATAATATTTTTGCAACAGTTACGAGAAAAATGAACTTCATCTCTGTTATTGCACAAGACCCAGAAGGAGATCCTTGGCTCCTCGAAAACATCACTCAATTTGGTTTACATCAGAAACATTTTGTTGTGTATATGCAGCTCGGGGAAAAACGGGGGACAATCTGAGTGGGCAGAGAGCCGTGTTCTTTGGTGCTGCAGTCCAGAGGTATTTGTGCCTGTGCAAGCCTGCCTGGGTTCACGGGGGCAGGCACAGGCATGCATTTCCCACGCAGAGGATGAACTCACGTCACTGTGCCAAAGCTTTGGTCACAGGCTGCACGGACAAAGGGTTTGATCTGGCATTTGTGGATCATTTCTTCTTTCTTCCTGCTTCTCAGTGAACAGCACGTTTGCTTAGAGGGGAAACCTGAATATTTAATATGGGCATAAGGAAAGATTTTCTTCTTTGGAAACAATGTTTATTGATCTTTCTGATAATTCATATGTAAATACATTTGCAGTTCATGGACATTGGATGAATGCTGTGAAACAATCAGCCCTTTTCCACAAAGCTTTTATAAGACACTAAATGTACACAAATCTTTGCATTCCTTTACTTTAAGATCTAATGCCCATCCTTTTTTAATAATACCACTCTCCCTGTTCCCCTACCTTAGTGGCTGCACTGTTATTTTTTTATATAAAATAAAGCTTAGCTAATATTAAAGGACAATGTAGCCATGGAAAACTAGTTATATTTTGGCCGAATACTGCTTCAGCTTTGACAGCCAGATGGAAACAGATTGGATTTGTAATCACAGGACAAATGCTACGGTTGAATATTTACTGGCTGGAGTTGAAGGCTGGATGCTTTCTGCTCTCCCAGGAAGTGTGGCAGCTTTTACTCACGGCTTGGTGCTCACCGGCAAGAGGATGGAAAAGTACCCCCTCCTTCCGCTATTTGAGTCTCTCAGTTTGTCTCTGGCACCTCTACAGTTACTTAATTTGTTATTGCAATTCCTGAATATGTATAAAAGGAGATAACTGAGGGATTAAATCATCGATGCAGGGGGTTGCAATGTAACCGGGGTCTAAGTCCTGTGAAATCAGTGGGGGAGCTCCTGTGAACTGCACAGGGCTCTCAACGGGGGAGAAAACCCTTCCATGAGCAGATAGAGAAATCTCACTTTGCCACTGAGCTCTTCCCCCTCCAGACACACTGCTGGGGTTCCTCTGTCGAAGATGATGCTGAGGGATGAACGCATAACCTGCTCCAGGCATCTGCGCCTTGTGATGCCAGAGGGGGTTGAATTTGCATGCTGCCGACAGTCCTGCCCCTCACGCGCACATGCTTTAAGTGCACGTGTGCTTTAAGCACATTAGTGGGCCAAAGAACTTGCTCTCCACTGCATGGTGGATTTAAACTAACTGAATTTTTATTCTTGCTACTTATCAATATGTAGGAGGATGAGGTTAAGTTGCCTAAAAAGTAAAAAACAGCACTTCTAATTTTTTTTTTTTTCTGGTCTCGTTTGTGTGACTGGAGATTTGAAAAATGTCTCTCTTAGTTGGTGAACTTCAAACACAGATTAAGTTTTCTGTGAGAACTGTTGCACTGTGGTGTGTTTGAAGAAAGAGGTTTTTCAGGTATCAAAGTTATATCAAAGTAGTACATAACGCTGCATTTCGTTCAACTGTCTTCTTCCACCAACAGGGAATGTAGGCCAAATTTTGTTCCCGTTGTAGCCAATGGAAACTCAGTGACGCTGATTTTTGGAATGAGCAAGATTTGTCATGGTATATGCAGTTTGCAGGCTGAAACAAATGTATATTAAAAAAACCTCATATATAGAACATTTTTGTCCAAGTCTGTGGAAATTTAGTAATTATATTTTCATCGTTAAAGTCTCAGCTTACAAATGTAAATGTGTGCACATTTAGAGATCAGTCTTGATATAAGTTCTGCCAGTAGGAACTTGCCAGTGGCTTTCTGGCACTGATAAAAGCCTACTTGAATTTTTAGTATCTATAAAACAAGGTAATTGAATTAATGCATTTGAAATGGATCTTATGTAAAATATAACTGAAAGACATGTTTATATTAATTTAAAGAATATTAACATTAAAGTATTACCTTGTAAAGCCATTTAATTCAATGGTCTGGAGCCAATTGTTAGCCAAATTAGTGTAACTCCTGAGAAAACACAAGAACAATTGAGTTACTCCAGATTTATGCTTGTCTATCTCAGACCAGGATCTGTCTGCAGGCAGATAAAACCTTGTTCCACATTGCTGTAACTTAGAAACATTGCAGAAATATTAAAGCATAAAAGTGAATACTGAGTAATTCAACGATTCAGAATACAAGAGAGATGAAATAGGTTTGTTCTAGAAATCATAGTTCAGAATTTCCTGGGGTTTGTGCACAGGAATCATCAGCAATACATTTTCAGTAATGTATACCGCTTGTATTTGTAATATGAATTCTAGTTCTCTTCATCAAGTCTTAATCACAACTGTTACGATCACAAAATGTTGAATACATATAGGTCAGCATCCCATCCCAATATAACTTCACGAGTGTGTACTTCAACATTTTGATTTACATTCTTTTTTAGTGTATTTTTACTTCAACTGTAAGAAATTGTGAGAAAGGTGCCATCAGCTGAAGGGTCTTTATGTTTTTTTTTTAATCTTCAGAGCAGCTGAACCAAGCAAGCTGCGTTATAAAACTGTATGGTTGCCAGCAGACACAAAATGCCACAGTGTTACTAGGAAGGAGATGCTCCCGGGTGAGGGTGCTGCAGCCTTTGCACCTAGACCCTGAACTATTCATCAAGGCTACCAAGAGAAGGGTCAACCCCAGCACAGTGTGACTGTGGTGTCTGCAGCGTGTTTCATTCACATCATGGCCTTTGTGCATGTCTTGCTTTTTAGAGAGGCATTAGAGAACTGCTTTTTTTCAGCTCACAGGACCAAACCTGCTCTCAGGCAGAAGCAGGTGCAGCCGGAGGTGGAAGCTGTCCAGTTTTCCTGGACCCTTCCTCCTCTCTTACCCAACAGTTGTCATCCAGGATGGATCTGGAGGGGACAAATACATTTTAAACCTGTGACATGGTTCACTTTTGGCATGATCCCTACAACTACTGGTGTGGCTAAAACAGGGCAAGTATCCCTGCTGTGAGCTTCAGCTAAATATAAATAATCTTGACAATCTCTTTTTTCTTCCTTTAATCTCTAGTATTCTAAAACCATTGTAAAATGCATCAACTGTACGTCAAGATACCAAATTGTATTTCTAGGGGAAATTGCGTTGTTGGCAAAACCAGTCATGTCAGTGGATGATTTGCTACTGGAGGAGCTGGACTTGAAGAGGGCAATTGCAGAACTTGGTAGGAGTTTGGTGTGAGGCAGTCCTTATGCAGTGCTGATCAAATAGTTGCTGAATGAAAGAAAACTATCTGATGGTCTGTCTGTCTTCATTTCAGAGTAAAATAATAAAACATTCTGGAAACTGGAAAAACAGAGCAGTTAAAAGCCCCACCAGGTCTGAATCCATCTGGAAACCATGCTTCATCTTCTGTCTGCAAGTGCTGTGCACCAGCAAGAAGGGAGATGGTTTGAAGTAGCTTTGTGTTTCACAGTTGCTGATTTTGATTTTTTTTTTTTTTTTTTACTGTTTGCTATTAACTCAGGGGACAATAATTGTGAAAGTATATTACAGACATTGGAGGGGAGCTAAGGTCTAAATAAAAATGAAAAATGGGAGAGATGCTTTTATGTGATAGCTATGAAAAAAAAGGTGGAACTTGGGAGCCTTTGCAACTCATATAAGACTGAAAACTTAGTCTTGCAATGTAAGGAGAACAGAGTATTTGATAAAAGACTGGGAGATACTCAGAGAGGGACTGTGGGAGATCAAAAGTTAACCCTCACCAGACCAGTGAGAGCTTATCAAGTTGTTACCCAGCAATGAAGCCAGTAGTGGGCAGTGATTTGAATTAGTGAAGGTGGCAGCAAATCCCCAAAACCCCAGGAAGTGCCATAAGGTAGGAAGTTAAGTGAAGCTCAAAAGTTTTCAAAACCTAGAAGATAATTCCAAAGGTAAATGGATTTTAAAAAGTCCCCATCCTGCCAGCATAATAATATTGAGTGTTAGTAATAAACCAAAGACAACAGTTTGGACAAAGGAGATGATGGGAGCCCATTAGCTTGGAGGAATTCTTCATAGAAGCAGGAGACAATGGTGCAGCAGCAGATGGATAGACTATTTCCTGTTTGAAAGCTAATGCTTTTGGTTGGGTGCTAGAGCACAAAACAAGGTATTGCCAGAAAGAGGAACACGATCACTATGACAGAAGCTAGAAGTGGTAGAAAGTAAACAAATGACATGCAAGGCATTCAGCAGTGAGTTTATCTCCATTCCATGGGTATTTCTACAAAAGACTTCAGAACACAACATTTGGAAAAGGTGCAATATTTAATTGTAACTGGATGGGGGAACAGGGAACCAACCCAAAATTTGGTTAGACAAATGCCAAAGCCCTTGGTTTTATCCAGAATCCCATTCATTGGAGAAGCAGGGAGGGAATGCGGGGGGGGGGGGGCACAGCTTGCAGCATGCTGCAAAACACAGAGGCGCTCCCAGAAAAAATAGGAAATGGAGGCAGTGAGACTTCTGCAGGTTAACTGTTTCTGACACACTGGTGTTAGTCCTGCCCCATATTTTTGTGTAGTGCACTGAGATAGATAATCCACCTATACTGGTTTCTGATCATGTCCAGGCCTTGAACTGCCTTAGAATTAGAGGAAAAATGTTTGAGCACTGCAATATCAGAAAGCAGTTTGTACTTCTCCCCTTAGTTGTAATTGGTACTGCATATGCATTTTTGGTAGAAAAAATACTTCAGCTTTACACTGGGAGTTAAATGTTTTTGGTTTTTTTTTTTTTTTTTTTTTTTTTTTTTTAATGTAGTTTTCATAGCTTGATAGTTATTAGGTCTTCATGTATGAGATCAGTCTGTTGTGGCTTTTTTTTTTTTATTATTATTTTTTAAATATCTCTGGTATTAGCTTTTTGAGGATGGGGGTCTGACAAACAAAAGATAAACTGAATTTTCATTGTTAATGAGGTGAATTTTGGTAACTCAGTATCTAGAAGTCACAATGACCACAACTTTTTCTTATCTACATCTTCATCTTCAAAGTCTATCTTAAAATGAAGAAAGGGGGATGAAGATAAACTTTATGAAATAGTCAATTTGAGAACACCTTCCTCAAAGAACTGACAGGAAAACCGAACTTTGCAGTCTTCTAGTGGGTTAAAGGTCAGTTTTCCTCTGAAACAAATCACTAGGTAGAAGGGAACTAGAGGGCTATAAAAACTCAATGTAGGCAAGAGCAGGAGAATTCTTTTGTACAGCCAATATATACACACATTTTCAGTAACAGAGCTTTTGCCTTGAATTTATCATGCCATTAAAGTCTTTCCATTTTAAGTTTCATATTTTAGATTTGGTGAGAAACCTAACGCAGACTGTATGATCTTCTGTCTCATTAACATTTCGTTGTAAAGTCCTGACGGGAAATTTTGAAAACTAAAATTAAAAGTAACTACATCTTAATCTGAAATCTGCTGGCAGAACAAGAGATAATAATAGCGCATCACACCTTTCAGGCTTGCTCTGTGTCAGTACCAGAACTGAAATTATTAATGTTGGAAAAAGTTGTCATGTTCTGCCAGATGACTGAATACAGTTTAATGTTTGCAAACTGAGAATAAAACAGTTGCCTAAGTGCCGCGTGATTTCCCCGATTCCACATTTCAGAGGATAAAACTGGAAGTGAGCCTGGGTGGGTGTACCTGGCGTTTATTCCAGTCCCTTTGAGTGCATGGGGTGCGTGTTCCCAAGCTGCACACCCAACATGCGTTGCTGGGGAGCACACGGGAGGAGGAGTGCAGAGCTGGCTGCCATCTGTGCAACGTGTGTGTTTGAGAGCAGGAGGGCCTTGGTGAGTCGCACAGGTGATGGGCTATTGCTGGGGAAAGATTTGGTTCATCTAGTCTGCACTCCATGACTTTGACTCCCTACCAAGACCACATAACCCAACCTTGACTTGCTTTGCAAGGTCCTTATGCAGCTAGTGTGCTGTCAGGAGTTGAGAAGGAACATCACTGTCCTGGACATCTTTACATTCAGAAAGCTGCATTCGGAGGTGATGTGCAGGAGTGAGAAAATGAAGCAGGAGGAAGGTAGATTATTTGCTGATAAATGATAGTTCAGATAAATTTCTGCAACTAAATGCTGAGGGCACCTGGAAGAGTGTAATCAGAATGGGCCATTTGTAGTGATTTTTTAAAAACATACTTTGAGTAGTTACGTGTAAATTAAAATAATTTGATTTTTGTTCTTCTCCTGGTTTTCTTATCGCAACAGAGGCTGTACCACATGCCTTGTTCTCTCTGAAGTGCTTTTATGCCCCTAATTACTGTGTTGGAAGCCAAGAAATGTTGCTGTTTGGGGAGGAAGAAATGTCTCCAGGGCGAGTCTATCCCTTTGTAAGAGTGCTGTGTAATATAGAGTGAATCACCCACATTAATTTAGGTTTATCTCTCTCTTAGACTATATAAAGAACTGGATGAGTGGCTTAGATGAGGACCCTAAGTATGTGATGGCTGTGGTGGGATGGAGTGAAATCTGCATGGTCAAACTAAGGCTATTTTCTGTGCTGTACCCAAAATAGTTCTGCACCAGTAAGCGAAAACAGAAGATGGTTGCTTGACCAATGTGGGGAGAAAAGGGGCATGGAAAATGTGTGGTGGGGAGAGAAACGGCAGCAGTAATTGTCCCTTGGCAGGCATTCCTGTTTTGCTTCTGACGTATCACCCAATGCAGTGTTTTTGGGGAGCGGCTGATGTGGCTTCTCCTGGCTGGGAGCATGGACTGGGTTTCCAGCATGGTGGTGAAAAATTGGTGGACAGGGGAAAACGCTCTTGGTCTGATAAACCAATTCAGAAAGAGATTTAATATTTCTGAAATTTATGTTGCTTTTCTCTGCATCTGCAGTTAGGGTTTGTTGGGATTTGCAGACTATCCGCCTTCTCCCTGATGCTTTTAAGTAAATCTTCAGACTGCTATTGCTGAGGGGGCAGTTCCCTCCAGACCCATCCAAACTAGACAAGGATCTCCGATGTTTAAAGCACAGGTCTAAGAGATGATGAACACAGCAATCTGCACCCTGTGTCTGGCAGAGATATTGAAAGAGATGCGGTTACTTTTATTGAGATAACCTGAGGATGATCCGGCTTGGGGCCTCTTCCCCCCTTGGCAAGTCATATAAAACTGTTACTGAAGTACACGGGTATATAATTATTCTTTTTTCTCTCTCTTTGGGTTATAAAATATTACATGATAGATTAGGAAAACTCACTAAATCTGCAAAAGGTAAAAAGAAGTGACATACTTTACCACTTTGAGTTACATCGTCCAGTAATGAACATCTAAATTCATATGCTGTAAGCAGCAATGATGCATGAGGAAAGACAGCTTTGTAGGTCTTCCCTCTATGTATTGCATTTGTAAAATTAATTTGTTGTCATTTCCCTTATATATTCTTTTTGCAACCCACTAGAATGTAAGAAGCCGAAGTAGCAACCTCGATGAAAGTAAAATCAGGACACCTATGTACAAATAGATATAAAACTGATAAATATAAAACAGTGAGAAAAATACTTAAAAGATTATTTTTATCATTAGCTGAATCTTTTAGGGCAATTTTGCTGTCACCAAAGCAACATTAATAAGCAAGTCTATAGTAAGACACAGCAGAGCTGTGATTAAATAGGGGTAATGTTTAACTAATAGGCTTTGAAATGTGCATCCCACCTGCATGGTGCTGGCTCATGCAGGGAACACACATCTAAGGGCCTCGCCTGCTAAGGGGCATGAAAAGAGGTTTCTGAAAGCACAAAACTTATAGCTGACTACGGAACTGGCATGTAGTGACAATATGAAATTACCACCTATTCTGCCAGGAGTCCTCCCTCAGATGTCAGGACTGTAATTTAAGGAGAATACAAAACCTGTGCATAGAATTTCCCATCTCGTCCCTTTTATTTTTTACACATATTACAGGATGGTGGGGGAAGGTGCCATAATTAAATAGCAAAAGAGCTTCTCATTCCAGTCCTGTCAGGAAGCAGGAGTGCTAGAAATCTATTACAGTTTTTTGTATTAAAGGGAGATAGGTATGTTTTTACTGGGTCATAGATAAGCATGAAAATCCGTGGTGCTTTGCTTTGAACTTCAGAGTTTTAGCTGGCAATATTGATGGAAGCCACAGAACAGTGTATGAAAAACCCTAAACTTTAATAAAGACATGGATCTCTACAATATGAATTGTCACATGCAGATCCACAGGGTCATGCTTCTTTCTCCCATGTTTGTTATTCTCCAATTCAAAAAGCAGTTCTTTACTTATATAAGGCCAAGTCTTGGGGTTCATATGTAAACTTGGATAAAAAAAAACTGAAGTCAGCCTTTCTCTAATGACTCCAGTGGCCTTTGGATGAGCTTCTTACCTATTATCCTTTTTTTTATTTATTTAGGAAAACTTGTACATACTATGTTGATTTACCCATGTAAGTTCTGAATAAACTCTGGTGAGACTATTAGTGGTATCATTAGTAAAATGCACAAATTTCAGTACTTTATTTTCTTGTGAGGCTCAACTTTACAGAGTTTTGAGAATATTAGTAGAATGCTTGATAAATCTGATTTTATTTTTGAATTTGCAATGAAATTTCAAATTTTGATGAATATGACATAACTTAAAGTTTTTAAGTGAATATTTTAAACCTGCTGTAATTATTCATTACATCAGCAGTTACATCTTTGCCAGATAAATTCCCAATTTGAAACAACTAGATCAGACTGCAGAAATCCAAATGACATCTGATGATGAACTGCTCCTAAATTCTCTATAATAGTGTTACCTTTGAGTTTGTTTTATAAATGCTATAGATTCGTGTTCAAAGGTATAGTTTGACTTTCTGTTAATCCTTCTGATTTAATCAGTGTAATAGTCATTCAGTAAAGGAAGTTAATCAATCAGAAATAATTAGTAGTGACAGTATAAAGTAGATGCTACATTAGGTATCTGGGGACACTGCCTGAAAAACTCACTGGAGTCTTATCTAGTGCAAACACCCAAGACTGTGAAGTACCATGATAACCGTAATAACTCGGTGTTCTAAGTAAATCTTAAAAGATTTTATAATGAGCAATAGGAATGGGCTGAAGTCCTTATCGGCAAGCGGCAAGAGATGACCTGCCTTTTGGGAAGATGTTTATGTTAACTCATGGTGATATTTCTGTTCTTAATCAGGGGAATAAGGAAGCAAGGGCAGGAAGCAGGTTTTTGAGCTAAGAGAAATGCAGTCTCCTGTTCATATGTACTTGTTACAGAGGGAGTTTGTTATGAAGGAGGCCAAAGCTGACTGCTGTAATCCTCACACAAGAACGGTATACACCTAATTTACAGGATCTGCTTTTGCTATCCATGGACCACCTGCCTTGGCTTTATTCCATGTCTTTCTGCTCCTGAATTTAAAAAATCATACCATTAAGTATTTGCCTTCTCAAGTTCCACTAGCTCACTGTCTAGACTCCCGCTGCAATCCCAGGAAAGTGGTAGGTGCCTCTAGCAAATACTCAGCCCTTCCCCAGAAAGCTGATGGAGAGGGCTTCTGTGGTGCTGCAGATCTCATGAAAATCTCTGCACAAATGGCTGAGGAGCTACAAAGAGCTTAGAGTTCAAAGCTCTTAAAAGGGCAAAAAGCCAGTCCAGATATTGACTCTAACTTTTCTCTGTCTCTCAGCACATCAAAAAACAGATACAGATTTAGCTAGTTGTAACTAGCTGCAAGGGTTTTGATGTTTTTGTGGCTTATTGATATTTTTTTCACTAGTCCTGGTCCCTGGAAAATAGGGTGGCTACAGTAGAGCAGGGCAATAGGCAGTTTATACATGTTGAGGTGGTGTAACGGTTCTCTGTGAGGAACAGGCTTGAAATTCTGCTCCAGAGAGCAGTGGGGGGACAAGGCCGTGTTTCTTATTGTATCTGGCATTTAGGATTACTAGTGGGTAGCTTGCATTGTGTAGCACCTAAGAGCTCTGGGTGGAGACCACACGCATTCTGGTGTCAAACATTGGGCAAAAAGCTGTTTCTTGCCTACTGAGGACCTGGAGTCTGGAGCAAGGAACAAACAACTCAATGGAGAAGAGGATATTAAAATCAGTACTGGTTTCTGGGCTTCACATGGGGATGGATGGCAGAATAAGGAGAGGGTTGGTGTTCAGTGCTGAAAGACACCAGCTTGTGGTTACGGTGGTGAGAGAGATACTTGCTTAACCCAGGTCACAGACCCTACCATGTTTATGTATACAAAGACTTAAAGCAGGGGAGGAAGAGAAAGAAACAGTAGAAGGGCCTGGCTGTCTCACAGCATGAGCTACAAGAGCAGAAAGAACAGAGAGATGTTTAGTCTTGTAGCTGTGAGAGGTCTGTATGATCTCCCAAGCTGGTATTAGTTCTGGTAAGTCTGATAATAGGCAAGTCCTCTCACTCCTTATCCTGCAGCTGCAGGAAGGAAGAAGAAATCATATTCTGCTTTTCATCCTCCTTTCTCACTCCTCTCTCCCGAGGAGGACTGTGCATTGCTTCCCAAGCTGCCGGCCTCTAAAAGGGCTGTATTTAAGAAGTTTGCTTATCTGCACAGGGCCTCAAGGAGGGAATCCTAACGGCAGCGATGAACTCACTGGCTATTTTTGTCTGTCTTCTGTAGCTTCTTCCATTTGTTTTTCAGTCAACGCAGATAATTATTCCCTGTAGAAATGCCTTTTAAATACAATTGCAAGTCTTCAGAAATTACAAGGAAAACTACAGTATAATGAAGTATATAAACCCAATGCTGATGCTGAAATAACTTTTGGCCTTCAGAAGGGGAGACTCACATGTCTTGATAGTGATGACCTAGTAGCATATTTTAATATGGGAGTTCTAAAATTTTTAAGATTTTCCCAGTAGGTTTAATATTACACAACATACTAGTTAACTATGAAGTATCATTAGGAAGGGAAAGAGGGATTCGTCTGACAAATGATGATAATTTAAGTAATGATTTAGGTGCTGTGTACTCAAATGCTAATTCTGTTATGTCTTGGAACATGAGACACGATTAATTTAGAAAGTTTTCATGTGACTAGAAGGATCCAGATATCAGCCGACACCTGTTCACTTTTTGGAAAGTAGCTCATATTTTTCAAGAGGTGTTAGAGTACCAATTTTAAAGACATTTGCTCTCAGTTGTGTAGTCCTGGGCTTCTGTAAGCAAAAGCAGATCCACAAACAGGGATTGTGTCTTCCAGCAGTTTGTCAAGACCAGCTCCCAGGTGTGCAGGGACATGAAATGAGTCGCTACAATGAGCGAGTCCAGCTGCGAGAGAGCAATTTCTATTGCTCGCAGCCATCCTCCCGTCGCTCCATGCAGGGGTTTCCAGCATCCCTCAAGGATGCACCTGCCTGAGTGACGAGCTCTGCTTCCAAACAAGCTGCGCCAAAACATCCCTGTCCTTGCTGGGGGCTGCTCCTGGGTGGGAGGTGGGAGCTTCAGGAGATGCCCACTGGCTTCCCAGAGGATGGTGGCATGTTTGGGAGGGGAAGGGGAAGCCTCGCATGAGGTCCAAGTGAGAGATGAAAACATGTGAGTATACATTTTTCCTCCATCCAATTTGTATCCCTTTTTGGAGGCTGGAGGACCTGCCCTGACTAGAGCAAAGCCAATAAACCCAGCCCTACTGGAATTTGAAGTGGGCCTGTTATCGACTGGCCCCAAAAGGCATTTCAATGAAAGCAAATTGTGACTATAAAGCAATAGATGGAATTGGCCAAATTATGTCTGAGATGGGACTGGAGCTCCTTACATTATTCAGAGTCCTTTGAGATGCCTTAATTTTGCATTTCCTGATGTATGTGTGCATGGATAGAGCTCAGCTGCAAAGTGGCTTTACACTGTCGTGTTCCTGCTCCTGCATAATATTCTGTAATTTCATAAACGATGTTAACTTTAATGATTTAACATGAAATATAATTATGGTTTCTACAGCAACCGTGACTTTAAATATTCTGAATTATGAACGTGTATAATCTCAAACATAATGAAAGACTAATGCAGCTCATTGCATATAAATTACATTCAAAGTTAAAACTTTTAAGAGAAAACTGCTTCTGAATGATCAGGATGGAAAAATAGGCATGAGAAACCCCTCCTTATCATCAGAATTTCTTCTGGTTCATACTCACATAGTTAAAATAGAGTAGACTTACTTTGAACTTCCCAAGCCAATTCATTTCTTGGCTGAAAATAAGCATGCAAATACAGTTTGTGAGCAGTGTTGAATATTAGCATCAGATAGAAGTATACAAGTGTGCTTTCTGATGCAGAATTGTTGTGTTGCTCCCAGGAAAAGTTGATACAACTTGTTGTTTGGGAAGGGAACGCCACCAGCAAAATGATGATTGCTTGTTGCTTTGGTCCTCAGAGGTCTTGCTTTGGAGTTGTTTATGTCTGAGAATGTTGTGTTCTGTTCAACAGAAAACTGCCTGAGAAACTTTTGCCTTTGTGAACAAGTACGGTTTGGTGAGGCCAATTCTAGCTCTTACAGAAATTTGCTGTAATGTACACTAACCAAGGAAAGAAAGGGAATGCGAAAAAGGTGACAACGCTGCTACAAGCAGGGAAGCAGTTCAGGGAGAAGGAGTGCAACACTTGGGCTGAGAAAACAGATGCTCTTAAAGTACTCAGGAAAATTGCCAATGGGCTGGAAACACCAAAGTGACGGGAGCATGGGGCCTCCCTACCCACCTAAACACCGAAAAGGAGCAATCCTCCCGCCAGATAGCAGAAGCTATGAATTTTCAATCTTTCGTTTGCTTTAAAATGCTTTGAATCTGTACTATAGCGTGGGCTTGTGAGGGATTTTTTTGTTTTCTTACCATCACAGCTCTGTCATCTTAGGTACAGAAGGTGAGGCCAATTGAGTTTTTCTACTTAAATCTGAAGTGATTTATTTTTTTATGGAAGTGGAGGATTTTTTCTTTTGGATTCACATTAGTGTAACTGAGAGCAGGATTTGATTTGATGTCTCCAAATGAGTAATTCTGTGCTTCATATCCCAGTAGAACATCTGTGGGAATATGGAGGAGGTTTAAATGTGGCACCAAATACTTGAAGTTTTAGTAAGAACCAAAATTGTAAAGCCTTGTAAATCACTCCGGTAATCATTAATGTATACTATTAATGAATATAAAAAAATATAGTTCTTTTACTTAGAGTATCTGAACTTGCATTTTGAGCCTAACAAGGATGCTATTTTGTTCCTGAGCTGTTCTAGCTGTAGCCAAGCATTTCAGTAAAAAGGGTATTGAAAAGTTGGTGAACTTCTAAACAAACAAAAAACAAGAGCACAACAGAATTTAGAACAAAAGACAAGCTAACAAGATGTAGGCAGAGATAATGATTTTTGTCTAGCAGTAGGATTTAAAGTATTCAGTATCTCCAGTCTCTTGCCCCTGTCGTACTCTGACTAAACTGTGATAAGTTTAAATACTATTGAAAGAAACATACGTTAATTTATCTTGAGAAATCTTTTTCATCTTTTCTTCTAATGTGAGCAAAGCTGCCAAGTTGCCATAAACAAGGCCACCTCTTGTGGCAAATTATCTACCTTGGTGTGCAGAGAGACAGTGAATAAGCTAATCTCTTTTTCTCTTTACAGGATACTTTTGTCGAAAAAGTAGAATTTATATTTAATACTTTCACTGTTGATTTCTCTCTTTAGGATTATATAACCACCAGATGTCTCTAAAACCATATTCTCTCATAAACATTTTATAGTCTTTGAAGATGTTGAAAATCTGGGATTTATAGGACTATTACATCCATCTACCCAGGGATCAAAAACTCTATTACAATTACCCCAAGTGCAAAGTCAGAAAATTTATTTAGCTGAGCAGATAAGTTTGAGAATTTTCAAAAGTCCTCATTTAATCTGTATACAGTAAAATCTAATATATTAACTTCCTTTTGAGACATAAAATTAAAATCCCTGTAGGATACAATACTTTTATCAAAAATGTAAGTAAAGGAAGATTTATTAAGCGGGATAGCAACCCCATGAATCTGAATATGCCATCTGGTATTTTATTTCCTTGTGCTTACTTGAAGTTCATTCCGTTTCATACAAATAGACTTTTTATATTAAAATAAAGAGGTCCCCAATGCAGCAGAATTTTGGATAAACTGGAGGAAAACATCAACCTTGTGTTCTGAAGGATCCCTATTGCAAATATGCTGTCCTTTATCTTCCTCTATTAAATCTTGAGGCTGGTAATTCAGGCAGATGAGATGACAACCAAGATGCGATCATGTTAGTATTCAGAACAGGTATATACAAGTTGAGTCTACTGCTTGGTAAAAACCTGTACCAGCTAGTAACAAAAAGCACATGCGCTTGAAAAAGGTGATCTTGACCCTTACAAATTATCCTGGTTTTGGCTGGGACAGAGTTAATTTTCTTCCTCGTAGCAGGTACTGTGCTGTGGTTTGGATTTAGTGTGATAATAATGATGATAACAGGCTGATGTTTTAGTTGGTGCTAAGTAGCGCTTATCATAAGTTAAGGATTTTCCAGTTTCCCATGCTCTGCCACTGAGGAGGTGCACAAGGAGCTTAGAGGGAGCATGGCCAGGAGAGCTGGCCTGAACTAGCCGAAGGGATATTCCATTTTCCATACCACAGAATGTCATGCTTGGTATAGAAACTGGGGTGGGCTGGGTGGCCAGGAAGGGTGAGTCACTGCTCGGGCATGGGTCAGTGGGTGGCGAGCAATTACATTGTGCATCACTTGTCTTTTCCTGGGCTTTATTTCTCTCTTTAGTATATTATTTTTTTTCATTACAATTATTATAGTTATTATTATATTTTCATTTATTTTAATTATTGAACTGTTCTTACCTCAACCCACAAGTTTTACTTTTTTCCCAGTTGTTCTCCCCATCCCACAGGGAGGGGGGGAGGAGTGAGCGAGCGGCTGTGCGGGGTTTAGCTGCTGGCTGGTGTTAAACCACGACAGGTTGGAAAGGTCATTCCTGAAAGAGAAGAGAGCCTCAGCAGAGAGAGCTCACTTGGAGGTGGTCTGAGCTCCCAAAATGTAGAGCTGCGCCTCTTTTAACTACAAGCAAGTGGTTTTCCAAGTTCAAACTTTGGGTTTTTTTTAATGATCCAGCCTTACTAATTATGTTTACCATATGAATGTTACTATTGACATTTACTTAGAGCAACATAAAAGTACAAAGATACATATCTTCTTGAGACTCTCAACTTCGTATTAGCATTTTTGTAGTTAAAAAGAGATAAGCAAGTCCTTATGTGTACAGTGGAAGGAATGAGAGCTAAATTCATGAGGGTTTGCAGCTCTTGCTTAGTACTGTAATTCTCTTGCTTGTGTATGTCCAGTGTCCCTTTTGCATCCTGAGTTCCCGCCTGTGTCTCCAGCTGACTTCTGCAGAAGAGGAGGGAAGTGTTGTGGCTGGCTTTGAGGGTTGGCTGTGCTGGGTGGCTGGTAGTTAATAATGGCACGTAATTACTGAACTTAGTCTGCAGCCTTTCTGTAAGTGGAGACTTACTTTTCCGCTTACCAAAAGGCTGCAGACTGAAAGGCATGCTTTCATCCCACTAGCAGTGTTCAAAAACTTGTAGGAATTGAAAAACTTCTGAGACCTCCACATCTTATCAAATTTATTTGTAATGGCCCAATATGCTCAGGGATTCTTGGAGGAAAAGCAATTTTAGGCTGCATGAAGTAAAACTCGGTAAGAAGGCTGGTCTGTCTCATTCTGTGCTTCACTCCCCCCCCGCTTAGTTCCGTTGGAGTGCTCTGTAATAAGCTGCAAAAAACTATTTCCTTTGATGTTACACGAAAAGCTATTTTTCTGGTGACCATGTTGCTTTGCTTCGCTAACTGTGAAACAGCACCTAATACAAAAGGCCAGCTAAGTAAAATATGTAGTCCTGGATTCATCCATATGTCAAACACCTCTTTGTAACTTCAGGCTGGCTTAGAGCTTATGAAGATTCTGACATGTTTGTAGGGTCCAGGGGTATTCTGATTAAATCTAGAAAAGGAGTATAGAAATTTTTCCATTCAAACATTTATTTTTTAAAAAATAGCAATAATACACTTATACTTACTTTATTAACCAGTATTTTTTATACTAGGAGATTATTTTTAAAAAAGTGTTTATTACTGTCAGACTCACTTTGCAACAATGTTGGTAATGTAGCAACAGGCTTAACACATGCAAGTTAAAGTTATACATGGGGAATGAGGTTTGTTTCAATCAAATTCAGCCCTTTAAAGGTTAGGAAGCTGGTTTAATCCGGCTGTCTGATCATTCCCCTCATCACATCCCATTCAAGAAAAAGCAATAAATAGGAAGAATTGTTTTCTTGAGTGCCTAAGACATTTAGCTGCTCTACATATATGCATATATATAGAAGACATGCACAGATGATATTATTCCTTTTCCTTTCCTGCTTTGCGGGCATAGTTGGTGTAAATGGCAACATAATGAAATGTCCACCACATCAAAGTGGGCATGTGAGCCTTTCAAGACCTTTTTGCCTGATTAGGCTGTTTATTACCTTGTTCTGTAGAGAACACAATAGATTAATTAGCAGAGTGAGCTGTATTTACGTGGTTCCCTGTAGGAGATCAGGCGGAACAAGGTTAAGAGCTGCACGTGCAAATTTTGCAGCAGTTGGAATGATTTATCATATTATTACCCGTCTTTTGTAGGAATCATTAATGAGCTAATGTAGTGTGTGAATCTCAGGCAAGGGTTTTAAAGAATATGTGCACTAATCAATAGTTTGTGAGAGCTTGAAAAACATGTTACTGAAATCAGTCATAATGAGCCATAGATAAAATCCTAATAAATCACTGGTAATACAGTAGTTCTCTTCAAATTGAAAAAAATGGAAAGACTAGGAGAGGGTCAGAGCAGTGAGCTATGAAATTATTCAGGAAATGAAATGATGGCAAGAAGAACTGATAGTGATACAGAGATACCTGTATGGGAACATTTTAGTGAAGAAAATCCCCATTTCCTTGAGGGATGAAGAGAAATTGAGAGAAAAAATGATCACATATTTTCAGGAAGCACCAGCCTCCCTCTATAATGGAGGATGTGTGTTACCACCATTTGAGGCAGCTGAAATGTGTGCTGTAATTTCTCCTTTCTGCATTGCGAACATTTTTTAATGGGGGTAGTTAATTTCAATCAGAAAGCCTCATCTTTCAGATAAGATGAAATGCCGTGACCATGCTGCCCTCAAGACAGATTTTAAAAGAGGGCCCTAGAAGAAATAAATTGACTTTCTGCCCAATGCAGAGGACAGCCCCCTCCAGAGCATCCTGCCCGAGCTGTCTCAAGCCCTTCCTACCTTCCTGCTCTTCCCGGCTCCCCCGCTCTGGGCCTGAGCTGGAAGAGCAGCACCGCGAGCACCAGCTCCCACGGGATCCGTTCCTGTAGCCTGGTGGCTCTGGGGCTGCGCCTGGCTCGAGGCTCTTCGCGAAGGAATCAGGGGTGGCTCACAGTACGGTTTTGATGCAGCCTGTTTGATCTACAGTGCGCGATTGCGCTCCGTGCTGGGGTTTCTCATGCCCGTGGTCTCTCTGGACTCTGCCTGGTGTGTGCAAATTAACAGCACTGCCAGGTGCCACCTGGGTCAGCACGGTTAGAGATAGAAAGCCTGTTATTCCATTACAGTCTATTATTTGGAGGAAGAGAAGAAAAGTGTATGAACATAACTTACCGTGTATACGGAAAGGAACAGAATGAAAGTTCAACCTTGACAATGCAGTGCCTGACATAACTAACATAACTAGCTTTTCATATGGAAGCCCAAGTATTACAAATGTTTCTCTAGCACTAACATAAAATATTCACAGGCATTCATATAAATCCCCTGCTTTTTAAGTAAATGTTCTAAATTAATGTTTGTAATATTTGCAGGCATGGAGATACCTAGAAAGCTTAATAGCCAAATCCTGTCTTTGTCAAAGAAATCAAACTAGGTATGTCACATTTAAGCCCTCAGTCTACTACAGCAGCAGCAGCAGCAGCAAAAGTTATAAGATACTGGTCTGGGTCAAGCAGGGAGAAGTTCTATCTCCAAGGTATTGTGTTAACACTATATGAAGTACTTTGTAGATTGTGTTTGGACCATAGGGTCAGGTTTTGGTCATCCTTTTTTTTTTTTTTTTTTTTTTTTCTTTTAAAAAGGTAAGCTCATTAAAAAAAACAATTATGGAGTAGAATAGCCAAGGTAACAGATGGAATTTCTATCCAGGGAAAGACTGAAAAATGGATTTTTTTTTGCCTGGAGTGTAATTAAGTAGCAAAATTGTTGAAGTACTTAAACTAGCTAAGGATATTAATAATATTAAATCTTATGGTATACTTGAGGATGTTGGGAGAAAATGAGTTAGAGAACACAGGACAGGAGAAGACAGGTACCATCTGTCTGGTCAGGCACTGAGTGCCCTTATTGCTGTTACAGACTCTAGGACAGCGACTTGTCCATGTTTAACTAGTCAGGTTCCTACCTCCTCTTTTTTGTCCTATATAGGAGGACTTTTCTGTGCAGGTGAGTTTATTTTTCACTGCACATAAATTTTTCTAAGACCAAAGGAATGACAAGGTCATGAGAAGGTCACAGCATAGCAGCAACCATGGGTGTTGGAGGGTGCTTGCAGAAGACCAGGCACACTTCCACCCATTCACGGCAAAGAGGGGTTTTAGCTGCTCCCCAACCAACTGTACTGTGCATGGCACCACCAAAACATCTTACCTGGTTGATGGGAGCCAGGACCTGGCTGTGTTTAGGAGCCTCATCTCCCAGAGAAGCAGCGTCTTTGAGGGTAAAATGCATTAACCTATTTTTAGTTTGGTAATGGAGCATTTAACCTGTCACTGCCCAAACAGATGAGTTTTACCTGCTTTTTAAATTTCTTGTCACAAAGCCCTACTTAAATGAGTAGTATCACAGGCCTGTCTCTGGAGATTTAACTCACTTGGGCTGCCAGTGTAGTTTACAGCATCTTTATCCCCTACCACAAGGGCAAGATTTCCTCTTCCTCCAGCTGTGTGATAAAAATGACTGTTGCCAATTTGGTTTCAGGTTGACACTGAAACAAGGGTCTAATCGCACACACTTGAGATCACCTTTGCAGCATCTCACACTTCAGCGGTAGATGTACACCATGCAGGAGGTTACAAATTAGGCTATTGCTTAGTAACTGCATGGGTGTGAAAATTCAGCAGCCACGCATGGAAATAATTTTGCTGAACTAATTTTGCAACGTGAAAACCTTGCTCTACGCAAGCAGCATCCAAAGTGTTTTCTCATCACAGTGCAAAAGGCTCTTAATGACATTGTCATGGCATTTTCATGCACTTCCCAAACAATTTTTTAATGTATTCTTGCATTACTGGGAAGCCATCATGGGCTCTCTGCAGGTTTGTGTTGCTGTTGTACTCACACCCATGGACAATATAATGATGCTATAATGATTTATTTCTGTGTATGTTAAAATTGCAAGAAGGGAGTTATATGAAGTGATTTCCTTCTCCATGAAATAGGGGCTAGTCATGAGATCTCAGTCTTTCACAGATGAAAAGGCTTGACTTTGCAAGATGTCTGATGCCCTCTGTTTCCATGGAAAGGGCTCAAACATGAAAACACATACCTTTTTAATGTTCTGTGTTTAAGATGTCTTTAGAGATGTTTCATTTAGGCCTCTTGAGCCAGAGGAAGGCAAAGAGAAAAATACTTCTTTCATTTTTCCATTATCTCCTACTTGCATAACCTAGTGTGAAGCATTAGAAAGAGTATATTTCTGTTTTGGTTTGATTTCAAGACATGCAATTTTTCATCAAATCACTTTTTTTTTTTTTTTTTTTTTCTTGTTACAGTGCTGATCAAGGCTCAGTATTATACCACTGCTCACACAAGGTGCAGTTCCTGAATAGTCCAGTGCTTTGGTGAAACTTGCATTAAAATAATTCCCTGAAGAGTTGTTTTTCAAGGCATGTACCAGACAGAGCTGTTGTGGTTAAATGCATTATGGAGTTCTTCCTTTCATTTCATTAGGCTTTGGACAATAATGCCTTCTGCTGCTAAACTACTTCTTCTGTATCTGCCACCACTATGAAACCATTTTAAGTAGTATGTCAATTGAAATGTATTGGGCTAAAGTAAGAGACTGTGGACCAAACAGAGTAAGCTGTCAGCATTTTCTCTGGAAGAAGAAAGGTGATATACAGGCCTCATCAGCTAGACGATTTGCACAGTAGGAAGTAATGCAATTCCAGAAATCTTTGTTTCATTATGTTTATTCTAAAATTAAACAGTTTCACATTTGCTGCTCTGGAGATCCAAATTTTTCATTTTTATAATGTTTCTTTCTTCTTCCATGTTATGATTCCTGTTCACTGAATCAAATCTGTATGGCTTTTCGAAGCTAAACTTTTACAGGACCAGTAATAATCTTGTTGCCATAATATTATCCTTTTACTTAGGCTTAAAGGCCAATTTATGACTGAAAGGGAATATCTGCAACCAGTAGGTCCCCTGAATCTAATTTGCATGTAAATTAAACATTTCAGAATATGACTGTGATGTCTGAATATATACAAAGTATGCTGTTTTGATTCCTGGAAAATAAAAATGTATAACATTAATAAGAAGAATAATATGATTTATATAGTGGCTTTTTAATGTTACCAATTTCTGTTCATTGGAGTCTTTTTTTCTTTTTAGAAAGCTTCTGTGGCAATGGTTGATTATTTCTGCTGTAATGTAGATCAGGATGTGACAAAACCTTACTTATTTCCATTCACATTAATAGTCGACTCTCAGATTAAATGCTGGCTGAAGCCTAACACCATAGGAATTGTTAGTATCTAGTGTTATTTTATTATAGTTGGGTGGTGAATATATGAAAGCAAATGGAGGGGAGGAAATTTAATATATGGATTTATCCTTTGGCTTGTTTTGGCTCTTTCTGCTATATCAGATTATATTAAAATTATCCTCTCATTCTTTGCTTGAGATGTACATTGCAAAATATGATGTAAGGATAGCTGAGAGAAGCTGAAAAAATAATCAACTGAAAAGAAAAGATAAGGGAGTAAATGGAACAGGGGAAAAAAAAGAAAAGAACAAGGTGTCTCTTTGCTTCTAACTTGTATTTAGAAAGTGTTTAGGGATCCTGTAAGAGTCACTGAACCTGCTGAAATTTGGGCTGGCCCTCTGAAAGTTGTTAGTTACTCAAACTGCTTGGTTATTGGAAATATTCAGGCTCACCAGCACTGTCAAAAAGAAATAAAGCACCAGAAAAAGTTGGGGGAAAATAGATTTATTTTATTTTATAATGAGAACATTTTATTTCATGATGACAGACATTCCCTCTGCTGGAGCTGTTTCCCCTCATGCTACTAATGAAGATGTGATGCAGTGAGCTAACCACAGGACACTTGTGTCTTGAAGGCAAACAGCAGCCTGTGCTATGTGCAAGCTAGCAAATAGCAGAAAGAATATGGAGAAAATAGGTTTTGGTATGTGTGTGCTGGAAGAAGTTTCCAAACAGCACATTTGCAGCAGCAAGGGCTCAGCCTTGCTTTGCTTATGCAGCCCCTGAGGAGGCTGAGCACCCACTGATCCTACTGGTTGCCCATGGGATTGAAGATGCTCAGTGTTTCCCAGGTGAGAGGGCGGTTTGTTTTTTTCCTGATAAGAACTGCTTGTGTGGGAGAGAAAAAACTCCTCTTGGCTCTCCTACACCTGTATTGATTGCCCCTGTGGTGGGGAAGTACCCTCCTGGCACAGCTCTAGTTCTGTGCTGCCAGTCACCTCCTGTGGCAGCCAGGGAGAGATGCTGCTTGGGGCTAACATCTCTGTGAGTGCACTTAGTGTGGGGTAAAACGACTTTTGCCAAGCTGTGTGACTTCTTTGCTCACTGTCGTGGTTTTACTTAGACATAGAAGCATGCTGGCTCTTTGGACTGCTGGTGCAGGCTGTCCGTGTAGATTGGACGAGCTGTGCAATACAACAGGCTGACCAGTGCAGCGGGCTGCTGGCTTGCAGGGCTAGCACATGGGATTTTGACCAGTAAATCATGAGTATTTTGAAGAACATCATTTCACTGGGGAACAGGACGCACCTGGGCAGTAATGTGGTGGTGGTGGAGTGCTGGGACCCCGTGGGGGTCATCAGGCTGTTGTATAAAGCAGCCACGGGTGCAGGTGCCAGATGTGATCCCTGAACATGCTGCTTCTCTGTATAGGGGTGGGCCTACTCATCTGAGGTGAAGCCCATCAACATCTCCTGGGTTTATGTTTAGCCCTCGAATGCCAAGCAGTATGATACTTACTGCAAGTGGTGAGTCCTGGCAGTATTTCCTCCAGGTATGGGAACTGTGACACCAAGTTTCTGGAGGGGTTATTTTCTCTTCCATCCCTGTTTAAGTTTTTTTCTGCTGACCACTGTTTACCACTCCTCAGCCTGGGTACATATCCATTTCTGTTTTTTTTTTGTGGCAATGGGGTGACATTTACCAGGGTTGCTAAGTGCTGAGCCACTTTTCGTATTGATTATCACAGTTAGTTAAAACAGCTCCAGGGCCGTCATTCCCAGCACCAAACTGATCTGTACCAGAACCTGGCACAGTTTGAGGCTACCAGCTTCTAGATGGTAATTGCAGCTTAATCTATTTTGGCACAGCATCCATCAAATGGCTGCCTCAGCTGAATGGCTCAACCTCCTCTGATAGATGTTTGCTCCACTGCTTCATGGAGATAGAAGTTCAAATCACTGCAAAGTGCTACAGATAAAAAAAAAACAGAGGTACCTCTGCTGATCTGGACTGGAAAGTTAAAAAGCACGTTGCACAGGAACCAAATGGGAATCAGCTTGTTCTTGTTTATGCTTCTGGTCTACTCAGCCTCCTGTGGGAACTTGCGGTTCCAAAATTTAGATGTGTTGTATGGAAAAGTGGTTGTTAATATGCTTGCTGGCAATTGCAGGGATGCCTTCTGCAGTAATGCCAATAGAGGCCCGAAAAATATGGCAGTCGATCATTGTTAGTGTGGAGCTGAGGTAACGGGGCATTCGAGCGAGTTGCCAGAGGGAGGAGCAGAGGGGCCATAATTTGTCTGAGGGCTAATGACAGTCTGGGCAGGATACCTGTGCTATTGGATGGAGAGAGCTGGACATAATGTAAAACCTGTTTAATGATACAGAGCATGAACTGTGGCGGTAGTGTAGCGCTAGTCTGGCTGGTATTTTTGCAAGTGCTTAGTCTATAGATAAAGTATCTAATGGTGAAAGCAGCATAATGTGGTATGGAATATATGTAACACGGTAACTGACAGGAGAAAGCATGACATGCTAAGAGGAGCTGGTTAAGCATATGTGAAGTGGCACCAGAGCTGAGACTGGGGCTGGCATGGTCACTGACCAGGAGCACTACAACTTGCTGTCTGCACATTGCCTTTTGCAATACGCTGCATGGTTGGGCAAAGCAGTTTCAGCATTTCTCCTCATGGACTTAAGGCCACTGGTATGCAGTCACAAGTTATTTAAAGTATATTGGGTATATATCAATACTCTGCTCTGTAGTTCCTTTTTTCATCCTAAAAAAATGCCAGCTGCTTGGCACATGTGCTAAGAGTTGGGCCCATTTTAATCAGCCTGTGAAAACTCATGAAGTTAATGAGCTCAAACACACTTTGATTTAAAAAAAAAACCCAACCAACCAGCCAAACAAAAAGCGCCTCACCTCCTCTCACCTATCAACTGTTATTTACACTTTTAATTTGACAAGGACAAAGAAAGTCCCCTCTACTGGCAACTGGTGTAATAGTTTTCAGACCAAAAGAAATTTCTACATCAAAAGTATATATATATACGTAGAGTTCTCTGAAGAAATTTTTCACAAATCTTAAACTTTGTCTGTGCTACCAACTGCACAGGTGTTTTTAGGTCCTGCTAAAGCACTGGGGATATTATAATGCAGAGCCTTGCTATTAAAAGGAAGGTGATATTGAAGTTAGGAGTGCAATGAAATATCTGGAGAGATGGAAAGCTCTAGTTGAAAGGATGCTATTATAGTCCTTTGTGAAAGTTATCAGTACAGAAGGGCTGTTTTAATATACAGCACTAGTTTCAGAGAGCATCAGATTCCTGACACTGTCATTAGTCACACCACTCTTTCATTCGGAGCAGCAATACTTCATTTTCTTACTGCGCGCTAGTGGACTTTTTTATTTCAAAGAATTTCATAGCTCAATATCAACAATTGAAACTGTGCTGATCAAAAATCGTGGTCTCAAAGGACTTTAGAAAATTAACGAATAAAACCTCACAAGTGGGTGTAGTGCGTGTGTTTATGTGAGAGGAAGAAAATAGGTGCCCATTACAAAGAGAGAGCAGTCTTTGCAGAAGTCACTGGGAAATCTCCATCACAGTCCGTATTTTCTCCAAGGCTCCTTTTGCTTAACTCTGCAGTGTCTCTGCCCCTTTTTCCTGGGGCCAGGCTGTCATTTGTGGTAATTGCTACAACAGCTACACAAACCAGTTGTAAATGTGACCTGAATGGAAAACCAGTCCTTTAATGAAAAGCAAAGGAAATTCAGGGAAGCACAATGTCATCCTGCATGCTGAAACTTTGATAGGCCTTTTGGGTGATTAATGCTCACATCTCCTGAATTTCTTATTCCCGCCTTGTCAACACTCGGGAGAAGAGACAGGTAATTCACTGCCAGCTCAGCTTCCTGGAGATAACACCCTATTTCCAAGTGAGGACAGATACACAGTAGGAAAACTGCCTTATGCCCTGGCTATGTGGAGCTTTCATTCTCACTAAAATCAAAGATGTGCTGGTATAAAATTATTCCTATTAACAATGGACATTGACCCAGGAATGAACCGTGGCCTAATTTTTAGCAGACATGTAGCAGCCCGGAGAATGTTGTCACCTTCTGGACAACCAAAATGACTATCGCTATTTAAAAAATATATTTAGCAACATCAAACTAAAAGAATAAAATAAAATCTGTCATTACTAAGAATGTGTTTTTAGTTTACTGGTCTAATGTAGACAGTAGTGGGTTTTCTGTTATGATTGCATAGTATGTCGTGCAACTTGGAGAATTAATCAAGTCGTAAAAGCTTGTGCTTTGGGTGATGAAATACTCTTTCTTCTCAACTCCTGTGGCAACCCCATGTGCGCAGTTCAGCACAGGAGTATCTGGAATGTCCTAAAAATGAACCCGAGCTCTGGCGAGGAGGAAGCTGCAATAGGGTCGTAAGGGCTGAGCTCCGCAGATGCAAAACCTTGCTGTGGTGCAGGATTATAGACATGTTAGGGTTAATTAACCAGAAAAAAACCCACATCAGTGAAGTGAGAAAGAGGTTTGGTCCTTGCGCTGGTATTTTGGAGATGGGGTGCAGGGTAGGCATGGGGCAGAGACACCCACCAGAAAGAGTTTTGTCAGAGCAAGCAAACACCAGGATGTGTTTTGAAAACACTGGTGGACATTTGGGCATGGAACAGCCTGAATTTACAGCAGTGATCCTGGACCGCACCACTGGAGCATTGCACTATGTGCCAGCTACCACTCTGTGCATCGTGAGCTGTTTCTCCATCATTGCCTTTGACTTTTCCTGGAAGTAAAATTTTTATCATGTTATAAATGAGATAACTGAGGGGAACCTGCTACTAGCAATTTGCATGCCAGTTTGTATCTAATTACTGGAATGTCATTACTGAGGCTAAAAGCATGAGGTGATAATATGAAAAATATACGCATAAAACCTATTGGGCTAAAGGGCAGTAGCTATTTTTAGATAAGCAACCTTGGCTTTTAACAGGGAAGAAAAAAACCAGACTTATTGTTAATGATGACATAAATGCAGACTAATGCAATTTTTAGAGTTCAATTAAAAAAGGAAATCTTGAATTTAAAGGTGATTCATTGTATCATCTGGTGAAATATTTGACAGAATAACAAACAGATGCAGAAAACAGGTTAGACCTCTACCCTCCCACAAGCCAGTCATTGTGATGGAGCCAAGATACAGATGGGGACCTGAATCCCCTGTGAAAGTTTTTGATACATCTCCATGTTCTGTCTTTATTGACTGTAGCTGTAGGTGCAGCTGTATGTGTAATGAGTCAATGATCAGCAGCATGTATAATCTGTTCTCTCGCTTTGCCTTATTTCCAGCAGTTATCTATCTTTCACTGTTATTTGATGACTAGAAAGGAGAGGTGGTAAGCAAGGATCTTGTTAGCAGAGTTACCGATGCTGAACAATTTCCGTAGTGGGACGTCTGTCAGGCCCTCACGGGCTCCTGCCTGTCGGGGTGTGCGTGGTTTGGGGCAGAGGAGGCTTGTTTGGGGGTGTTTTTCCTCTGGGTGTGGTGTGCTTGTACGGTGACACCTTACAGAGACCAACAGGCAGCAGTGGGGCTGAGGGGGCTCTGTGAGGCCAGGGCGGGCACGGCCGGTTCCAACCGGTTCCAATGGCCCCTTGGTCCTGCTGGTGGCACCTTGAGGAAACAGATGTAAGAAAAGGGGGAAATGCTGGAAATGGGAGGAGTGAGTTAAAAACTGCAAGGAACAGCCCTGTCAGCACTGAGGAGGAGGAGGAGAGGCCCTCCAGGCGCCTGGGCGGCTGTGTGGCAAGGAAGATCAGGGCTGATGTGGGCTGACTGTAACCCCCCTTCCACACCCCTGTGCTGCTCGGCGGGGAGAGGGGAGTCAGGAATGAAGGGGTAAAGCTGAGCCTGGGAAGAAGAGGGGGTGGGTGTTAATTTTTGTCTGTGTTTCTCACCATCTAACTTGATTTTAATTGGCACAAGATTGAATTCATTTTCACCGAGTTGAGTCGGTTTTGCCCATGACAGTGATTGGTAAGTGATCTCCCTGCTTTTATCTCCACCTACAAGCTTTTCCTCATTATTTTCTCTCCATCCTATTGAGGAGGGGAGAGTGAGAGAGCAGCTGGGTGGGTGCCTGGCAGCCAGCCGTGGTCAGTCCACTACACAGGCAAGCTTAGAAGAGGAGGAAATGCTCTGCATGTGGTTTACCAAGGTTGTTTCTTTTTCAACAGGAGGAAGTTTGTGGCTGTTTGAACCCTGAAGAAGTATATTCAAAGGCTTTGGAGCTTGAGGCCTGCATCTACAGGAAAAAAGTAAAGCCTGGCTGATGAAGTGTGAAATGCCCACAGGTATGTTCCCACTCATGCAGCTGCTAATGATTACTTTTCCATGTATGAGCCACTGACTCACAGCTCCTGGTGCCCCCTGTGCCAAGGTGGGAGCACACTGTCCCTGCTGCAAAGATGAGAGCTGCATCCTGGCCTTTGCTGCAGGGACTGCAGATGGGCCTGGCCCTCCCAACCTCTTCTCCCTGTGCCTTCACTTGTCAGGGCTGGTGGCCCACCCCTTGGCACAGTCGGATGCTCTCTGTCTCATCCTAGAGCCCTCGAAGCCTTCCCACTCTCTTCCCATTGCCATATCTGCCACTCCTCAAACTCCCAAAACTGTTTCCATGGAATGTCCCTGCAAAAAGCTTTCTAAAAGCCGAGGATGAACTGCTGTTCCCATCATCTCTGTCTGGAAGGTTTTTCTATCCAGTTACATGTTTCTTTGCTGCTCTTGACACTGTGCACCAAGGGATACTTTTGGCTCTAGCGATAGTATTGACATAGGCCATTTTAGATCATTTCGGCTCCTGGTCTTTTGCATCCACATTACAGCTAGTGGTTGTGTGAACTGTTTAGTGCATCACTGAGAATGCACACATACATTTGGGGATTTTTTTTTTTTCAGTTTTCAAAAGAATAAAAAAGTACTTTAGTGGGTAAATGCATTAAAGTTCTTGGAAAAATCTGCTCCTTGAGCTTATTATCTCAAGCCGATTTAGATAAGAGACATGTAATTCAGCTGGCATTTAGCAGTTTCAGTGAAACCAGTGAAAATGTCTTCAGTACAAAACTGCTGGATCTCAGTCCCATATTAACAACATAAGCACAGTGCTCCGTATCAGTAAAGTTAGTGTTAGTGTCACTGAATGGGTAAAATATTGTATCTGTGAACATACAAGTAATATGGTAGAGTAACACAATCAGAAGAGAAATCACACTGGATAAAGAGCTCTACTTTATTAGAGTTGTATGGCTAGATCAATATACATCAGTTTTGCTTTGTTATATTGTAAAAGTGAAATGGTGTCTGTGGTATATGATTCCATTTACATCATTTTGTAAAAGTAAAAAGTACAGAGCTTTGGACACCAATCGGATGTTCTCTAAAAGATGTCCTTACAATCCAGAAAATAACATACTCGTGTTACAAGCCTTCCTACAGAACTTCTTGTACCTCTATCAGAATCCATCATTAATCTTCATCTGCATTTCCTTCTAAGCAGTGGTAAACTGTAAGACTCAGCCTTGAGTGTTATTAAGGGCTGTGCTCACAGCCTTAGGTTTTTATTTCGTTATTCAATCCAATAATCAATCACAAGTTACTTAAAATTATCTGCAGCCAGCAGGAATGGAGAGAGGTGCAGTATAGTAGCTGGTTTAGTTTCTTTTTTATCAGGTGACTATTTTGCAGGGAAATTTGAAAAAGGAAAAGGGTACCTATGCATTGAAGATGTTATGTCCTTAGTGGTGTTGATAGAGAATGTGGGTACTAAAGAAATAGGTACATTTCGTTGGAGCGTTATTTCTGTATTACTTTTCACCTTCCAAGTACCCAACAGCACTGTGTCTGTGACCGTTTCTGGGGTAAGAGATACTGAGATAAAGTCTCCAGAGAGAAAGTGTAGTGGAAGAGAGGGGGAAGGAGCTTGACTGATCTGAGCTGCAGTGTTTCCCCAAAAAGGGTAAACAAGCTGAGTGAAACTTTAAAAATTGTGCTGGCTTGCTGCCAAAATCTTGTGCGTGGGCAGTGTGGATATGCACTGATTATGTCTCCTTCCTTTCTCCCCTTTCCTAGGTTTCTAAGTGCTTAAAGCGGGAAAGACTCATTCCTCCCCTTTTCATACTGCTTCTCCTGTTACTGAAATTGTTTCTGTAGCAAAATGTAATAAAATGGTGAGGCTCTGTCACACAGCAAAGTGACGTTATACCATCCTCTTTCCTTCTTGTTTGTGGGTCTGAGTCAAATATCTGATAAGACCCTAAATAGCTCTTGGATCTGACCTTTTGAAGTGTGTTGGGTCACTTTGAGGGAAAAGGCTTGAAAATTCAGCAGGGACAGACAGAACAGTGTCTCAGTGCCTCGATTCTGGAGTGAGGAGAGATACTATAAGTCACCAACAATCAGAGCTTAATAAAAAATAATGTCATTGCAGCATACTCAGAAATAACATCGTAGTTTCATGTGCAATTGTTTTTGGTGGGTTTTTCACATTTGGTTTTGCTGAGGATGTTTTTGTTCTCAAGGGGGTAAGGAATCTGGCTGTATTATCACTTGAAAAGGGTAGAATTTGTGCTTTTATAATAGTGCATAAGAAGCATAAGAGGTATCCAAACTATATTCAGAAGCAGAACTAGTTTGCTTTGTGGCAACACAAGTTGAGAAAAATCATATTGCATAGATGTACTTCTTGCAATAAGAGTTTCCTAAGTAGGCTGAAACGGCATGTGGGGTGAGCTTCAGGGGCATTTGGTACAAACAGCTCTTAAAAACCCATTCCTTGGCAGAAACAATACATACTGCCTGGTAGTCTTTTATTCAGTGGAACTGCTGACCATGCGACTTCAGAGTTGCCTGCTGCTTACCTGAATCTGGAAAATCTGCCTTTCAATTCAAAGATGGAAAATAGCTACTCAGAGCTCTTCCTGAGCTCTTAGCATTAGGGGGATCTTGGATTCCTGTTAGGCAGCAGGCCTAACCCACCTGTGAGTAAAGACCTCTTTTTCTTTTTTTCCTTTTTCTCTTTTTCTTTTTTTCTTTTTCTCTTTTCCTTTTCCTTTTCCTTTTCCTTTTCCTTTTCCTTTTCCTTTTCCTTTTCCTTTTCCTTTTCCTTTTCCTTTTCCTTTTCCTTTTCCTTTTCCTTTTCCTTTTTTCCTTTTCCTTTTTTTCATTTTCATTTTCCTTTTTTTCCTTTTCATTTTCCTTTTTTTCATTTCCTTTTCTTTTTTTTTCCTTCTCATTTTTTTCCTTTTCCTTTTTTTCATTTTCCTTTTCCTTTTTTCTGTTTCTGTTTCCTTTTCTTTTCCTTTTGCTTTTCTTTTTCTTTTATTTTTTTTTTTTGCAGCTTCACTTGTGCTCTTTTTCAAAACATAACTGTTCCTTTCCAAATGTGTGTATTTGCATACTCCTGTGCAGGCAAAGTTGGAGACATCTGGGAAGAGAAATGGAGGCAAACATCTTAATTCTATCAATACCCAGGATTAGGGATGCTTCTTAAAATGCAAGCTGAAAACAAGGCAGAGGTTTAACTCATGCTTAAGCACAGTCAGTGTAGGGATAGTCAGCAAACTGCACATTTCTGCTTGTTGTTTTTTTAAAATCACTTATTTACAACCAAGCTTTTTAAGGGAAGAATACATCCTTCTCCCCTTGATTTTTATGATGATAATAAGCTCTTTCTTTTTAATACGCAATCAACAGCAGTTAATACTGTCCAAAACAGAGACCAAATGAATCTATCTGTGCACAATTAAGTTTATAACCTGTATGTACTGTTTGTAAAGGCTTTTCTTAAGCCCAATTCAGTTGATTTTTTTTTTTTGTTGTGTTTTTTTTGGTTTAAAATAGTAATAAAATTTAGGAAATAAAGAACTGGAGGTATTTGATGCTAGATGCAGGAATGTATTATTAATTACCACTGTTAATGTGCATATATATATGTGAATTGCAAATTAAGTAGTTTGACTAGACTTTTTCAGAGGCAACTGTATTGATTGGTCCTTATTTTTCTCTTCCCTGATAAAAAATAAATGTTTTTTTATAATGAAGGTGACCCTCTAACAGATTAATCTAAGTTTTCGCGTGATATCCTTTATAAAGTCTCTGCTAATCTTTGAAATTAAAACATCATTGATGTGAGTAGAGGGGAGGAATACTATGTTCTTTTTTTAATTCTATTTTTTATTTTTTTACTCCAGGCAGGTATCTAGGACTAAGTTAAAAAAAGGGCAATGCTTTTTATGTGAAGGGTCTTTGTAATGTAAATACATATAGACATGAGGAAATTGTTACCTTTTTTTTTTTTTTTTTTTTTTTCCATATCAAAGCCTGGATCTTGAGAGAAACAGCAAAAAGTGCAGAAGAATGCAAAATTTGCAGAATCTACACATTTTTGTGTCTGTTACTTTCTGATGTCATTGAAACAGTGAAATATGAAGAATACTTGATGTAAAGCTAGCAAGATCACTAGTTTACTGTTCATAAAAGCCTGTGCAGTGTTTTCTTGCTTTGAAGAAAACAGATTTCTAACAGTTATATGAGTTTTCAAGTCATCATCAGTTTTTGACGGTATCAGACTACATGACCTCAGCTAAGTCATAGTCCTTGATGTTCAAAATTTTGTGAAGGAGGAGGCTGAAAGACGATTAGGCAAGCCTTTACTCTTGCTGTTTGTGTTCATATGTATTTACTGTTTTTTCAAGTTTGCCATGATCAAGATTTCTGCGCCCAAGCTCTTTCTATTATATCTTTGTCTGTGATGTTTTATATTACCACCACTGTCTTCATGATCAAGGCAAATGATCAAATGGTCTTCATCAACAGTGTTTCCTTCTTTTCTCACATCTGGGTCATGTGGGAAATTAAACAGTGCCAGGCCTCACTATCGTCCGTACTATTAAAATGTTAGCAGGGGCCCTCCCTTAGTTTTGGTCTCTGGAGTCAGCATATCCCAGAGTGGCCCCAACCAACAGACTGAGTGTGCCCGTGCTGTTTGGGATATTGAGAGTTCAACTGTTCAGACACAAGCCACGCAGTGACAGGTAGTGAAAGTGGGCTTTATTATTTACCAGTATAGGACGTAATGTGCACCCCAAATTGTCACAGCATGCTGAGTAAAATTTCTAAATTTATATTCTCTCTCTTCAGTCAAATTTCTTAATTGGGATCCAGACATCTCCTGTCCCAGATATTCTATCTCTATTTTTCCATGCTCTTAACCCAGCTAAGCTACGCTCTAGCCAAAACACTGGCATCAAAATTTCATACTTGCCCTTCATTTTGATCACAGCTTTTTCCATTCACCCATGTCATTTCCTATGCCTTGTGCCAGTGATGGTGTTCTCCACTCCTCTTTTAGTGTTTTTCCCATATCCCTCTTTCCTGTCTCACCATGAGCTACCTTCTGAACACGGACACCTTTCTGCAAGCTTGTGGTGAACCACCCTGCTTCGTTCAAATCCCTCCTGAAAATGTGTCTCTGCTGGCAAATGCAGTAAGTGGGAAGGAAGAGGGGACAAAAGAAGACAAGAAGTGTGCCAGAACCAGGAGGTGGGCCACAAAGTCTGTCCTGAATAGCACTACCATTCATTCATCTTCCTTTCCTTGGTTCCTTGTTTCCTTATAAATGATATTTGTTGCCATGTCCAAATCACACCAAGACTAATTTAGGAGAAGATGACTGCATGTTATACACAGCTATAGTCCCCTTGGTAATGCATTAATGGGCTGTTCCGGGAGGCATGCAGAAATTAAACAGTGCTAAGGCGCTGTGAACCCCATTACAGGGAAGCAAAGCTTACTTTTTTTCTCATAATTGCAGCCCCTTTTCAAATGACCATGTAGCAGAGGATTACCCGGAAATGGAAACACCAGGAAAAAGCAGCGAATTTTACATTGGACTGGGTGATAATAACTGGCTGTTGGACAGTCTCCTATTCACAAAATATGTGTTTCTTCTCTTACCCACACTTGTTAAACCTTGTTATTAATTGCCAAATTATTTATTTATACACCACCAGTGAAAAAGTGTGCTTTCCTGATTGTCCTTGACAGTCCCCTAGAAAACGGATAGACCCTGCTGAGGGGAATAATATGCTTGGTAGTGTTTCACTGCCCTGGTTTTGCCTTCCAAAAGCCTTATGCCCTGTGAAGGTACAGCTGTGCTGGCATGTCTGTGGAGATGCTCTGAGCTTGTTTGATAAATGGCAGACTGCTAGTGACTGTCTTCTGGTGCTCACCCCTCTGGCTACCCTTCTAAAAGCCACCAATAAAGGCAGCTTGGGCAGTAATAGGATGTGGGTCGGTGTTGGGATGTTACTGGAGTGACCCACCACGTTGACTGACCAGCTTTTGGTGGAAAATAGCTATTTCACATCTCCCACTGCCACTGTTTGAATTACGTGGCATAAAAATTGAAGAAGGCCATTCTGCTCCAACTTGTCCAAGTCCTGTTACAGTATGATTGGACACGTGCAAGAAACGTAAAAGAGTCTTTAGCTGCCTTCACTCTGAGACTTGTAACATTGGCCCATAATGGGAGCTGCGACTCAGGTTACTGCCCTGCCAAGCAGGTGGCTCCCAAAGCAGGCCTAGAGAATCACTGCACCTCTGTGCTGAGGCCTGTGGTTTGAACAGCGCCAGTTTGCTCGTGTAGGTAAAAGCGTCCATATACACCTGAGATCTTGCCAGACACCCTGAGTCAGAGGGAAGTTATGCAGTTATCCTGGTTTTAAAACTTTTTTATGGTTTAGCCATTCAGTTCTATCTACAAACCACCTGAGAATTTACGTAGGAGAAAGGCATGTCTGAGAAGAGCACAATAAAAACTGAGGTGTGAGAAGCTATTGTTCAGCCACTGCTAAAGAGACCTGATATGCTGTGAAGCTGCGAGGAGAAATTTTAACAGACTCTTTGTAATCCTGCGTCTGCCTGACACTGTTATGCAAGGCACTGTTCCGGGTGGCCAGGCCATTTTCATGAATCCAAGAGTATGTGTTTATGCTTGAAGCTCTTCATTTCATGAAATAGCTGATTTTGCAGCATTTTTAATGTTTGCAGTGATTAGACAGGAGTTTGCCTTTTGTGCTTGCAAGCAACAACTGGAATTGATCTGTCTGGGAGTCATCTGAAAGGAGTTTTTCGGGGATTTCTTCTACCAAATTACTTCGATCTTCTCCCACTGCTGCACAAACGGCAGATTTAATTTGCACCAGAGCTCTGCTGGGAAAAAGTGTGAAATGGAGAGAGTGAATCCATCTTTTTTCCAACTTGCTGAGGCTAAAGCCTTCTCCTGGGATTGCTCTGCCTTTGCTACAGGCCCTGCTGCCTTCCTTTGCTGGGGCTCTCCCTGGTATAGGTAGTGCTGCCTCTCAGAGAAGTTATCTGTGCTCTGTTGGCACCCGTATCGATTTATCGCAGTGCATTTTGAGCTTACTTCACATCTGAGACTTATAATTTTAGCTAGGAGAGAGAGGAAAGGCGTTCTAGAATCCAGTTTTATTGATCTTGTTTTTAAAAACGTCTGGATATTTGTGATCTGAAAAAGATATGAAAGGTCATAGTTATTCAAAATGATGTATTTTATTTTCCCTATTTATTGTGGCTGTACAACAGGCTAAATGTTAATATTTTTGCAGCAATATATGACAGCAATGTTGAAGCAAGCAGCACAACTGTTTGCATATTGTTCAATTATTTTTGGTGAATATAGGTCCCAATTAATTTCTAATTTACGATTTTCTGAAGAATTGGAATAAAAGATGCAGTTTTCTGAGCTTTCAAATGCAAATAATTTTTTAGAATGATATGAAAATATTTTATAGCTACTGGATTTATATATTCTGATATATTTATGATGATATTTGTGTCAAGGAAAATCTCTTTAATGTAAGAAAAATATCCTAATTTGCACAAGTAATTGAGATGGAATATATTGCTAAGTAGATGTAAACCAGATGGAACTCCATGTTTGGTCTTTCCATTACAAACTGAAAAAGAAATATTTTTTTGACAATATTTTAAGTTTCCTAAATTTTTGGGTAACAGTTCATAAAAGAATGTAGCTTTGACAGTGACTATATGCAGAAATGTGTCTTTGCTAATGTTTTCTAAAAATAAGTATATTCAGAATGCCAAAACAAAATGGATTGATTTGAAATTATGAAGTTAATTCATAAATTAGCAATGGATACGTACGTACTTTTTATAGTATGTGCTAGCCATTCTTGTTGGATATTGCAAAAGCTTTCCAGCCCAACATATTTAAATGGAGTGTAAATGACCTAATTCCTCAACTGTCTTCAGTCAGAAATTTTACATGGTATTTCTCTGGGAAATAGCAAAAGAAGTGACAGCAGTGCTTGACTTTTCACTAATATGTAACTATCTTCTCTTGCAACATGGCTTCATCTTAGTGGAATAATTGTCTATTTGTTTCAATGTATTTAAATTTGAATGCTGTGTATTCCTGAGCCCTTTTGGAGCATAACTGATGGACTGATTTTTCCCATTAGTGGCATCCTTGCTGTCTTCTACAATAAGATCTCACGTGTAGGATACCACATTTTTTCAGGTTTTGGGTCTATAAAGCTACATCTCCTTGGAGATCATGCTCTGTCCTAAGCCTGGAGTGTCCCTAGAGTCTTTGCTGCTGTAAGATCCCTTCTGGTAAGGCACCTTTCAATTTACACAAATCAAAAAGGTGGTTTCAGGAGTTGTTTGGCATCACCAATCCTTGCTGGCTGACCCACAACTACCCCACTCTGATGTACCTCGGTGCGTCTTGGCAATTGTCTTGAGCAGAACCGTCACTCAGCACTAGCTCATTTTCAAGGTGAATTCACGACCTGGCAGACTTATTTCAATGTGGTGACTGGATCATAAACCAAAGGTCATGTTCAAAGTTAATACACAGTAAAAATCTTTGCACAATAAAAGATAAGGCACTATCTTGAACAAATATATCCAGTTCACTGCAGTTTTCCCACATGCAAACAAAATTGTTTCAAGTGGGAAAGCTGATATGCAGGAGGAAACAAGCTAAAGATTTCTGATTTCCAGTCACTTACTTTAGCAACTAGAATAAATTACCCTCTAATAAATTGAGATGCATATTGACTGATAAGCTGTGAGTGATTTTTATCACTTGCGCAGCATAAAGCAGACACTGATGCTTAAGTTGGGTTTATGACTGTTGTGCTTTGTCAGCATGGAACAAAGAATCCCAAATAAAGGGCCTGCTGGCCTCATCTATTTGTGGAGTTGATTGCTCAATATAAAGCACTGCAAATTAGGTATAACTAATTTAATCTGTTTAATGTAGGAAAAAGGATAAGATGACAGCCACTATGTCTGCCTCCTTTTCCTTGCAGTGATGTTTCATATCAGATGCTTCTTAGTTAACAAATACATAGTACTCCTTGAAGAAACTAATGTGTGTAATTCTTTTTATGGTGAATTGCTGCAGCTCCAAATAAATATGAGATCCTCCATCAGTTTTACAGTAAGATCTGAGTCACTCTGAATTCTCATTCTTCCAGCAGCATATACCTAGGCTTCACCTAAAAAAAAAAGCACCAGCATTTTGCTGCCCAGTGTTACAAAATCATGGGTAGTGCTGAAGTGGTTGTTTTCATGGTGAGAAAAATCTGCCATCATTAAGCACAAAATAAAATTATCTACAGCACATGTTCATGTTTCATTGCCAGCACACGATGGAGACATCATTAAAAGAAGTCAACACTGCACCCATTAAACTGGAGGACATGAAACAGTCCTTCAGTGGATGCTCTGGGAGATAGCATGGAGCTTTCCTGAGGGAATTTTAACTGAAGGCTCATCTAACTGTCTCAGAAACATAGAACCATTTGAAAGCAGTTATCCTGTGTACTCCGAGGCTGAATTTGTTTTGACGCTTGCAAAGTGATAACAGCCTATTGCTTTATGATATACCAGTTAATGAAAAGATACATATTGTTGATTTGACTGATGCTTCTACAGGGGTTGTCTGCCATTTTTATAAATAAAAGTAAGTTGGTCTACATGTTGTGCTTAAAAGATTTCCACTGAAGGGGAATATATGTAAAACTGCTGAAGGTGGTAAATTTGCTTGCAGTTTATCTGGCTTTTTTAAAAGGATGAAACCATAATTTTGTAACAATTTTGGAAACAGTTTTATTACGGCATATTCTCGTGTTTATGAGGGAGAATATACTTGGAGGTACTAGACACAGCATAACGAAGTATTTAATAGATATGATTTATTTTACATTGTTTCAAGCTAAGGCCTGTCTCCATTGATGAGTTTACAGGGTTGTGGCACATTGTTAGAGAGACTCTGGCTTCAGCTGTGTGTAGGATGTGGAGCCTGATTCTGAAATATTCATTTCTGAGGTCAGTGAGATTATAGTTTGCATCCAGCTGTTGGTTTTACTTAGGGGAAACAGGACTCACTACCAGGAGCTTGAGGACACTGAGTCTACCAGGATGTAATTTATTCACTCTTGATATCTCTGTGTATTCCTTTTACAGTTTAGATAGTCAGAAACATCCTCTACAGACTTTTAAAAACCAGAAGATTGCTATATTTTATAATAGCTCCTAATGCTGTAAATAATGATGTAGTTGGGTATTGAAACAATATATGGTTAGCTGAAGGGAGGATTTTTGGTTCACGTCCAGGAGTATCAGCACAGGATTATTTTTCCTTTTTGCTTAATTTTCTATTTTGCTGCTAAGAAATCCTCCATGTCTCCAAGGAAGTGGACATTGCCCTCATGTCCTTCTAATAGTAACAGGGCAGAAGATTCTTGTTGCTGTGTAGGGCAGAGCTAATGTACCTAAAATCTGATCCTTGTAACCCATCCAAGCAATTAAGCTGGACAATGAGGAGTTGTAGGAAGAGTCTTCTGGAGTGCAGACTCCAAGTAGTTTCACTTTATATGGTGAATATTTCAGCCGTTGAAATAATTAGAAATTTTGTCATTGAATCATGTTGGACTAAAAGATTCCAGCAGCTGTCATTCCATGATAACACAAACACATTTAGCACAAATCACTAAATCTATCCCTCTCTAGAGCTTTACTTGAAAGACAGTGTTTCACCCATTTTATCTGTAGCTGGTTGTTCTTTCGACTTGTTTCAGTTTTCATTTGTGTGGACTTAGGCTCAATACTGGGGGGGAGCATGTGGGTACAGAAGCACTGCATTAGAAGCTGATGACTTCCCACCCTGATCCGTGCAGCCTAGAATGGGATGCCCACGCACCCAGAAGATGGGCCGGTGCATCACATGTATCTGCTCCCAGTTGCACACTCATTTCTGGCTCTGCCAATGACCTTGCTCGTCTCCATGTTGAGGAACACCCATGCTCTGCTTTGGTGGTCTCGAGACGCTGCCCTGGGGAGGGGAGTGTGAGGCGGAGGCTGACAAGGTTCTCCCGGTCATGTATCCCTGTAGCATATGAGATATCAGTGCACAGTGAGAAGGCCCCAAAGCCTCCAGAAAGTGAGCAGTGTGTGCCAGCTAGCCCCACCCCTCATGATTCTGCGTGGCTTGAGGCTGTTGATGTACAGAGAGACCAGGATGAACGAGGTGCAGCTGCTCCTGCTGCAGTAGCAAAGTGCAATGAGGTGACTCCAAGCCACTGAAGGATTCCCCAATAAGGAGAGTTGAGTCAGGAGAACATCTACCCTATGGCCTTGTAGCCCATAATAGGTGGTTTGGTGTTTTTGTTTTTGGAGGATGGTGGCCTTTGTGATGCTTATGAAGTAAGTTAAACTATGTTATGCATATGAAAGCTAAGTCCATTCAAAGAGGCTTGCAGGAACCTAGCCAAAAAGGACTATTTTCAGAGGCACATCATAAACCTCATCTTATACAGTCTCAATATATTTTCACATTCGTACCATTATAAGCAGCCATCCATTTTTTTTAACCAACTATTGTAATTTTTTCACAGGTGCATTATCTTTATGCTGCTTTATCTTCTCTATTAAAGACAAAGCTATAAAAATGAAAGGATACAGGCTCTTTAGGAAGGACAGGCAGGGGAGAAGAGGAGGGGGGTCGCTGTCTGTGTCAGTCACCAGCTGGAGTGCCTGGAGCTCTGCCTGGGGATGGGTGAGGAGCTGACCGAGAGCTTGTGGGTCAGGATTAAATGGCAGGCAGGGACAGGAGACCTTATAGTGGGGGTCTGCTACATGCCACGCTGCCAGGGAGACCGAGTGGATGAGGCCCTCTGTAGACAGATAAGAACAGCCTCACGTTCACAAGCCATGTCCCTCATGGGGGACTTCAACCACCCTGATATCTGTTGGAGGGACAACACAGCAGGGCATGAGCAATCCAAGAGGTTCCTGGAATGCACTGATGACAACTTCCCCATCCAAGTGACAGAGTAGGCAATGAGGAGAGGTGCTGTGCTGGATCTTGTTCTCACTAACAAGGAGGGACCAGTGGGGACTGTGAAGCTTGAGGTCAACCTTGGCTGCAGTTACCACAAAATGGTGGAGTTCAAGGTCCTTAGGGCATTGAGGAGGGCACACAGCAAGCTCGCTACCCTGGACTTCAGGCTTTGGCCTCTTCAGGGATCTGCTCGGCAGAGTGCTGTGGGATAACGCCCTGGAGGGAAGAGGGGCCCTAGAAAGCTGGTTGATATTCAAGGATCATCGTCTCCCCCAAGCTCAGGAGCGATGAATCCTGACAAAGAGGAGGTCGGGTAAGATCAGGAGGCTGCATGGGTGGACAAGGAGCTCCTGGATGAGCTCAAACACAAAAAGGAAGCCTCAGTGTATACAATAATAATTCAGCATGGCTGTATGGCATGGCAAGTACGTGATGTTGGCTTTGGAATGCTTGTCAGTAGACTGCAAAATTGTTCTTCCCTTTTGTGGTATGCAGCTATGTATAAATATATGGTCCCTTGGTTTAGGATAAAATGATATGAGAAAATCTGCAGAATGAGGAGAAAAAGATTTTTCAGTCTTTTTGGTCCAGTGATCATTGAAGTAATCAGGAAAACACAGAGGATTAGATTGATAGAAGTTAGAATATATTTTTTTTTTTTCCATAATGTGTGTTGTCTCACAGGAAACTTGAAAAAACTCAAAATCACATGATGGGAGTGGGAGGGAAGGATGAGACAACTCTTCTGAGAAGGCCAGATTTTGAAGATCCAGTCATACAGAGGATATTCATGTGAGTTATGGGTTTCTTATTCATCAACTCTGAAGCTGTGGGTTTTTTCCACCTTGAAAGTGTTGTCATGAAGATTAACAGTGCATAACAGACCGGGAGAATAATAAACAGTTTAAAAAGTGGGCAATGAGTTGTCTAAGATGTGTAGACATGCAAATGATTATCTGTAAGAAAAGGGTCACAGAAAAACTCTTTCTGTTCCAGGCAAATAAAGGTATAATTTTCTGCATTGTTACATTCATTAGGTGGAGTCAAATTTTGTGACAAGGAATTAGGAGAAACAAAAGACTTCCTGTAATATTATGTCAAAAGGCTTATTGTGATTCAGAAGAAGAGTTTAGATGTCACTCTGGCTTATGACATGTTATTGTCTTTTCCTTTTGGTGAAATACAACTGTGGGATGTAGTTATTGCGTTAGTAATGTACCTTGTCCTGTGGTCATCTTTTTCCCTTGAAATATCTTATGTGAGCTAAAATATCCTGTGGTAGTAATGACCCATTGCAGTAATAAAATTGTCAGGCCAGGTACATGATTGACCACTTCGTATTGTTGTAACTGTCTCTTTCATATCATATTAGTCTGACTTTATTACTGTTGTGCATCATGTTTATGGGGACACCATAAAATTTGGAGGCAGTAGCAGTGTATTTACCTTCCCCCCCATTCATCAGTGGGGGGCTGTTTTTCCCTACTGTTCCAATGTTGTAATTCATTGAACAAGAAGTTCTTGTATTATTATTTGAATGTTATTTGAACAGAGATAGGATTTAGCCAGAAATACAGACCTAATGTTTATGAAACAGATTTTTAGGCTCTGGACCCAACTTCTTTCTAAGAGGTGTTTGTCTGCTTGGTAGAAAACAAAGCAGTTTCAGCTAGAGGACTAGTCTCCTCCATGATTGAGTGACTGTTCCTCTGAAGGTGAAGGTATTGTAAGGACTGGACTTCAGGCAAAGACATGAATCAAAGTCCTCCTTTCCAGGTGAGCTTCCTTGTTGCCATGCATGTCCCTCAGTCCATGCTGCTGGAGTGGTCTGCGTGGCACGGCTTACTTGCATATACACACAGCAAGAAGGATGCCACAGCCTACTTTCTGGGGTGTGTGAGCTTCCCTCCTGGTGGTAGAAACTGTTTCATTATGCACTGCTCAATTTTGCATCAACAGAAGTGTTGATCTTCTTGGCTGGGAAACCTTCTTATCACATAGCTAAGCCATTCTTCTACAGAAATGGCTATTCTACGTCTACAGAAAAAGACATGAAATCCAAGTCTTCCACAACATGCATAAGTGTGCTAGCCACTGACTGGGAGGGGTAAAGTCACCTGCTGCTTTCACTCTGTTTTTGTTTCCCCTGTCCAAAGTCTTGAACCAAGTTTAACACAGATTTTCAAATAGTTTTGTGCTGATAAAACCCATGTTTGTGGCAGACTACTTTCACCGAAAAAAATTTACTTGGATCTAATCTCTAGGATGTAAGGCCGTGCAGAATAGCCTGCATGCAACAGAAGGCTGTGGTACTGCAGGTCAGGATATGCAAAGTTAATGTTGGTAATGAAAATGCCATCTCTGATGCAGTTTTCTTAGAGCTTTTCAAGTTGGTAAATTAGTTAGTTGTTAGTAACTACATTGCATTATAAAAAGAAATTGCTTATATAATTTTATAGTCATCAAGCTAGAGAACAACTTCATTTTGAGCTCTGTTGCTGATCCTCTACTCTTGTTTTCAGTCTGCATGAAGTATCTGAAAAGCTGCTCTGTTGCTCTTTGGGGACTGGCTGCACTTCTCTATCACATGGGAAAATTCAAAATCACTAATAATAAATAAAACCTGTATAGTATGAAGCTCAGTAACAGCATGAAGAGAGAGCAGGAGCATCTGCACTGTAGTTCCCAGTACTCATGGGTGGGCTTATTTTCTCAGGCACAGTGTCACCCTTTGCCAGCCCAGCAAACAATATTTGTGCCCACAGCTAAGGTTCACTACTCAAGTGATATGACCGTTTGCTTTTATATATGAGCATGTACTTTCTGTTGCTCAAAACATTCCCAAATGCTTCGGGATTTGTAGGGAAACTTCATGTCTTTTTTTTTTTTTTTTCTTCTCAAATGACTAGTAGCTTTGTGCTGTGTCCCAAGGAAAAGACTGTAAAAAATAATTTGTTTTGGATAATTACAACCATTTATTGGATTTGTGATTAATGGTAAAATGAGATGGGAGAAGGATGTACCTAAAAAAAGAAAGTAGGAGGTGGTGTACCTTAGGAGAAAAACATACTTGCTTAATTAAAAGTGTGTCTTAAATCGAAAAAGCTCTACAGAGCTTGTCAGGGACCAGAAGGTGACTTTGGGTCTGGAAGATACAGCTGGTAGTATAGTTAGACATTCATAAATCTGCTGCTCCTATACTTGAAGTATTTTTGGAAGTAAATTAAAGGATTTTGGTTCCTATGTCTGATTTTAGTAGGCATAGCAACTTTCTGGAGTATTCTAAGTAGAGTTTTGATGAAGATGACTGTTATTTCCCTCCTTTCTCCCATAAGTCTTTGTTGCGATCTTTTGTGCTGTTATTTTGACGTCAATAGGAAGCTATGCCTTAGTACTGCTTCCTGTATATTGTAATCTTTTCCCTTTTTGTTCTAAATCCTCCCTGTGGTTTTAGTTATATGCACAGCTGAAGTGCTTTTTGAAAAGCTACAGGTCCATATTTATGTCAGTGCCAGCTTTAAAGAGTTCTCCAAGTTTTTTAAAAAAAATTATTTGGGAGTCATTTTCTCCTTAGTTTGCTTTTGTGTTTCTCCAGTTGCATCACCCACTGAGTTAAGTATATGTGATTGCAGGGAGTGAATGCTCACTCCCTACTGAATGTGAAGCTGCGCAGCCGGACGGCCCTTCCTTCCCATCACAGCTGGTTTCCAGTAGAGTTAGTTTGTAGCCTTTGACCCTGAGTGGTGAAGGAGTGTGTAAAAGTGGTTGGGAAATGAATATTTTCAATACCCTGAAGAGACGGTACAAACTGTACGTACTGGGGGAATGTTTCACCGTGGTGCCTCATGAAAGCAGTAGGTTCCTATAAGGAAGGTATCCCTTGGATTTATACCTCTTGCCTATGTGTGTGGAGTTTTGGTAGCATCGCTGGAGAAGAAATCTGTGTTGGGAGCTGCCTGATGGTGACTCCCACTGGAGACGCAGGACTGTCTTAGCAGAAAACCTCCTCTCCCTCTAAACGAAATAAACTATTTTTAGGGAATTGTAGTATTGGTTTGGTTGCTGAAGGTAAGTCAAGCTCAGGAGGGAAATATCTTCTATCCCAAGGCCCTCTTTTTTTTTTTTTCCCTTGGTCCCAAAGACAGTGGACCCCACTTTCCTGTATGTACTGGTAAGAAGGAAGGGAAAAGTCCACAAAATAAATTATTTGTATCTGTATTGCTTCTGGTAGGTTTTAATAAAAGAAATGGTGACCAATCCTGCATGTAACTTTTCCAGCCTCCAAACGTTAACTGTCTCTTTATAACTAGATGGGAATTTATTAATGTAAGTCCCTCAAGGGAGTAAATTTAATAGAAGTGTTAACTATTATCTGTAGCACATTAGGAAGAATTCTCCAGGTGCTGCAATCTCTAACCATTACAACATTTTTTGGAATTCCTTTAAGTTGTTCATATGACATGTTCTTTATTATCAGAGTCTGATTGGGTGAGTTTAGGTGAGTCAGAGCTGGGATTTTTAGAACAGCAACAATACAGGTTCCTCAGATGACCTCTTTTGCCTTGTTGAAGTTGAAAGAGAAAAAGCAAAGCGAACTTAGATGATTTTGAGGGCTGTCAGAAGATAAATGAATAATTTAAATTCAGTTGAGTTGAAATCATTACTATGTCGTGTTATCATTACACAATTAGTTTGTTGTCAGTTCATTGCATTTTGATAGTGATGTATTTAGTTGCAGCTCTAGAGATAAAGTCACAAGAGTGACTTTAAGGAAGTGGATTTCTTTTCATAGAGTTGCAGAATCACTGAATAATTTAATTTGGAAGGGACCTTGGGTGATTATTTCATCTCACCTCATGCTTACAACAGGGCTACCTTCAGTATTAGATTCGGTAGTTCCTGGCTATGTCCTGTTAAGTTTTGAGCATCTCCAAGTATGGAGATGCCACAGCCTCTCTGGGCACCTTTCACACTGTTTGAGCAATCCATGAAAAAATGTATTTCCTAATAACTAATCAGAATTTTCCTCACTTCAGCTTCTGCCTGTTTCCTTTTGTCCTGTCTGAAAAAAACCTGCTTCCTCCCTTCCCGGTGCAGGATTTTACCTGCCCCTTAGAATGAGAGAAGACCAGTTCTTAGAAGCGAGAATGACCAGTGGTGAGTGCTTCTCAACTCTAGACCTGTTCCAGTATTGACAGCTTTATATCATGGGACTTAATCCAGCTGAACCGGCCCATTTTAATGAGGGTTAAACTCCTTGAACTTCCGAATTGTTAAAAAATTAAAACTTCAAGAGAATAATGGTTCATCTCCACAATTCAACAATGCTTGCAAAATAGAAAGGAAGAGAATCCTCAGATCCCTCGCAGTCGCCCTTTATTTTGGCATGTATTGTTTTACATCTCTGATCTTCAGAGCAGGGCAGCTGGCTAGCTGCCTTGCCTCTAGCTACCCTGGATTCTACAGGTACAAGGAAACAAGTAAAATTCTACTGTGGTACCTGGAAAGAGACTTCCAGGTCTGTGGACAAGCTGCCTTTAAATCTTTTTCTTCCCACATCTTAAAAAAATGAATGCAAACCCTGAAGTTTGTGGATTAAAAATCAGAAGCTACATAAAAAGACAGGAGGGACAATAATGACCCCACCCACACCCGAATTTAACAACTCGAAAATTGAAAGAACCATACTGCACAAGGCTGTTGTAGCACATCAGGGACTAATCTGTTTCTGTGTCCAAGGTAGCTGGGATGAGAGAGACATTTTGAGAAGAATATTAGGAAAAATTTTAGAGAAATAATGAAGGTGAGGAAGCTGATGTGTTTGCATGAAGAGACCGTCCATCCCAGAAAGTCTGTCAGGGCTGCTTTTGCTTTGTGGGACATGGAAATGAGTAAAGCAGATTGCTGAGGTCCATAGCACCCCTAACTAGGAACTGTAAAGGATGCTTGCTCTCTCTCTTCTTCCCTCTCCCTCTCTATCATCTCTTATTTTTTTTTTTTTTTTGACTGAGACACTGAAAAAATGCAGCAGTTGTCATAACTGGATGATTTCTTTAGACTTGACTAAAGAGCTCAAGCCATCTGTGATCCCATCAGGGGAGTAATGGGCAAGAGAGTACTATTTTATTGTGTATAGTCAATTTAAAAAATTCATCGCAAAAAGAGAAATATGTATTTTCTTACAGTTTCTCCCTGGCAGAAGCAGGCTATTATTTTTTCATGTTCTACAGATTATTTTTTTTTAGAAGAATATAGCAAGGAGACAAGAGCTCTTTTAAAATTATTCGCCAGAAATCCTTTTTCATCTGAATGAGTAGCAATCATTCGCAGTCCTGGGCATAATAAAATGATACAACAAGGTTTGAAACAGGGATGGGAAGTTATGAGGACAGAGATAACGGCTCAGATCTAAGGGACAATGGAGATGGACTGGCAGATGAACAAAAATTTTTGCAAACAGACATATAGCTGCTTCTCTGAGTCCTAGGTGAATTGACACCTCTGGAAATGGAGGGATCTGCTGAGAAGATGGAGCTTCGTGTTATCTCTATCCTGTGACCAACTGAGCTATGTCATACAAACAAATGTTTGTGCATGTGAGTGTCACAAGTAACAGTGGTTGCATATAAACGAATTAACTTCTCTGCACAATGAAGAGCAAATCAACCTGGAAATGCTTAACTTTGGCACACGGTGATCCAGATGATACCTGTAGTAGGCATTAGAGGATTGATAAATTGCTGCGGTTTCTGTGCTCTGCCCATTTATCTGAATGGTGAAATCCAGAGATGGATGAGCTTGAAAGGGCTTTTCTCATCACTTTTCTTATATCACAGCCCAGAGAAACTTAACAGGCTCCTTTATTTTGAAGATTGTTTTTGCATGTGACCTCGTAACACAATAATTTTTAATATCTTTTTTAATGTAGCCACAAGCTCTGATTAGAAACTACCTGGCCTGTATGCAGGCACTAAGGCTGTAGAAATAAGAATGAGAGTACTGTAAGTTTCTAAAGTATGTCAGTGTTTTAGAGTGCTTGTTTTTGTGTTGTTGGATAGATATTTGTGACACTTCCAAAGGCATAGCATGTAAGTTTCCTGTATTGGTATAACTTGGTCAAGACTTTGAACTTGGACTAGCAGCTTGAAGACTGAACAACTTATTAATCTTTTTATTTATTTTTCCTAAATAGATTACATTGATTTTGAGTGTCCAGTTCGAAATTTCTGCCTGTGAAATGTTTGTCTTCATTAAAACTTTACTAAATAGGGATTCATTGTAAGTATTGCCTGTGTGGCTCATGCTGTCAAAGCACCAAGCTGGGGACAAAAGCAGGTGGTAAAAACATAAAGTAAAATGATGGGGCACAGGAAGGAGCTTTGGATGCAGCCTCTTTCTTGGATGAAGAAATTACTTTAAGTAAATTCAAATTCTGGAAGGGTGGGGTTTATAGAGAAAAAATAGGCTTAGTTTTGGACAATATTATAACTAGCTTTCCTAGGATTTGGTAAGAAGTTGTGTGTGTGCTGCTTTCAATTTTCCAGCTTTGAGCAGAGTGACGCTGTGCTCTTCAGGGCTCGGCCCATTGCCATGGATTCTAATCAAGGTTTCAATGCTGATTTTTGTATGCTTGCATTTCAAGGAAGGATAAACGAGACTAGCCTCTACGAAAACCTCATGTCTCTTGCTTTTATTGGGAGGATTTGCTCCAAAGGAAAGCAAGATAAAGGCCTTTTGGCTAGTTTTGCCTAAAATAAATGGTCTCCCCTCTCTACTTTTATTTTGGCTAAAAAATCAGAGTGCTGAAAACTTCCCTTGATCAAGCATCTGTATTACTATTTCATGTTTAATAACAGTACTATTTCTTATTTGGAACAGGACATTTTTTACATTAACTTTTTTGTACACAACTGTCTCTTTTCAATTTACTTTTTAGTTACATTGGATTGTACTAGTAATAACTTCCCTGTCTCTGCTATGTGTGCCAAACCCTTCAGAGTATGTCAATGAGTTAAAGAACTTGTTGCAGAGTGTGTTGTACTAATTCAAATTAGATATTCATTTAGTATGATGAAGGACGTAAATTTATGCTGAGTCCCGTACTTCAACAGGGCAGAAATTGTAATTTGGTGCTGTTGCCCCTCTCCATACACACAGCCTATCTTCACTGAATAGCTGAATTTGGGCAAAACAGTTGTTTCATGTTTCCCAGAATGGATTCTGTACAACCACAGCTGTAGAAATGTGATTGTAAAAACTCATCTCCTTTTTGCCTGTACCTACTGATTTAGTATTCATGGATAAGCACATATTTAGACATTGAGATACCATGTTATATAATTTTTTACTGCTTAAATAGGTGAACACTGCTACCTATACGCTACAGAAGACAGTGTGTTGATTTAAGTGGGCGTCTTAGATTGAAGGCTTCTCTCTGGGAGGATGTCAGTCCATCTCCCCAGGTGAGTCTATCTGTGGGAGAGGGAAGAGTTTGTTTTTCTGCATCTCTCATCTTGTCTGTATCTATTTTTAAACAGATGGAGTTGCACGTTCTGGCTGTGGCACACAATCTGCAGTGACTTCTTGTTCCTGCAAAATGGCTAATTAAGTGAGAGATAACTCAGGCAGGCATGATTTATGCCACGTGAACACGGCTCAGACTTCAGAAAATACCAGTGGATTCTATTCCCAAACTGTCAAGTTATCAAGTTGTTCTCATTTTGCTAGGCTTCATCGGCGATCATTAGCTTCATGGTCTGGCTGAAATTCTTTCATTTTGGCGGAGTGTGAAATCAGTCTCTGCTTCTCATTTTCGCTCTGACTCCTGGCATTGGTGGCAGTCTGACTCAATATAGGCTGATGATTGATAGCAGCAGAGAAGTGGAGCTCAACAGCTGAATATACAGTCCTGTGCTGCAGAAAATACTATGTTCCATCATAAACATTTCTAGTCTCAGTCTCAAAATCTAGAAGGCACTGGGGGAACTGGGAAAGCCCTGCCTGCCTGCTAGGAGCCTACTACGGTTCAGTTACGTTGCATCTGTTGAGCTACTTTCCAAGTTAAGTGACTTAAGGAAAAAAGTCTGTCTTTTTAAACTCTACCCTCCCTTAGTCAGGACAGTTTTATATTATGTTGTACCATAGGGAGAGGTAAGCTTACGGATTTACATACATGCAAGAAAAGGTGTCTGTAAAAACTCCCATGCTAAACGTCTGAGCTTTCTCTGTCTGGAGGTACAGATAAATGCTTTCCTTGCTGTCTTCTCCTGCCTCTTCTCCCTTTTGATAAAAGGCTGTGTCCTTTAACTGATACAATTTATCTCACTAAGGAGAAAAAGGCAGTGAGCTAAAAGGGCAAGTGAAGACAAATGTGGAATGCTGTGTTGTACGACCGGACACGTGGTGTACTGCTCACCAAGAGGTGTGCAGAGGGGAAGGACAGTACCAGGTTGTCGTGCATGTATCTAAAGCACAATCAAATATAGCATTGTGTGCACACGAAAACCAAGGCTATGCAGGCCCAAAAAGCATGAAGTCTAATTAGGTAGCTGTTTATGTGAAATACTGGTGAGTTTGAGAGTGTTTCTGATGAACTGGAGTACAGAATGCTCGCAGTCCGTTGATCAAAGGTCTACACAAGATGCTCACAGTATTTAACAAGAAGGAGGTAGAGATGGGGAAGTTTCCTAAAGAAGTAACGTGAAGAGCTTACGTTGTACAGCTAAGGATCTTGAGTATACCCAGGGCAAGGAAAAAGCGATGAACCAACTAAAAAATATTGATGGGAGATTTTGTTAGAGACACCCTTCATTTTTCTACTGGTTATGGCATAGAAAGAAGTAATTAAATGTATATAAAGGGAAATTCAGGGCTTGTTTTGGGCTATTTGAGCCAGCATGTGCTCTTTGAGCACCCTTGATACGGGTAGCCACCATCTCCATTTGCAGCCTGTGACTTTAGTGGTATTTACCAACTTAAATATTTTTCATGTGTACTGATAGTTTTTTTTCCAAGCAGCAGGCAGTGACTAGACACAGGATAATGGCTTGTATGCTCACTTACACTTTAAAATGCTTTTTTAAGCTATTTTTGGCCACATGCAAGTGCCTGGCAGGTGAAGTGTGTACTGCCAGTGATTGCTGGGGCTTTGCACAAGCAGCTTCTGGGACGGGTGAGTGTGCAGCACTTTCTGTGCTAAGCTACATGCATTCCTAAGGCTTTTCCTAGCAACAATAAGCAATGCAACCAGTATTATTGCGATTTATGAGATAAGCTGGAAACCCTCATGTGAGTTACAGCCTTGATGGCTGAATTGCGAATGTAATTATTTTTCTATACATAAATATGCAGTGCTGTTCCAATCAGTTATGCTACTTCCGAAGCCTTGGGAATAAAGAAGCATTTTGCTGCTGAATAACATATACGTGAAGCCTTGAATATCTCAGCTGAAATGGTAAAAGAAATCTCATGCCGGTAGTCCTCAGAAATGAGCTAGATGGATTTCTGCTTTGGGTATTCTCCTGCATGCTCTCAAACAGAAAGCAGATGGATAATGTGGTGGGTGAAAGGACAACATTAAGCACCTATATTTTAAACAATAAGAGATCTTTTTTTTTTTTTTTTTCTTTACAGTCAGCTATTGTGTACTTCTCATTTCATTATTCATATCAGGCTTCAGGAGAAAGTTGGTTTTGTGTGAAGAGCTTTTTTTAAAGGTGTTGCTATGAATTTCTTAAGAAAACTTTGGAACAAATTTCTATAAAGAAGAGCCTTTATTGAATTATAGGATATATGCTAGAGCATTATAGATAGTTATCATTCCCAATGAATTTTAATTTCAAAGCCTCACATTTACTATAAAATCTTGAAAAATGCAAAGAGCTTTGGTTATATTGAACTGCTGCCCACTAGACTGTTTAAGGTGTGTAAGGTTTCACACTTTTCTGTCTTCTGCTGCTGGCACCACAAGAATCAATTAATCAGCTTTTAAGCAGTAACACTGCAAGTCACCTTGCTGTTTTCAATCCATTTCATAAACCTCCATCAAATTTCTCTGGCATATCCTTAGCTTGAATATGGGACCACAGAGACATTTAAATCTTCATCTATCATTGTAGACAGCTGTCTTAATTGAATCACCTGGTGGTAGCATGAAAAATTTGGCATTTTTCTTTGCTGTTTGGGTGACTACTTCCCTGCTGTTGTTGTTTGTGATAGTTGAATCTCTTCCAAAGTTTCAGTATGAGCAAACTCTCTTCTGTTGCAGCAGGTTATCAAGGCTCAGAAGAAGGACTGTGGTCTCTTTTTAGTCTGTGTGTAAACCAGCTGAATAATTTAAAACAGAACCCTGAGGAAATATTAGAGACACTGCAGAGCCAAAGGAGACCGGGAAGTCTGCCAGGATGGGGGGCAGCTCCAACTCCTCACCCGAGTTCAACCTCTTATGACTTGGTTTAATGTCTGATGGCATAGATAATGTCCCTGGAACTTGGAATCATATTTATCCCAATGAATTTCATGCATTTAACTGAGGCATCTAATCACTACAACAGTCAAGGGAGGGGTGACTGAGTACATTTAGAGGAGCAGTTCAGACAGTTCAGATCTGAAATTGTTCTGTCCCTCTAAAATGTCAGAGAGAACATAAAACAGTAACGATTCCAGCACTTCAGGTAAGTCTCTAAAGGCAGCAGTCAGGCACGATCCATCTAACTTGCCAAAGCCCTCGTGACTGACTGAATTTCTTTTATTTAAACAGAAAATATGTCCACCCTTAATCTTATCCATAAGGTTAACCATAGGTTTTCTTTGGATCGTTTGATTTTAAATTTATATCATCAAATACATCTGCTTCACAAACCTCTTCTAGCATCAGTTTTTGTTTTGTAGGTTCCCCTCCCCCCAAGTAAGCTAGCTATCTCGTTGCTCCCTCTCTAAAGTGCTTTACCTCTGCTGCTATTCTCTGCTGAGTCTACCCCAACTCATCTTATCCATCTCTTGCAGGCACCAAACTCAGTTTCCCATGTTCAGTCACCCGGCTTATTCATTCTCATTTTCATGATTGCTGCTTCACTCCTGTGTGGTGGTATGGGTCATGCAGCAAGGGTCCTGCAGTGCTTCTTCCTGCTCCTCTGTGTTCATCATCCACTGTGATATTCTGACCTCCCATGTCTCTTCTCTTGTCCAGAGCTGTTATACAGCCTCTTGCTGTGTCTTTGATTATTCAGACCCGGGTAAAGTCCCGATTCAAAGTCTCTGAACTGAGTGGCAGAGCTCCTATTAAGTGCGAGTGATGCAGAATTACAGGCCAGCCATCAATAAATGCCAGTATGGCCAAAATGTCATGCTTTTCCCCTCCGTACCAGCCTATAAATGTGGTGATGTGTTTTAGACTATCAATCATCTGTAATCAAGAAAATGGAAGCAACTGGCTCCCTAAATGCAGGGTTGGAAAAATATTACTAGAGAGCTGGGCCAAATGAGATATCCCTCAAAAGGTAATGAAAGATTTTAGCTTCTGCTGCAACAAGATGTAACAGAAAAATCCTTTTCAAGAATAAAAGGTCTTTGCTTTGTGGTAGCTGAATTTTGTGTGTATGTGTTTTATGGCAATTTTCTCATAGGAGTAGCTAGAAAACAACATTTCACCAGAAAAAAAAAAAAAAAAAAAAAAAAAAAAAAAAAAAAGGGGGGTTGGATTTTGAATGCTGTATATATCTGTGATGTCCTGATGTTGTGTAGCTTCATGTAGTTTAGTCAGTCTGTAGAGACATCTGCATTTGTAGAAATTGTGTCCTTTCAGATAGGAATGACACAGTCAGTAGTTTGACTGTTAATGGGCTAGAGCAGGAATTTTATTTTCTGCACGACTCAGGGCAAAAAAAAGAAAATGTTTTGTATTAGCTTTTAAACTCCATCCTCCTTGCCCCCTTGCCAAACTTGCTCTTCCCTAGTGGAAGTGGTGTGGCAGTAAAATTGTGGGGGAGCTTATTAAATCTGCACATTTAATGCCTCAATTTAAACCTTGGATAATAAAGGACCATCTTTTAATTTAAGCTGTGGATTTACCATCTGCACAAATTGGAATTTTTTTCCCTTTCTGTATTACCTGAAAACCAGCATTACTAAGGATAATTTGTCAAGCATTGGCTTCTACATGACTGCCTACATTCATAGTTAGGTCAATGTACACACGAGTTCAGAAATGGAGACAGACACCTGGACACTGCTCTTCCTTAGGCCATTAAGTCAGGTAAGCACTCCTCAAGCAATACTTTATTTCTATTTTTTTAATTTTCTCCTGCTTATAATATCTGACCCTTTCTTCTTTCTGGCATGAAAAGCAGTAACGCAGCATCTGAAGTTCTGAGCTAGGACAGTATTTGGATGCATCTTCTCAGTTTGAAGGCAGGTTATCGGCTGTAACCAAGCCCACGGTTGGTGCTGTTGTGGCTCGCTTGCCTGCTTTCAAAGGTGGGTGGGTCAGAGTGGGGAGGTGTGCCAAAAGTCCCGCTTCCCACAGCACTGATTTGGCCCTCGTTGGCTGTCCTTCTGCTAATTCTAAGGTGCTTTGTGACTATGCCCCAAAGCTTTATGCTCCCTCATACTGTGGAGTCCCATTAACGTAAAAGAAAATGAAATCTGATCAGTCTAGTGAGTGAATTTCCATTGCACAGATTCCAGTTAGCCAGAGTTATCTGTGGTATGCCATTCACATGGAGAACATTTTTAGGGATGCTCTTAAATGGTATTACTTGCTTTGGAAGCATAAGATAATTGTAATCGGGAAACAAAATAACATGTTCTGTTTGGGTAGTTAGATTAAAAGGCTTGCATATCCAATGTTAAAGAATGTTGGGAAAACCAAAACAAAACCTCTTTACTCTGGAATAATGAACTAATCTCAGATGACAATTCCTAAAGGAAAATTGCGAACACAGGAGGAATCCCATATCCCAGTCACTCAGGAAATAGTTAAGTTTCCTACCCTAATAAATTTTTCCTGCAGGAAAAAGGTCAAAATGAGATAGTCCCATGAGCTAGGCCCTCTTTCCACCACTCCTTTTCCTAATAATCCTTGAAGCATTCGGCCAGTTGAGGAGAGGTGCCGAAATCAGTGCTGCTGCCAGAGAAGCGGTTCAAGCATGTGTGGCTGGTAGCAAGCCAAATAAAATAACAGCTACTGGCTTGCATGTAATGGGAGAGCTGAGCAAGCTCCTCAAGGAGGACGGTATCCATGGGTCTACCCATCAGCCATGGACAGGTGAGACCAATATTCTTGATTACTGTCATAATTTCCTCAGATATGAAGTTTTTTCCATAGGGATGAGCTGAAAAAGATTATCCTAAGATACTCCTGAACTTCGTTAATTTTTGTTTGTTGGAGCTTGTAAATAGGATAGCCTCAAAGTTGGCCTAACATGTTATTGGGAAGTCTTTAGGACACGGGAGGTTCCCTGAGGATCACAAAACTGTAAATTTGGTGCCAGCACCAAGCAAAGCTGAAACTGTTTGAGCCTGGCTGAATCTGGGGGAGAGGAAGGAGGATAATTTTAATTCCTGATTTGTCATCTCTGACTGTAATTTCTGTAAATCTCTGTTGCCTGTCTGTATGTTGTAAAAGCAATCACACTTAATCATACCAATTGTATATAAAGATGAAGAATTGCAAGGAAGGACATATTTCACTTTTGACATTTGCTTAAATTCTTAGAAAATTACATGGCATACTGTCCAGCAAAGTTTGAAAGTTGTTGCAGATTAAAACTGCCAGGTGTTGCTTTTAATCCTCAGCATGCCTAAGCATTGAGTCTATTAGTATCTGTTACTGTGTCAATAGAGAAAACAAACTCCAAGCACTACCAATTAAGTTCACCAGCAAGCGTATCTTGCTGAGAAAAATCAAGTGAACATGCATCTTTTATTAGGAGGCGGGAGACCGGAGCCAGTGTTTCAGACATCTGGTGACCTTTGTGTGTGTCTGCTATCTCATTATCTTTGACAGGGACTAATGCAGTCTTCAGAGCTGATCAGTGCCTTCTGTTTCTCTGAGGAGACTTTATTTAATTTACTGTATTATATTATAGCATCTTTTCTCTTTAACTGGAGACATCTCAATCTATTCTAATGATAGTTATACTGTGTGTGCATATAAATACAGACACATACTTAGGTGGCTTTAGTCTGTATTTGGGAAGCTGTTAGAAAGCACAACTCTAAACTTGTTTGATTATATCTAAAATTAAAATTGCTAACATATAAATATCTAAAATAAAAAAAGAGCTAGTCTTAAATGGGTGCCATGCATTATTCTTAAATGTAGTTTCTGCTGTAACTAATCAAAAGGATGAATTTGAAATAAGCTTCCTGTGAATTTCCTGTGAAATGAGAATTACTGTCATTTAAATTTGATCTTGTCTGGCTGCCAGCACAGGGCTGAGGACTCTTTCACAAGCCTCTTAATGGCTGAGCTTGGACATTTCAGGAGACCCTTGACACCAGCTGTACAGGGAACAAGAGCTTGTCCGACACTCAAATGGCAACGATTGTGGTCCTCATGTCAAATACACTGTGTGCCAGAACCCCAAACAAAAGAAATGCCTGATTACCATGACACAGTTTTTTGCCCCTAATTGTCCCCTCAGCCCCTGTGGATGCAGGTCTAGACCCCAGTCCCCATGCACAGAGCCTTCCAAGTGCCAGGGTGATTGCACTCACCTGAATATTTATATGCTGGTCCCTACTTAGCCCTAAGTGAAGGAGTATTAATTCACTACTGAAGTGGCATGGCCTCTTTGCAGCAGGAATTTATATACAAGACCTACTCTATAGTTCAGGCCTGATAGGTAATTAATGCACCTATCTGCACATGCAGAGGAACAGCTGGGCTGTGCACATGCCACCCAAGCAAATTTCAGGGCAAGCTACTAATTTCTCTTTGGGGAATAAGGAGGGGTATGTGAAGAGCTGGGCAAAACTGCCACAGGTGGAGTATTTGTTATTGACTGAAGTAGGTAGTTGTCTGGTCAGAGGGAAATATAAAAATAAATATAATATAAATAAATATAAAAATATAAAAAAAGTTTTTGTGGCTGTGGTAATCTGATGTGAGGAACTGAAGGTGCCTGAAAATATATGGCTAAGAAAAAATTAACAATACCCATTTCCCAAGGTAGTTTGGAATTTTTCATTTAGGCTTCCTACCCAGCTACTAGCAAGCCTGTGATGTGTGGTGCGACTGAGGTGAGCTGTCATGGTGACAGGCTGGGAAGCAAATGTGACTCCTGTGTGACAAGATTTCTTCTTTGCAGCTTTTTTTTTTTTTTTTTTTTTCCCCCTAACATGATTAGAAAGTTGTTCTATCCAACTTCTTATTTTCCAGCTTTGAATGTTTTATGTTGAGGGTCTTACATGATCTGTTTAATCTTCCTTTTTAAATGATGAGATGTTGGAGAAAAGCTAAATTATGTTAGGAATACAGCAGAACAGAAATTTTTGCTTTTCTGTGCAGATGCTGGCAAACAAAATCACAGGTACAGTAGCTTTCCAGCAGTAGCATGTTACAAGCCTATACAATCCATGGGAGGAAATCCCAGTATGTCATGATTGAAGCAGTAAATGCTTGGAAGCTGTGTGTGAAGAAAATACTCTTTTTGATTCTGTGCATTACACTTCATTAAGCAGGAAATGAATAGCATCTTCTTACATGTGGCTCGAGGAACCAAGGCCTTGCATGAAGGAAACTTGCCAAAATGCTTAATTTGGGTACTGTCTAAAGTTGTTTGTCTATGGCTGTGTCTAAGCAAATGTTTTGGTTCAGAGTGGTGGTGCATTTTTGAGTAAAATCCCCTTCTTCCACCCCACGTGCTGAGTGCTGTCTGGGCTCAGGGAGGGGTTTTGTTGGCCCTGGGCTGAACTGCTTTTGGAAAAAACATGCACCGGTATGCTGAAACCCTGGGTGGACATGGGAGGGTTGAAGCAAGGAGGTGGCCTGAAGAACAGGTGTGAGGAGGGGACATTCAGTCCAAAAGATAAGATTAACTCAATTCTGAAATAATAAGACTGAAGCAGAGCTGTGGAGCTTTCTGGATTCCCAAATCTCACCACTCTTTGGAGTTGCTCCCAATCAGGAGATTGCCATCTCTGGTTTGAGTGTTTGTAATGTGAAGAGGGCAAGATGGCAGACTGAGACTATCACTGAGCACTTTGGGTGCCAGTTGCATTCCTAGCTGTAAAGTGATTTAAATAACTCACATCACTCTGCCATTCAGTAGAATAAGTTTGCTTAGCTTAACAAGATCAGATGTGGGTAGGATATCAGTAGGTTTATCAGTAGCAAATTAATCGAGAAGGTGCCTTCTTGCAATTTGAATAGCTTTGCTCTGGTGTCATGCCAATATAAACATCTTAAAACTACAAAGTTTGCTAGGAGGCAGTGGTTATTTTTAAGTGTCAAAGTATGGAATATTTTCTCCAGAAACTTTTTCTACCTGAGCTGAGTCAAAACTTTCTCTTAAATTGTAGACCCCCCACCTCACTGTAGGTGGATGACACCTAGTCAAAAATGTATGACAGTGGTAGCTGCGATGTCCTAAAGTGATGTGAAGTTGTTAAGTGAGACAGGATTTGTGAGAAGAGGTTATGCAGTATATCCAGCAAACAGGTATCAGCTTCAAGGAAAAGGCAGCCTGGCCTGGATAGACAGTTATAAATTCAGAAATGAAAGCAATGCTCTTCAAAACTAAATACTAAGAATTCTTTGCATCTGCTGGTATGTTAAACCACCTCAGGGCTGAATTACTACCCAGGGAGTCTGGCTAGGAGGAAGAGAGCTACATACCCCTTTTTTTTCCCCCTCCGGTTGCCTGATTACTTGACCTAATCCCTCAGATTAACAACACAGACTTGTAAATGGATGCTGAGGGCAGAGGAGGTGGAAGGGTGCAGCACACAGTGGCAATAGCTTCTGCCACTGAAGGCACTTCAGAGATTGAAGGACTGAGTGTGGTGGGGTTCAAACCCTAAACTGACTCTAATACCCTTTGACTGACCCACACAAATGTCCTTAACACAGCAGTGTTAAGGAGAAGAAACTCTCACGAATTAGGCCATGACAAATGGATGCTCAGCTGCAGTACTATCCTGGCGTAACCTGCCCGCTTTGACTGCAGAGCTCAGCAGCTCCAGGCCCTTTGACGTGCGGCAGCAATATGGCTTGTGAGTGCCGAAGTCACTTTGGGAAATGGGATTTGCAACCAGGAGGTACAGAGAGCACAGAATGCTCTCTCCTGTCCCCAGATGAGCGATTTCTGCATCATCACTGAATGCCAATACCTTTCTGTCTCCACTCAAATTGAAATCAGGGTGTGTATACATTGCAAATGACACGAGCTGTATTCATTGTTTCTTTTAGTATCTTTCATTAAATAGTGTTTCTGGATGCCAAAACTTTAAAGTAGCGCTGCAATATTGCTCTGTTTGCTCCATCCTTTGAAAACCAGTAGAGGCAGCAATATTGCTTTGGGGTTTGTGTTCCTGTAAACTTTAAAAATAAAAAAAGCATTTGCACATTGACATTTCTTGTTTTTCAGATGTGTGCGCTCTCAAGGACAATCAGACTGAAAATCAAAACCTGCAAAGTTAACTGTTTCTGCATTTTCCTCTTCTCTTTAACTGATTTTCTCTGGAACAGTTAAACAAATTCCTTCACAAAATCACAGTTCTTCCATCTGAGAACATATTTGTCTGGTGGCAGCTGAAAAACAGGACAGACCTTGCCTGGGTCCTTGAGACTGCAGTTCAAACAGCATTTGCCACCTTTTTGGTTGCTCACATGTTTTGTTTGACCGCTGGTTAGGTTGAGGAGCAGCATTCAGCCACAAAAAACAAAACTGCTTTTTGTGTCTTGATGGCTTGTAATGCGCAGTCAGCAGAGGAGAGCTAATCCTTCAGTGTTTGAATGAGAACCAAGGCAGAAAGCCCTCTGGAAGACTTATTATCCTGTCTCTGTCACTAGACAGCTCTAACAGTCTTTTCTCCTTTCTTTGACTAGTCTGCTACCTCCAACAAACATGTTTCAGCTCTCCCCTTCAGGATCTGCCTGTGAAGCATGCCCTGAAAGTCCTCGATGCACTGCTCATCAGGTTTTGTTTTGTTTTTTTTGTTAAACAGAAGACAACAACAAAATATTTAAGATCTCTCCTGTCAAAGCACAGGCCTGTGGTCTTGGTGGAAGGTGGGAATACAGCTTTCCTCTTGCAGCATGTGGCCATCCAAAGAAAAACAGTACAAAAATCAGATGCACAAAAGTAAGTAGAATGACACAAAAATAGTCAAAACCAAACGTTATTGCTACTTGCTCTTAATGAGACTTGTGGAGGGTTGTTTTATTTTCAGTCTGTGGATGTATTCAAGTCAGCAATTTGACTGCTGTTCACAGCAAATGGCTGCATGGTCTGGTTGCTACGAATAGGGAATTTCACAAACTTTCTAAGTTCTTGGAGCACTCCATGGCCTGCTATTTGCTATTTTCTTTAGCTGTGTGTGAAAGAATTCTGGCCAAACTGTCCCAAGTACAGTCCTCAGCACTGTGGTGTTACATTCTGACTCATGGTCATGTGGGAGTAACTGCTAATTCCTTAAATATATTTAAAATTAGTGAAGCAGTCATCTATGCATCATGGCCTTCCAATAAATTGCTTATGTTCTCTGGCTGCCAGCTCTTCAGCATCTGTATATGCGTATTTATATACATACAATAATTCCGAATAAAGCTTGAGGTTTATTCAGATGGATGAAAAATTCATTCAGAGGATGAAAATTTGGCTGTTCTACCCTTTTATTTAAACGCTGATCCTGTTCACTGTAGCGGTTAGGAATCTGGACACACTCTGTTCTCCAGTGGTGACTTAGGTCTATACAGTCTTAGGATGGTATTGGATATATGGTTATAATCTATATGTATGTACTGCTGTCTGAATAAGATTACACATAAGGCTCTTGCTTGTGTACTGTGCTTTGATAGGTTTTGCCAAAACACACATCTTTTAAAAATGAAGCCTCCGAATAGCTGCTGAGATAGAAGTCTTGGGAACTGCTGGCTTCAGATTAAGCATTCCCGAGTTTCCATGCTTGAGCTGTGATGCTTACTAGTTTGTATTAAAGCAGCCAAGATATATTGCTAAATTTAAGGGAAAACACAAATATTGGGATTTCAGTGGTGAAGTGCAGCAGAGAGAGTGCATGAAGTGCACCAGGTTGGTTACTGAGCCAGACCTGTAATTGACTAAAACCCAGGCTGTAGTGGGGAAGGAGCGGGAACGAACAGTGCTGCTCTGCTCAGGCCTGGAGGGAAATGCAGCAGAAATACCTCTGCGAAGGACAGAAAACAGCACGCTGCAGCCATGTACCTTTCGGGCTGCTCTGGGCACAGTGTGAGCAGGTACTGAGCCAGGGACACGCACAGCTAAATAGCATTTGTGCACCTCAGCAATGGATTTGGTGTCTCCAGTTATAGTAGTTTGCTACTTCTTTTTCTTAAGATTTTTTTTTTTTTTTTTTTTTTAATGTGTTCTTCCTGGAGCTAACACAGCAAAGCCTTACTGCATGGGCATTAATTTAAGCATATGGGTAGCTTCCTTTTGGCGCATCCAAACATTCGTATCCAGAAGAGCCTCAAAGCATCAAGCAGCAAACATGACATTTCAGTAACTAGACATACTGAAACCTTTATTTTCCATCAACATACAGGGAGTGTTTTTCTTGTGAATAGACAGCCTGGGTGGCCATACCAAGCATCCTCTAAGAATGAGGAAGCCACACTGTAAGGGTATATAAAAATGCCTCTTGAAAATCGTCTTATGGACTGATCAACAGATGTCTAAAGGCTCTGCTGACTGTGAGAATTGAAACTCTGTCCCCACTGCTTGGGGTTAAAGGCAAAACTTTGCTAACTTTGCCTTGCAGAGCAGACCTCGATGGAGGTAATGTCTGGTCTGCTGCAGTAGTTTTATGGACACACCATGGCACCTAGAAAGGCAGTAACTGTTCCCTATAGAAACTGCACAGGGATATATAAGGTTTACCCACACACATATCGGTTGCATTTATATGAAAGTACCTCAATACTACATATAAACTGTACCAGAGTTGGGACGGATGGGAAGCCTACAAGCAAAGGTCCAGGGCATGTGCACTCTGGTAATTTTGTTCAGTGGTGGTACTAAAATGCTGTATGTGTCATCTTCCTGCACAGAAAATACTGTAAGTGCTATAAATTCAAGGAAGGAACGCCATGACCTCTACTCTGTTTGGAAAAGTGACTAGCAACTGTTATTCTGCAGCATATTGCATAGAACACTGAGCTTTAATCCTGTAGAATACTTCTCTGAGTCTCTTGAGAAGAAAACTCTGAGCTGTACTTCAGTAGAGGGTTAGTTCAGGTTCAGAAATAAGTGTTTAGTTACGGTTTTCTAACCTGCTGTGTTATTGGGAAGAATTTTGGGCAGAAACATTTCACCTGGTTTTCTCAAGGCATCTACACGATGGGACTGTGTGAGTTCTGCCTCTTTAACTACATCTGAGATGCAAATGCAAAAGCCAGTTCTTATAACTGTCATTTGAATTTCCAAGGCACCAGAAGACCTTGGGTTCACACATGCACGTTCTCAGTTGCAGAATTCCATTCCCAGATGGACTGATACGGGAAGGAAATCACATCCTTTCAACATGCTCAAGTATAATTCTGTCAGCCACAGATATGAAATACTGAATTTCCTAGCACCAGAAAATAAACTGTGAGACTGGAAATAGGTGTACTGCACTGCATTCTATGATGAATAAGCAAGAAAAAAGGGACCCATTTTGCTTTATTTTCTGTGTAAGGTGGAGGGAGAAATTGCAGGTAAAAGGAACTGCAGGAGTTGATCTGTGTTTGGAAAGCAGAATTTAGCTGTGCAGCGTTTTGGTAATGAGCTACCTGTTAAAAAATTAATTTACAACTATACAGTTGTCTCATTATCCAGCTTGCAATATACAAAACACTTTTGTAGGAGATGCTCTGCCCCTTGCATGAGGTATCGCGAATAGTTTTGCAGTGCTGGGCACCAGATGTTTTGTGAAATGTATATGCCTCTTGGATGTGACAGCCTTGCAAAACAGCGTTTTCTTTTGCCTTTGAATGGTGAGCATTAATCAGCTTTAATGATCACTAGTGGATATACTACCAGCTTACAAAAGTTGCACTCTCCATTCTGCTGTAAATGGAGCCTCAAATAGTTGTAGTTGCCTACGGCTGTGTGCTAGATAACCTGTTTTCTTCTGCGGATCACACTCTCACCCTTTAATCAGAACTTGTTCTGAAAATGGCAATGCCATGTCTCTAAGGGTGATCTCATTTTTGAGGGCAATAGCCAAAGGGGATATTGTCATCTGTTTCAACCTGTTCAGAGAATGAGACTGAGAAAAACACATTTTGAACTTCAAGAAAAAACATTATTCTGGTTTTTAGGCAGTTCATCTGGGAGTCTGTCTGCACAGAAAGGTTCTATGTTTTGCTCATGCTGTTCCACTTCTCAGGGATGTGTCAGGACCTCCATGATGACCCCAAGGGACTCACTCCAGGGAACACCATACATGTCACAGTAAGTGTCTGCTTGAGAGTTGAGTGTCTCAGCTCCCATTAGAGACCTGTAAAGTAGATGGGCTCATCCTAAAATAGGCACCGAAGGGGGGAGATTTGGTGGCATCAACACAGCTGCCTGCTGCTGTTTGGGATGCCCTTCAGAATCTGCAATATCTGCATGCAGCTGGTAAATATGGGGAGGGGGATTCAGGGAAGATCTGTGTCTTTTTGGACATCCAGCTGGAGGCCCGCATACTTAACCTCAAGCTTCTAAAATGATGCTAGGTACACACGTAGGGGCAACGGGATGCCACCCCAACCGGCTTGTCGTATTTAGATCGTCTCTGGGCACCAGTGACTGCATTGGCTGGGGGATTACAGTGGGACTGTAAAGACATGGTGTGTGTGTGTATGCCTGGGTTCAAGTGCCTTTACCCGAAAGCGAGCCTTATGCCCAGGCTGACTTCATAAATCTCTGTGACTTGTTATTATTTATTATTTTTATTAGTATTAATAATATTTATCGTTATTAAGATTCTTCTACCTAAGAACAGAGAGACGTGATGTTGAGTGCATTTACTGGAAGAGTGTTACAGAAATCATAACCACAGGGATGTATATGTTGGGGTGTGAATGGCCTCTGGGACTGCACGGTTACGTGTATGGTATGAGCCTGACATTGCATTGCTCTGGTTTTCCTAAGTGGAGTCTTTTTGTTCTAACTCCTTCATACGATTGAAAATAAAATTAAAAAAAAAAAACACAAAACTTTATTTAAAAAAAGCCTAAACTACAAATATAAATTGATTTTGTTGACATTTGTGTTCTTCAAGATGAATTTCCACTTAAAAGTAAGACTGTTATTTATTTGCTAGTCTGGTGGAGGAAATGCCACCAAAACTCCAGTGGTGGTGATACAGGGTGATAGGGTAGGGTAAAGCTTCAGTGGATGCTCAGCATAAAGGGGAATTATACCCCTGTCTGGCTGATGTTCCAGATATGAAGATAAATGTTGTCTTGTGCTCTCTCCTTTAATCATTCTGAGCTCAATAAATAAGTCTAAACCTGGTACATAACATTTTAGTGTGAAAGTGTAATGGTAATGTTCTGCCTTATTTTCAGTTAACTTGCAGAGTTTAGCTGTGTTGTGATGAAGAAGAGGGAGAGGAATGCTATAGTGTCACTAAAGGGATGCTTTTGGGGGCCTACAGTTCACTTGCTTACCTATATTCTTCCCCAGTAAATCTGCGCCAGATAAAAATATGCATATTTATGATATTCAGAATATATTTTAGCCCTTGAATGCACATATGACGTGGCATGTACTTATTGGAAGTAGCCAAAGAACAACTCAGTTCAGTATGCCTTTTACTATATTTTTGATCAGTGTTGATGCCTCTGTCAGTGTGCTTGGAATATTTTGCTATCGTTACAAGATTTAAAATAGAAGTTTGGTTTTTAGCTACTTTTATTGCCATTGTAGATTGACCCTAACTGTGTTTTATATCAATTTTGAAGACGTTTTATTGTTACAGAATGCCTCATTCAAGCACAGAATTCAAAATGGGATAATTAAAATGGCATCAGGGAACTTTATTGTTTCCAAACATTTTATTTGAACACCAAGCTGGAATGATAAGTCGGTTTGAATCAGTAAGATTCAAAAGATGCATTATTTTTGGTAAATGCCACAAGTATGTTCAGTATCTAGGAGCTTTTATTTGATACAATGCATATTTGGCAGAATGTATCACTTTGGACAGGCAGCACTGAGATGCTTCCTGAAATGAATTGAGTTTACTTTGATAAATCTTATATGAGACATAATCTCTTACCATTAGCATATGGATAGCATTATGTAAGGAAATACTGCATTTAAGTTAAATACTTCAGTTTGTGGTTGACACAAGCAACCACTTTAAATTCACAGTGTGCATTAAGTTGCACACTTTATTCTATTTTTTTGCATGCAGAATTGAATCACATTGTAAATGTAAATGCACTGTCAGTTGGCCTGGTAGAAGGGACTACAGGTATGTGGGAGTTGCAAAAGAAAATGTAGCACATCCCAGCAGCACCCAAAAGGTACAGCCTGCCTTCTGTGCTCATCAATAATGCTATCTGACAGAAAACACGGTGGCGAAACAGGCATGAGGAGTTGCTTCCATTTCCTGCTCACAAATAGAATGTCATAAAATGACATAGTCTTGACTGACAGCATCATGGTGGAGGTAATGATGTACTGAGAGGCTTGAAGGGGATAGAATTGTCTGTCGAGAAAGGAAGAGGAGAAATTGTCCATCACAGGGAAGGTCAGATGGTGATGTGAGGAAATGTGCCTGGGGGAAGGCCATTACCAAACCCAACAATTATTTTCAGGCACAAATCACTGGGGCATCATCAAAGTCCTAATGAAATCAGTGACCTTTTTTTTTATTTTTTTTTTTTTATTTTTTTTTAATTGCCAGAGTGTTTCCCCAGGTGATATCTTTTTAAAAAAGAAACACCCCTTGCCAGATACATTCTATGTGAGAGAGACCACTTAAAGAAAATAGTATTGGGGAAGAAAACCCCCAACCTGATCCTTCCCATTTGTTAGAAAAATGTGAATAAACTACTTGTGCCCAGAAGAGCATGCCAGCAAAACACCTAGTTATTTGCACCTTCAGAAATTATAAACTGAATTATGGGGCATTCTGGGTTCTCTCAGCCCTGGTGATCAGCAGACTCCATGAACCTTCTCACTCCATATTCAGAAGAGACTGTTTTCAGATTAATAATGTGACAAATGTGCAAATAAAACTGCTGAATTAACCTTGTTCTGTTGAATACTGGCAAACATTTATGAGCTACTCACTGAAGAGGGCTTTGGCAGTAGTTTGGACAGATGATGTCAACAGTGGAAATCCTGTGATAGGAAATCTCACTGGAGTAGACCTTCCTACATTGTCAAAGCTCCTGTTTTGAGCAAAATACTCTACTTGGGCCTATGGCATTCTTAATTTCTTGGTTTGAGTTATTCATTTGTATATGAAAATGTAGCTGCATTCCATCCAAAAAAGAACTTGAGTGGAAGAGATCATTCTTCTATGCAGTTGTGTTTTTTTTTTTTTTTTTTTTTTTTTTTTTTTGTTGGTTAAGATTTATAGGATGAAGTCCATGAAATAAATATAAAAGTACTATTATTACTTTCCACACTGAAAGGGTAGAGCAGAGTTTCTTTGCCTGCCTTTGATTCAGCCATGCCTGGGTGCAACAAGGGGTGCTGAAGGCATGCCACAGAGGTGGTCTGGAGCCAGCAGGAAAGCGGAAAACCACACTGCCATTGGGATTTTCAATTTTGCCACCTTTATTCCACTGTTGATGCTGGAATAGATCCATTTCTGACATCAAAACAAATTTTCAAAGAATGGGAGCACCATGTCTGAAGCAACCAAACTTTCCTGTGAATCCTTGGGATTTCAATCAGCATTTTGTGGCACTCTTGAGGCCTGGCTGTTAATACCATCTTTCAGTTTGGTCATGAAAGCAAGCCAGCAGCTACTGTCCTCATATTTTTCTTGCGTATATCTAAGTGTGTATTGATGAACACTGTCTCCTTGGTACCACTCAACCCCCCTCAAAATAGGAGTCTTTTGTCCATCCTCCTCCCTCCTGTAGAATATATCATGTGCAAGTGGCTGTTTGCTGTCATATCTTATTTCAGCTGAGACTTACAACTGGTCTGTAATGGGCAGGAGTATTGGGACCTCTTTTTAGCAGTCCGTGTATCGGTGTCAAATCTTCTTTTAGTTTGCGGAAAAAAACCTGCTATTCTGAGGATTATGTACTGCCCAGTGGGGCACAACAAACTGGTGGTTTCTTTGAGTTACACCTTTCTGAAGCCTTTCTCCTTTACCATCAGTCAGGATATGGCATTGCACCACCATGTCTACAAGATGTTACTGCTGCCAGAATGGGGAGCAGTGGGATAGTGTTAAAATGAATGTAATTAACTTATGGATCAAATAACGCAGGGAAGAGAGAAAGGAGTGCAAGGCTTGATTACAGGAAGATCTCATGGGTGTCTTTGGTGTTACCTTGTAGATGGGGAAAGCTCTAGATAAGGTTATGTAAAATCCAGATAGCTGGCTGCAGGACTGGTGTAGTTGTGTGGCTTCTGCGGCCAAATCACAGAGGAAAAACCAGCTGGAATCCAGATAGATTCAAACCTGGGTTTTATTTCATTTTGTTTGTCTTTAAACCAAATGGAATTATCTTTCCTTTATTTGGATGTTACAAAGAAGTTTTGATTTTGTGTAGCTTTCTGTCTAGTGATGAGGTGGTTTGGGGTTCCCGTGAGACACTGAGGCATCACACACCTAAAGGAACTGCAGCCCTCCATACCAGGTGCTGTCTTACTGCCAGCACCCCAAACACAAGGCTCAGGGTCACCCAAAAGCACGCAGGGGCTGGTCTGCCACAGGGACAAGGTGTGGAAAGGGTGTCCTTTGCTGACGGCCTTAATCTAGAGCTTTCCCAGGAGAGATCTGCTGTGCCCTGAGGGCCTTCTGTCAGGTTCCCAATAATAATTCACAGGTGTCTTGCAGAGCATGGAGTTTAAAAATTAGGTATCTAGAAGCTATCAGATCCTGACAGTTAAATTTCATCCTATATAAGGACTGATATTTAACACAAGCATTAAAGAAGAGTTCACTTCTCTTAAGAGTTTTGAAGGAGTTGTTTTTTTTTTTTTTACCATGTTCATAGCTTTCTCTTCTAGAAATGAATAGTAGATCTCACTAGAAAGTTGTAATATTCCTCTCCCCTGTGATATCTGTTTGTATAATGCAAAATACAGAGTTTTAATCTGAGACCTTTTTTAAGTCTGTGGTAGAGGTGTCATTAAAAGAATATTATCCTTTCCAGCATCCCAGGCCAAGATAATCACAGGTAGAGGTGAGTTTGTCCATGTTATGAGGAATAAAAAGTTGTGGTAGAGGTCATTACCAGAGCTTTCGGCTTATATATATATTATATCTGCTCTTCACTGTGCTCCACATCGATCTGTTTCTCGTGCTAGTGGGGACCTCACTCACTGCAGCGCGGCCTCAGCCGCCGTTTTTCCCTCCCTACCTGACTGTGACACAAATGGCTGAGGGATTGCTTCACTGTGCTTCATGGAAGTCCAGAATCCACACCCGGCATGGGCAGGTCCTGCTCATATTTATTTAAGAGAACGAGCCATTTCTGCCTTCTGGTTTCTGCCCTTCTACGAATCATTTCTTATTAAACCTGAAGATACTGATTCTCCCTTGGGAGATTCTTGAGCCACAAAGAGCTGGAGGCAGAACGAGTGTAACAAGGAGTTACCACTGAATCCTCAACACCTTTTTCTGCTCTGTCTGCTGTGAGGCACAAACCTCCTACCAGGCTGAGTTTTGGTGTGCCTTGGTCTGGCTACTCCAGCATTCCTGTGTTTGCACTTTTTTATCTGAAGACACAAAAAGATGAGAAATCTATGTAGAAAAAGGAGATGGTTGTAATTCTTACAAAATCCAGATAAATAGAGACTTTAAGATGATCCCCATCACAGACTATAGTTTAAGTCAGGAGAGATCACAGCAGCATCTCTCACCAGTGTTGTTTCTTGGAGCCAAGGAAGCTCTCTTTTGTCTTAAAAGAGGAGATATGAGCCAGAGGGGATCTTACCCAAAGTTGACAGCTTCTTACCCTGATGTCTGTGAGTGTGTGCATGTGTGTGATAAGATTTTGGTATAAAAGACTTTGAAACACACTACATTAACAGGGAGGATTTTTTTTTTTTTTTTTTTTTTTAATGATTTCTCCTCTCCTTCAAAGTGGAACTGAAAAGGTCTTGTTTTATGCTGTTGCTCAAGAGAAGGGCAACAATGTCTTTATGGACATAATTTTCATATTGACAAAATTCAAATGCTTAATCACTTCAGCCTGCCTGCAGTAAGTGGTGTTTCCTCATTTTGCAGCACAGAAGTGACTGTTGACTTCTCAGAGAGCTGATGAATAGCTCCTGGGGTTAGGAAAGTGTAGGCAGCACCTATCCCCAGAATCCTCCAGTTGTACGGATGTAGATTTTCTTTTTCTGTAATCCCAGTTTCCCTCTTTGTGCACAGTTGTAGAGTGTGTGACTGTCTACAGTCCTACTGCTGGGTTATTAGCAGCTCTCTCATTTCAGGGGAAAGGATTCAGAAAGTCAGGAAATGAGGGAAACCGGGCTGACGGAAAGCCCCAACAAATGCCCAAGATGTGTGATGTCCCCTATCCACTCCCTCCTCAGTCAGTTACCTTTCATCTTCTAGGTAGCAGGTGCCATGTAACAGGGTCTAGCTTTCAGAGGCATGATATTTGTTGTTGCTGATGGTGTCCCTTAGTTCAAGGCACTTCAGTTCTTACATTACAGTTGTGATGCCACGGTGTATCACCAGCTTAAAGGGCTTTATGCTACCCTTGGTCCCTCCCTGGAGGGGATTGCTCTGCAGGAGGGTGCACAGAGCCAACCTAGAAGCCAGAAGCCTTTCTCTCACCCTTGGCCCCCCAGCTCCATCTCCTGCCCTTTGCTTCCAGCCAGCTCAGAAACATTTGCCATGCTTCTGCTGGAGGATGTGTCTGTACCAGCACGGAGCCAGTTTCACTCTGGTGCTCAACACCCGATGTCCTTATCAAGGGTGTCAGCACATGCAATGTCCTGTTATACAGCTCTTGAATTCCTGCAAGGAAAGGATGTTACTGCAGGAAAGAAAATGTGAGCACTGAGAGGAAAGATTTAGTTAGAAAGCATCTTTTAAAATGACAGCATGGATTAATCGATTTCCATACTGCTTTTAATTCCAGGGTGCAGTGCTGTTCTGTTCCTTATCTTCATCCCAGTGAAGCCAATGATGCTAAGCAGGAAAAGGAAGGATCAAGATTCCTTCCCCTAGGAAGTATAAAATGGGATTGATGTTGTTAGAAGACACATTCACTAGTTTACACTTCACTCTACAGTCGGAAGGACTCTGCACATGTACAAAGCACAGGGAGTCTGTGCAGAAATATAAAGTTAAAACCAGTACCAATAAAGTCAGCCAAGTCATTTTCCAGTTTTAACATTTTCCTTGAGTACTTGGAAGAAGCATACAAGAGAACTTCATGGCCTGGATGCCTTGGTGATGCCTTTAATTAGGCTCTGTATTTCTGGGTCTTAAGGCAGATGAGTGTGAAAAAGTGTTGTGCAGGGATGCTCTTTTTTTAAAAAAAAAGTAAGTAACTTATTCAACATTATATTGTTACCATTTTCTCCTGAATTGCCATTAGTTTTTATCACTTCTCTTTGTATCTATTAGCTATGTCAGAAATTCTTCACTTCTAAAAGCTTTTTGTTGTCCATTGTGAGACAGTTTAAGCAACTGTGATTCAAAATTGCTATAATGCACCAATAGCAAAAGTTTCTGTGAAGTGTGCTTTTGACTTGCCCATCCAATTAGTTCTTGGCCTCGAGTTTGGTGACACGAGCCAGAAGTAATTTGTCAAACATTAGAAAGCATTTTTACTAGTTGAAACAACAGAACTGCTTGGGAAAAGAGAGCTTCCTGCCAGGGGCAGTGCCAAAGACAGATTTAGGTCTTGAGGATGAGCTGAAAAATCAGATTTTTGTGCATTAAATTACTGGACTCAACTTGCACCTTTGCTCTGGGCCCCTGACAGAAATAGGGCTGTTGGGCTTTAGTTGCCAGTTGACGTCACATTTGCTTCTCTTCTATGCTGGCCTGGTTTGGACATGTCTGTGGCGTATGGAGGCACACGCTGCTGGGCGTTGTGCTAATGGGAATGCTGCAGCTCCCCTACCCTCTCATACCTGTGGGCACAGCGAGGAGTTGCTCCAGTTCCTGTTTCTGACCACTTGCAAAAAGGATGCTCTTGAGAGAGCCCTTGCTTTTGCAATTCTTGGCCGTTTGCTGAGGTAGCCAGTTAGTTGTATTTCTGATGATGTTTTTCTTGAAGGGCTGCACAGATCGGCTTAGCTGTGTGGCTGCTGGAGACTTTCTGTATTTTCATGAGACAGAGTGCTGTCTCTTCTGCAATACTCCACCATTTTTTTTTTTTTTTTTTTTTTTTTTTTTTTTTTTTTTTTTGGTAAGAGGCGCACACAAGGTTTGCTGGCACAGGAACACAGGCTCTGACTCAGCTCAAGCATGAGAGAGGGTCCCTCTGCCTCTGGCATGCTGAATGCTTTGCCTCCTAAAAACTGAAGATTGCAGATCGCAAAAGAGATAGAGAGGCTAAGAGAATGCAATAGCCTCATGGCTGCCAGTTACAGCACCCCTCTTACTGGCAGTTATCATGTAGGCAAAATAAACCCTATTGTCAAAACTGGCAAATACATTTTGAGGAGTGGGCATTTTCAAACAGAAAAACCATAAAATCATTTGCTACTTCTCTGCTTTTCCAGTCTTCAGTTGCGCCAGAGAAGCTGTGAAAAGGAGTTACTCTGTTTTGCCTATGTAGATTTCTGTTCGAAAATCTGGGTGGTCTGGAAATAAATCTGGTGTATATACATTCAAGCTGGGTTTATTCATCTGGATCTCTACCACTAAAGTAGTGGCTTGAGTAGTCTGAGGAAGGAGCAGTGGGATGTATTATGGCTAAGCATCATATGGCATGGCCATAATCCATGCTACAATAAGGGTCCTTTCTTAAGAGACACAGAAATGAATGCAACTGGCTATGGTATAAGTGGAATCCAACATAGCGAGTTTGCCCATTAATTCTTATTTAAATTTTACCCTGCTTGTAAAAATCTTCAAAGTGGTAAGTGGCTTTTGGTGGTAGTGTGTTGTTATCCTATTTGCAAGGCTTCCCTTCATTATGAAGAGAAGTATATACCCAGTGTAGGCTGTTTTGAAACTTTTGTAGGCTCCAGCTTTGTATGGAGATGAAGGAACAAGGAGAAATAGCTGTAGCCGGGTTGTCAGCACTATAAAGCAAAGTCAAAACTCTGTCTGTGTCCTGGGATGCAATGACCCTAATGTGTCTATTTGATATGTATAAAGATGTTAAGATTCTCTGCTGGTGGTGGATCGGAATTAAGAGCATTCCTAGAAGACTTTAATAATGAAACTCCTAAGTAAATACCCAGAGTCTAACCTGGGAAATTGTGTGCAAATAGATGCTCAGACACGCAGCATTTTACTGACCTGCTGCATCAAAACACCTCTGTCTCCAGCGTGATTAAACAGATCAGTGAATTCACCTTGAATCCAGTGCTGGAACTTCTCCAGCTTCAATGACTTTAGCAAAGCTTTCAGAAGAACAAAGGAGAAAATGTGTTTTGTGTGTCTGGCTGTATTAGGAAGTCCTACAAGATCATGAGTTGTCTCTTTGTATGAGTGTGCAGGTGAATGATAAGCTGAGAAATGTCTAATCTAGTAGTCATGAAGATGAGGGATGTTTGGTGCTGTTCTGGACATGGCTTAGTGTGAGGACTCCATAGATCTCGATTTGTAGTCCAAGTATGTATGTGTATAAGTTCTTCCCCTACAGGACACACTCTGTCTTACTGCTCTTTGTCCTGAGGACAGACAAAGATGAAGGGGAAAAGTATAGAGCCGTGTATATGAAGAGTAGACTACATGCATTCAGAAGTAAGTCACTGTATTGCTTCTTCCCCAGGGCAGCAGGCTGGCAAAATTATTCAGCCGTGTCTCAGGTTTGTGGCTTTGTCCCTTTTTCTGCTGTGTGGATCTGGGCTGTTCTGACTGTCTTCAGGTATGTAACAGCTCCCTGAGGGCCTTTGGCAGTTGCTAAAAGAAAAATGATCCCGAGGCCATTTCAGTGTTCACCAGGATATTGGACAGGCTTCAAAAAGCTTCAGGAATAGGATCTATCGCAAGTTAGCTCAGAAAATAGTATTTCTCCACAACTTAGAATTTTTTGGCAACCTATTACAGTGTTAAGATTAGTTGTGAGTCGAGAGTACTGTCTTTGTATTGTTCTTCCAAATGTACAACAGCATCAGTGTTTCCATACTTCTGCTCTTAACTATCTCAACATCTTAAAATATAGATTAGTGTCTGGTATATACTCATAGCACTTGTCATGGAAGGAAAAGACAGCTCCCCAGCCTTCAGTTGCACATATTGCAAATATGTTTTGTAATGTTGTTCAGTGATCTTCTACCAGTTGAATATGAGTTGGAACAGTTGATATTTATTGGGCCATACTGAAAGAATGAATAGCACCAGTAAACACAAACTTTTTTGTCTCTCTTTTGCAAATGCTGCATCAGAATGAAAGAGGTAGTAATAAACTCCAAAAATGTACAGTATGAAGTATTACCACGGCTAGTTGGAATTAACAGGGCCAGAAGTCCTTCAAGGCCGTAGAAGTTTAGTTAGCAAAAACTAAGCAGCAACAGCCTTCACAATTTGTTAATTGATCCCTTATCAGTGAAGTGCAGCTGTTGATTCAGACACTGCTGCTCTGCTTTTCAGGCAGAAAATTAAGTATGTCAAGATATGGGAAAATCCAGATAAAGAAGTAAAAGCCACTATAAACATTCTTGGAGTGCACAGTAAAACCTGTTTATGAATCAATAAAACTATGAGTTAGTGTTTGGATGGTCTTCATCTTTACAATTGTACTTTGGGAGCCAATGGGCTGATCCAACATGCACCAAAACTGGTATAAAAGCTTACATTGATTTTCAGACATGCTTTGGGTCGAGTCCAAATAGTTGTTTTGAACTTATACAGAGAGGATCATGATCCAAAATAGAAATGGGAACAGACATTTGTTCCTAGTGCCATCTTGTCTTTGCAATGCTGCAGAAGCATTTCCTTTTTTTAAAAAGAAAAATATTTTCTTTAATGCTCCCATGGCCTATCACATCTAGTAGGGCTAGAATTGTTACTTCTTGGGTTGTCAGAATTTTCCCCACCTCCATTATCCATCCACCAAAATCATTCCATAGAACTTTAGGTGAAAAAGGCAAGTGTTTTGCAAGTAGAAGGAAGCTCAGCAGTGAAATCAAATGTGCATTCTTGAACTTCCCAGAGAGCAGCAGTATTCATGTAATGTTTTCCTGGAGCAACGTTGTTGGTATTTGTGTTTGGTGCCAAAACCTGAGCCAGTAGGTTAATGTCATGAAAGCATTTACCAAGTGTCCCAAAAGATAGTTTGGGTGCACAGCTGCAATTTTTAATAGGATTTTTCAAAGAGACAGATAAAAATAGTAATTCCATAGCATGCAATCTCTGCAAACTTTAAAGGGAGAAAGAAGGCACTTCAGAGAAATGGAAGGCTTTTTTTTTTTTGAGCTTCTGCAGCCAGTGAAATCCAGTGCCTTTCTGGGAAGAACGTCACCTTCTCAGTGTCCCCATGGGCATGTCCAGCTTGTCCCTACTGCAAATATGTGTGCTATATCCAAGGGACTGGCTCACACCTGCGCCGGGGAGGGGGCCTGTTCCTACGAGATGGATGCAAAGCATGTTTAGTCTCCAGCATGTAAGCTGCCACTGAGTGCCCGGCTCAAATGCAACACAAACTGTTGATATGGGCGGGTTAGTAGGAGAAGGTGGTACTTAGGATAAAAGCACTTACATAAGAGTTATCTCATAGTCATGCCATCTTTCATGGTTGCTACCAAAAATATCATTACTTCACCTCTCTCTGCCTGCTTCTTTTGCCCCGAGAAACTGAAGTGAGCACCCAGCAGGGCTGATCAACCTGGGCAGCCCCATAGAGGATGAGCAGATCTTGAAGTAATGGTCTGAGACTTACTTTCTGACAGCACCCAGCGCTTATCAGACATACGCCTCTTCCCGATTATGTCAGCCTGTTCCAGGCAATGCATATTGCACTCTGTACTCTTCGTTTGTGCAGTTTGAATAGTGGCTGGTTTTATTTCTGCTTAAAATACTTGAAAGAAATAATCCCCATCATGGACTAAATACTGTGTGACATATGAAAGCTTCAGCTGACGGCACTGATTAGAAAGCGAGGCACAAAATGAGCATTTCAAACTGCAAAAATGTAAGGTGTGGAGAAATAAACTGATTTAAGCTAGATTTCATTTTGCTGCAGGATACAGCTTTGTGCTGTAAGTTTAATGATGAAGTACATTCTTAGTCATTTTACAAACTTTTGGGAAACAGGACTGTGAGCAGTTGGTACCTTGGTTATAAACAACTTTTGATGTAATAGCTTCAAATAACTTTTGGCCAGAAATAAGACAATAGCTCCGTTTGATCTTTCTTTTCTTATACCATTACTAGGTATTCCTATAACTACTTCCAGCTTCAAAAAAGGCAGAAAGTCTATGGCTCTTATCAGCAACTAGTTGTTACTAGTAGTTGCTAGTAACTTTAAAAGCAATTTTCTTTTTCCTGCTAACTTCTACTCTTTACTGTAGGAGAGGCTAAAACTGTAATCACAGACAGCAGCAGTATGGCAGTGAGTATAAATGTGGGAATAAAAAGAACAAAATAGTAGACTACGAGTCTGTGAGGCAACAACAAGGCAGGCTTTTTCTATGTTTCTATAAAACTTAGCACAGTAAGGGCTTGTTCTTCATTGAATTCTCTAGGCATTCCAGAGATATATAGAAGATTGCCACCAGTATTGTCTTCTCATACTCTAGCAGCAACCTTGCAATTTTTGAACTCTCTTCCATTTATACACAGCTGTTAATTTGAAGGAGGGAAATAATATATATGAGTAAGTTAGCATTTATGTAGCAGACAAAATAGAAAATAGCCACATGGAAGGCCTGAATATCCTTGCTTTGCAGAATAGTTAAGAGCCTTTCTGGTCTCTTGGGTGCTTATTTTGAGCCAATCCAATGGGAAGGCATGTATTGAAAATGCCCGAGCCTGAGCTGTGGCTTAGGTAGCTTCACACAAGCTCATTTCATCATGGCACTAAAAGCAAAAGAGAAAATAATTAGTAAAGCTGGCCTTGATGGTTTAGGGCTCTTCAGTTTTCTCTGAAAACATTGTGTCAGGCTTGTGCTGGTGATGATTGATAGCTCTGACCTGGAGGTGGCTGCTGGGCTTGTTAGAAACGCTTGAGTCTTTTATCACCACGGACAAGGGTGGAAGGGTGCCGAGAGCCGGCGCCTGGCATTCTCACCTACCTGCATGTTTACAGGACAAGCGCAAGGAGCCAGGGTTGTTACTGGGCCTTTTCACTTTGGCTGCACAAGATTCAGTCCTCGGGATTATGTGTTTTCCTGCAGCCTTCATCTGACAGAGGGGCGGGTGAGGGCAGACCTCTGGGTCTGTGCTGGATCTGAGCAGTCCCTTAAAATTAAAGGGATTTAATTGCGTCCAAGTCTGACAAAGGGGGAAAAATACAACAGACAGAAAAGCTGAGAACTCTTGTACCTTTGCAACTGAGAGTGTGAAGTGATAGACTTAAACCATGAATATATGTATCAAATTAGTTTACAGGTTTCTTAGCGGACAGCAGATAGGCAGAGGGAAGGTGGTTTGACTTTCATAGCTGTCTGCCCGGTACCAGCGGTTTTAATAAGTCACAAGCCTCCAACAGATGATCTTAAATTGATGGTGAAATTTTGTGCTTTTCCAAACAATAAGCAAGAGAATTACCCAGATTCCTGCGATGTTTAAGAAGTTTAATGAAAGAGCGGGAGCTCCCGGTGATCTCCCATTCGTATGGTACTATCAGAGGAATAAACCAAATCGCTCTGCACTTAATGATTAAAAAAAAATCTTGCAATGCAGTGTTAAAAATGGGATGCAGTAATGGCTTTGCACCTGGGAACAAACTGGAATCGCAGCAGCAATAAAGCTTGATTACAGCACTGAAACTTGATTGGATTTGCCACTGTGGGGTCCTTTTGGAGGCAAAAAAAACTTGAAAGCATGCAGCTACAAAACAGGAAAACACATTAAGTCAAGTTGTAGTATGTTCTGATGTAAATTCAATGCAGTGTTTGAAAGTGAATTAAGAAGAAACCTTCTAAGTCTGGGAAGAAAATTGAGGAGATATCAGGTTGTCCTGAGCAAGACCAAAGTTATAATGAAAAAAGAAAGAAAGGGTCTTGGGGAATCTCCAGCTGCAATGTGCAGTGAGGGGGACTGGTCAACAATATTTTACATCAGATCTAATTTAGTGCTGTGAGTTTCTGCAGCATTTTTCTGTTTTTACTGTTCCCGTGACCATCGGAGGAAAGTGTTCTGTCCTGCTCTGTGTATAAGGCAACTGCAGTGGGAGCTCCAGGGCCAGAAAAAGGGTGAACAAGAATAAGTCTGCTTTCACGGCTCACTGCTAGATGCTGACATGGATGCCCCAGTGAAAATCAGAGTCTGAATTCCTGGGGAACAGCTGTGGTTTTTGCATGAAAATCACCATGTAAAGGGCATTTGGAAGACCACCTTTTATTCCCATCCGTGCTAAAGAAAAGCTGTGATTTACTTATTGGTTGTCAAATACATGACTGCGGCTCAGAAGCCCAGGAGTGACGTTCAGGTGTTGAAATAGAGTTTATAATAGCATCTTTATCAGCGCTGGAGTTCAGGGCCCAACCCAAGAAGAAGGGACAATCCTTCACATTTTCTATTGCTTGGTGTAATTCCAAATTGTCTCTGGTGTGCTGGTTCTAATAATTTGATCGTAAGAAGTGTAAATAATAAAGTTGGCACTTTGATTACGAGGCTTATTCCTGGAAGTTCAAAATGATGTAATCCAAATCTAATGAGTGCCTCTGTAAATCTGGGCCTTTTCTTTCTGCCCAAGAACCACAGCAGGGTGGTTGTTAGTTTGGAGTGGGAATGGCTTTTTGAAATAAAAAAAGTTTTGTTTTTCCAGATGGGACAGAGGATGCGTTTGTTTTTCTTTGCAGAAAACTTAAAATATTCAGTGAATCCAGAAGTCATCTTTTCAATTGAGCATGTATTTGTGTTACTGCCCACCCAGAAAATCTTCTGGGTGTGTTCTCAGAAGCCTAGTGAGCTAGAAAGTGTGTATTGATTCTCATGAAATTGATTTTTTGGGGGATCCTTTTCTTCCAAAAACAACAACAAAAATAAATAGGAAAAAAAAATCTCATGTCTCGGCATTGATTTAGAGATGGATGCACTTCAAAATTCTGTTATTTTCCCATGGATAGGGAGTTCCATTTTCTTGTCTGTCCTAGACAATGGGATTTTCCAAAGCTTTTAGTTTTACTGGGAAGACAGAAGTACTGAAGGCTTTGAAATGCTCAGGTATTACAGCAGCAAGGTCTTAGAAACTTCAGAAGAATGGACTTTATACGAATGTACAGGATAGTAGCTGTTCTCTAGCTATTAAGAAAGAAAAGCAAATAACTTGGTGATAAATGTCTGTATTTGAAACAAATGTTCACATATTCAGCTCATTTGATTCCATTAGTAGGTTTTCTGAATGTTGTTCATTCAAGTACATGAACCTGACTGAAATTATTGTTATATATGACCATCCCTTCAAATCACACAGCAATTAGTCTACCAAAATAGCTTAAATTTTCTCTAACTATAAATTGTATCAAACTAGATGAATTTGAAAATGCTGTAACACCCCCCCTCCCCCATGCCAATCTCCTCTTCCTACACAAAAGCATGCAGTATAATTTATATTCTTATTTCAGCTTTGGGGAGAATTGTGTACTCCATAGTACACATTCTGTGAGACAGTAGCTTATATTTAATTACAAGATAAGGTATTTCTTTATATGGTGGAACACCTACAACTTTAAGACTATAAATAATTTTGTGTAATATGGCTGCAGAATTTGTAAACTTTTGGAAAGGTTTGACTTTATGTTACTGTCGGAAGAATTGACTTGTTGCTTTGGTGTTCTGGTAGTTTCTCAGAAACAGCAACAGAAATACCACTGGCTGCTGATGTGGACTCCTCTGTGTCACGGTGACATTAGCTGAGTCCCGCAGGATCTCAGGCTGCTGTTGGGTTTTTCCCCCTGAGCTGAGCAAATCAAGGCTCCGGGTGAATGACTACATGTCACACAGTGTCCCCAAGACTCACAAAGAATGGGCAGCCATGCAAAAAAGCCCAGTGCCGTGGGGTGTGAGAAATTAAAGCTGCTGCTGTGACCAAGTACCAAATCCCAGAATAGAATCTAAATCCTTGATTTGATATTTTATTGCTGTCTCATCCTTTACCTCTGAGTTAAGAGTTGTACCAGTTAATTTTGGAAAGATAGTTATGCCTTAAAAGTGTTGAGTTCAGAGTTGCTAGGCAGCTATGGAGCTGCCTTGAGCATTTTGAACATTCTGTTTGAGAGAGAATGGTGCTTACATATAAAAAAGTAATTCTAATTCCTAAATTCAGATCCTCAGCCCTGAAGACCCAGCTACTTTAAAACCTGACTTACAAACTCAATTATCTGTTAAATGGATATCACTCATGTTCAAATGTTGAGTGCTGCTTCCTTACCCAGAAAATCAAATTTATCTTTAAATTATTATGATCCTTATGCTTTAAAGACAATACAGTACTTAAAATTCTGTGTGCAACTGAAACATTTTGAGGATAAATAGAAAACTTGAAAAAAACCCTACTATGCTTTGTTTACCATTTTAATTAGTTTGTTGTTCCGTGTGCAGGTTCTCTTTTAAATCTTTGCAGTAAGGAAGGAATTTATTCTGCTTCTCTAAAGAGGGATGTTTATTGTGTTTTTTCCTCTGTAGCACTTGTTTATATGGCAGAGAGAACAACAGTGAATGAGCAAGAAAGAGAAATTGCTTTCCTTTTGAGATAGATTGGAATACTGAAGGCATTTTTTACCTGAAGTGTATATTTTGTGGGATGTTTACTAACAACAATAGCTGTTTTGCAGAGCTCTCCAGAGATCTGGGCATCCATAGCACTGGCAGCAGCGGTGTTTTTCATGATGATATCTTTGTATCTGCTGTGGGAGCAGGAAAAGCTGAGCCCGAGTGGCTGAACAGGGTAGGAGAGCAGTTGGGATACGTGGGAGATGACACTGCTGCTTCAGATCTGCTCCCAGGCTGAGGGCAGAGCAACACGGGTGCTGATGGGGCAGCTGCAGTGTGGAGATGAACAGGCATGGAAAATGCACTCGGGATTTCCCTCTGGAGACTGGCCTCTTACTAAGATGTATTGGCCTGGGGAAGATTGCCTAACTATGGCCTATAAATCTTCAGAGGATTCTAGTCTAAGAGTTTCACTTAGGATTCTTCTCAGGTTGTTTTCTTTCACCATTAGCAGTGTTAAATATGTTCATCCATGTACATGAGAGTGAAGATGGGCACAAGAAGCGTATGTAGGACTTTCAAAAAAATAAAAGCAGGGATTAGTTGGAAAAATAGCAATTTGTTTATCAGTACTAAACCTGTGATTTACTGATTCTCATTTTGATGGGTTTTCAGTCCCAGGACAGGTGAGAGGTACAACTTACAAACTTTTCCAACAAGAGACTGAACAAGTATTTTTGGCACCGAAGTTTCTTCACCATAGTAGAAAAGTGATGACTGTCACTGAGAATTTGCCCTACACAAGACATAGTGTTTCTACAATTATTAACTTCCTATGGATTCAGGTCCTGGCACTGAAGTAGTTTATTGCTTTAGCTATTGGTGGGGAAATTTGATCTTTCAATCTTTGGCTCCACTTGAGTGTTTTATTCCCATAGTAGTGCTCTGTATTTTCTTCCTATGCTTTGGCATTTCTTTTCCATTCAAGGCACTTCTCTTAATGCAGCTGTTTCTCCTCAACAGCTCTTGGCTGTGGCCAAAAAAAATTTTTTTTTTTTTGGTCTAAAAGTACAGTAAATGTAGCCGCATAGTTTGTTGTCCAGGACTTGCTCATCATTTCTTGTGATATGGTTATTCAGAAGGATTTGTTTTGTGGATGGGATAGGCAAATGGTCCAAGTGGTGCCGAGTTTGTGAGATATTTTCCACTACCTCAGAGACACCTCACAAATTGCAAACAGCGTGCATTCATCTGTAGTGCTACTGCTGCTTCCTGCGGAGGGTGAATTTGAGAGGGAGTAACAAATGACAAAAGTTAAACATCAGACCTTAGACACATTTCCTTTAGGTCTGCCACTATATACTATGACTTCGTGAGAACTGGAAGCAGTAAGGAAATAAAAATGTGGAAATCTTGTTTATACCTACGTGACTGTACTTGGTTTCTCTTTAACATTTTCCCTTTTCACTGTAAGACCATAGTGCTAGTGAGTTATCTCTCTAATGTAGCATTTAAAAACTGATGAAAACCAGGACTGTATGTGTGCAACCTAAACTCTGTTATGTGTCTTCATAAGGAAGTGGTCTCCGTGTGTGAGGCTGGTGCTGGTGTCCCCTGGGCAGGAGGGGCAGAGGGCAGGGCCATGGCTTCGTTCCCTAGCCTGCTGCATCCCTGGAAAACGTGCTGACACCCATGGGGTGACCCTCTGTGCTCATCTTCTGTGGTGCGTCCATCTGCTGCTGTGCCTTCAAAGCATGACTGGAGACACGCTGCTGCTGATGGCTTTTTCTTGATTAAGTAGTGTATTGCAAATAATGGAGGTAGTATTTTGATCTACTCCATTGTTTGCTTGGTCACAGAATTATCAGCTATTTTAGAGGATTAAAAATATATTTTAGTATTTGATGATTAATTAAAAATAGTATTTAACACTTTTCAGCAAAGACAGAAATGCTGAATTATTCAAGATTTCATTTTGCATTCTGAACTAGTGAGTGCTCGTGTATAAATAAATGCATCAAAAGTATTTTTGAATTTGCAGTCACTTTCCAGTTTGTATTTAGCCCCATCATGAGCAAGAAAGGGAGAGGAAAAAAAGCAGGTAGGGAAGGTGTGGCTCATGGTATTGCCTTGTTACCAGGTGAGGGGTGTTTTGCTTGCTACACATTAGAGATTCCCGGTAGAGACCTGATTCCCAAACTGTTAAGAAAGTGCCGTGGGGAGCAGAACCTGGCTGAGGATCACTTAACCGAGCAGTGAGTTTTGCCTCTTAGCGATGCTTGGTCCTGAGTGAGGTGCCTGTGGGCACCAGAGCATCTCAGGGGCTGGTGTGAGGACATGGGCTTGGAGAGAAGAAGGTGCACGAAGCCTCTTTGTCCTTCCCAGGAACATGTCATGTTTTTTTGGAAATGGACTGGGAGGGACCAAAAGATTTCACTTTGTGAAATGCAGTCAGAAACATTTCCATTTTTTGTGCTTGCTGGAAAAACTGGTTAAGTTAGCAGTTAAAATCTTTGCAAGGAGTACGAGTGGCTGGGGGTGATTAAAGCATTAGATCTGCTGGTTGGACTTCTCTCCAGTGCGGCTCTTCCATACATAGGTAACTTCTAGTAGCATTTGAATATTGGCGTGGTCTTGGTTTTCCCTTGAATGTGCTGTCTCATGAGCAAATGGTCGTAGGTTTGTGTTCTCTCCCAAGCAAGCCCGGTGGGTTTTCTGCAGGAACAGTCAGCAGCAAGACAGCATGTTGTAATTCCTTCAGCCAGCTTGAACAGGAAGACCTCTCATTGTGTTGACAGGTTCACTGAGCGATTGCTTGAGATCTCCTTTAAAAATTAAAAAACCACCATTGAAATCTTCTAGGCTGTTGTAAGACTGAGTGAACATAGCCCTTGCGTGCTGAAATAGAACTTACCACTGTTCTAAAGAACAGAAAGAAAAATTGGATCTTTAAATACTTGTTTACCAGATGTCCAAAGTACATGAGTTGATCAATGCACTGCATGTAAAGATAACCAGTATGGTGGCAGAACAAGGGGGAGAACAGTTTCCAGATGCTCAGTGGTTCAGCTTGAAAACATCCTGGGTGGAAAGCACCTAATTTTTCCCTAGGAAATGATTAACGGTCCTATACTTTCCATATGGAGAATATATGCCTTCCTTGAAGTTACCTCTCATGGAGGATGTGGTTTGTGGGGTGGGCCTATATCGAACTCTGGTTTCTTAGGTGAATTGGGGTAAGAGAAAGGGTGAGCAGTAACAACGCTGGATATACTCCACTTCTGCACAGAAGTCTCAGCCACGGGAGTTTTACATGCTTTTCTGAGGTCTGTGTTGGCCTCTGGTTTATTTCTGTGCCCAAGACTGTGTCGTGATTTTGAGTTATATTTCTCTGAGTGACCAGAGATTTGCTTTAAGCGCTTTCCCTCCAGCCTCCTGCTATATACCTGCCATGATGTATTGGCTGGGATCACAGAGGGCTGTTCTGCTGCCGACTCTCGGCTGAGCGCTGCCCGTTTCAGGCCTCTTTGGCAAAGGGCTGAAGGTTTGGCAAAGAGATCTGGCGGTGTTCCAGCTTGTTGGCCTCCAGAGCACTCTCTGCAAGAAGTTTGCTTAATGATGAAAAACTTGAATAGCATGGATTGGGGCGGGGAACTAACCAGAACTGTAGAGGAGACACACTGTGCTTTGTGTTTTGCCAGAAAACCCAGCATAGCCGTGACACTCTGTAAATGAGTTGGTGTTTAGCAGCAAGTTGAGATATGCCTGTGTCATTTACTGCACCCTGGAAATGCCTGCAGCTCTATATAAATTAAACTGCTCTGTGGTCTATCAGCTTTGTGGTCTTTTGGAGAATTAGCCTGGAGATGCTGCCCTTTCCAAGATAATTTCTTCTAAGCCTGGATGTACATAGTTATTCAGCAAGTCTGTGTGTCTTAATGCATGCCCACACATGCATCCCCCCCACAAGCACATACATATCAAGCACTGTTTTTTCCTTTTCTGTTTGTGGGCAAATACATCACATGAATGACTGTGCTCTATCGTGGGATAAATTGCACAGCCACAAACTGCAGGATTTACTTAAGGTACACAGATGTTTTCAATTCAGACCTGAACGTAGAGATAGATGACCAGTGGCTAATTACTCACACATAGTTTGTGAGCAATTAAAATTAGTCAGTTATCCACTGTCCAGACTTCCTCTGGACTCCCTGGATTTTTATGGCATTCACTAGAACGGAACAAGCATCACGCTGGTGAGCAGTATAAGCAGCAAAATGAGAGCCCACCAGAGTCTAAAGCCACCACCTCCATGAGGAGGGAAACACCTGACATCAGCTGCTGTGCGCTGATGCCCCATGTGTGAACTCTTCCTCTCTGGCATGTGTGAAACACATCTTCTCCTCCAGAGACAGCATGTGGGCTGAGATCTTGCCCAGGAAATACCACTGGCCTGTAGACATGCGGGAACTCACTCTAGTGTCTGAAGCAGGGCTTCTAGATGTAGAAATACTTTGGCTTGGCATTGGTTATGGAAATGGTAAGGGTAATAGGTGTGGAGAGGGTCAGAAAGTTTGGTCATTTTAACAGAGGTCCAAGCAAACCCTTAAAGCTGCTGCCGCTGGACTTCATTTTATATGTGCATAGACATGCGTACATACATAAATATGTGCATTTGTATCTTTACACGTGCATGCATTGACTAAGAAGAAATGATGTGGGAAAGAGCAGGCTAATTCTCAAAAGATTCCAAGGGACTGATACATAGTGGTGCTGCTTTTAATTAAAATTAAAGCTGGGGATGTTTGTGGAAGCAAGTAATAGTACAAGGCTGCCTAAACCCTACTGTTAGAGAGCACAGCATACAGAATAGCACCAAGAAAAAAAGCAAATTTGGGAGATATGTGTCTAGGAAAGAGTGAGAGGTAAAACCTACCTGTGGGGATAGCAAACTTTGTGGAAAATCATACAAACCAAAGAGTTGTCAGGCTGGGTAAGTACAGGCTGGATTCTGGCACAAAAGTCACTGTCAATTATATTTATGCTGCCGATGCTTCAAGGACCTGTGCAATGACACTGGGGACAGTGGTGTGGCTTTGCTCCCAGAGCACTTGATTGCTCTTTGCATGTGTGTTGCAGCCAATGCCAACTGTTGTGCTGCCGTGAAAAAAGCTGGCGACAGCCACGCAGAGCCACAGGCACAACAGGAATGTGCCTGGCTGTTGTGTTTTAAGTCTGAGGTGATTTCGTAAAAACAAAATCTTTACCCCTCACAACTTTTTAGTGTCTTAAACAGTGTACAGTCTTCTTAACTTTGAGTAGGACTTCTGGGCTACAGTGCTGGTGTCTTTTGATTTTTATAGGAACATGATTAATTTTTCTATTATAAATGGGGATGGTCTACACCATGAGTGTGTCATGCATATTTTAGGCTGCTAAATTTACTAACTCCAAGATTAATTGTTATATACTAACTTGAAGTGTTTAGATATTGCTGACATCTTCATTTGGACGGAAAAAATGTCATGCATATAAATTGCATGTCAACATTTATTTCACAAGGGTAGTCATCTAGCTATTGGTAGCCTGCAGAGTGAAGACTTGCCAAAAGTAATCACTTCCAGTTCTCATTTTGCTGAAGTTAAGTAGTCTGAACAGGGGAGAACTTGTTCACGCTCTTTAAGCCTCATATTATTGCAGTGTGAAAAGTAAGCATATAAATGACGAAACTGAAAATAAATCAATAGGATAACATATTAGAAAACTGAAAAATGGTTTCTGGAGAAGGTGAGATAATCTTCCCATAAAACACCACTTGTTATCCCTGGATTTTTTTTTTTTTTTTTTTTTCAATATGCAGCTCTTCAGAGAGATGCCCATTAAAATTGGAAGAACTTTGCTTTCTAGGAAATAACTCCAGGAAGAAACTGAATTATGAATAAATAAAATCAAATCTGTGATCTGAAAGTATGCTCTAGGCATCGAGATAAAACAAGACTCTGAAACCTCTATTTCTCCAGCTGATCTATGGAGATGATCTAAAATTTGGCATAATCAGAAACCCTTAACAAATTTGTGGAGGAAGATGTTTAACCTTTATTGGGTTTGCTATATTGGTTCATCAGGGTGATTTTGATGAATGGCCTGTGTGATGAACATGATACCTTTCATTTTCCTCAACCTTGTCACCACTTCCCATCAGTCACATGCCTTGCCTTTCGTTGCTTTTCATTTATTTCACTAAGTGTTTATTCCTCTTCCATTTAAAAATCAACCTGCTATGCATTGGACCATCATTAACATACCTGATAAACAACCCTCACCTGGCAGTACGGACTCATTCAGAGCTCTGGTTACCAATGCAACGCCAAGTGGAAGGTAACTGGCGTATGCTTTATACATAACTGATTTTTCACAGAAATAGAAAATTAATAACTTAGACTGTAAGATGTAAAAAATAAACCATTTAAATTAAGGGTAATTATTATAGTACTCATTTGGGCCAGCTAATATCCCATGGGAAAAATTAAATGCCATTGTAGTTTGCTAATCATGATTGATAGCTGGTGACTATGGACTTTCTATAGTAACTTGGACACTTCAAGCACAGTTCAGCTGGAAAATAATTTCCTTGTTTCCTGCTCTGGCTGGGAGCAAAATCCCCACAGTCTGTTGTGCTCTGTGGTAGAGGCTTCAGATAACACTGAAGAGTTTGTCAATTGGATTCCAGGCAGTACTGATAAGAGATGCATCTGTTTTTTTTCCAGACACACTTGTTTTTTCTCTGAATAGGGAATTCCTTTCCATGGACCATCTTTTGAACACATGGCATGAGGAACTAGGAACTTGCGTTCAGAAATAGCACTTTTGGTGGGAGTTCTTGAAGAAACTTGAAAGAATGAGATGTCCTTGTGTCAGTGAATGGTAATAAACAAATGGTCTCCTGATTGTCTCAGGCTCTGTAGAAACAGATAATAATAACCCTCTCTATGGAGATGGACTCTTTATAAAAGAGATTATAGAGAGAATCTCTCTATAATCCCTTTTGCATTAAGAACACAGCATTGGTATTTAGCTTGCAATGATCTGGGTGAATCTCAAATGCCTGGGGAAATATGTGAAGTTTCTGGGTCATTTGTCTCGATTGCTCAGAATTTCAGCCTTTTAGTAGGTCACTGAAATTTCACAATATGAAAAACTATTTAAAGGTACTATTGAACTGTGTTTTTTAAACACAAGACTGGCTTCTGCATCTAAATATCAGAGAAATTTTCTATAGAGCTGCTGGCTCAAATTCCCATTCCTTTTTAGATAAACCGAATTCCTTGCAACTTGTAAATGATCCTGTTGGGTGCTGAGAACTGCAGGTGCAGGAGTGGCCCATTGTCTCTGTTACATCAGCCATATGGGGGTCAGGCCTCTCCTTTTGATTTCCTCTCCCAGTACCCTGTGGGAGCTGAGCGACCTTTCTCCCTTTGAACATGCAGAGAGATGTCAATAATCAGGCTTTTCTTAAGTATTGAAATGCTGTGCAAATTAGGAACCAGCAGCAAAAGAATGTCATAGGAAAACAGGACAGAACTAGGGAAGGCCTTTGTATCTCCTTGTCTGCTTTTTGACTGAGAAGTTATTTTTGAAATTTCACTCTTGAGGAGTATCTGTCAGCTCATTCAAGATTTCACCTTTTAGACCAGAAAGCCTGGATCCTGTCCCTGAACATAGCAGTTAGCTGGAGGACTAAATCAAAACATCCATGCTTTGAGCTTGGCTTGTATTTCACGAGATTGCAGAAATGGGCAGCCATCCTCTCTAAACTGGCTTTCTGGTTTTGTTATGTTTGGTCCCTTTAAAAAAAAAAAAAAAAAAAAAAAAAAAGAACTTGTCTATTTCAACATTTTTGCTGAACAGAATCATCTGTGTGCAGTATGAAGACAACCTCAGCACCAATCCAAGGGGGACTGCCATGAACTTTATTTAGCATATACCTATATTCCAAATCTTACATTAGGAATGTGTCATAAGTACTTTGCCAACTAGATAGAACATTAACGTTTTCCACTTAGGGGGTGGTTAAGACAATTGCAGTGCCTTTGTGGTGTAAAATGTACGAAAGCTTTACGTCAATGACAGAGACCCTGTCCGACTGTACAAGAGTCCTGTGGTTCTTGGTTGTAAAGTCTCCCCGAGACTACTTCAGAACACGTTAATCTCCCTCTTCAGTGCCTCCCTCTCTCTGATCAAAGGTAAATCTCATTTTAAAGTAACCTTCTGTCTAGGTGGGTGAATGTTCACTAAAACTGGGTGTCAGGCTCTTCATCCTCTACTTAGAAGATCTCAGGAAACCCAAAAGCCTTTCCAGCTGCTCTGTGGTTGAAATGCGGGGTGGAAATAGGGAAATGAAGACCCCTCTTTTTTCTTTTCAGTGAAATTTTTGGCACCCTGTCACACCCTGACACATCCTGCAATAAGATTTTCAGTAACATCTTGTATCATTCAAATGTCTTGTCAGGTCTCGCTGACGCTTTTTTGAAAAAAAGATAATTTTTGAGCAGAAAGCACATTTGTTCACTTCCCTGCCATTGAAGACTATCTCCGAAGGCAGGCTTGAGTAGCAGTCACTTCTTGGTCTACAAAACACATTGGTTTTGGCTTATCTGTATTTCGGTATTTTCCTCTTGAATTAGAAGCTTCACTGAAATATACTTGTAACTAGGAAAATTAAGAAAACTTATTGCTTAGGCAGCATCATCCTCTACCTTTAAAAATGTGCTGTTGTCAAACCATTTGAAGCAAAAAGACAACTTTGTGTATGACGTTTATATTGCAAAATCCTGCTCTTTCATCACCGATAACTGCTAGCTCTTCAAAATCTGTCTGCACCTATTGCCAAACACAGCTACTGCCTAAGCCTTCCGGATAATTGGTTTTGGTACCACCCCTGTTTACAACTACACAAACAAATGGAGATTTATTAGGTTTAAAAGCAAGCGACAGTGTATTATTTAAAACTCTTTTGTTTTCTTTTGTTCTGTGCTAAAAATGTACATAGAAATATCTCCTTCCCCTGTGGATCCTAAGCCAGGGAAAGGGAATTTTTTTCCTTTGGATTTTTCTGGTATTTCTAAGGAGAGAAGAAAGTGCCTTGTCAGAGATGAAGTAACTACTTGATCCTGCAGAAGCAAGAGAAGATGTAAACCCATTTAACAGGTCATTTTTAAAACAGAGAGGAAGAAGCACCCCTACTGTGTATTTCGTTATTCTGTTTCACTAGCAAAGATGGTTAATTGAAACCTTTCTGCTGTTTTGATGCTTTTCAAATATGTTAGGTAACATTCTGAAACCTTTTTGCCTAGCTTCTATCTTTATAATACTGAACAAGGAAAATGGAGGCTATAAATGGGAAATTGTTACCTGCTGCTGTCATTCACATCCTTAAAGATCAGTCCATAGATAACTTCCGAGCCGGTTTTATTACACGGTGATGCCATTGCAGAGTGGGTCTGTGCGGCCCATGGTGTGAGCACCTCGATCAGTGAATCAGTTGTACTCCGTGTCTTGTGCACCCAATGATTGCAGTGGAGGTTTTAAGCTTTTGCAGTGAGTTATCTGCCATTGACCAGAAACACGATGCTGGCATCTTACTTCAAGTGGCAGACCTCAGAATTTTTGGAGGGATGAATGCCCAGTTCACGACATATATTAAAGTATAGAAAAATATTAAATTGCATTGTTAAATGAATGTGAGACAAATTCTTTGCTCAGTATGATTCATAACAAAGATTTCTTAAGTAAAGCTTAGCCTTAAATCCCAAAATTCAGAGAGCTCTCATACAGAGAGCTCTGCAAGCAATATCATTTTTCCAAGCATGAGGAATTAAATGGGCAGAAACAGATGATTGTGAGGTTTAATCTTCCTGATAACAAGAGAAACTGGGTTCCTGTGACCCTTTAAGATTTCAGAAGCCTAGCATTGATTAGTCAAAAATGAAAACTAAGGAGAATATTTTGTAGGTGAATCTGTTAACTCTAGTACTGTATTATATATGCATGTATGTATGTGCAAAAAATGTTGAACTTATCAGTAGAGAAGACAGATAATACCACATTATGAAAACATTTTTATTTCATTAGATACTTTGCAACTGAATACACATCCAGAACTTCAAGTTATTTTTTTCCTGTTATTCTAGCAGCAAAATTTAAACAGATCCATTTGGAAAATGCCATCTATTTATTTGAACATGCGTCTGAATGTATCAATGAACTTGCAGCCCTGCAGCATCCCTAGACTTTTGACCCACACAAAGTACCAGCAGAGCAGTTATTTGTGTTAAGAGGTAAACCTGCCTTAGTCAATCATCTCCATAAATGAAAGAAAGTAAATTCCTCAGTCTTAAGGCTTTAAGGTTTAGATTTTCACAAGCCTGGCACTGCACGGATTAGCCATTTCAGGAGTGGCAATACTTGAATAGCTTGTGAGACTGCACGTGTGCTGTGGCAGTCAAAGCCCCGCATTTACCACTGCGATACCAGGAGACCCGAGCAGCATTCAGTCTCACGGATGAGCTGAATTGTTGAGCAGCTCTGCAGATCTGTTTGGTTCCTCTTTGTAGATACTATCTAGACTGTTGTACCTCTGTTATTTCCCTACTTTTCTGTGTAGGAAATATCTAAGTATTAAGATCAACTATTTAGTCCAGAGGAGAATTCTGCCTTCTTGGAGATGGTTACATATCCTTCACCTCTTTGTCTACCTGAATGTAGTGGTGCTAACACTGAATTAGATTTTGTTTAACACTCTCACCTTTTTTCCTCCTGGTCAGGCTTTTTACCCCAGTGATGTGTTTGTGGGGAGCAATGCCATCTCCTCTCAGAATAAGCTTTCCTTTCCCTGATCACCCCATAGCCTCCTCTAGGTCTCTTCCAATTTGATTCCTCTTTCTTGAAGAAGGCTTAGGAGAACTGAGCTCAGGAGCTCTGAGCATCTTTACAGGAGATTTTCATCACTCTCAGGTCCTTTGCCTCTTCCTTCTCTCTCATTTAGTGACTTTCTTTTCCATGCTTCATTCCCATTAATTATTGTTCTTTTGACCCACAATTTATACCTTCTTACCATTACTCATACTTGAGACAAGGAGTCTGTGCAGTCTTTGAGCCAGGTTTACATTATCTTTAATCTGTGCAGTCTTTGAGCCAGGTTTAGATTCTCTTTAATCTCAGTTTAGTCTGCATCATTAGCGGTCCTGTTACACTTTTTTTTTTTTTTTTTTTTAATGACTAAAGACCTGTTTCCTATAAACTGAGAAACTGTTTTCCTTATCAGAAAATATGATAGTCCTTTTATCTTAAGAAAAGGGAAGGGATAGGGGCAATGTGTTTTTGGCAGGGTTTTCATCCCACACTTTCTGAGTTAGTGAGGATCACATTAACAGTGAAGGATCAAACCTACACCCCAGCAACAAGGACAAGGGAACAAAGGAGAAGTTTACCTAACCCGGTTGACTGTATAATATGTGGTTACATCTTTGCAAAGTGGAGGCAGTTCACCTTTGATATTCTATTTTCCTACCTCTGAATGTCTCCGAAGTATGGGAGACAGTGGGGAATTGCATTCACTATTTGTAGCAACTAACACTTTAAAAACACTTTACTGCTAAAATCATTCTCTCTCCCCTTTTATTTCTGTCAGGGACACTATTTTGTAAACATTGCCTTTTTTTTTTTTTCTTTTTTTTTTTTTTTCTCCCTCCTTTCACTGTCACTCCATGTAATTTCTTTATTTGTCCAAATAAATACTTCATTATCTTGAAGTAATGCCAGTCTCTAAAAAGAGAGATCTTCCTTTCATCTGCTGTTCAGTGAAACACAAAAACATGTTTCCTATTGCTGGCACCTCTCCTCACTAAGGAGAATAAAATGAGAACCCTCACAGACACTCAGAAGTAATAAAGAACATCCTAAACATTTGCTAGATAAATTGTAATGCCTTTATATCCGGCCAGCTGAAATCATCACCATGGTTTTGATAATAAGAAATGTATTCTGGTCTCACTTTTTCTAGCTGAAGAGCTATATATTTGGATGGATTTAAATAGCCTTATATTGCATCTTATGAGCATCTATTTTTTTAATATGGCAGATAAAATCATTGAGAAGAACTTTTTTACTTTTTGTTTATGTCAGTCTTTGCCATAATGTGAAATTATATTGCAGAGATATTTCTATTCTAAAAATGTTAACTTTGCAGGGATAATGTTACTTGAACACTGCGACTGATAACTGCAACGCCAGTTATGTTGATAGTGAGTCAGGAAAAAGACTCATTTTATAATATGAGTAGCTGAAAAATGTTTTCTCCGCCCTGTTTGTTTCCCTGCTGTGCAAGTTCCCCATAAAAACTGAAATCTCTTGCAAGATATTTTTAAAGGAAATAAAAGGATAACTTTTTTCATGTTCTTTTTTACTGAACATTTTTTAAAACACAGTAGGTGGGAGATGTTTCTATTACTCTGCTTTTCCTTCACCCATTTTTTACTACAAAACCTCAGTTGTTGATCAATATTTCTTGTGATGTCCACAGTCCTGGAAAAAAAGTGATTCCCTTCATGAGACAGCAAATTTAAATATGGAGACATATTTAAATAATACACATGCAGTTTTAATCTACCTGTAATTGAGACAAGTCCACTGCAGGTAAAGTCTGACTCAGTTTTTCGTGATCTTACCTTATAGGAAAGTGTTTTTTAAAAAACATTATTACAGGAAATTGTGTGCTAATGGGTTTCACCATACTACCTAAAAGCATGTGGATACAAGTGCATTGCTGGAGAAGTGTTTGATTTTGTATTTGCGTGGCCATTTCAGTTGTTATCTTTTCTACAGTAAAGGCTGCATTAGTGTTAAGTGTAATTGCTCTGTTATTTTTACTTTTTATTGGCTGAAATGGTTACATTTTTTTCCCCTAAAATTAATTGTGGAGATGCCTGTGTGTTTCTGTTGGTTTACTGGCTTCTTTTGTGTCAATTAGTATCACTGAAAAAATAGTTTAATAATTCACAGAAGGCCAGTACAACATTTTAATGAAACTTCAAAGGGCTGTTAAAATCATATTATGTTGATGGAATATGTTAAATGTTTTCAGAGCTTGGTTATGCATTTGATATAGATTATCCTTAAACTTCTCAGTGTTCAGGGCTCTCAAGAAGGTAAATAGTTCTGCAGTTAACCCACTTCTCTACTTTGCAGTGTAAAATGGTTTTACTTCAACTCTTCACTTTTCCTTTGCTCTCCAGATAGGAAATTATTTTATTTGGAGTCCTGTTTGTTACTACGTGCCTCACCACTGGGCTGCTGTCAGCTTCATATGTTTCAGGAGATTTATTTTACAAACCACTCCCTGTTTTCAGTGTTGCAGTATTTGTCCCAGTTCTTCTTGGGCCATTCAGTGCTGCAGTTGGTTTATGTATATTTTAAAAAAAAGTAAAAATGCTGGGGTTTACCTATTGATGCAAGTGAAATTTTGGAACCAGCTGGCAGTCTCTGAAAATTGTGTAAGGGCTGCTGTTCAGGCACGTTAACTTACATCTATCAAAAGCCTTCTCATGGTAGCAAGTATCTAAACCTCAGTTATCCTTGTGGTCTGCAGTGAAATTTTTCAGCTTAAAGTAGTGTGAAGGCTGTGATGACCCAGAAAGATCCAGCAGTGGCTGGGTGGCTGTTTCAGTTTGTTGAGAAGGGCCAGTAAAACACTCGTGCTTCTGGCTGAGCTGGTATCGAGTGGCACAGGTACGACTGGGAATGAAAAACTGGAAGTGGAGGTTTGGAGATTGTATGTACGCAGCGTGCAGCAAATGAACATCAGTTCTGCATTGTCCATGATCTTGAAGACAGCTTGTCCATATCCCACAGATGCCTGGAAATCTCCATGAATATAGTAAGAACTGCTTACTGCTTTTAGAGGAACCATAGGGGTTTTTTAATATATATATATACACACACACACACAGACACGCCTATATATAAATATAATAAATAAAATTATATATATGTTTAGCTATATATCTTTATTACCACAGGTGCTACCTAAACAACTTTTCTAGAAAGATAGTTTAAATAACTGATTTCAAGATTGCTAACTTGGAGGTCACCTATTGCCAGGGATTCGTAGAATCACTTTATGGCTCACTTTGTCTAATCATCCATATGATTTTGCAGCTGACTGCCTGGTTCTCACCATCTCTACTCCCAGTTCCTGTAAATGTTGCAATTAAAACATGAACACATACGAGTTAAATTGTCAGGAAAGTCATTACAGGTTTTTAGCAAGAGGCTGGGATAAAACAGCTTACATTGCTGAGCTTATGAAGAGGAAAAGACCCTGATCTTATTTGTCCCAGTGGTTTTAGATGAGGGTCAGGAGTTGTTTGCAATCTCTGGCTGTGTGGAATGGGGAATGAAGACTTTGCATCTTGCTTCTGCCAGATTTCTCTTCTGCTTACCTGGCTGGCCCTGGGGAGTGGGCAGGCCAGATCAGCATGACTTTCCCTCTCATCCAGACCTCCAGGAAGCACTGTGGCCCTGCTGGGCACAAGGTTTTCTCATTGATCCACTCTGCTTTTAAGCCTGCTATGCTGAAACCACAATAATTCTGTGCTGATGTTTTACAGTGTGAACAGATGTATTTTGTGTCTTACAAAACCTATTTCTGCAAGCTGTTGTGTTCTCAGGTCTCATTGACTTGAATCAGGATTTAGAAATAATTAGTAAATCTGAGGTATCATTTTTACAGTCTGTTAGGAATTTCTACTATCCTAGCTGTTGAGTGGAGAGAGATACAGTTTTGGTTGTATTAAGTGTGAAAAGCTTATGGGAATAGCAACAGTTTTCCGAATCTGAAAAACTAATAGTGAGTTATACTCCAGGCACAAAGTATCAAAATCTGGGAAGATAAGTGTTGTGAGATAAGGCAGAGGGCTGGGAGCAATTATGTGCATTTATTATTTCAGATGCATTCTCTTGTCCTTTATGTAAAGGAGGGGTAGGAAGAGTTTTCTAACAGCTTGCTATGAAATTATAGAGGTGTATCAGCTGTGAAAAAGGATGCCATAACAGGAAGAGAGGGTTAACATGGAGACTAAAAATTAATCTGTAGGAACAAAGGGTAGATTGAATGACACAGATAGGAAATTGGGGACGTCAGGTTCACGATGGTACAATCTCAAAGGGAATAAGTATGAGGTACTGCTCACTATGACTTCTTTGCTCATGGATATTGTACCTGTGTACAGGCATTTTGCTTCAATGTTCCCTGATGGTGAGATTAGATAGTTCTCATACTCGAGCAGAATGAGCACAGTGAATGTGCTGGGTATGTAGACACTGTTGTAATACTGTAGTACATGCCTAATGTTGATACGGGGGTACAAAGCCACTGCTCCTCTGGCTGACAAGAAATAGTGGAATGGGGTAATCCAGGTAAAAAGACAACTTAAAAATTGGATAAGGCACTCTTCTGTCTTAATTGTTTTCACTAACAGGAGAAAATATTAAATGAAAGTCACAATAAGAAGAAATACAGGGCTAAATTACACTGCTGCTGTCCTGGCACGCTAGCAAAAATAGTAAACAACAGTAAGATGCTCTGGGAGGGGTTTGCACTTTAAGAGGGAGTCTAACATGGATAAACATTTTAAAATGGAAATGCACTGGAGAGAATCTTGAGAAGGGCACATAATCCCAACCTCACGACCTGTAATTATGCTCTTCAGAAATACCAAACCCTTAATGCAAAGTAAAAGTGAATTAATAGTAAAGCATGTGGGGTTCTGATTCTGCAAATCAGAGGAAAAATTCATGGCCAGAGATGCTACTACTTCCACTTGAGCCACTGCCTGCTGCTATTTTCAACATTTCCTCCCTGCTTTTGGCATAGAGCTGTTTCTCAGCTTCTCCTTCCCACCAGAAGTTATTTTCAGTCTCTTGCCTGGAGTTTAAAATGCAGCATTTCTTGATGTGGGACTGGTGGTTGCTTCTCTCCTCCTCTCTCTTGTTCCAGTCAGCTGTCTGGAGGTCACCTGGATTTGGCAGATGGGTCTTTGCTGCTTCTGTCAGGGGTTGTTGAAGCATATTTGTAGCTGCGTTAAGACCCCAGTTGCTTTCATGCTCCAGAAGCAGTCAGGAGACTGATGTTCCCTTTCTCCATTCCTCCTTGACTCATTCTGCTTCATGCCCTCAAAATGCACAGAGCAAAGTATCACCATCTGCTTCAGTAAGTCAGCTGGTTGCTTCTTCTAGACATACATCCCCAGTCCCACATTATTTTGTGCCATGTTTCCTTTCTCTTGATATCTGCCAAAGGTAGCTTTCTCTTATGCATGGCACATGGAGGTAATTTTCTTCCATTTGCCAGGAGCCCCCCTCAGCATAACAGTGATTCTGCTTATTATTTCGGCAGTATTTTGATGTGGACCGAGGGGGAGCTTTTACTACGTGCAGTAGCGTTGGATAGTATGTCAGATAGGACTGCTTATTTACCCTGATAAATATGCATTAGCTTTGGTAGACCAATAAAATACTGGTAATAGTCAGCTAATTTCTTGGCATAGATAGATAGCAGTGTTTGCTCTAGCACAGCTCCAGAGAGTGCTGGCCACGCTCATGATTGTAGCTGTGGAGAAATTTATAGTGGTGGCATCCTTAGCAGCTCACATGTCGTGATTGTTCTTTTGTTTTGGGGGAATTTTTGATGAACAACTGATATTATATGCTGCTTGACTCCATCAAAGAGATTTTTGCTCAATGCACAGAACTTCCATTTTTGCTTTTTTATTAGTTGCGTGTCTGTTGCCCATGCAGACCTCAGTATGGCCTGCTCCCTATCCTCTACAGAGCTACCTCCTATGTTCTCTGTGCCATTCACAGTGAGTTTAAATGTATGGCTGCAACTACGTCAACCTTCCTTTAGCAATTTGTCTGTTTGGGCTCTGCTTGTGCAGGATGTTAACGCTGCAGGCGTGCAGCAGAGCTGTGCAGCTCAGAGAAAACAGCCGAAAAAGCAGCACCAGAGAAAGAAAACCTCACACGAGCACTTGCAGCAGGCTCTGCGCCCATCGCACAGTGCAAAGCAGCTCTAGCAGATTAAAACCATGAACTGCATATTGGACAGTTGCAGATTTACCACCGTGAGGATGAGGTGGAGGGCTAAGAGGACTCCCCTTCATCATCAGCAGTCCTTATGGTGCATGCCTTACAGCACATCGTAGCGGAGACAGGCTGTGGCACTGCACAAACCCAGGGATGCTGCTGCCACAAGCGAGACCAGTTCCCACCTGACAGCTGCTTCATGGCAATTATCAGGTAGAAATGTTCCTGCCCTGAGATGAATCTGAGATAGTTTACCCTGCTTCTACTGAAGGGCTGAAATTACCTCAGAATTACTCTTTATAACTCTGCAATAAAAATATGCACCTAAATGGCTAATAAGTGGCTATACATTATCTGCTCCTTTATACTCAAAGTTAGTTGTTCCTGTATTCTCACCCCGTATCCCTCCTGCTGGGGAGACGAGTACCACAGGGAAGCTCACAATTCCTTCTGCTATGCTGGAAACTGTTCAATAACAGATAATTCCACTTCTTTGCTACTGTCTAATAAACTATTCCGGGATCATTCTTGAATTTTAAATGTCTGGGTTCTGGTAAATGGAAGAGAAGAAATAATACTTCTGAAGCTAGTACCTAGTGTTTGCATCACAGAACCCAGCTCTGCTGGATTAGTTCATCAATTTTTCTCTACTAGAGCCTTCATGTGGGAGATCATCTGGTTAAGAAAAGGAAGTCCAGAGCTGCAGGGCTGCTGGGAGGTGCTGGAGACAAGCAACATTTTCAGGTTTCCCAGGCCCTGTTGGTCCCCCTGCACTGAATGATCCTTCTCACCTGCGTCCTAACATTTCAGTTTAGAAACTTTCTAATCAAATCATGGCTGGAAAAGGTCATAGGAAACTGAGAGAAGAGAGGCAGATGCTAGTGTAGCATGTGGTGGTGACAGAGGATGGAGATGTGCTGGCCCAGCCCCCTGACAAGAGGCAAGCCCGAGGAGAAATCCCAGCCACTGCTTCTCCTCCTGCCCTCCCATCACGCCAAGCAACCTGCACACTTGCTGAAGTGAGAGGTTTCCAGCTCAAGGACCAGGGCCAAATCTAGCTCTGGCAGGTGTCATTATGAAACATCTGAGTATGGGTTGTGGCTACCAACAGAGTAAGGAAACAGTGAATTCAGATTTAACAGGCAATTAAACACTTGACCGTGCACGCTAGTGAATGGAGAGACATTCCTGGGAGTAATTTAGAGGGTAAAAGGCAGCTGGAGGTAAGCAAAGGTGTTTGGGGCTCTCTCTAGGAAGAAGTGGTTTTGCCCTCTGCAAGCTGGCTAGCCAGTGCTTCCAGCAGCTGCTTGTTGAACAGGCTTTGCTCCTGCACAGAGAAAGAGAGAGGAAGATGTGCCTTTGCAGCCATCCCGATGCTCCGCTGCTGAGTACCGACTCCTGCATCAGTAGTACTCTGGCACCAGTGCTGCTTATCCTGGCTCCGTGTGCCTGGTGCCAGGACAGGATTTGCAATTTAGCATTTACTTTCAGCCCCACACAATCTTCCAGCCTTGCAACAACCAAATTTCTTAATCCTACAAGTGTTTGTTGGCCCACAGTTTGTTTAATCCTATTACGGAATGCATTTCTGTTATCCATTTACCTATTTCTGGCAACCTTTTGGTGGCTCCTAAATAACTTTAAAGAAGCTGAAGCTGTTTAGCATGGCTGACTTGTTCAGCCCTAAGCGTCACAAGATTGCTAAACTATGTTATCCTGAATAAAGTGTTTTGTGTTTATGTATGCACTAAAAGAAAGTTGCAAGCACTGTTCTAGCACTGCTCAGGCCATGCCACTGTGAATGCAAATGGAAGGTCAAGGGCACAGAGCTGCCTGCCACTAACTGCATTGAAGAAACCATGATAAAGTGTTGAGAAAAAGGCTTTGGACAAGTAAGGATCTTAAAGACACTTTCAGTATTGGGAGTGAGTGTATATTTACCATTGTTTGTTTCTGGATAATTCAATTTTTCTCACCTGAGGAAGATTACAAAGTTTTTTTATGCCTCCTACTATTCTTACTGTTCTATAATTGGGAGTAAATACTCAAGTTGATGGCAATGGATTCACTGTGAAATAACCATTAACTTTAACAGGGAATATGAGGCTGTTTCTTTTTTATATCTTCTGTATAAAAATCTGAAAACGTACCATAAATAAAAATTATGGGAGAATCTCAATAATTTCTTTGCTGTTATCCTCCTCACCCCCACCAAAAAAAAAAAAAAAAAAAAAAGGGCAAAAGGGTGCTCTGAGTGTAGATAAAATATTTCTCTTTGCAATTTTTTATTTACATCGGAAATGGGAATCCTTTTGCTAATGTATTTTATGTGCATTTTTAAATATTCAACAATCTCACTGTGGCAAAGAAGGACAAATATCTACATAAAATATGCATGCACATATGCACACATCACAAATATGGTAAGCAGATTTCCTTAGAATGTGCACTTGTACATGTTGCGTCATGTGTAGCATTTTTCCTTGTGCAAGTGGTGGCAGTAAGCTGAAACAAGAACCTTTTTTTTACTACTTTGGGATTTTACATCTTGTAAGTTCATTCTTCTTCGAGAAAAATTGCTAAAGGACTGGCATGCAGAACCTTTTATAATATGAATATTTAATAGTTAAAGGTTAAAAGTGTGCAAGATACACATTAAAAAGGGAATTGACAGAAATGTTCTTCCTTGGGTTACACATGGGTTGTAACCTTGAGTAGCTCAAAAACAAATGCTAATGCTCTGTCTATAAGTAAATGGGAAGAATATGCCCTTTCTTACCCTGCAGGGATAATGTGACTAACAAAGCCGTTCAGAATCACTGAGCATTTAAAACATTTCTGCAAAAGGGAGTAACAGCACTATCATCTTTCCTTCCAGGAACTAATAAAACAGACTGCATGGTAAATCCTAATGCATCTCCTGCACTCTCAGGAGAAGAACAAAACCAAGCTGCTGTCAGGATTATAAAGGCTGATGGGTTGTTATGTGGTGGATAACTCAGGCACTTGCTGACCTTACCTACACCAAAGGGCAATATTTTTTGCAAGGCTGAGCTACTTCTAAACAGTTTCTCCGTGGAATTAAATATACACACGATTTCCCAGGCAGGCTTCCTACAGAAATACCTTATTACAAATACTGTAAGTTCTCAGCAGAAAACCCTGTGCTGCAGTCACAGCACCACACAACATTCTCATGTTATAAAGTGGATTTCTGTCATGTGAGACTTGGTGCCAAACCTTTGCTTAAGCCTGTCTATTGGATGGTACTCCTCCTTCAAATCACACACCATAAATTGATGGCCTTTTCTAGTACTGTTGCTCTTTTGGGGATCGAGGCTGAAGTTTCCTTTTGGCATGTAAAACGGCAAAAATTAGCATTTATTTCACTATAAAACACTGACTAGGTAGCAAAGCCTTCACAGTCATTACAAGGGATCATGTCAAGTTCATGGCAAGAAGGGAATACGTTGACATTGCAGGACCTTTTTGAGAAGTTCAAACAATGCAATCCCTTAAACTTTCCTTGTCTTCTGCACCTCAATAAACCAGGACATAAGCGATGTCTCCTGGCCCTGTCTTTCCATTTTGCCCGAGCTCCATTAGTTTTCTCACAGACACTCCAAAGACAGCTCCTTTCCTTCCTGAGTCTTTATGCGCAGTCTCCACTGTCAAAGTGCGTCTGCCTCCCACCTCACTTTCAACCTTCTGCATGTCCCTCTTGGCCTTCTACCTCCTGCTACCACTTCTTGTTTGAGATCATACGCAGTATTCTCCGGGCTATTTTGGTCTTTATTTTTTTTTTTTTTTTTTTCCCCCTCTGTTGCTTTTGTGCTCTAATTTCCCTTTTTCCATCCTTGTTTCCTCTTGACAGCTTCTGGCTTCTTGAATGTTGCCCTTTTCACCAGTGTGAACATTTCACCCATCTGTCTACACTGAAAATAATAAATTTATAATGTTTCTTTTATATTAAAGGAAAATCTAGGTGAGCATGATTGCACAGCACGTTACCTTGAATTTATATAACTGTAACATAATGCACTGAGGCACTGTCACTATCAAATCATCTGGGGACTAATTTTCATACTGTTTCAGAAAGTGCAGTTTAGCATAGAAAAGTCAGTGTTTTGCATGCTAGATCTTCCCAGTGATCACCCGGTTCCTTCTCCAGCAAAATGAGAGAGCAACAAGGTCACTGTAACCTCCTGAAATCTCCTAAACCCCTATAATGGGTCAGTTTAGCGTGCTGACTTTGAGGGTTGTCACAGTGAAGGTGTAATTATGCAACAGGGAAGTACATGGAGGAAAAAGAAACATCTCTATGGATATACCACAGAAAGAAAATTATATCCCGACATGCTGAAAATATCGATGAACAGGCTTTAGTCATAGTTAAGAGATTGCCATATTCAACAGAGCTGTGAAAACATTTTGAATAGACTCCAAGGAGAATATTGTATATTTAAAGTAGAAGTATACTGCAGATACAGGATTTAGAAATGTTTGACTGAAATAGAATAGGATTAGCTGCTCAGAACACAGAAAATCTCTATGGCCATCAATCTCCACATGCACAGCTGTTTCCCAATGTGAAATAATCACACAATATAAAAAAAAAAAAAAAGCTCTACTTGAATACATGGCTTTTTAGTAAGTATGTCGCCAGTCATGAAGTACAAACATTCTGATTTGCCATCATCCTACCAAATTGCTTACTGCATGCCTCCAGCTTACACTGTTATGTTGAATTTATTATTTATTTCCCCCAAGACCTAATTAGATGACACTGAAAAGTATTATATTTTTGCCCTTGTCTGAAGGTGCCGGTTCTCTCCTCTCATCATCTTTTGTCTCATCTGGGAATATTTTCTTATTTTTCCCACCTATTTGCAAGTATTCAGCTCTGCAGTGAAGTGTTGGCAACTCCCAAAATATTGTATGCACCTGTTCTTGGAACTTTTGATAACCTAGAGTTCTATTTTTTTCTGCTGATAATGTGCTGTTTTGAAAGTTTTGCTTTTTAGTTTTAAGCCCTTATGTGCACTGAAAAGGAAACCCATGGAAATGTAAACTTTATAGGTTCAAAAACTGGAGAGCATGAATTCAGAGAGACTCTGAACTCTCTCTTGTCTGAGCCTTAGGATGATGTGGATTCTCACCAATGAATGCTCGAAACAGTTAATGCAGAGCAAGGGGAGTACTGATAAAGTGCAGGGAGTGCAAATTGCTTTCAACATAGCAGCTTGCTCTGATCAACACCAGTCACATCCTTCTTGAGAACCTGTGAGTGACAGCATTATGGAGGCGTATCCTTGGCGTGACCATTTGTTGTCTCATCAGCAAAGTCTGTGCTTTCTTCCTTTCAGTTGGTAGGTAAATGGTAGATGAGAGATGCTTCACCCCTTGCCTAAAATCTAGTACTCTAGCTTGTTTCAGGTTTTCCAGCAGTTGATAGTAGTTGTCCTTCCCTGAGGGGATACAGAGAATTAAATACAAAATGGGGATCGCTCATACATAATTAGCTTGTTTTTTCTTATGGCTTATTGTACCTCTGATGAAGACTTGTAGGTGCCTTTTTTCTTCTTGCTTCAACCTTTCCAGCATTGAATTATGATGAGTAGCTCTTCAAAGATGTGGAACTCTAGTAGTCTGCAGATTGTTACTGTTTGTTCCTGCACCAGCCAGCTACGTGAGCACACTCAGCATGGCAGGAAGCCTGTCCTTGCATCAGGGTGGATATTTCAGATCTTTCTGCAATGGTGACAGATTTCTTTCATCCACGGGGCTGCTGAGGAAAAGCATCGAAAAGGGTACACTAGCTGGGGGCATTCAGTAGGCTTACAGGGTTACCATCCTCTACTTGACTATCACTCTCTAATGAGACTCAACCTCCTTTCTATGAAGGGCAAATGATGACATATATGAAATATATTGTGATTAGTCTAGCCTTGTGGTCTGGGCCTGGGTTTAAGATCATGAAAGATGTTTACCTGGATCTCCTGGGAAACAGCCTGCTAATGAGAATGTGGATGTTAGAAGATGAGGGCCTGCAAAATTAAAGAGACAAAGAAGACTGGGACAGACAATAGAGAAGGCAAAAACTCAATACTAAGAGTTTGTGTGGTAAGTGGAAGGTCTATGTGACAAATGCTTTTACCCATGAATAACAAATTTTTCCAGGAAAAGGAAGAACAATTTAGTATCCAAGTAGCAGCTGGTATCTCCCACCTCTAAGTGAAAATAATTATTTTCTTCTCCTCTTCTGTCTGTGAAAAAGCCAGTGAAGACACATAAAAGCTGAGACCGCATGAAGTGCAAGGGATGCCTGTCTTTTGTGAGCATCTAACTAAAAGTATTTAAACAAAGACAGGTGAGCCTTACTTATAGGATGCTGTTTAAATTACAAGCCTGCTGATCCTCTTCAGGCAGGAGTAAAGAGAATGCTTTTACTTTATGGTTTTCTTTCAGTTTATAAACCTTGTATACATAAATGATGACAACTGGGAAGAAAACCACTGTCCATACTTAAGAGTTTTAAAAGAATCCAGAAACTGAAATTTCTTTATGAAGAACTGATCAAATATTTTCTAAGTAGGGAGAAACAGGGAGGTTTGCGATTGATTCTCTAGCTGTGGTTTTCTGTCTTGAGTATTTACACAGCAATGGTTCTTTCAGTTGGGGAGTGCAAAAACATATGTGAAAGTGAACTCAGATGACTGAATCACAGAATGAGAAAGCTGTCTTAACTGACTGCATGCATAAAATGACCAGATTTTTAACATGTAATGTAAGATTCATGCAGACTTCATGGAGCTTTGCCTCTTTATCATCCAGATGAGGGTATGTATTGAAGATAATAGTCTTTGTGAAACTGATGTGGGAGTTGTACTATTAAGGGTGAATTCGATGGTATGATGGTGTCATATATATTTCTAAATGATCATAGTTGTTTGGTTTTCTTTGCACTTTCCCATCAGCTTAAAGTTAAGGTCATTTTTCCAGTTGAAAGGAGGTAGATTGCAAATAAGCATGTCTGTTTCCAGATTTAAATTTAAATAAGCAAAAGTAGAAAGTAACCTATCTTCAAATGAGAGCAAGGTTCAGTCATGTCCAATACAGAAAACCCCCCCCCCAAACCGTGGTGGGTTTTCTTCTACCAAGCTTACTGGTGAAAGACCCATAAGGAGACTCTGTATTTATAACAACCACATGTGTTTAGTGTTTGGGTGACCTGGGCATTTGGCAAGAGGGAGGAGATCAATACATTGTTAGTGTAGTGAAAAATACTGACTGTCTGCTTGTGTCAGCTTGGGAGCATACAATAGTAATTAAATGCAATTAAATGGTAAGACTATGTTCCTTTGGCACATAAGAAATCCCTCCTCCTCTTCTATTTCCATGCTTTGGAAGTGTGCCAAATGATTATCTCCAACTAACAAGCAAAGCTGCAATTTCTTCTCACTGTTTAAGCGTGACTTACTTTGATGGAAGTGAGTAGCGACAAGAAAAAATTGTTAAATATTATCATCAAAAGTGAGGAAGAATGTCTATTTTGACCAAAAATGAGAGAATAATGGTTAGATGGATTATTGTGATGGGATGTTTAGAATTTCCTTATAAGAAGAATTCCAGTCTGAAGTGGAGTTAGAGAAGGTTGAGCCTTTCCAGAATACAGATAAAATTTCCCATTGGATGTGTTATGGAGAAACTGGGTATACCTCTAGAAAGTATCTTCATCATACAATTGCTGGTTGTATCTGACTGTCAATTTATAATGGAAAATTATGCAAGTTCATTTAAAAAAAGCTTGTTATCAATTGCTTGTGGATAGTACAGGTTTAGAGAGATTCCTCCTTTTAGATGAGGAGGTTTTCTCCTCAAGTCTGGGACACTTTGGCTTGTGTGGAGCAGTATTAGATACTTTTAAAAATAGACCAATAACCATAACAAATGCAAAAGTGGAACTACATTGAGAAATAATTCAAAGATAGAATGATACTACATGCAATCCTAAAAAAACCCATATCTTGAAGATGTGGTGTGGCATTGTATCAGGCATTTCACAAGCTAAAGAAATCAATTTGACTTGCCTGATTTCCTTTGATATTTTGATGAATATTTCAAGATCCTATTATTTTTAATAAACGACAGACATTCAAGAGACAACTTTAACTGTGCATGGAGATGCATACTAAACCTTGTAATTTAGAGAGAGAGCTGTCAAATTTTTATCATCTTTCCCTCTTCTAAATTATTAATATGTAATTTTATGGAGGTGAGTAATCCTCATGGACTTAAATGCTTTGTTATAATGCTTTGCTATGTTGGAAGCCTGGAAATGCCACCTTCTCCTGGCAAATCGGCGCGTAGAGTATGGTGAGGGCTGGGACAGGCGGGGAGGAGGAGGACGAGGACGAGGACGAGTAGGACGAGGACAAGGATGAGGAGGAGGAGGAGGAAGAAGATGAATCGCTGATCTCCAGAGCCGAGATTACCCAGTGGGGCTGCCTTCATGCAGCAGGACGGGCAGGAAGGCGCCTTTCCCTCAGATGCCAGGTCTGAGGCCTGGGTGAAGCGGGCCTGGGGCTTGTCACGCCAGGGAAGCAGAGGGGTGCCCAGTGTGTGTTCCCAGGCTGGTGGCACCCACCCCTGCGTCCCGAGAGGTGATGGCCCTGCATGGCCCCTCGGCACCGCGGGGCAGCTGCGGGAGGCGGAGGGCGGGGAGGTGGCGTCGTTTGAAAAGGTGGCGGGGGCTGAGGGGGGCAGGCCCCAGAGCGGCCGGCTCCCTATCACTGGTGGCTTGCTCAGTGAGGGGGCTCTGAGAACAGGGAGTAGCCCTGATGTATTGCTTCATTTTTCATCCAGCAGGTTGGCACTGATGTACTTATGTCCCTTTTCCCCCCTCCAGGTGCAGCCTGGAGATATAATCACCCCAGCACTTTCATATTCCTACAGGCTAAATAAGGTGACCAGTCTTCTCGGCCAAAAGCCAACTGTCAGAGACAGGGGAGCTTGGCCATTAAAATACGGGGCACTAGTGGCTGCCATAGTATGCTATATAGCTGTGATAATGTGCTACAGTAGTGCTGCTGCACAGCAGTCTGGTATCTGGCTCTGGTTTCATCCCCAAATCTGTGTCTGGTGGAGAGAGGGTGTCCATCCTGATGTGGTCTTTGTTTTTCTTGATTTTCTCTGACAGATGCCTTTATCAGTAACCTGTTTCTTGCAAGCATCTAGAAAAGCAAACCTGTGGTTTTCCAAAATGATTCCTTAAGTAAAAAAAACTTGTAAAAAGTAAAAACATCTGTGGTACATTTTCTGAACTACAACGTTAGGGAAAAATATGTCTTCAGATATCACTGTGCTTTTTCTTCATATATATAATACACACAAAATTTTATAATTACAGTTTTAGGTAATTTACCTAGTATTTAAATCGCATATGGCATAAGCATAATTCAAACTGTTAATCAAAATCTACTGGAGAATTACTACTCTAAGTGAAGTGACTGAGTGCTCATTAAATCAAGGGCACTGATGAGATTTTTTTCAAGGAGTCCACAAGAAAAAGGCAACAGCTCTTTAAAACTTGAGGGGGTTGTGGCTGTTGCAGTCCCTCAGGACCCTTTTGAAGACCCATTCTGGGTTTACTTATTGTACTGTTGGCACAATAAAAGCCAGCAAAATTTAAGTTGGCTGTCAGTTTGTCACTGAAGATAATAGAAGGGGAGGATGAACTTGAGTAATTGTGATAGAGGAGTGGTCTGTTTATTTTGTGTAGTAATGAGATACAGCTGAAAAGAATTTATGTTCCAAATTAGCATTCAGAAAGGTATGGAATACAAAGCAGCTGTGCTAAAATAAGTGACTTAAAAAGCCTGACAGCAAATAGTTATTAAATGTTGTGCTTGATAACACAGGAACAATGCTCTTTTACAGACTTTCTTATCTTGGTGATATAGTTGGTGACGGTTCTGAAAATAGCTGGTAGATCACAACCAGGAAAGTACAGCTTTCTGAACAGACACACATGAAAGCAAGCGATCAATATGTACTTTGAGGATCTTTCCTTCAGTGTACTTTTTTTTTTTTTTTAAGCTAGGTAAACAGATGAGATCTGAGGCCAGGTAGTCAGTGAATAGTCAGGGAAGGAGCTAAAGAGATTTAAATGTGCTTTAATTCCAGCTTGAATCTTCAGATGTGGCTCAAGCCTCAGCAAGGTCTGAGGGTTGCAGGCTGTTAAGTAGTTTCCTGAGGCTTGTTCTTCCCATTCATTGCTGCATAGAACACTTCTGATTCTCTTTCTTGTACAAGTAATTTAATATAAGGAAGGTATGGACTATTAGCTGACAAGAAGTGTAGAATGTTGAAAATTATGGTTATAATGTACCTCCAGTAAAGGAGTAAAGAAATTTGGTGTAACTAATGCAAAATTGATGTCTTGAGGAAAATAGGCTATATTGAAGAGACAGTTGTTTTCTTATTATATTATATTATATTTTGGCTTTTAAAGTAACACCATTGAAAACTAAAATAGCACCTACTAAACCAGTGACTGCGAACATGACTGGCAGTTTCCAAACAATAATTAGAAGGAGAAAAATCATTATCCACTGGGAGTTTGTGCATGACTAATTTAGACTTCCTTTATTTTAAATGTGTGGTCAAGTTTCCCCTCTGTTCTTCACTGCATTCCTACCTCCCCCACATTTACATTCTCCTCCCATCATGTTTCCCTAGCATGGAGTCCTGCTTAGCACCTGGTAGGAATGACTTTTATCAGAAAATGAAGTAGCTGCAAAGTAGAAACTTTCTTACGGGAACATGTTGCCACATATTTCATTTGACCAAAAATATTTTTGGTCAATCTGAAAAACAGATGTAAAATATTTTGCTTTATTGAATTGACGTGAAGTGTTTGGATGGGTTGAAATATATGAATTGTGTTTAAAAAAACCCCACAAACAATAAAATATAGCTCTGTAAATCTTTACCACATCGGAAAAGCACCCTTCTTCTCTCTCTGTCTCCTGTAAACTGAAATCCTAGAAGGATTAAATTTCATGAAATGCAGTGTGATCCCAAGAAGGCAATGATAAGTTAGGGTAGTTGTATTATTCTTGTCTTGGGCAAGATGTAGCCCAGACAGCAAGAAGGGAGGTGTTCAGCCTCCTGACTCTACTAAGAACATAATCAGATCTTTTGAATGTTATAGACTTTGTCACCCTTATCCCACAGATACTGCCAAAGTTGAGAAAGCATTTAGAAGTTAAAAGAGATACGTACAAAGCTCCAGGAGAAAGCAGGAAGAATAACTTGCAGAAAAACAAGATGGGGCACACTTTCAGAGTGGTCTGCAGAAAAGAAGAAAGGTAAACATGGGTCAATAAAGTCAATTTGTTAAGAAAAGAGATAACTATTGTACTAGGATATAGTCTAGCAGGAGTATTTCCTATAAGAAGCACAGAAATGATCCTTTTGGTCTCCTTAGCACTGGGAAGACTAATAAGTACTGTATCTAGTCATAGACATACCTTAAGAAAAACATGAATCAACTTAAATTTTTCCAGAAGAGAGCAGCGAAACTGTGGAAAATGCAGGAAATGTGAGCAGCTTTTCCTCAAAGAAGGAACTGAGTTATCCAGTCTAGAGAATGTGTAGACAACTTAGTAATGGGTCACAGCTTGGTCCGTTGATCTCTGCGTAATGGTGGCCCACAGCAGAAGCCTAGTGAGGAGTGTTGAAACTGGGCAAGAATAACTTGGGACTTTTTCAGAATACTGTGAAAGCTGCCAGTGAGTCTGGAGCCATGGCACATCCTTTTCTTGAGTCAGTGGTGGTAGCTGACTACAGGGCTGTAGCAGTCTTCAGATGTATGGTACTGCTTCAGAGAGGAAATAAATACCCTGTTATTCATATTCCCTCAGTGAATGTGAAGTTTCAGGTGTAAATTTTAGCACAGGAGGTACAGGTAAGAGTTCGGAACAACTACACAAGCTAGATATAGGGAAGTACTGGCAGGGATTGCCAGGCAAAGTATACAGCCTTTATCCTTGGTCAGTTTTTAAAATATTAGCCAAACCAGGTCTTCTTGGTGCAGGTGCATCCTGGAATAGGGGCTGGTAGAGATTATTTGTCATCTTCTATTCTCGCTTGTGACCGACCACTCATCAACAATTTTGTGTTGCTGTTCCACAGCTCTGATTTTAGCACAGCCTCTTTAGTCCAGTACCAGACTCATACTGTTCACATGTTTGTTAATGTGCTTTCCATGTACAGACACTGTTCAATAATAGCACTTGTTCTGCCTCTCTTTCCTTTGATTAAGCAAATGAAAGTGAAAATAAAGAGGACAATAGTGATCAATGCACAAGTATCTTTTTGTCAGATGCCTGATAACTGTTAATGGAATGCACTCTTTTCATGTATTGAGTGTTCGTGTAAATTAAAATGATACAAAATGCATCTTTACAGTTACTTTATTGTTTTCAGTCAACTATGGAGATATGTCTAAACAGTAGGGTGTAGAACTAAGTCAAGGCTTTGATCACGGCATGTCTTAGGAGAGTTCAAGTGCTTGTTAACTTCAAATCGTCTCCTGTGTGTAGTTGTCAGATTTCCTGTCGTCTTAGATATTTATCCGTAGCCTGTGTATCTAGGGTGATTAGGTGCTTAGGCATCTGCATCTTTGTGCCTCTGTAAATCTGATTGTTTTTATTCTTTTTGATTGGATGCAGAGGGTGATGGTGATATGTGTGCCAAACAATAGCATGCCTTCCACCAATACTCATGGGAATGCTGGCTGCTGAGATTAGCAATAGAGGTAGCTAAGAAAAGGATTCCTTCGCTCACCTATTACGAGCTTGTTTCTTTATGTTGAAGTTCTAGAATCAATTCTACCAAATCATCATAATTTCTCTAGAAATTGAGTCACAAAAGAATGTCAGAGGAACAGCTGTGTGCTGTACTCGATATTCTGAAGTTAGTGTTCTGCATTTTATTTGATTCAGATTCTTACACGTGTAGGAAAAAAAATCGACATAGTAATATGTATAGAAAAAAGAAGAAATGATGTTTCAAATGGTAGTGTAGTCTGTCATCAATTGGAATGCATTTAAAATCAGCAGTTAAAGAGAGCTGTTCTGAAAAGATGCTTTGCCCCCTCTGCCTTTACAGTCTTGATCACAAGTGTTTTGTGTTAATGCCTGGTAGTTCTGGGAGGAGGATGCTATCTAATGTATCCTCTAACTGCTGGTGTAATGGGAAGCATGTGGTCCCTTAGCATCTGCTGCCAGATGTTGGCAAGCACCCAGGGACCAAGGCCATAACCTTGTCCCTTACTGTTTGGGCATGCTGCCACTAGTATATGCTGCCAACTTCTACAGTTTTCAGGCCGACTAAGATAGTACTTTGGTTTTGAATATTTTTAGTTTGCTACTGTTTTCACTTACCCATGGATGCCTAACCGATCGATGTCATGACACCAGGAGGGATGTTCTCAGGCTGATGCTACTGCTTGCTTGTTAGGACTTCTTGTCCCTTCCACCTTCTTAAACTGCTTTTTAAATAAGCTGCTTGTGTTCGTCTGACAGATTGCCTGAAGAAGCAGCAGTTCTTTTTAAGATACCGGTCTGCTCAGACCTTTCTGCAAGGATATGAGGGCTAATGAAACTTTGAGGAAACTCCAGTCTGCTTTCCTCCTCTGTACCCTAAATGACACACTGAACCTTCAAGCTGGTATGGTGAGTTCTTTCCTTCCTGCTTCCTATCAACTTAGGAGAAAGGATAAAAGTTGGGCTCCTTGCATTGTTCTCCTCCCCACAGGCTGACGTTGGAGATGGAAGATTCCTGCTGCCATCCTCCCTTTCCTCATTTATCTATCTACTTCTTTCATAATAATTGAATATGCTTATTCCTTCTCTTTCACCTCCCAGAAGTTCCCTAGAAATGTGTTTTGAGTCTTGTGAATGGAAAAAGTAGGGAATTCTGTCTTTGTTTCCTGTGATTAGGAATAAGGATAATTAAGTATCACAGGAATGATGATGACAGTCTTTGTGTGCTATCAGTTATAAGTCTGATCTTTACTGAGGATTTCTGTAAAGCTTAAGTTGTCTTTTGCCATTGGGTATGATTTGGAAATGCAACAATGTCTGTAACTCAGTAATACAAAAGGTTAGAAAAACATAAGATGAAAAAATCTCTCTCCTGAGAGAAATTTCTTCTTCAACACACCAAGGTATATGTTTCCTTCTAGTTAATAAGCTTTGTAACGTATATAAAATAAGTTTTCAATTGTACCTCAGCCACCTCTGTTGATTTATTGCCAGGGAGTAAGGAAGAGCTGCTTTATGAATTTTAGCATTCATTTCATGCAGCTAAATACTTAGATTTGGGGTGTATGACTGTTCTTACAATATATTTATACTTTGATATTATGAAATGCAGATGAACATTTCTTTAAAGTGTTTCAAATCAAACTTATCTGATAATCCAGAGTTGATATCTTAATTTTACCACTCTAGGTCTGAGAATCAGCTTCTTTGTAGTACAGTGGAATTATGCCAAAGCATCTGGTTGGCTTTTAGGGAAAATCAAACATTGCTTTTACTTTTTGCTCATCAGATAAAATCCCTTGCTCTTATCTATCATTACTAGCAATGGCTAATCACAAGAATTTTATCCTTTTGGGGGGGTGGAGGAAAGACTGTAGATAAAAAACTGAGGAAGTTAACTCAAAACGTTTGGTTTCATCTGTGCACAGGTAATTTTCTTTCAAACATGCGCCACTTGAGAACAGAACTGTAAGTTTTTGTTTGTTTTTAGAAGAAACATGAATAAAGGAACTGTATTTCTCTACTGTAGAATTTTGAGTTTGGTTCCTCTCTGACGACAGTACTTATTTCTCCTTGATTTAAGAGCTCTAAGGGCTACTTAGTGATAGAAGTGAATTCCGAATAATTTTAGAACAGATTAATGTATTGTTTGCATGTAATAAAAGGTAACTGTTGGGAAGTTAAGAATTCTTTCATCCTGATGAGGAGTACAGGCTTCTGAGGTAAATACTGAGAGTTAAGCAACTGCATGCCTCAAGGCTGTCTGGATATTCATGCGGGTGAACTTAAAACAGCACTTTCCACCTTAGTTTGGCCTTCAGGTTATAAATATTTTTTCTCTCAGTGCAGGCATTGCTGTCATTATCCATGTTTTATGCCCTCATAACTTGATTACTAGTTGTGGCTCTATCTTAAATCAATCTAGAAACTTTGACTGGTGCAGAATGCTTAGTAGTGTACTGAATAATGAAGTTGGAGCATGGCAGAATTTAATTTTCTTGGCTCTGTTTTAAGTGAATTCCATGGTAATTCTAGAGGGTACCAGGTGAGTATCACTAGTGACAAATGCTTTTCTTGTCGAGTGCCATGGATAGTAACAAGGCAGGCTTCCCTACAGCCTGACTTACAGTGATCTTATGGGATGGGGAAAATACCACTTTATTTGTGCACAGAAACCTTGTCTTTTCTGTGCCAATAAGACTTTTCAACAGAGGCAGTAAATGAGCCGAGCATGTTTATCTCATAGAAACTAGACTAAAGTCCTTTAATGTCCACAGGGACTGGAACAGGCTTCACTATTTATGGCCTTGGTGGAAGTTCCACACTGGAAAACAGCAGGAGATGCAGTTTCTCCACTTTTAAGATGAAAGATTGGTTTGTGTCTGGCTTCAATTTGAAGTTAAGGCTCTAGGGAGACTATATATTTGAAACCTTATTCTTTGCCTTGCTAATCCATCCCCTCTAGTGATACCTAAAACCTCTACTTCTACTTTATTTTTTCTCCCTTTCTATAGAAGATGTATCTGTGCAACAGGCATTCCTTCTCAACATGTATCCTGGGAATACTGTCTTCCAAATGGAAAGCAAGAGAGTTTGCATGCACAGAGATTTGTATCCTATCCTTAGTAGTCTGCTGGGTAGAACTGGTCAGGAAAGTTTTTGTTAAAAAACTTATCATATGTGCCCCAGGATGTGGGACACCAAAATCCATGCATGTGATTTGGAGCAATCACTTGAATCCAGGTCTGTTACTGGGTAGTGGCTTGTTTGGAATAAACATGCTTTTTTTCCATCATGAATGCTGTCGTGTTTTGAACGTGGTTGGCAGCCAACCACCACGCAGCCACCCTCTCTCCCTTCTCCTCCGACAATAAGAAGGGACAGATGAGCCAGGCTTGGGGTTTGAGACAGGACTGGGATGGGGAAAAATCACCCTTTATGGTCATGAGCAAAAGGCAGATGCATTAGGGGAAGAAAAAAAGAGCATACATTTATTACAGACACTAACAACAACACTTAACAGAGTACGACAGTGAGAGGCATTGCCACATCTTAAGAACACCTTCCCCCCACCCCTCCCTTCTTCCCGGGCTCAGCTCTGCTCCCGATATCTCTACCTCCTCCCCCAGTGGCGCAGGGGCAGGGAATGGGGGGTGCAGTCAGTGCTGCCGCTTCTGCCATCTGCGGTGGGGGGAGCTTCTGGAACTTATTCCCCCTGCTCCAGTGTGGTCCCCCTCTCACAGCAGACAGTCCTCCACAAGCTTTCTCCAACGTGAGTCCCTCCCATGGGCCGCAGCATTCCCCACACTCCTCCATCGTGGGTCACCAACTTTCTCCGACTGGATTCCCTCCCACGGCTGCAGCCCTTCCTGAGCTGCTCCGGCGTGGGACTCCCCCGCATGCTGCAATCCTCCCAGTGCTGAACTACAACAGCAGGGCTACTTTTTCCCACAAGACCCTGGCCACCTTCAGGCACAGACACCTTGATCAACCATGTGGAACAAACTACAGGCCATAAATCAGTGTCTGCACCGTAGATCTCCATGGGTGGCAGGGGGGGCCGCCCTGCCGTCTCCCCACAGGATACAGGGGGGTCTCTGCTCCGGCACACCTCCCCCCTCTTTTCTTCCTCCGTTCCTCCACTGACCTTGGTGTTCACGCAGCTGCTGCAACTCCTCCTCACCAGTCCCACTGCTCCTCACCACGTCCCTTCTTAAATACGTTCTCGCAGAGGCGCAGCTGATGGGCTCAGTTTTGGTGCAGAGGTGGAGCTGACTGGGATCTGGGAGAGCTTCGAGAAGCTTCTCACAGGGGGCTGCCCCGATAGCCCCCTCCATTGCTACCAAAAAAACCCCACCACTCACTCAACCCAGGACAAATGCTTCTGAAAGGTGGCGATCTGATTTTGTGTTTCATCATGTCAGCATCCTTCAAGGAACAGATTTGTTGTATTTCCATCAGCCATGGCTTTGACTTTTTAGAGGTATTTTATTAGGATGGAAAGCATGCAGAGAATTGGAGCACGTGTCTTAGCTCAGTGGAAAAGAGCTGTGAGATCTCTGGGAACTGCAGGTGATGTGAGCCTAGATTTCACTTTTTTTCCATCACCTTTTGTGTGAGCAGACTGACATTATGCTGCAAGTGTCTATGCCTCCAGGGCTGCAGAGAAATGGTTTATTACCACATACTGAATGATAGTTCTGTTTTTGTAACAACTAATTTTAGTACATTGGACTCCCATGAAAGTCTTTATGCAAGGTTAAGGTACCTAATTAACAAGGTCTAAGGAGACTACAGTTAAAAGTAGTGTACCAGAAGGCAAAGGAGAAATCGTGAAATTAGTTATGAAGAATAAATTGTATACGGGACTTACAGTATACGGCCAAGCTTATTCCCTGACTTGGAAATTAATGTACTTGCATATGTCATGCTGTAGCTTGCTACACAACAGATATATGGAGTAAGCAGAGTGCGCAGGACAAAATTTAAGTTAGAAAGGTACATTTCATGGATGAGGTACTTTGTGTTCGCTGCACAGGTTACTTCTCAGTTGCTCTTGTAAGAGTTTGTAGAAGCTGCTTTGAATGTCTTAGAAGGATTTGTTTATAAAGAAGAGGCTGAGTAAATGGCCATCTGGTATAAAGGCTCCTGAGAGATTTAGCAGCGCATGTCCCCAAGTTTCCTTCGTTTATATCCTTTCTAGGACTGTTTGTCTTTTCATGTAATTCAGTGATTCAGTCTGCCTCATTTGTGATGTCCCTACAGGAACAGTCTCTGCCTGAAGGGAGCTCATCCTGTTTGATGTGCTGAGGGTGGTGGCAAGCACTGCTGTGTCTGAAGGTGCTGCTGCAGTAGGCTTAGAAACAAACACAACCTTATATTTTATTGTATGTAAAACTACAAATTCTATTTTTTTTTTTTTTAAGAGGGGAAAAAAAAAACCAGTATCTGATACAAAACTTCCTATGTTTTTTGAAAACAAAATCTAATGCAGGAAAACTACCTTTGCCCTGTGATGTGGTAACAAGCAATACGGAACTGACTTTGGGTTGTCTACTGGTTTAAAGCCAGTTAAGAACTTGACATTGTTCTTAACTTAACATTGTTCTTAAGTTCTTAACATTGGCCATGTTAAGAACACAATGTGCAGTATACATCCATTCACTGTGTGATAGAAAATGAGAAAGCCTAGAAAAGAGAAAAATGGCAAATAGGAAAGCAGCAAATGGTAAAAAACTAAACTACAATGTTTTCCTGAGAAGCACTGGCTAGATTCTTTTTCACAAGCGAAACAATCTTTTTTGGGAATAGGGGGCACAGTGTCCTCCATGTATGATTTAATAAGCATTTTCCGTCTTATTCTGTGACTGATTGGAATTCAGATGAACAGGAAGACATTAAGTGGTGGAAGGGCTGGATCTTTTCACAGAAAAAGCAGTCAAGGTGTATCACAATGGAGTGACTTCCCTTCTCCTCAGGGAAGGGCAGAGATGACTTGGATCATAAGCATTCATTATGTTTCAACAGAGTAAGAGTATGTTCAGTCTCAATGTGAGCGGTGTAAATGTTCACCGCATGATATCTGTTGTCCTTCACCTGTCAACTTGTTTGAAGTCAACACTAATGATTCTGTTGCATGTATTTTTTTCCAGAGAAATATTGTTTACACAGGAGATTGCTTTAAGGTCCTTTGCCACCTGAAGCCAAACTTTAATAGTTGTGTTTCCACTGGTACTGAAATAAAACTGTTGAAGACCATAGGTCAAATATCACAATAACTGTAGAGGCAATTCTTGGGAGAATTTATTGCAGAAAAACATGGAGCATTGTATTCTTTAGACAGGTTTTCCTCTTTGGTGGCCCAAGTAGGAAGAACAACTCCCTACAAACTCACTACTGTGCTTCCATCTTTACTTCTTCAAAAGGGAATCCTGATTAAACACAATGCTGCTTGTATGCATGAGGATTCCCAAGATAAACACTGGGTGGAGAGGGTTTAGCATGCAGCAAAATGCCACTGCGCACTGTGGCTGAGTGGGGAATGGGCTGTATTGCATCTTGTGGTACCAGAATTCTGTAAAGCAAACACACAATTCAGAAAACCATGTTGTTGGTTTGTTTGTTTGTTTGTTGTTGTTTTGTGTTTTTTTTTTTTTTTTTTTTAAAGCTTCTAGAGGATATTAAAAAAAAAAAGGATAGAGTAAATTAAAACCTAATCTTTTTAGTGTTAGCTCACTAGTTTTAATGTTACCCTCTGGCTAGCTCTGGTTGTGCTATTAGCCTATAATTCTGGAAGTTGAGAGTCCAAGGTGCTTGTTCTATTTCTGTAACTGCCTTTGTTGTGTTTTGATTTTTTTTTTTTCTCTCCCTTCTTGCAGCCAGAAGATAAGAATTCATTAACTCCCTCTCATCTCAACATCTACCTTCAGGCTTTGTTCTTAATAGTCTTTAATAGTTCTGGGAGCAGTTGTTCCTTTTCATTTATTTGTTTTCCTTTTTTTTCACTGCAGTAAGTATGCCAAGTCATGCCCAATTAATATTGATCAACTTCCCAAATTATGACTCATACTATTATTGGAAAAATATCTCTCTTTTTAGTAAGGAAATGAGATCCATCAGTGGTCTAAGTACAATTTAGAAAATTAACCTTGCAAATCCAACAGTAACCTTTGTGCATCATTGAATTTTCAGCAGTGGGATATAATCCAGCAATATAATGCTGGCAGGTCATCTGCCAGAACTGCTAGTCATTAGCTACAGAGCAGGAGCAAATGGGTTGGTGTTTGGGTTGGATAGGTGAGCTTTGCACTAGTGGAATGATGCTTGTGTGCACCCTGAAGGAAACTTTTCTGCTGTTGCTGTGCTGTGGCAGACCTCAAACCAAGGTAGGTTGTTTTCCTATTTTCACATTTCTCACTTTCTACAAATATTTTTTTTCTTTTTTCCTCTTAAAAAACCCATATATATATCTTCCCCCCATCTTGCAGAAAACAGTCTTTGTCATTTGCCACTACTACTGGTCATCCAGGTCTGCACTACCATCATCCACTGGCAGGTCTTAGTTTTACCTCACAGCAGTGATCTACTGAAAGAAATTGCTTCTGGAAGACGCCTGCAAAAATGACTCCTATCTTTCCTCCATATTCTCTACTGGTGTTCTTGTGAATTGCTTCCAGTCTATCCAAGTCTAAACCATCTGGCTGCCTGACTGACAATACTTTGAGGTCATTTAATTTACACTAATAATCTGCCTTGTGGTACTGAATATGGTTAGGTCTGCAAAGTCTGAAAATGTCTGGCTCTGGAAAGGTGGCCAAACTATGCAAAGCTAGAATGGAAGTTTTTCATACGGTCCTCTTCTTGGTGGACTAGGTCCCTGCAGGTGTTTCACAGTCCTCACAAGAAAGAAAAAAACCAGCAGTGCCATGGCCTCATGGCACAGCTTTGGACCTTCAAGGTAAAGGCTGAGAATCTTCGGCGGGTGTTTAGGGAAAAAAAAAAAATGTCCATGCAACTTGACCCTTTTTTCATCTGTTCTGTTTTAGTTATAGCAGGTTTTTCTCCCACCCCTTCCCTCTGAAAACAAGGCCTCAATTTGTTCTCTCTGTTAATTCAGTTGATACTCCAGATGACTTAAAGAAGAGCAGGTTACTTTCAGAGTTTCATACCAAACACTGGACTAATGCCCCTCAAACTCGTCTGACTGGAGTGATGTTCAGCAGAGGTACCTCTGAGACTCCTTGCCATGTGTTGGCAACATCTGTTTCTCAGTACATGCTCTTTTGGATCATCTTTCTGACCTCACAGTTAGCCAATTTCCCTGTGAAGGCCTGAGAGAACAGAGCAATTCTTTGCTTGTTAGAAAGGAAAAGGGAGTGGGAAACAGAGGAGCAAAACACAGAGGCTTTTGGCTCCTGACTTCTCCTTAGGTCCTATAACACTGATGCCAGGAGAGCCCATTAGGGCAATTTTGTCAGAAATGTGAAAATCAAATTTTTACTGATGAGATTCCTGTCTGCTTAGATTTTTTGACAGCAGATGTTATAACTAATTTAAGTGCACCTTCCTAAATTAGAATGCTGTAAGGACTCATTATTTTTTCATGCTAATGCACTTTCATGCATTTAAATAGGCTTTCTTGCCCTTCAAGATTAGTGGTGCTATACAGGGAGGGGGGGAAGCCCACTTTAATAAAATTAATATTTAAGTAAAAGGTTAAAAGACCTTACCAAAGGGAGGTGGAATGGAGAACTATGGGCAGCATTTTTGCATTCTAAAATGCTCACAGTAACAGGTATATTTTGCTTCCTCTAATTATTGACTAGCTAAACAGTTCAGTCAAGTAAAGTCTCAGTAAGATGTAGATTTTTGGAGCCTGACTCACCAAGGTTTTAGGAAGGTATACAATTTGGGGCCTGATCACAATGCACTTTCTTTATGGAAGCCATGCAATTATTGTTGACTTCTGAATTATCCTTTGCTGTTTAATTGAAAGTTGGACATGACCTGCAGGATCCCATTATATATGATTTGAAAGAATTAATCTTGCAAAAGTATGCAATTCTACTCTTCCCTTTTCTGTCAGTGTTTCTCAAGCTGGTATTCTGGCCATCTGCTGCTTCATCCTGTCCCTAGGTAGTTTTATCTGCATAAGCTACTTCTTTATGTTCATTAGCTGTCTTGTATTTGAGAAGGTACCTTGGACCTCCTTCTTAACATCTCATTATGGATGTTCAGTTATTATGCTGAACTTCACATGGTTAAAATTGAGGCTGAACCTCCTCCTCTTCCCATTATCTATGCCATGAATAACATTGGGTAATTATTTAGCATGTTCCAGCTATTTCTGGATTTTGCTGACTGCCCTGAAATACAAGTCCATTTATCCATTCAGACAAAAAATCCCCTCACATCATTGTGTCTGGTTTTGACTCTGTCACTGTTTCTAATGTAAACCGTCCCAAACTTGGTCACTTCCGTTCATCTGGGAAGATGATGCCAAAATAACTTGAACAGAAGAGTCAAGATTCTGTCACTTTGGCTTCCTTTCAAATTGCAGTCTAACCTTTCATGTCTTTGAAGTTCTTTCACAATTTAGTCCTAGACTAGATAAGATAAATATGGCATAAACATTTTACTGTATCTCCCACCCACCAGCTATTTTTTTCCTTCAACATTTCTCTGTTTTTTTTTTTTTTTTTTTTTTGTTTATTTGTTTTGTTTTGTTTTGTTTTGTTTTTTTCTTTCCCCCCCGCTCTCCCTTGTCCTTCCAGTATGTTTCCAATTCTGGGCTTTTAAAAATTTTTTTGGTCGTTCTCTGTAGATGGTGTTAATTAGTTGATAATTATGAGAAGAATCAATAATTAGAGGATATGGGTGACATATGGGTATATGTTTTATATGTTAGAACTATTATGGCTATTTTGCATGATGAAAGTACACATTTTGCTTAAGTTGCCTTCTGATGTCTATTTTGGCACCTAGATAAGGATGTAGTACTAAACATTTCATATGTTCTTTTTATTCTTTGCACTGTCATCTTTTCTTCTTCTCTAATATTTTGTGTTGTGCGATCTTCTCCTGTGTGTTATTTTATTTTCATGCCTTTCGTTCTTCAAAGCTTATTCATTTGCTTGGAATGTTAATATAAATTGTGGTGGTATCTTAAAGGTATTAATTGAGTGCTGACCTAAAATACATTGTTTAAATAGGCTTGTCTGCTGTGTTCAGTGATGTCGGAATATCTGTGATCTCTGTTCTGAAAAGCCTGACAATAATTTCTAAACATATGAAATATGAACAATGTTGTAGCTGTGAATTTTTTCCCCTTTTTACTTTGAATGCTCTTATAGAGTCTTCTCTCCTTTGTGAAAGCTGCTTTTAAAAATCTAAGATTAGTATACTGAAATTTTCTGCTTTGGTTGATTTGCTTAATAAATAGTTAAATATTTAAAATATTCTTTTATTTCATTTATCTTTGTTGGTCTAGTTACTGGTTGGAAAAATCAATTTATAGCAATGGAGCTAAATACTAATGAATGTTCATGATAATGATAGACATCTAGAAAGAAAATTCAGTGTTTGCAAAATATCTGAATGTAGATGTCTTCAGTGAACAAAAGGATTTGTACGTAGCTTGACTGGGTTGCAAATATAGTCACCAATCTGTAACTTGTAATTTGAGGAGACATAGTGAAATTAATTTGAATATGACAGTGTATGAAACTTGCTTTCATGGTTTCATTGAAGCACTAATGTATATATAAAGTCCAGTTTCTTGTTTTGTTGGAACTTTTAGCATAAAAAAAAAAAAAAAGGACAGTTGGACCAGATCCATACCTTTTATTGTTGGACGGAATTGCCTTTTCTGATCTGTTTTTTCATAGTAGTTAATTTTCACAGAGAAATGAGAATATTGGTATTCAAAAGAGGCACACACAGATGGATTAAAGTTTTTTGGTAATTAAGGCAAAGCAGATGGTTGCTCGCTACATTTATAATATTGCTTAAATTTTATTTCGATTCATTAATGGAAACCATAAAATCACATAATGAAGCAATAGGCACAAGCCAAAAATGAAAAACAGACTATTAGCAGTACTTCTACTACTAAACTCATAAAAATTAACAAGTAAACATAGAAAACATAACTGTCATGTTATTTATACAGCTTTCCTTTAGCATAAATATTACTGAATATACCAGGTATGATTGCCTGTAGTGCTGGATGAATCAAAGAATTTGTTAATAAATGGAATTTGGATGGCTGTTTTCAAAAGTTTATAGAAAAAAAAAAAATCCAAAGAAAAAGAAAAATCGAGTATTTGATTTTTTGTTTTCCTAAATGTATGAACTATTCCTAATAAAAGGCATTTCTATTGAGTTTCTGTTTAATTGGACTGCTTCCTGTAGTAACAATAAGGAAGACTGTATCCAAAATATATTTAATTCTTGATTTCTAAAAAACAGTGTGTGTGCTGTTGGCTTCTCTGTTTGCTGTTCCCTTAGGTAGGGAGAAGATGGCTTCTCCCTGCCTCAGCCATCTGTGTCCAAATCCTTTTGTGCCTACTTTTTCGTAAAGTTCAGGTCTTTGAAACATAAACCAGAATGTTTTTCTCTGCAGCTGGAATTTTATCGAGATTTCTTTAAGACAATACTCATGCCATCTAAACTTAGATATTTCCTGAGGCAACCGGATTAGGGGCCAGATTGTTGAAGGTGCTTCTCCTAGCCTGAGGAAAAGAAGTTCTGTTACAGGCAGTCCTGCTTGTGCCTTCAGTGGGGATTTTTGTGGGTTGTGATTATCAGCCAACACTTCATAAAGGCCTTAGGCTAAGTTTTATAGCTTTTGGAGTTTTGCAAATGGCAGGGTCTAAAAATGCTGTGAAACTTTGGATTTGATTAAAACATCACTCTTCTACCATTTGAAGTGGCCTGTAGCCTTCCTCTCGTTCTTTGGACCCCTGTTCACCGCAGTTCTTTCATGGGATGACCTCTTCAGGGTCATCCCAAGTTTGTAGCAGTGACTACCACAAGCTGTATAGTCTGTTTTACAGCCCCAGAAAAGCTTTTTCGGACAGTTTCTGTTGTTTCCACTTAAACCAGAGATGGGGATGGAGAAAATAGATGATGTGTCTCTGCTGTGCCAGCTCAGGAGTTCTTCCTTAGCAGCCAGTAACAAATGTATATATATCTTCTAATCTGATCTTCTGAATAAGACTATACATTGCTTTTGTATAGTAATAGTGGCTTTTAATGGTTGTGTATCCACTGCATTTTATAAAAATGTGATTTTTTTGTGGGCAGTATTGCTCCCCTCTTACCACATTCTCATTACTTTTGTGTCTGCTGTTAATGCTTGTAAGTGGCTAAGCAACTCTATTGAGGTCCAAGTTATGACACAATAATTTCTTTTATATTGTTCCATTATCTTGTCTTTCCAAGTTGAGCATAGTGCTCTTTTTTCCTCTCCTTTTTTGCTTTGAATTCCAAAAGTTGTCAGGAGGTTATTGCATGCCTTGACTTAAAGTACATTACTTTTACTGTGAACCTGATGTGATGGGCTGTTGTGCATAAGGCTTATTTCTGTATCCCCTCTATTTCTGAAAGCAAGTTAGTATACCATTGCTGAAACTAGACAGTTATATTGTGTTTAATTTCTAGTATTGCGTCTCTATTTTATAGTAATTGCAGCAACAGCGTACTTAAAGTTAAGCATTTTGGAATTGCAGGCACCATGCAAGGCTATCAGCTCAAGTGCCAGCTGTATTCCACAAGCCACTGATACCTCTTGCCTGGGTTGTCTTCTGCTTTCTGGATCCTGCAAAGAAACTCTTGGATCAGCAGAAGCTCTCCAGTGACCACATGTGTGTGTTTGATGAGGATAGCCCCATGGAACGTGTTCTTGTAGGATTTTGAAAAAATACAGGGTACCTCATTGTCTCAGATTTACCCTAAAATATGGGATTTTCCTGTAAGACCCCTTCCAACCACAGGCTCAGGAAGTAGACACACCTAGCACGGGGCTAGGCCACTGCGGTCCTGCGGGATGCTGTTCTCTAGGTCCTGTGTTTATGTATCCCTGCAGGGGACTTATCTCCTCTACCCCATCTTTTAAGATGCATATCGCTGGAGCTGAGGTGAAAGGGTGTGTAGAAGCAGCTCTGGAAGGAGTAGTCCTTGCCAAGTGGAGGGCAGGAGTGAGGATGGTTTTTGTCTCTATTTCTTTTAAGTCTTTAGCAAAACTTTTATGGAATCCTGCACTTGCTGGCTGCTGTCTTCTGAGTAAGGACTTCAGGATATGAAGCCAGGGTTTGCTTGTTGTCACTGTGTGCTGGCAAAAAAATGGGATTTATTGAGGCATTTTGTCTGTAATTGTTATGATATAAACAAAGGAATAAATGTATTAAATATTTTATTTTTGCAAGTTAGGGAATGATGCCATAATACATGAACAGCTGTAGCCTCTAATGAGGGAAGATGGATGCTGTATATAAAATCAATCTATGTGTTGTTTATACAATGACAGCATTAAAATGCAAAGAAGCTGCCAGTCAAAATGCTGACAACATGTAAAACTATAAAATAGTGAAGCAAGTACTTCTCATGTTTAGCGATGAAATAAATGTTTGTCAGCTCTTTCAGTTTAGTGCAACTCTGCAAAGAGGAGAAAGAGGGATACATTATGAACATCCATCAATCATCTGTTTTGTAGCAGTCCACACATTTCTCCTCTTTGATAGAATCCCAGTCAGAAAACAGTCCTGTCCAGCTATGCATTATGTCATTATATTGTAATTAATTATTTGAGGCCAAAAGTTCATACAAGGAAAAATATAAGCATCAAAAGTAATTATTCGGGGTGTAGTTCCAGCCTCCCTTTATTTGAAAGGACTGAAGATCAAGACAGTTTCTGTTTCCATCTCTACTACGTAAGTCTTCAGCAAATCTCCTATTTTTGTTGTTCCTTAGCTTTCTGTTGCTAAAGGGGAGAGTTCCTGCTGTATCAAATATTATAACTCGTCTGTAATGTTTCCTGGTCTTTCTCATTCTTTTTTTCCTAGCTATTTTCTATCTAGATATCTTTAATATGTTGGTGTTTGCCATATCAGCAGACATAATAATTGCAATAGCCTCATATGCCCGTATTCTACAGTAATGTTAATACCCTGCAGCACCCAAGCCATTCCTTCCATGAACAATTACTGTAATTCACCTGTCCGTGTTAGAAATTCACTTCAGGATAAATGCAATATAGCATAGCACTTTGTATAGCATCTTTCATGTAAAAAATATAACTAGGTGCTTTTCAGGATGAATAATAGAACTACAGAGCTAAATAATAAATTAACAGGGATAAATAATATATAAAAGCAATGAGAGAAATTAAGAGGCAAAGCAGGAAATGAGTTTTAGCTTTAATGGGAGTTAGAATTGATAAAGCAAAGAAGCTTCAGATGGTTGGCTTTCCAGTTTGGTCTGACTTGATCATTCAGATTTAAGCTGTGATAATCACAACTGAAATGTTGCCCGAGCTTTTTATTCACATCATTTAGAAATCTGACCAGGCTTTTTACAGCATTAGGTGAACTAAAATACAGACAGAAGGCTAACCTTTCTAAGACTATTTCTCCATCTTTGTTTTCTCTACTGTCTGTTCAAAAGATACAAGATTGGAATGAAACATTTGCATTTTGACATAATTGCAAAGCATGAAACTGGATTCTTTTCTTCCTTTTGTTTCTCCTCCCCTCCTCTCCCCTCACTCCCTCCCCCCCCCCCCCCCCCCCCCCCCCCACTCCTCCTCCAAAAGGGAAGAGGATTAATAAGGACTGTGGATGAGGAAATAAAAGAGGAAATCCAAAAGCTATGGTGTTAGGTAAAATGGAACTCTTCAGTCATATGGGTTCAGAAAGCTTATGTTACAGCAGCCCTTCAGAATGGAGTCCAGAAGACTGCATTAATGTGGAGGGTAAGAGTAATTGAAAGGAAAACGAGTTACCTCTGATGGTCCAAGAACATGCTGTTAGTTGCAGACTTGGAAAACACTACTTATATTCAGGAACTTTTTCCTAGGAATTAGTTCCACAGGATTGTGTCTCTAGTCTAAGTTGTTCCTTGGCTAATTCTGTGTTCCACTTTTAATTCAGCCCGGGGTGCAGAAGAGTTTACATGCAGGAATTCAGTACCAATGTAGATATTTTTCTCTCTGCATTATTTGTGGGATCATCTGATCCTTTCTTTTTACAATGCTTTTATTGCTCAGCAAAATACAGTAAAAAAGAAGGGAAATAAAAGCTTTCCAACTGAATATATTCATTATGGCAAGTGAGAAGTAATTCTTTAATGCTATGGAAATTGTCACACCTGCTAAACTCTGGTAGCAAAGGTAAGCTGATACCTTCCCTCATCCTGTCCAAAGTTGAACTAGTTTACTTGGAAAAACAATAACAATTATTTTGAAGAGGAAAAAGTGATACTCATGTAACTAGAGATGCATAGACATAACTATAGCAAGGCAAGAATATGAAAACAGGTTTTCTATCAGAAGTTGTTAGAGGTATGGAGGAGGGAATTTTTTTTTTTTTTTCTGAGATCTCACCCACAGCCTTCAACTGTGAAAGACATCAAAAGCTGAGTGGAAGAGTTTGTTGTGAGTCTTTGAGGCAGAACTGTAATTTAAAATGCTGAATTGTGAGCCCTGTGGATTTGAATATCAGATATTTAATATTGTGATTGATAATGCAAGGAAGTCTTATTTGTACTACATAAGCATTAATGCAGCAGGGAGCTTTAGTATCTTTCTCTTCAAGCAGCTGATGCTAAAATACAAAGGAGGCAAAATACACCTTGCACTGAATGTCTTTGTTAAATTAAGCTATTACATACCAAGGAAAAACTCTTCCCTTAGAGATGAAGATCAGGTTGTTTGGGTTTTTTCTTTCCTTTGTTTTGTAATTACATCCAGTGAAGATGAATTTTCTCATCTCTCTTTCCTCCAGTGTTTTCTAATAGCCATGAGGGTCTAATAAATGACTTCTAAAACTCAGGTGCTTGGATTGTATTAAAACACATAAATGCTCTTTCTGAAACAAACTGAAAGTTCATTTAGTATCGGAACATAGTTCTAACTGAAATACTGAAACATACACTAAATCACATAGCAGAAAACTGTGCAGCTACTAATTTTCATGTGAAAGGTTGGTGCAGGACCATTCACAGTCCTTTTTTTTAAATTTTTTTTTTTTTTTTTTTTGTGGGAGCATTTTGCATTTATAAAATGTTGAATCTCAAATATATAAAGCTTGCTGCAATATTTCACTAGGGTAGAAAACTTCAATGCAAACATACAGCTTGGCTGAATGATTAATTATGACAAATGTTAAATGATGCTATAATCACAGTTACCTGAAGTTAAAGAAATACACGTACAGAAATTACTCCTGATATCTTTAAAACTCTAATAAGCAAATTTTTTTGCAGACTCATGAAAATTTCTGAATGTCTAGATGGGATCAACTCTTACACAGCAGAGATGCAGCTGCAGTTCCCAATCCTGAGCTCCCTAAACCTCTGAAAAAAACATTATAAGGGTCACCATGGACACCCAGAATCTAAAGGGTATTTGCCATAGGCCTTGGTGAGGACCACTGAATTCAGTTTCTTTATCCATGCTTATATGATTCATATTGCAGAGATGCATCAACTGTGCAAAGCATGTATTTTTATTAAGTTCCAAACTTTAACTCAGATTGGTTTAATGACCAGAATCGTGATGAAAGATTAATAACTTGTAATTGATAGTGTTTTATAAACATGAGTTTGTATGATTTGTGACTTGGTCATCAAAGTTTTATTAACTTGACTTTGTAGCCTTTCTTCTGGGAAAACAAAGAGACTGTTGCATGTTAGGGTCTTAAAAAGTCCTGCAAAATTATCCTGTCTGCAAAACACTAATACAGTGAAGTGGTTGGTGGTACCTACTCATTGAAGACTGAACCTTCATGTGTATTTTTCAATTTGCTCAAGCTTAGTTACTGAATCTTCACAGTGTTGTACTAAACCAAACCTATGGTGCAGAGAAATTGCCTGCATCTTAGATAGATGCAAGTCTAGCAGTTTGGTGGCTTGGGAACCGATGCTCTATTAAAGTATTTCAAAGCTGTTAAAGTGCAGGCACAGCATAAACCCAATTCTTCTGTTGTAATTGAACCCCCACAACAGCATGTTGTTTTGCACACTCATATTAACAAACCGCCTCTCAAGGAGCATTTTAGAAGGCACAGAGATAAGAAACTAAATTCTTGACCAAAAAACTTGAGCTTTTTTACTGAAAATATTTGAAGTGAAAAAGCAGCTGGTGTTCTGTGGCAGGGTTTATTCTTTTTCTCTCAAGTCTCTAGCTGTGTTGTGCAGGTTTTCCTTTGTTGTGCACTGAGTTTCATTAAAGACGCTTCAGAAGCTGATACGAATTACAAACTACCCAAGGTACATGAAGTGGAAAACAAGACCAAAGTTGTCTTATACCACATATCTGTTAGTGTAGTTGGGTCTTTTTCCAGTTGGATAATCTGCCAGTTGCTTGACTGTTACATTAGCTGCAAATTTGCCCTTTGTAAATTCTTGTGTAAACATGAAGAGCGTACCATGCTGAAAAAAACAGTAAGAACAAAAGCCATAAGGAATTTCAGCGTGTATGAGGGGAGGGTTCTGTTTTGTTTTTTTTGTTTATTTTTTTTGTGGTTTTTTTTGTTTTTTTTTTTTTTGTTGTTGTTTGTTTTTGTTTTTGTTTTTTTTTTTGTTTGTTTGTTTGTTTGTTTGTTTTTTTTTTAATGCACAGGTAAGAAAATTAAAATTACACAGCTAGCATTCAGCTTGAAGAGTTTTCCAAGTGAAGTAGTATTAAGGACTGGGTGGGGTTTTTTCACTGTTCCATTACTTCAGTGATAGATTATGTTCATTGCTCTAAGAACTGTAATTTTTTAAGTTAGATATTCTTTGTTACAAATAAGCTGCTAATTTTTGTTGCAACACAAAGAGGATTTAATGAAGTCCTTAAGGCTTTTAAAGAAGGTCAGTGAGTTTTAAGTGATCTACAGGATATGGCAGTCCAATAAATAAAGTTGTGCTGGGAATTTATTTATAAATGCAGCAAAATTAGCTTTTTGTCAATTTTAACAAAAAATGGCAACTCATGGCTTTTTATTTTTATCCCCTTTGCCATGGCGCAAGGGGATGGGCACCTGCTAGTTGCTGTACTGCCCACCGAACTCCAACCCGTTTCAGAGTAGTTCTTGAAACGTTATCTCTTCTCCACAGTTCATGCTTTGGAGGAGCAGTGGCTGTAGCCCAAGCCAACTGTTCTTTCAAAGTGGTTTTGTTTATGCTATTTTCAGCCTTTCTTGTTCCTGAATATGATCTTTCATTCCCAGTATTTGTCCCTTTTTCCTCCTCAGTCGTCCCCACCCCCCCCCCCCATAACCTGGTAAGTGTGGAATTCTCTTGCAGCATGAAAAGGTGAGAATTCCTCCTATCAAATTATACCATGACTACACAAAAAACTGCAGAGAAGAGAAGGATGGGAGAGATGAGTTTAATCAAGAGGAGAATATGTGGTTATATTGAGGATTTACAAGTGCTTCCTACGTGGTCTCAGTTGGCTTCTTCATGCCCATTTACCTTCTTAGCTGTTTTTACCTTCCGTTTTGAACATGGAAGTCTCTCCAACTGAAACTTTAACAGTTCCAGAACAGTTACTGAAACAGCCTGTGAAGGCCAAGTGATCTATACTGTATGTTAATAAATAGTGTTTTAACCTGTGTTGTAGTGCCTTTCGTTAACATTTCTTCAGGTTGACCCAACAGCAAATAGGCAAAACAAACTGATCTGAATAAATACAGAGTATCAAGAGCTATCCTTTTTTTTTTTTTTTTCTTGCTTTATTGCTACGTATACATTATGTCCAGTTAATCTAAAACTTATTTTGAAAATTTTCCTCAGATATTTCATATATTACAGACTCTTTTTCCACACTTTCCCATCTTGTTGTAATATCCTTGATTTATCACATTGGCACTGAGAGGCAGTAGATTGAAGTGCTGCTGCTGTTCTTCCTCTCTCCATTCTTTGGTGATTGAGTATGTTTGCATGCTGGGGGTACTGATGAAGCTCTGCCTTTGGACTGCTTAACAAAGATGACTCTTCTTCCTCCCTCTCAAGCAGAGTGCTCTTCTTTTTTGCCACAGACTTCCATGATGGTGATGATAATGCTGCTGCATTCAAATGAGATACAAATTGTGCTTTTTTTTAAGGCATAAATATTTTGTGGATATGGTTGGCGTTGATGGCACTGTGTGACTTGTAATGGAGTTTGTTTCCATGGGAAACAGTCAGCAAAACTGATATGGATTAAGATGTGTAGTGAAGATGCTCTAAGATTAACTTGAAGTGAGTGACAACCCCTTTACTACTACTTTTAAGAGATTACAATCAGTTGCAGTATCCTTCATGTTCACATCCTTATTTAATTCATCTTTACTCTGCTGAATTTTCTATGAAGAAAAGCCTTATTTTGTGCCTTGTTCTGGTTGTCACATTTTAAAAAAGATGTAGCAAAATTCAACAGGGCTACAGAACAGCTTTACTTATTAAATACAGCCTGTAAAAAAAAAGACCTTAAAGTAGAAATTGTCCTTTAGCTTTTTCACTTTCTAGGTCTTCTCCTTCAAATGATTATAACAGAAAAGGAGAATACGGTCAACAGCCCAGTGTTTTTCTCTGAGTTGGACAAAAAAGTAAAAAAAAAAAAAAAAGATAACTTGAAATTGAAGTGACCTAATTAAAAACAGAAAAAAAGGTGTAAATTGAAACTCATTAACTTGTGTAGCAGTTACACTGGGGTGCCACGTATTTTCTAGTACTGGAAGCACCTAAATGAAGACTCTAAATGTCTTTTAAAAGACCTAGGACTTTAATTTAAGTTAAATTTAGCTTCTTGCAAAAATTAGCAAAAAATAAGTGGTGTTTTTGATGTGGGAGAGTTGACAGAGATGATTGTAAGGTCATAAAATATTTAAGTTTCTGATTTGTGCTTCTTCCTGTTTGAGAAGTATCACAAGTTGGGTTTGGCTTGTCAAAGAATCCTAACAAATGGGAAGAACTAATTTCTGTCCTGTGAAGAAGCAATCACCACAAGTCAGAGTTCTCTTCTTCAAGTAGTGTGAGACAATCTTCTCTTGTGGCGCTAAATATTTTACTGTTCTGGCTGTGCTTGTGTCATAGTACACTTTCCCTGTTACCTTTTCATCCTTTTGAATTAAGAAAGTTAAAATGCTAGTTGACTATTGGAGCTAAACAAACTTGTCAGCTTTCACTTCACTGTTAAGGTTTCTGCGATTTACTGAGAAACAGCAGATATGGCAGTAACTGATTTCTGGGGAATATCAGCTAGTTGCAGACACCTCCTCTGTCCAGTCACCCCAGTTTATGGGAACTAGCCTCGCTTCAGGTCCCCTCCCTGGGGCTGAGGGGTTTTGTTGGAGGTGACTGAGTGGAGAGTGTGGGTATGATGGGCCCCTGGACCAGTGCTGGTGCAGATGGTGCTGTCCCAGATGGGAGACATGGTGCAGGAGAGAGGTGCTGAGCAGTGGTGGGCTGTACTGCCTTGGATAGCACAGCATGGGGCACAGGGCCACTGACACGCCCTGTTGTCATTTAGAACTGCATACATCTGAAACTGTGATATTATTTATTATATCTGTTTCCTGTATTGGTTAATTGGAACTGTCTGAGCATAGTTTACAGAAGACAAAATGAACAGTCAGCATTGTAACATGGTAAGGATGATGAGAAGGCTCTCAAGATTCTGTTTCTCCTGTTGGTCTAATTTTGTATATATTATAATTCTTTCCTAGCAGAACAGCTGGCTTAAAAGTGCCAATGGTTATAGCACTGGCTTGAAAAAAGGGAAGCCCATGTTCCAGTCCCTGACTGAGAAATTTTTTTTTTTTTTCTTGATGCACAGTGCCACACACACAAATGCATGGGAATGAAACGTCTGTCTTTTCTTAAAAAGTAAAACAAAAAATCATTCTTGAAGCCCTGTATTTTATTCTGCTGCAGTGAGAGCAATTGTTTGATATCTTAGTTTGCATGGGGTAGGAAAGAGAAAGTCACTTGTTTGCTGCTCAGAAAGACCACAGGTTTAGTCAGCCAACCTTACACGAGCTGAAATCTGTCCAAATTCTTGCATATAATTTCCTGAAGTTGTCTTTTTCTTCACTGGCATCTCTCAGGAAATACAGAGCTTCATCTGGCGGATGTTCCAGATCACCTCTCAGAAAGGCTGTTCAGGTTGGAGGGACCTGGATGAAAAGCTCTCTGTAATCTTGAATTATTACTGTAATCCCTGGGGTCCTGGACCTCTGTAGTCTCTCCACCTTTCATCTATCACTCCTTTACAATCTCAGCTGTCATCTTCAGGAGTTAGAACAGGGCTGAGAATGTTTTTCTGAGCTCAGAAAAACAGATGGTGCTTTTCAGGGGCAAGGTTTCCTAGATTTGTGTTCTCTCACCTCACCTTCACTTGCTGAAATAGGGAAAGTACGTGTAATTTTTCCTGGAACAAGAAAATGCTGTTCATTTTGACTTCAGTCAGCTTCCTCCTGAGAACCACTTCATTTTGATGCACCAAAAACTTTTCTGAAGAGATAGAGAATTTTTTTAAAAAAACATATAACAAATATGGGTGAGATTGCTGTTGTGTCTATGTTCATGTTAAAAAACTGATTCATAGACATTGCAGGTAGCATAAATTTTTCAGGGTGTGTGAACAACTGTTCTGCACTGGGGATGAAAGGAAACTGTAGACAATACCTTTAAAAGAAATTCACGACCACAGAACATGAAAGTTCCACATTACAAGATTAGAAAGGAAGGGAAAGAAGGGAAGCCTTTGAAAATCAAAGCGGCAAGTGTCTTCATGACATAACATAAAAGAACTTGTTCAGTTTTCTTTTGGTTTTAAACACTGAGGAGAATCATCACAGCCGGGTTTAATCATGTTTCAGGTGCCCGCTGTTTGGAGGTGTGGACACTGGAAGGCAGTCATGTTTTTGAAGAGGTGGTGTGGAGCCTGTGGAGTTGCTCTCTGAAGGGAAGGGCTGGGTTTCCCCACTATGGTAGTGTGCTGCGTGGAGGATTTTTGAGTCTGACACACATTTGGAGGAGAACTGGGGAAGGGTAGTACCTAAATTAGTTCTTGTGCAGGTTTTCCCATTGGAGTGACACTGTATGTGTGCTGGTGGAGGTCTGGCATGGTGGCACGTGGTCTCTGTTCTTTGTATCACAAGAGAAAAGTATCTTATTTGCATTACTTGGGGCACTAGTGCTGAGGGCACTCCTCGGTCGTGTTCTGCTTACATAAGATTGTGTTTTTATACATCAGTTTTCTTGAGGAAAACTACTGCAACTGCAAAGAGATCTCTGAGAACTTGGGAGTGACTAGAGGGGTGTGATTTACCTCAAAGCAAAGGTAACTTTTATATCATCTAAGCTACAGTTTACTTAGGGCACCAGCCTTGTTCTTTTGATTTCAGATACATATCTGTAGTGATATAATTGTGGAGTGGATCATTTATTTACATTTAGTAAGGTATTTTATGTAGCACAAAGAATACCTGATCCTTGGGTTCCTAGATAAGAAGGTAATCAAGAACTGCTCAATATTCTTCATAAAAAATGGTTTCTACTGATCTAAAGACTGAAAAAGATGTAACGGAAAGACAGTACCTAGTTGTCCTGTCCATAAGCAATATAACATAGGAAAACTTCGGCTGTGTTTGTTCAGGCCTTGGTAGCTCCCAGGACTATGGCTGTATTTTTGTGTACGCCTCAGACAAAGCTAGCAAACACAGAGGAGAATCAGAATTTAGGTTTTTATGGTACATAATAAGAACTGAAATTAATTTCCAGAAATTTGCCTATTATGTGTGCCACCCTTCCTAATTAATTCACGAAGTCTTTTCCCCTAAAATGTTGCTAGGGAAGGGAAGTTAATTTTTCAAGAATTGATATGCATGGGGTAAGTTGGCAATAAGGACTATGAGGAATTTTGGAAAAGATTCTGCATTTTAATTAAATCCATCCTTTGAATTTTTAAAGAGTAGTTTGAAAACAAAACAAAACTCATTCTCAGATTATTCGTTCTGAAGCCTCAGGACCCTTCCAGCTAATCAGGGATTTTTGGCTCTAAGTATTACACAAACCCTAGGTATTAGACTAAAAGACACATGTCAATGAATATACAGAAAATCAAACAGTGAAGTTAGTTTTTGTCTTCAGAAAATATTAACCTTGTTCACCCATGAATAAAATAGAAGAGCTGTCAGAATATTTCTGTAGGAATTAAATGCTGAAAATTAGAGTGAATGTTACATGATAACTAATTGTCTGAAACAGCGTACAGTGACAGATGGCTTGTTACGATGCTTAGGGACTTTTTTTGTCATCTTCTGTTGTCAGTAAAATTCCTTGTCAGGAGTCAGATATGAAATGATTGTCTGCTGATCAGGGTTTATCAGGAAATTCATTTGGTATGAAAGTTGCTGCTCTTCAGAAGGCAAGCATGGAGCCAAAGGCTCAGCAGTCTCACTTACAATTGGAATTTAATTTGTGTAGTTGTTCTGGCTTCTGGCAGAGGTGATGTTCGCTCTTGATGAAGAGTGAAGCTGAATGTATTCACTAAGCATGGCTGTACATTAAAACAAAGAAAAGCAGGCAGAGGCATGCTGGAAAATGATTGTTTCAGTCTGCTGCTGAAAGATGTTTTCAAAAGTACCTGAGTGAATGAAGAGTGTGAAGGAGTGGGGAACTCTTTGGAATGAAGCATTTAGATATCCAATATTTTTCATGTGATGTTAAAAACTAAGATAATTTCAAAGCAGGGAGAGAAAAAGGGATACACTATCTACAGATGAATAACTATATGCATGATGTCAGGTTACTAATTTTCTAGCTGCTGGTGACTGGGCCCTCAGTAACAAGGCCTGATGCTGCACGGGTTACCCTGGCTGCCAGGCCACAGGCGCTCGCGCGCTCTTCCCGTCTCTGATAAGGAAACAGTTGGATGCCGCCCACCCCAAAAATTAACATGCTCAGGATTTTCTATCTGAGTTGCTATGACAAAGGGTGAATTGCAGTTGTGTCTACTTAGGGAACCTAGGAATCATTATGAGACAGTAGAACTGCCCCTGTATCAGTCCATTACACCTGAAAGTATACCCGTCATCTCCCCCTACCCCCCTTCCCCTTCTTCCTCCCCCCAGACCTGGTGGGTTCCTCTTGGTGAGTGTTAGGCTTTTTTCCTGGTTAATGAAATTTCACTATTGCCTACTGGAGGGACTCTGGTGTCATTCAGACTTGTAAAAATATCATACTTACATTTTAGATTGTAGCTATGGTGTTGGAAATTAAAAGAATACACGTGACACTTTAGGTATCCAAGGAAAATGAAAATTCCAATGGTAAATAGTGGTTGTTAGAGAGGAGGACTGGCCATTTCGGTGAAGTTTAGTACGCTGCAAACACATCAATAACTAGAGTCACCAGAAGTTAAAGATTTGAAAGAAAAAGCCTCTAACTTCTTAAGAGTCCTGAAGCACCTAAGTAATATAAGAGGTCACCTTAATTTTACTTTTATCTGAACAAAATACAGTTTAAAACAGTGAATGTTCTGTGCACCTCAGGATTTCTTTAGTTGAACTTCTGTTCAGCTTCTAAAATTACTCACCAATCAGCTTTGTAAAGTAGTCTTCTTAATGATCTAGCACAGGACACATTCCTAAATACTCCTCTATCAACTAATCAACTCCACCACAATTGTTGGCATGCATAGGTTTATATACAGGGCACATGGAATTTTGTTGATGGCATTAAAATCGTAAAAGTAAGCAACAGCAGGTAAGACCAGGAAAGTAAGGAGGAAAAAACAACTTGAGTTCTTATGGTCCTTCTTAATATAAGGAAATCTCACTGAGTCTATTTTAGCAAATATGTAGGGATTTTTTTTAAACTGCTTTATTTACTGTTAATAGGAGTTTTGCTTGCATCTTCCCACGCTCTGCAGTTAAGAATGACTCTCCCTTTTAATGTTGTTTTAACGCGATTTTCTTCTCATTTCATTACTTATTGTAGATCACCAAAATTACCGATTCGCAAACTTTATCATGGTCTAGCAATAAAACTTAATAAAATTGGGAAACATGTAAAAGACCTAGCTAATGTATCCTAATGCTGCATGTTAGACCATCAGTTACTTTACCGTTTAACAATAAAGTTTAACTCTTCTTTATGGAAGTGGAGATTTTACGAGAATGGTCTCATAACGTAATGAAAATGTGCTTCACCTGCACTCTTACTAGCTCTTGAATTATGTGTGCAGGTGCTCTGCAAAAAGATGATTAGTTTTGTGAATTTGTTTTGTTATATGGATATGCCATAAACACCCATATAACTAACTAGAAAGGAGGGTCTTTTCCTTTTGACATGCCTCAGTCTAACAGCTGTTTAGTCCTTAGCCTGAGACAGAGTATTAAAGAAGGCCTGTGATGGTAGCTGTTGTTATTATAGCAATTGTTAGCCCCTTAAATCCTGATATTCCCCAGCAGCTGCCTAGCTATGGCCCAGGAGTCATTACCGTAGGTCCTAGAGAAATGCCATTCTTGCCCTTCCCACAGCTGACTGGGGAGTGCTGCACCACTGGAGTATGATCTGCTTGGGAGAATACCAAGTTTGGAACTGTGAAGGTGATGTGTGAATAAAATACAACAGAATAAATTTAGAAGGAATGGTGAAGAACTGCCAGCAAAGAATTAGTGAACCTGTGGTTGTCTTGTACAAAATATAAAAAGAGGTACGTGCAAAGACACAGTCTTCCATTGGGTAAATAAAATTAGCGTGGCCAAGATAAAACAGAAAGTAGAAGAAAGTGTATATAGCATTAGAATAAATAATGCATGCCAACTGGAAGAAGAGATAATTCATCCTTAGAAGAGTGGTTCAAACACTGCAGGAAACAATGCAAAATTGAATAAAAGGCAAGCAGTATTACGCTCTGTAAATGCTCAAGAAAACCATCAGTTTGCTCTGGAATTGAAAGAGGCCTGTAAACAACCACAAAAAAAGGAGAACATTTAGGGACTTGGTTTAAAAAAAAAACCCACAAAACAAAATCCAAGTGAAAAAACTCACTTATTCAGTGCAGTGGACCTTTGTTAGCTTCACTGAGGCATCTTCGTAGCCCAGGGTTTATGAGGGTGAATTGTCATGAAACTGTGTCTTCTTCAAGCTAATCTGAAGAGGGGAGATTATGCATGAAGGTTAAAACTGGAAAAAATCAGTTATGAGGTCAATCCTCTTCCAAGCTACATCAATTAAAACTAAATTTCAGCCTTATGCTAACGTGAATGGGATCCTGGTAAGCTTAAATCCTGAGACCTACAAGTTTCCATTACCAGATTTACAAAATTGGGTCACAGAAGAATACAGTGACCCTTTGTATTCAAAAAGCAGAAAGAAAAAAGAGGTTCTAGTCTGGCTTCTTAAGGAAATGGCTTTTCAGTGACAGTGCTCTGTGAGTGTGTTTTTTCATGTCTGGATATCAGTCTCTTTCTGCCAGCACCAAATAGCTTTTGAATCTATTGGCTAACTGCAGCAGTAGTCTGATGTCTCAAAAATGCTTACTTTCTATAGAAATCCTAGATAATTATATTAGCAACCTAGAGGGATATATGTAGGTTCTGGCCATCTAGCCAGTCAGAATTTGTATGTCTCCATGCTGTCTTTTGCTCAGACAGACTTCGGGCTTCATTAACTTCAGCCCTGAGGGAGCTTCTTGCAAAGTATGGTGGCACGAGTCTGCGATACTGGGAGTGATTTTGGTATCAGTTTTAGTCTTGCACATTAGTTAAATGGTAGCATAACTAAAAGTGAAAAGAACAGCAGGCTTTTATCAGGTAGGAATGATGTAGGCTTACACACAGGGAAAATTTAAACATGCTATTTAATTCTGAAATGGAGCAGTGTACAACAATACTATAGAAAAAAAAAAAAAAAAAAAGTAGAGACTCAAAAAATCATGGAGGAAGGAGATAATCTGAAGAGAAATGCCTTGGAAAGCATTAGGAATAATTGTATAAGAAGAGTAGGTTATCCTGAATGTTGATTAATAAGCTTGAAATGAAAAGGTTCACACTCTGTGACCCATCAGACTATATTGATCAAATCTGAGGGAACAGGTAGCATCGATACTAGATTTATAAAGTGCTTCCAAATGGCAAGGTCATTTAGAGAGCAAATGGAAAACCATCTACTGTGAAGCACGGAGAAAAACACCAGAGGCAGATCCAGTCAGAAGTAATGGATGGAATCTGATGAAAACTACAGAAATAATAAAGATGATTTGTGTCTTGGGGAGCAGTAATAAGGGACATCCAAGATGACTAGCACTCACATGAGGGTAAATTCATATATGTGACTAGCCAATGCAAACAGGGAGAGAAAAATAGCTGAAATAACATTATAGACAATGCAATTGAGACAGTATTTGTCAACAGTACAACAATGCTGACTAGATGTCATCTAGCCCAAATGCCAGAAATACAAAGTAATGTTTTGTTCTATTTGTTTATACTTTTACAGTATTTAAGAACTCCTGATGGGCAAGTAATCACTTTTATAGTTACTTATGGTCACTGCAGCACTGGCATCTGATTCATTATTTTCTGAAGTGCTTTGGAATACCTTGGGTATTAAAGAGATAGAACCAAATTCTGTTCTTTGGACTTCTACTCCATTCCATCATGTAGGGAAGCTACATCATCAAGACTCAAAGGACAAGAACTCACTAAATGTGTCAAAAGACATAAGGCTAAGGCAGAAGATTTACTCAGCTGGTCATTGTTATAAATTCTAGATCAAATAGTTATTTGTATTTACAGCAGCCATCCAATCCTTTCAGTGCTTCAGATATCACACTGAATACTCAGTGTCATGCACAAATCAAGTTTCAAGTTACTTAGGATTCTGTTTATGTTTTTCTTGACTTTCAAATAATCTTGATTCATGTCCAGTTTAAGAAATTATGGTCTGATGCTCACATTGCTAGTCACTACTTACTTGCTTATTTGCCCATGTATTTTTAATATATTTGTTTTGGGTTTTCTATGTGTGTGTATGCAACAAATGAAACGATTGCTCCAAAGTTCATTTATTCTTGACATTTGTTTATTTATAAATGACACTCAAAAATCTGTTTTATGTGATTGGGAGAGTGTTGGAGGTCTTAGTTTTCCTTTGTCCTGCAAAACCTTTACTGTCCACCAAAGAGCCAAATGCCTGAGTGTAATAAGTAAATCAAAATGTTCTAGTCAGATTACTAGTTATATGAAAAGCTATGGATGGTGTATGTAAGTACAAGAAAATTGCTAGAATATTTTATCTTATTTGAGGAAGATGTATGTATCCCTCTGAACAGTACATTATCCTCTGTTGAAACAATACAGCAAATACAAGAAGTGTTACATACATTGACTGAGAGGACTTAGGCTGCTGAATTACAGGACTGAAATTTTGGGTTGTATGACCAGTGTGGCAAATAAAGTCAGAAAAGCCAACAGTCTGTTGACAGAATAGCAGTGCTGATGCCCCTTAACATGGAGGGAGAGATGTTCATCATTACCAGGGGTCCTTTATGTGAAGATTCAGAGGGTATATTTTAGCAAATCATGCTAAGACCATCTGTCAAAGATTATGAAACAAAGACTAGATTTCGTTAGTGTTAATGTTGAGTGAATTTACGGTGTGTAAAAGGCATGTGAAATACAGAGTATAGCAAAGAGACCATAAAAAATGTAGTTAAACTTAGCTAAACATTTGGAATCAGAGAGTTTTCAACTCCTCTCAATGTTGGCAAGAAAGCAGAATGATACTGCTCTACTTTGGGACTATTAGAAGATCAGAAAATGTGTCAGTCCTTGCAGCTAGGTTAAAAAGCCTCAGGAAAAAGGAGACCAGATATCCTTTGACACCGAGGGTTAGACCACCCACTCTGCATGTGTCACGATGACTTAGGACCATCAGGTGCTGGTGAACAGTAGTTCCTGCATATTGCTGATGTGTTGTGAGGGATTTCAGTGTTAACCTGTGGCAAGGCCATTTTTGGATAACATTTTTGCCCTAATTGTCTGTGTGGAACCATCAACTTGCTTTCAGATTAGAATTGTAGATTAGACAGCTGAGTGATCCAGGAGAGGCTGGATCCCTTTCGAAGATCAGACAAAGCCAATGGCAATGATTTGGTAATGAGAGATTTCTCTGCTGCCACAGCAGCCTTCTGGGGTGTGGCCGTGGCCATGGCACTGGTGCCTCAGCAGAGACCCACTCTGAAGGTAACTTGGATAAAGGACTGAACATCTTAAAGCTAGTAAACTTGTTTGTGGCTTTGATTGCAGTAGTAGTTCATGACCCTGGCACAGAAAGGGTCAAGAGGGCTGTCCCAGGAAGCCTGTCCAGTGAGATGTGATCAGCTAATTAATGATTCTGTACACTTGCTTAATTAGTTGTTAAGCCATAGCATTGGGCTTTGAATACAAGTTGATAAACTAATCATTGCCACAGCGCGTGTTTCTGGAATTATGTCCCCTTTGTAAACAGCTGCTGAATGCGGCTTTACAAAAATAACAATACTTGATACTCCTTGCCTCAGAAGGCTTCCGAACTGATGTAACAGTTTTAGCTTTTGGAAGTGAAGTACTAATGAAACCGAGGAACTAGCCACCTTTTATGCTGGTTCACATATTTTGAAATAGGTATATTTACATTCAAATTTAAGATCCAGTAGCCTACCATAGCAAATCTATTTTAAGTTCTAAACCATTTTCTTCGAAGTTGAATCATAGCGGGGGATTTTGCAGCCAGATCTACTTGGAGTGGATAAAACAGTAATCAAATTTTAAATGTATATTTGTCCTTTCTTCTGTTGTATACATAATTGATAAACTGACATTTTAATAGGACCGATGTGCTGTATCTCCTTCAACTACTCCACCGATAGGTGGATTATTCTTCTTTTTGATATGAGAAACCTGAGGAATGTGTGCATTTCTACCAGAAAATTCTGCAATAATTATTCAGAGAATCACATAAGAAATGCCTAAACTCCCAAGATATTTGAGTGTGAATTGTATGCCAGTGTTCAGGGTTAGCTCATGAGCGTATCACCTTCTTTACCATCAATATTCTCTGCCTTTTGATTTTTGTGGTGCAGTGTCCTGAATGCCTTTGAAAAATATTCTTTCAGTGTATGTAAATCAAGGATTTGATCCTTGTTTCCAGTGTGCATCTTGAGTTTTAAGGCAGATTGTTTATTCAGACTTTTTTCTAGCTTTTTTCTTTTTTTTTTTTTTTTTTTTTTTAAATTTTATTAATAGGAAAAATTATTGGCTAAAAGAATACAAGGGGTTTTTTTTTGTATTGTATTTACTGTCTACCTAGAAGCCACTGTAGTGATTAAAGTTGATTTTGTGTAGCACAGTACTTTGCCATTTGTTGAGTAAGGCAAATTTTCTGGGCAGATAATCTTATAAAAGTGTGCCATCATGTAAAGCCGAGAATAACCAATGATTGCTCCTAACACCACAAAAGCCTGCACAGACTAACTACGCCTTGACATCAACCTCATCAGCCTCATTTTATAAACCAATGAATGCATGAGGTTGCATTTTCATAGATCTAGCAAAGGAGGTGTGTGCGAGCCAGTTTTCTGAAGGCATGAACTTTGGCATTACCCCTGGAAGCTAAAGATGCACAGCAGAGCCAGGAAGGAAACATGTGTCTGATCCCTAACTGGGAAGAAGGGTTAGTATCTGTGTGAACTTAACAGGCATTTCCAGTACACCAGACCAGACTGCCCCTGCTTGAGGAGCATGTTGGAAATGGCATGGAAGACACTGCTCAGAGGAGACATCAACCTGGCAAATACTTTTCTGAATTAGTGCAGCATGGGGAGGTTTACTGGTGCTTCCCTAACAGACCTAGATCTTGGAAAAAAGAGAGTGCACTGAGGCAGCAAAGTAAAACGGAACTACTAAGAATGCTAAGGAGCATAAGGAGAACTACCCTGACTTGTTGAAGTAGTTTTATTAAGTTTTTTAAATCAAATAATCATTTTGAAAAGTGCACACAATACTGTTTCATTTCATAGAATGATTCTCCTAGTAGTGTTGGACACTTGGGACAAAAAAGTGTGCTCGCTTAAAAAAAAACAGCTTAAATATCTAACACCACCCTCTTAACCAGTGACTACAACACTACTGTGCTATACCAGGCTTCATAGGTTAGAAGAACTGGGTAATTCCTCAGCTGTTCAAATTGAGATGGAAGGTTTGAGGTAATAGCTGGAAATAGTGAAACAACTACAGGAATGCAAGAGCTTTTTCTTTAACGGCTGCACAATGGGATCGTTGATTTTTAAAACAATAGAATTATTCTGTGAGAAATCAGTTTGTAATCCAACTCATTTAACAGTCTGGTATGACATATTATAAGTTTGCAAGAGTGTGGTACAATATGAATTTATATGTTTACAGATGGCAATAATGAAAGCCACAGAAGTTTTATTTCCCCTGTGTATTATGCACTGCATTAATTAGACAGGTAAAAGAATACTTACAGTTTAAAAGCAAATGTCAGTGAATTCTTAAGTACAATGTTCTAAAACATTCACAAAAAAAAAACGTTACTTTGGAATGGCTGGTAGCAGAACACACAGCAGCAAATCTGTAGTTTTGTCAGAAGAAAACAGGGAAGTTCTGCCTTTTCTACAGTGAAGACGTTCCAAGAGCAAACAGCCTAGAGGAGTCAGTTAAAACCCTAGACTACTGTCCCTTCCATAGTATGCTGTAATGCACAATAATATCCCTATACTGCAGTGTATTCTATCATAGTGGAATTTAGGCGGGCCTTGGCCATAGCTGGGGGAAGCTTTTGGGAATTTGGGGAACCCCCTGACACTACTCATGGCCCTGCTCACGGAAAGGACAGAACAATGCATCAAAGTGGTGTCAAGCTAACAATCATATACTTTGATTACTTTACAAATATGGTGAGTAGATAGGTGACTTCCTCCTACCAAAGGCCCATACTCACACTTCTTGGTATGTTAGTGGGCTTTTTCATGTAAGTGATCTTAAAATATTTGGCATCATCTACCTGGACTTGTGCAAAGCATCTGATGCTGTCTCACACAACATCCTTGTCTCTAAATTGGAAAGACATGGATTTGATGGATGGATCACTGGGTGGATAAGGAAATGGCTGGATGGTCGCACTCAAAGAGTTGTGGTCAATGGCTCAATGTCCAAGTGGACAGCAGTGATGAGTGCCATTCCTCAGGGGTTGGGGTTGGGCCCGGAGCTGTTTAACATCTTTGTTGGTGACACAGACAGTGGGATCGATGCACCCTCAGCAAGTTCACTGACGACCCCGAGCTGTGTGGTGTGGGGACAGGCTGGAGGGTAGGGGTGGCACCCAGAGGGACCTGGGCAGGCTGGAGAGGGGGGCCCGGGCAAACCTCATGGAGTTCAGCAAGGCCAAGGGCAAGGTCCTGCCCGTGGGTCGGGGCAATCCCCAGCACAAACCCAGGCTGGGCCCTTGAGGAGTGGCTGGAGAGCAGCCCCAAGGAGAGGGACTGGGGGGGTTGGTGGGGGGAAAACTGCCCGTGAGGCAGCCCCGTGCGCTGGCAGCCCAGAACCCCCCCGTGCCCTGGGCTGCAGCCAGAGCAGGGGGGGCAGCAGGGCCAGGGAGGGGATTCTCCCCCTCTGCTCCGCTCTGGGGAGACCCCCCTGCAGTGCTGGGGCCAGCTCGGGGGCCCCCAACAGCAGAAGGACCCGGAGCTGCTCGAGCGGGGCCAGAGGAGGCCACGGAGATGCTGGGGGGGCTGGAGCAGCTCCCCTGGGAGGCCGGGCTGAGAGAGTTGGGGGGGTTCAGCCTGGAGAAGAGAAGGCTCCGGGGAGCCCTTCGAGTGGCCTCCCAGGGCTTAAAGGGGGGACAGGAGAGGGCGGGGGGGACTCTGGGTCAGGGGTGTGGGGATGGGATGAGGGGTAACAGTTTTAAACTGACAGAGGAGAGACTCAGATTAGATAAAAGGAAGAAATTCATTACTGTAAGGGGTGTGAGGCGCTGGCCCAGGGTGCCCAGAGCAGCTGTGGCTGCCCCCTCCCTGGAAGGGTTCAAGGCCAGGTTGGACGGGGCTGGGAGCCCCCTGGGCTGGGGGAAGGGGGCCCTGCCCAGGGCAGGGGGTGGCACTGGGGGGGCTTTAAGGGACTTTCCAAACCAAACTAGCCTGTGATTATATGACACGTTGGCTGTATTTTTAATCTTAGCATTTCTAGGTTTTAGTAGGCTCCTCTGCTGTATCCCATTTTGGGAATAAATTATGGAAGACAAAGATATCTTTGTGTATTGTAAGCAAGATTTTTGTTTGCTCAGACAAATACCAAGGTAATGACTATGAATATTGCCATCTCTTTAATGATGTTTATAGTGTATGTATTTCCCATATTCTGTGTTATTGCCTTGTGAGATGTCACAATTAGATTAATTCAGTCAATATCTGAACTTCAACACAAAAAAGATCAGGATGATTTTTGAAAAAGATTCAGTTTGCATTTTAGATATAAATGACTTAGGGAGAGAGGACTAATAATTTACATTAATGATGGTAAGCAGTAAGGTTTTGTTTTGTTTTACATGAAGGATGGGGGGGTAATAAAAGGGCTGGGTTGTTTGTGGTTGTTAAATATCATAAAATATCTGCAATGACAGCCTCAGTAGAGACTCATTTTTACCTTTAATTTGAATGGTTTCTGCCAACCGTTTTGTCAGCTTAAGTATTTCAGTTTGACACAGTGTTGTTTGGTTCCTGTCCTAAGCTTGGGCACTCTTCTCAATTCCAAAGCCTGCTGTAGCCCAGAGCTAGCTGCAGACACATGCTGTACTAACACTTGGGCTGAAATTTAAGAGGATACGCTTACAATAAGTTATAATACAAACTGATGATTGGAAAACATAGTTGCTCTTCTTGTTGCTGCTTCCTTTCAGGGAGAACATATTTTGTAATATCATTATTTAAATTTTTAAATTTTATTTATAGCACAACACTCTTAGTAATTGAACTACACTCAGAATACCTAAAAGCTAATGAATATTATGTGATGTTTTCCTGTAAAGAACAGAACTAACAAGTCTTATATTTTTGTACAAAGCAGCATCAACATCTTTATATAATCTCTGCAGTATTATTTTGCTACCTTGGGAACCCAGATGGGTTTTGTGAATTTACCTTAAGCTGAAGAGACCTTGCCTGATTCTCAGAATTTTTAGATTATTATAAATATTGCACTGGTTTAGAGTGCTTGATTTTTGTTTCTAGGGATCACGAGAGGCAAAAATAATGTCCTGTCATTGATATGTATATAGAAAATCAAAACAGCACCTTGAACTGGGCTTCTGGAAGGCAGAGGCTCATGAGAAATCACCAATAAATCATCCTTTAGTCTTCCAGAAACATATTTGAATAATATTTTGAAACTGCTCATGGGGAAGGCTGAACTAATCCCTTCTCAAAGTACCTGGCAAAAGGCTTCAGAGGGAAGAGTCAGTAAGGATAAGCTGAGTCCCCTACAATGACAGAGGGGATCATAACCCCATTAATGTCAATACTGGGCTAGTGAGCAAAAATATCCTTACTTATCCCAATTAACAGGCTTAAGTTTCTAAATATCTTGGCACAGCACTTTGGCTTTAGAAAACAGAGAGAAACCCTGTGTCCATATGAATGTGACATTGGCATTGTCCTGCTTGTATGAGTGGTGACAGGATTGATCCTTATTGCATCCTTCTGCCAAGAGCTGGTTTGGAATCGGTGCCAACAAAAGGCTGAGGCCAGGGGGCACACTGGGATTGCAGCAGTGAGGAGGATGCTGATGGGCACAGCACAGCTCTTCATCCACGTGTGTATACAGGTGTGCTGTAGACACCATTAAATATTTTTAGAATACAGGGCATCAGTACTCATTTACAAGTCAGAGTACATTATTTGTATTTGTTCACCCAATATTTCCCCATTTTTTTCCTAAAAAAGTAAAAAAGAAAACAAATCCATTTGTTTACTGCCCCCCCCCCCCCCTTTAAAGTCATGCACTATTCTTTGAGGACATTAATTTTGTCTGATTTATCTTTGAGCTCTGTTTATGTAACCTACATCACTACAATACTGGAGAGCACTCTGTCCAACTGGACTGCACACAGAAGCTTGACTCAGTAAAAAACAAATTCAGTATGATTCAACATAAATGTGAAAAGATACTATATGTAAAGGTGTATGTATATATGCTTTGAACATTTTCTTTTATTTTGTTCTCTGACATTTCCACCTATCATCAACAATATATTGAATGCTCTCCTCTCCACTTAAGACTGTAGGTTTTATCTGTAATTTATTATTCCACATAAATGCTATTTCAATTTCACCTTATTTCAAAGTCCTATTTCACAATGACAGTGATAAATGGTATGAAATATAAATATCTGCTATTGTTAAAACAACAAAATGCACACTTAGGTCACTTCTTTTTACCAAACTATTTTCAGCGGCTTGCCTAGGAAGTCCACTGGGCATGCTGATATTAGAATAAGCAGTATCTAAGTTTTAGGATTACGTAGCAGAACTTGCCCCTAATCCTAAAAACACGTATCTAAGCTTGACCCATTTTTTCAACCAGTCTTCCAGTGCAATAAATGAACTAAAATGTATGTAAGAGTTTTCTTATCAAACTTGTTCAGTATTTCTTTTCTTTATGGGCTAACTTTACCCCTTACCTGTATTGCATCTTGGAGATTTTTAAAATATGACTCTACCAAATGCTCATTAACAACAGATTCTTATAGTAATTATTAGTTCTAGAGGCATATGGTGTAGAGGCCAAGACTCAAGATGTTGTTCAAGACACTTGACATACACAATAAAAAATCTCCCCACATCCTACTGAATTGTTATCAGCTGGGCAGAGTTTAAAAATGTGCAGAAAGTGTCAATGAAAGCTGTCTTTCTAAATGCTGTAATTTTGTAGTGATTATTTTTCTGGGTCCTTTTAGTCTAACCTTTGAGTGTCTAGTGTAAATTGTTCTGTGTATTTGCCATAATCTCATAATGGAAAAAAATGTGTTCTCATTTGAAAGGCACAGACAATGGACAGAGGTAGGAAAGGTTTTGTGAAAGAATGGTCTCTGGTTAATCTCCCCATGTGATTTCCCACACCTCTCTGACTTACAGTGTTACTGACTTACAGAGTTTCTCTTTTTAAATAGTAACCTAGGTATTTCTCAGCTAAATTTTTCTGCTTGGGCCACAAGTTTCTGGTTTGTCTAATTGTAAAGTGGAAAGACATGTATTTCTTCTGAGCAGGATGCAGGGCAACACTGCGAGTGCAAGGTGGATTGTCAGTTTTTCCAGTATTTCTGAACACAAATCTATAGAATTTAGCATCAGATGTCCTGTACCACTTGGGCTTTCTGGCAGTGGTCCTGGGCCCAGAGGAAACTGTTATGAGGCTTGGTAGGTCTAAAACCAAGAAATATATGGTGCACATCATGGTTTAACCCCAGCCAGCAACTCAGCCCCGCGCAGCTGCTCACTCACTTCCCCCCAGGGAAATGGGGGTGAGAATTGGAAGAGTAAAAGTGACAAAACGCGTGGGTTGAGATAAAGACAGTTGAACAGTTCAAGCGAAAGCCATGCCCGCACAAGCAGAGCAAAGTAAGGAATTCACCCCCGCTTCCCAGGGGCAGGCAGGGGCTCAGCCGTCCCCAGGCCAGCCGGGCTCCAGCCCGCGTAACAGTCGCTGGGGAAGGGAAACGCCATCGCTCCGAACGTCCCCCCGCTCCTTTCTCCTTCCCCCAGCTCTACAGGCTGAGCATGACGTTGTACACTATGGGATGTCCCCGGGGTCCGTTGGGGTCACTGTCCCGGCTGTGCCCCCCAGCCCCGCGCTGCTGGGGTGGGGTGAGGAGCAGAACAGGCCTTGGCTCTGTGTGAGCCCTGCTCAGCAGGAACGGAAACATCCCCGGGTTATCAGCACTGCTCCCAGCACAAATCCAAACCACAGCCCCACACCAGCCACTGTGAAGAAAATTAACTCCACTCCACCCAACACCAGTACAGTGTAAAACATTTGGAAATGGCAGCTGGGCCATACTGATAACTGAAAGAGTGTAAAGGTCTTTTTCTTAGGAGTCAGAATGCAAGGCTTGGGACATAAACTGGACTTCTATGAACTCACTAGAAGTGCAGTATTTTACAAAGTTAAAGAATGCATGAAGAATATACAAGAGAAGTTTTCCCATCCCTGGTTTACGAAGGTCTTCTGTGCCCAAAAGCCTATATTGTCCAATATAGACAATAATATTTACCTGCAAATTTTATCTTGCCTGTGCCTGTAAGCCATTGTGACTATAGCAAAATATCAAAACACTGAATGGGGGAGTGAGTAAAAAGAGGCATTTGTAGTCTGGTTCAGAAAACATAAGTTTCTATTACAGGTTTCATGACTGGTCGATCCAGAGGATTTCAAATTGGAGATTCTGGAGCAACTAATGGTGATTTAGTGAGAGTCTGAAAGATGCCAGTTTACTGTCTTTAACTTGTTTTTTTATCTTTATCTGGTTTCCAGTAGCTTTGTAGGCATCCTGTAGCCACAACCAGGTTTTTAATCACAATAGCTTGTACGAATTCCTTCTTTTAATAAAGTGTTCTTCCTATTTGGAGGGAATCTTGTCACTCACTCTCCTCTCCTGAGTCTGCCTAAAACATCTGAGACCTGACTTGGAGTTGGTTCTAGTTTTGGATTCAGTGTTTATGCTACACAGTGGTTTATTGATTGCTTTGTTCTGGAAAACACTAAATAACTGTGAATTATAAATGACAGTTTTTCCTCAGTTGTACATTTTGTAAAAGTGATTCTTTAGCACCATGTTTTTATCTCTTGACTTTCCATTGACATCAGCATTATGTGTTTCCTTGCTATCCTGTGGAAGTGTTAATAGTCATTTTGGCAATTGCCCATGTTTTGTTATGTTGTAGGAAAGTTAGTATGAGTGCTATTGACAGAAAATTTTGCTTTACCAGTATTTTTGGAAGGAGCAGTTGTGAAGAAGCTCACTTGAGATCTTGTGCAGCTATATCTTTTTATAGAAAGGGAAAAGTATTTTACATTATTTGTAGCCTGATTAAAGCGATGATGGATGTCACCTCTTAATACTGGCTTGCTAACTGCCACTTAGAATTTTTCTAGAATTTGAAAGTCCATGCTTCTCTTTTTACATGCACAAGCTCAAGTTAGTCACAGGATGAAGGTTTTAGCATTACCATATTTCGTCCTTCAATCGCTGTGGAAGTGCCTTTTTTCTTCTGAAAGAAGTCATCAGCAATTGCAAAACATGATAAGGATGAGAAGTGGTGGTGTATTGTAGGTCAGTCCATTTTCAGATGTTGATAATAACATCACATCCAGTAAAAAATATTACTTTGGTTTAACTTCTTTATAGGATAAAGAGGTGTGTTGAAGCAGGTGGTGTTTGGACAGTATCATTTGTCCTCTGAAGCAGAGGGGTTGTAGCAATCCAAGCTGTTAAGAAAGCTGTGCCCATCAAGGGCTCTGTGAGTCCTGTGGGGAAAAAAAAAAAAAAAAAACAAAACAAATCAAACCAAAACAAGATACTATCCTAATGCTTTTGGCTCTCTTGATGATGAAACATTTATTTCACTACAGAACACAGGTTTGTGCAGATCTCTACTGCGTATTGAGGTGATTGGTTCAAAGGACTATTGGATCAATATGGTCAAGGTTTGTACAGAACTTGTGACAAGAGCATGACTATCATTTCTTAGTGTTTATGCTATTATTGTGTTTAATAGTATTTAGTGGGTGTGTAGAGAGCAAAATTTCTATTAAGGCAATGAAGGAGTGCTCTCAAAATAGGAAATATAGGAGGACTGAGAGGCTGTAGAGCTCATGTAATGGTCAAGGAAAAGATGGTGTGTAGTCATACCATCCTTTGTCTAGCCCTTGTCTTCCTTACATGGTGGAGGTAAGCACCAGGGCTAGAGCTGCAAAGCAGAGCAAAATGGTGCTAAAAAAATACAGTACTCAGCCACACATATAGTAGCCAGTAGTGGGAGGGGGAACATTTTACCTTATTGCCTTTCACCTACAGTATCTGAAACTCCAGCCGTGCTCTGCATCCTTGGATCTGCTTTATGTAGTTCTCCTGGAGAAGTCTCTCATTTCAGTGAATGAAATGCTGTACTTGGTGTTGAATGTCTGTATTGACCATAGTCAACCCCCAAACTCTGTCATTCATAAGCAATGTCTTCTATTTAAAAAGAAAAAACAAAGGAGTAGTTGGTAGCATGGACTTTGTTTTTCATTTTCCATGTCTCTTTAAAGTCAGCAGCGTTACCTCTTCTCATGTTAAAGAAACATTTGGCCCCTGGGTTAGCATATGCTGCACACCTGAATGTGTTTCTAATATTCCTCAGTGACTTTTCTGTAAAAGACAGGACTGGAAGATAACCTCTGATACTGCAAATGTTCCAGAACTGGTTTGATTTAACAAATTAGGTAAAGATACCTTATGCTGAACCATATGTGGGATCAAAGTTAACCTGAGAGGATTAGTTCCTTGGCCCATGTCTGTGGAGGTGAAGAATTGCATGTCTTTGTCCTGGAAGCATTATTTTAGACAGAAGAGTAAAATGAGATCTTGCAGGGAATAAACTTGCAGGGAAGGATTAGGTGTGCTTTGTGATAAATAAAGCCAGATGAAATCACACTAATGGCTTGAATCATTTTAACATTTGAGCAATGCTTTTATTTTCTGGGAGACATGTTTCTCTGCAGAAGCATAGTATAGTGTGGTCACATTGTCATTCATATTATTTTTTGTATTTTTATTAATGAATTGCCTTCATTGTTGTGTCAGTCACTCTAGGGTATACTGTACCCAGTAAAAACTATGAGCAAGCATTGCCTGAGCTATTTTCAAATTGCATATAAAAAGACAGTGAAGTAGAAAAAAGTGAATGCAGAGTATGTCCATGAGCAGTGAAAAGAAAACCTATTAGGTGCTTTGATTTCTTTTTTTTTTTTTCATGTCCTTCTGTGTTTCATTTGACTGGACATTGCATTGAGATAAAACACATTCCAATTACCTATAATGGGAAACCAAATTACATTCTTCAGAAGAAATTCTGATAATACAATACATGCAGGAGAATGAAAAATGATACAATGTATTGTTCAATTCCTATAATATAGTAGCATGATCTCCACTGTTCAGATTTGCTCACGGTGAGTCACAGGTATGCCTGGGACTGGATTACATTTTGATTGTATATCTGGCTGACACATAGCAGCTTTAAGAATAATGTACTGATGTGTCTCTTTTTATTTAGAACGTATTTTAATGGATGTGGTTTTGTCAGCTAAACAGCTCTGGAGACCGTGCACATATCAAAGTGACAAATGCCTGGCTGTTAAAGTCCCGTGTCATATTCATGAGGAAAACTAAGATCTTTCTTTTCCATAGGCTGTACAAAGTCATTACCTTTTGGGGCTCTCCTGGATAGCTACACACATAATCTTGTTTTCTCCCAGCATCCTTCAGATGCACAAAACTTGCATCCAGCTTTGATGGTAATTCTCACCGTTAAAAACCTTTAAAGCAAGCTCTGTCCTGTGGCTCTTCGTGCTCACCTACTCCCTAATGCCTGTGAGGTTCAGGCACAGCAGCCTACGGAGAGGGCATCCTGTCTTGCAAGAGGTAGCAAGCAGCGTCATAGTTGTTAAAATATCATACTAGGTCTTCATTTCAGTGAATGAAAACCAGAGTTGACAGGATAGATTATGAAATGCAAGGAGGTGAAAATAAACTAGAATCAATATTACTGAGTTTGACACAGTTAGTGGGCTTTTTTTTTTTTTTTTTTTTTTTTTTTTTAATACCTTCTTCTTAGGACTCACATGAATTGAATTTTGGAATTTAGGCACTTGATTGGTGGCAGCATGATTTTAAGACGCTGTATATTGGTTCCTCTTGTGACTAGGAGGCTAATGTGCCTTGAGGGGTATGTGGCAGTCCTCAGAGTGTCCTAATGGAATTGGCCAGGTAGGTGACAGTGCTGGGAATATTTCATGTGCCCTGAGAGCCTGTGCAGGATAATCCCTTTTTGGCATGGAACAGCTGGTGTCCTGTAGCCCTTGGGAGGATCTGTGGGACCAAAACCAGGGAAAGAAATGTTTTGTCTTGCTGCTCAGACAGCCTGGTTGGTATAAAGTCATAAACACAGTTGCTACACATGCTGTACTCAAAGGAGTTTCAGGGGTGGCTCAGCAGAAAATGAGATCTGGCCCTTTTCCAAGCCAGGCATTTGTCTGCTCTTGAGGCCATTGCAGATGGTCTGCCGAGCTGTCGCGCAGGGCAGCATGTAGGAGCACGCTGGTCCCAGCTGGCCAGCTCCGTATTCTGGAAGAAAGTTTTGGAGCTGGCAGTAGCTTTTTGGCCTCAAAGTTGGGAACTGTTGTGCTTGTACCTCAAAGAACAAGTGAAATGCAAGAAGGGCAAGGGACTTGTAGAGGTAAAAATACACAGGTCAGTCTTGCAAGCTTTTCTATTTACCATAGTGCTGGGAGTTTCTATGTTAATGGCAATAAAGAGAACAGTTGTTTTGTATCCATGTGAGAAAACTTTCAAGTATGTAGTTAGCACAGACTAGTAATTGGCATTTTAGAAAGAAAATGTTAAATATTGCTGAAATACACCACAACAGTGTCCATGTTCTCAATGTAGAAAATCTTCTTCAGATTTTGTGCTCAGAGCTTTCTCACTATTGCTAAGATGGAGAGGGAGGGAATTCTAGGCTCTTCCTTAGGTGAATCAAATTAATGAGGTTATGGATACACTCTCTGTGGATAACTAAATCTTTCAGGGATATGTGAAAACACACACAAGCACAATCCAAGTTTGTGCTAACATTTCTGAACAAAAGAGATGTCTTTTGCAAGATTATTCAAGTCAGGCAAGACTTGAAGGTTCCCAGGCTTACATTACCATGTAAAGAAGCTTTTTATTTCTGGTGTGTGAATGGAACTGCTAGATGCATAATCAGTTATGTTCAAGACAAATGAAAGCTGGAAGAAAATAAATTTTGAAAGACATTGCGCATGGGCTTTAAATAAGATGATTTAGGGGTGAAGTGGCATTTTGCAAATTGATATAATGTATTAAGACATGTTGAAATTGTTTTATGTACTCCTCCCTTCTCAGATTTTTTCATAACATTGAAATGCCAGTTCTTCATTTTTCACTTTACTGAAGACCTTGCCAAGATCTTTGGATAACTCGAATAGTGATACAGCCTAAGCTGCACTCCTGTCTCTAGCCTGTGGAGAGTGTGCACTTTTGCCAAAAGAAACACAGAGACATCCAGCCCCTCCAGCAGAAAGATGCTACTTATTTAAGACTTTCTATATATTTAGAACTAGAAATTCAAAAAGTCCTTCTAGTTCTGAAAGTGTTGGAATGGCCTCACATTGGTTGAAGAAGTCAGTTTCTATTTTTGTACATTTTCATTTTTGACAGCTAATGGGCTATGAAAATTTGATGCCGTTGCACGACAAAGTGGAAAAATTTTAACTTCTAAAATGTATTCCACATGTGACACACAGAATTGTCACAGAAACTTACTCCTTTTCAAAAAAATATTTGTCTCTTTTGCAAGAAAAGTCATTGTCTTCATTTTAATGATAGTGAAGTAATTTCTGCATTTTTAATGGCATGCTACTCTCAAGTTCAAAATAAGTAACGGGCGGTATGTGTTATATTCCCTTTGTGTACAAAGGATATAATTTGTACTGAAGGAAAAGGAGTGTCTCTCTGGAAGACAAGGAGAGAGTTGTGCGCTTGTTTCCTTTTCCTCACATACAAACTGTGTATTTCTAGGGATTAAGTAATGCTGAGCAGGAACAAATCTCATGCAGAGATTGTCCCACTCTACAGGGGAGTTTGCCTTTCCATCTTCATTCTAATTCCTGAGTATTCAAATTTTTTTTTTTTTTTTCTGGATTTCTTATATCAGGTGCTGTGAAACTATTGACTTCTACTCTTCTAGCCTTACAAAGAAATCACAGTGTTTTTTTCTTGTGAGAAGGTGGCCACATCTCACCAGACATCATAAGAATAAGGCAAAATCCAGGCATGTTTCGTATCACCACAGGAGATCTGAAGATGAATCCTGCCAGTTACACCTGTTCTAATATTACTTTTATTCACCTGAGTGCTGTGAACAATGAGACACACAGGATGGAGGGAGAGGTCTAGGCAGAAGCTATAGAAGCAAACTGAGCAGCTTTCAATAAATGTCTTTCCTAAATATTTGCAGCGATTTGTTCCTCCTATATTGAAGAAAATGTATTTCCTCTGGAGATTTACTTCATTCCCAATTCATTAATCAAAGACCAAAATTCAGCACTGTTTACAAATGCTCTTTAAATTGCTAACACTTGCAAAATTCAGAGCAACCCAGTGATCTGCTGCTCTTCCTCTGAAGTATAGCACACATTCAAAACCACATTAAAATGTTTATGTCTGTATGACTGATCACAGCCAGGCCACTCAGATCTATAGTGGCACTGCTGTCTGCTTCTCTGCTTAATCACAGATGTCAGCTTTCTACTAATATGAAGTTACAGCTGTTCAAAGTGAAGTTGCAATGTTAGTGTCCCATCACCTTTTTGCTCTTGGCAATGAGCCACAGTTGTTCAGCTAAAACATAAGGAGAATTACTTTTAACTGAGTACAAATATGCAGTGTTTTGTGTGGAGAGGTAAAAGATGGAATTATAAAATACCGAGGAGTCTCTTGGTGAGTTATTTTTATACTGAGTCAGAATAAAAATAGTATGTGTCTCACTGTTCTTTTGTTATGGGAGATTTCATGAGGAAATTGGTGCTCAGAGGAAGCGATTTATTAATGTCAGATCTTGTTAATAGGGACATTTTTGTCTTTTAGTTTACTGCTTGGCAGGTCAATAAGAACTATTCTTTCACCCAGGAAAGTAAGCTCCAGAGACTGTTTTCCTTATTTTCTAATTTAAAAGGAAAAAAAAAAAAAAAAAAAAAAAAGAGATCTCTGTAGCAGAACTAAAAAGGAAGTGAGACTTGCATCGTAAGGATTTCTGTGTTTCATTGAAGTGGAATGCTGTAGGACCTTGTGCCCACATTTGTGTCTTACATGTTCAGCATCAGAATAACAATTAGTGAAATTTTCTTGAATTACCATTTCTTACTACTGAAATAGATTTTAGACCATAGCAACTCTCTCAGTATTTCCTAGAAACACATGGATTAATTTTTGTTTTCTCTGCCAACTTAGTGGGGAAAAAGGAAAAAAAAAAGTTGACTGTCTTCTCATGCAAATAATAGTGCAACTTTATCCGAATGTGCAATATAGAAATAGAAAAATTTCTCTTCTGAATTTTCCTTTCTCTTCAGTTTTTGCAGTACCTGCTTTGCCAAGGGGCTGTTGGCCATTTCCTGTCAGGAGTGGTTGTCACTGTGCATGAAGTACAGTTGCTTATTATAAGCTTCTCCTTGAAATGTTTTTATTGGTAGGCTGCACTGTTATGCACTTGTAATACCACCATAGTTAAAATGAGGGGCTTGTCTTATTAAGACACTTGCATGTAAATAGTCTTTCATCATTTTTTGCAGAAAATATGTTTATTATACTGTATTTTTCGTTCATGTGTTGAATTCATAGACCACTGAGGTGTCTCCCTTGTTAGAAGAGAAAAAGAAATGGGCAGCTTGGCAGGAAGCCAGCTAAAGAGATGATCTGTGTTTGCCACTTAACTATGAGTTAACTTACTAGTTTCCTCACAGATTACTCCTGCTTGTTATGAGACAAACGACCATATTTTGCTCTTTGGAACATGTAAGGTGCTATCAGATAGCACACATAAGAAGCATACAGAGATTCTTAATTAAATTTATGATCTAATTGCCCTTTTGCGTTGATGCTGCAGCTCTGTCAACCAGCCCCTGCTGAGCCCACCGTGATGAGAATAGATGTCTGCCTGAAATCCACTCTGTGAAACTCCTCAGTTTCCTGCAGGCACAATTGCTTTTGATCGAGTCCCAGTTCTAAGGGGAAAAAGCACTGATACCATACAGGCTAGAGAGAAATTAAAAGTTTTGCATTTGCCCTTTGTCAAAAGACTTTTAGTTCTGCTAAGTTCAGTTTTACGGTGATACAAGTTGCAAACTACCCAGAGCTGCTGTCGGGTTTCAAGTTTTTAAGGAACTTTTAATAGTTTCCATAGAAAAGGAACCCACAGCCATGGCATTACTATTTCCTCAGCTTAAACTCCTTTTCAGGGAAGTTTTCTGCACAAAACTACAGCTATACCTCAACTTTTCCATCTTCCTTGGTGTGCAGATTCTTGCTTTGTGTTAATTAAATTCCCTTCTTTTGTTTCTGTTTTTGTCCCCACATACTTGGTCTCTACTGTGTGTAATGCTCAAGATTTTCTGCAGATCACAAGTTTCAAGAGCACAGCTAATTTTTCTGTTATATGCTGGCACTTACTACATCTATAGCTGAAATCAGAAGAGGCGTTCCCTGACCTTGACTAATGTGTAATTTTGACACCAGTAAGTGTATTTCAAGAGGTGTGAGGATATGCTAAGTCCCTATGAGTCTCTTACACATACTGTCATTTCCAAGGCAACTCACTGTCATATATTAAAGCTTTGACTCTCTCTTACAAAATGTACGCCTGCCTTTTTATGCCTTCTAAAAAATGCTTTTCCAGTATCTTAAATTTGCAATAAGAAGAAGTGTGCAGTTTTTGAAAGTAGAAACTGAAGGGGAAAAAGATGGTAGAAATGACCATATTTCATGATTACTGAATGTTAACATGAACTGGCCTGTAGCAGTCCAGATATTTCAAGTCCATATTGAGCCGGCTGTCCAGATCAGGGAAACTGTGACTGCTGGTTTCCTGGATGGTTTCCAATCTGAAAAATACTATAAAAGAGGTGGTTATTCCTATCACTGGGCCTGTGCTTCACCTGATTAGTACTGTACAGAGACAAGAACACACATGAAAAACTGAAATGAGTGTGTGAAGGATTTTTGGAAGTGATTACTGTTGTCCTCATTGGAGGAAGGGGACTAATTTTCTGTGCTGAGCTGCCACATCCTGAATTTGTAACTCTTCTAACATTTCTCGCATTTACTTGCATCCAGACCAGGCTGAGCTAATTATAGGGGATCAGGGAAGAGTTAATTCGTTAGTTCTTATGAGGGTCTTTAAAACGGACAACAGTGAACAACTGATAGCAGAGCTTGTAATTTCTGCCAGTCCTTTTCATTTTGAACACTCTCACTTGCATACTATGTTAATAGTTCAGAAAACTGTTAAACTTAGAAGTCTAAAACTGCACGAGTGAAAACCACAAGTTCTAAAAACTAAAGGAAAATATGTGATATTCTGAGATATCTGTGAGCATCTAGTGGCAGACAAAAAAGAGCAAAAAGTCTTATTACCCTTTCTCCATAGGGATAACAGCTAGTGAGGTTTCTATGCCTGCAGCTGTTGGGTTGCTGCAGTTTTATTCCACTTTATCACTCCATTTGCACTGTTGTGGCATTAGCCTTTAGTGGTATAGTCTGCATCAGAAATAACTGTATGGAAATGTCTTTTCTTGGGCAGAAATTGGGCATAAGAGCAATTCTGTGTCAAAGTTTTTACATGCCACTTGACTGGGAATGGAGAACTGTTGTTTTTTTTCAGCATCAGTTTCTCATGTTAATTATTTTTATATAAATCAAAAACCTAATGGAATTAATTAAGCAGAGGAGTGTTTTGTTTTTGCTATAAAAAGAAAGGCATTCAATACCGCAGTGACTAATTCCATGCAGTAAGGAAGACTGGAGTCTTTAGGAATAAATAATGTCAAGCATCCTACAGGCAAGTGGAAAAATAATTATTGGACTGGGAGAAAAATTACTGAACAATGCAAAAGAGATGACAAAAACCTCAGAAAAGTTGGCAGATGTGATTTTAAACTTGTATTTAATCTTGTGATGTGGCAAGAGAGGGGAAGAGAGGAGGTACTGAAGGATAATTGCAAGATTAGAAGAAGTAACAAGTTTTTACACAGACACTTACTTCAGGGGAGCTATCTCTTTCTGTATAATATGTGACAAATGGCCCATACCTGAATTTCATGGAAGCTGAGCTCTACACGTTGTTGCGAGGCTGCCAGCATAATAAGGAGTTGGACAGTCTGTAATTCAAAAACCAGGCACCTGAGACTAGTAAATCTAGAGAAGAATGACCCTGACCTGCAATTTTGATGGTAGACTGAGAGTGCCGTTTTTTTTTCCAAAATAATCTCTGCTAAACTCTGAAAAATCTATGAATCAGAATTGTTTCATATATCGAAGGCTGGCAGCGGAGTGCCTCATAATTCTGTTCAGGACAAAGTAGTAAGAGCTTTCAGATGTGGCCTTTGCAGCTTGAGATTTCCTTTTAAACATTGTGTGGAAATTAACATTTGAAATACTAAATATGTTTTCCTTTGGAGATAATGACTTACAAAGTTGCATAAAATTCTGAAAGTCTCATTTAACATTAAGCTGGTGTTGCAGCAGTCCTGCAGTAGGTATGTGGACTGGACATCTGTGACTGAATAACAGCAGCAAATAAACTTTTCTTATTTTTTTCCCATTTTCCTCTCTTAAATGTCATGAGAAGAGAATTATATTAAAAATCTGTCTGCTCTCAGTGGTCAGTGGCATTGTGACAAGTATTTATCTACCTTCTTTAATTTTTCATCTCTTCCCCATTCTGTTTTTGCGTATTGCTATAGTTCATACGCCTCCTTTAGTCACGTGTCTTTTTACCTAAAAAGCTATACACGTTGCATAAGCAAGCAGTTTAACATTCTCCCCCAACTCTTCTTCACCAAAACCTTTTATCTCCAGCTATACAAAGAACCTTGTCCTTTGCTTTGTAGGTAATTATTTAAAACCTGCCTGTACTTTGGTTGCTATTCGTGGCCAGCTGAATTCTAGCCCTTGTTATAATGAACAGTAATCTTGGACTGTTGCAAGAAACTTTGAGGCAGAGGACAACCACTAGTTTTACAATGAAGCTGTAGATTCCTGCACCTGGTTGATAAGAGGCTTGACTGCTGGGAACCTTTCTGAGGTTCATAAAAATGAAACACTGGAGAATGACAAATCCTTTAGCCTACCACTACAACACTTCGTTTCTGAGCAAAAGCAATACTGTACTTATAAGATTACAAAAAGCTGTAGGCAGCAGTTATATTCCAAGAAGATGTTTGCTGCTGACCAAATAAAATATTATTAAATCACTTTTGTGTGCACTGTATATTTGAGGCCATGATTGCATATTTTATATACAAACAATAATCCATTCTTCAGCTGTCCTGATGGATCATCAGGTCAACTGCTGAGTTTTCAAGAGTGGAGGTATAAGAATGTCAAAATCACTGATGTGTGAAAATCTTATAAAAGCAGCCCATTACTTTCAGCAAATAGCTGCTTTTGATCTTTCTGGTGATGGAACTGGTGATTTCTCAGGACAGGTGAGTCTACTGCTTTTCTTTAAGTGCAACACTTTTTTCGTGCATAATAACATCATTTCTGTAACCTTCAAATGTTTTGGTTCCAGAAAGGCTTTTTGTTTTTTGCTCTTCTGGTCACAGAACTCAGACAGTTAAACAACTTTCTGTGACATATGAACTAGGAATTTTATTCCAGCATGAAGTGTTAATTTAATATAGTATTTCTGAGTCACTTGCTCACAGCACTGTTCTACTGAAAATGACAGGCTTGACAGAAACCTAAGGAACCCAAATATCCTGGAGACACTTGAGTTACAGTCATTCAGCATATGTTTGGGGGGGTTTCTGTCAATTGGACACATGTAAAAAAGAATTACATGATTTATCAGCTCTCAGTTGCTCCTTATTCACCTATTGTACAAGAACAGCCAGCAGAAGAAGGTGTTTAGGGCCTGATCAGTACAATCTCCACAGAAATTAAAGAATTTTTTTATGCATGTCAGTAGTGCCATAGCAAATTCTGACTGCTGCAGGTCACTCTAATTACATGCTAAACTGAAGCCTATATTACGGTAGATACAACTGGTTAATTGTCTATTGATAATGAATAATGCAGTCATGCATACTTGACAAATGCTAAGAGAAAATAGCAAATGAGGTAAAATTTAGTCTCTCTTGCTAAGCTTCTCTGCATGGGCTGTTGGCCCCAAACTATTTCAGGGTTCTGGGAAGTAGGAGATGTTGTTGGTGAAAGTGCCATCCCCACCTCTCCCAGGACTGAATGAAGGCATTAGCTGACAGATTTCTCAAGTGGTTTCTCTCTGGAGAGTGTTCCCTGTATCCAGATAGCTGGGCAAATAACAGGAGAATGAGCATTTTGTGTAACAGTGGGATGTTTCATGCCTCACTTCTTTCAGAAACACAACCTCATCATTAGTTTATTTTTTTCCTGCTTAAATTAAAGAAAAAGCAACAGAACTGGTTTGATTAAATTTCCTTCTTCCTCTTTCTCCTTTCACTCCCCTCAACTTTGTCAAATGATGCCCCTATTTGGATAAAGTAAAACTTAATTAGTGTAATGAATTTTCAGTAAATATTAATTATATATATAAATTATTAGTTGGTTGCTTTGAATATTTGCTTGCTAACATGCAGACCACTTATCCCATGCATCATGACAAAAGAGTTCCTGACCATTGCCGTAAACTAGTGTGGACAACGCTGTAACATCTCCTGCAAGTATTCTGCTCATGCCTTACAAATATATCTCAGCAGTATTAGTTTGTCTGTAAGGGACTCATAGTTAATCTGTAAAATAGCAGATTCTGCACACACTTATATTATTTGAGATTTATACTGTAGTGACTTAAGCCATCTGTCTGGAGAACAGAAGCAATTTGATGAGATTTATATAAGCACACATCTGTCTGTTTTGCAAGCACTTATTAGTTGAGCACATCCTAAGTGTTAGCAACTTGAGGATCAAAGTGACAAATTTTTTCCAAAACATAGTTACATCTTATAAAGAATGTGCCAATCATTGCAAGTAATTAAATAAAGGTTGAATTTGGTTTTATGTCATCAATACACAAAGAAGATAACATTAAATACATTTTTTTGCTGTGAGTGTATTTGAGTCTTAGTCTTTTTAGATATTTCATGATATAAAACAGGAGACAGACTTCATTAATTGGATTCCATCTGTGGCTTTTTAGTAGTGAATATTTTTACCTTTGTGGCTTACTAGAACAAAAGATGTTCTAGTTGCTCTGATATCTTCAGTCCTGCCCAAGTGATGAGGTCTCCCAGTCTGCAGGGAATCATGCAGATGGATGATGAAGGCATGAGACTATTTAAGGTCCCAACAGCTTGAACTACTTGCTGCATATTGCAAGGCTACTTCTCTGTTAGTACAAACTCCTTACTCCTTCTCCCTGAAGTGTTTTCTTTTGTTGTCAGATTCTATTTGTGGAATGCATTAGATAAGTGAAGTCTTTTGTTGTGAAAATTGGTGGGCATCCTGGACATTTCGCCTGCTGTCTTGGTGAGTAGCAGAGATCTTCCACAGCTCTTGTTGGACACTAAGAGTCATCAGCTTCTCTCGGGCTTCCTGGTTCTTGGTGTGGCCTGTGCCTGAGGAGGGGCCTGTTCCACAGCGCTGGGAAAAACAGCCATCACATTGGCAATTTCCAGTGCTTTGCTATTGGTCAGGGATCTGAAAAACTGCCTACATTCAAGCCCAGTTACAGTAAAAGGAAATTAAGTTTATTTACAAAATGCAAAACATATGAATGTTTATGAAGACAAAGATAAGAGTGTGAGAGGAAAAATAGATACTCTAAATGAGTTACACTAGAAAAGACAGAAATGTCTATCTGATTACTTGGTCAAATCTTAGCTAGCCTTCCCAGTCAGGCGTTTGGTCCCTACACAGGACAGATGTATTCAGGGCTACTTCACAGGAAGGACTCTCCTCTGCTTCAGAGTGTGTTGCTTCCATTCAGACTTGTATCTCTGTACTCTTCCATCTTGACAGTACTGACTCTTGGTGTGTTCAGGAGATGATTTTGATGTTTTCTCCAACACCCCTCTCACATATTCTGTAATGCTCATATTTAAGGGCAGACTAGGTACCAGTCTCTTGTACTTGACTGGGGTTATACATATTTAACTTTGTCTTTTTCAGAAGTCAGTACTCCTTTGTAGAACCATGAGAATGAAAAGAAGCATTACCTACTAAGTGGGGAAGATAATTAAAATAGATAATAAGTTTATCTCAGGTCTAATGTAAGGTGACGTAACTTTTTAAATGCATCTTTTACTGTTTCACATGAACTAAGTCTTTCTATCTGTTGTGGTTTAGGCTCGGAGCACCACACTCACTCCCCTCTTTCCCCTGCTCTGAGAAGGACAAAATAAGCCCAGGCTTTAGATTCAAGATAGGACAGGAAGGGATAAATCACCCATTACTATCACAGGCAAAAGACAGACTCGTTAGGGGGAAAGAAAAAAGAACATACATTTATTACAGACTCTAAAAACAACAGCACTTACCAGAGCAGGACAGTGAGAAGCATTGCCACATCTTGAGAACACCTTCCCCCCACCCCTCCCTTCTTCCCGGGCTCAGCTCTGCTCCCGATATCTCTACCTCCTCCCCCAGCGGCGCAGGGGCAGGGAATGGGGGGGGTGCAGTCAGTGCTGCTGCTTCTTCCATCTGTGGTGGGGGGAGCTTCACCCAGGACACTCACATAAAAGCTGGCAATTCCATTTGGCTTTAGGTGTTTAGGTTTCAAAATGAGTTGAACCTTTGTGACAATGCTGTTGGAGAGAAAGGAAGTAAAATGTAAATTCCCTTTCAGTTCTCTTTGATCTCACTTCTGCTTTAAACTCAGGTTATATTCTGAAAGAGAACAAACTGTCCAAAATGATTTCCAGATGATATGCAGTGGGATGCCAGCAATGCTCCCAGTGATGTCATCCCAAAAAATCCCAGTGGAAGTTGAACAAAGACTTGGGGCATTCAGTCCCGTTCATTAGCCTAACAGACCAACAGATGTTTCTCTGGATGTTTGTTTGTCTGAATAATAAAATACTCTTCGTTCCTTCAGACAGTTCTGGGTTGCTGAGTGTGTTAGACTAAGCACAGACAACATCAATGTGACTTAGTGGGCTTGGGTTTGTTACCTGCCAGGTTTGATGCATGAATTCGTTTGTTTGTATTTTTATGCAAAAGTGTGTTGGTTTTTATACCCTGTACATATAGATTTCTGGCTGGCTGTCGACTGGCTGGTTAGCTGTGCATGGTTACCAATTTTCTCCGCTGGTTGTGCTCTAAAGATAATCACCCTGTTGCACAAGTGTTAATTAATCTAGAATTACTGAAAACAAGGAAGGGTTGCTCTTCCTGGGGTGCTTGCTGGGTGCAGCTCAGGAGGCTGGGAAACAAGAGCTACCTATCACTGAAGAGAAGGTATGGTTTAAACTATTAAATTTGTATTGACATCAGTAGTGATGCTAAGAATAAATGCATATAAATGGAATTTATTTACTTCTAATTTGGGCAATATCACCTTTCTTTATTTTCTGCTTCATAACTGTATGCAAATTGTGTTGCTCAGGCAGAGGAAGAAGTTGTGTTCCTTCTTTTAATTCATTCAGCCCATGTAAAGTAGTCTAAAATAGTCTAAACTGGTGCTTGGAACCATTTTACTTACCTATTTTGAAACAGAGGCTGTAATCTTAGCAAAATTTTGGCAGCATTTCAAGAGAAAGATCAGCAGATCACAAATTATTATGAACTTTTTTTCTAAAATTTATGAGCATCCACTCTTGTGAATGGTCCTGCTAAAGTAATTTTCAGTATTGATGTGAAGAGCTTTGTGTCAGTGTAAGTATGTAGTTTGAAATCTAACTTTCAGATAGCTCTACAGATTTGATGAGCACATCATACCTACAGTATAGCTGAAGGACCTACAAGCTGCTAGTTTATCAGATGGGAGAATACAGATATGTTAGAAGTCACTAGAGAGTAGTCCCATTTTTTAAAAAATCTAAGATATTTATTTATTTATTTATTTTTAATGAGAGAGTTTGATTTCATAAAGCAAGGACATAGGAAGAGGTTATAATTCAAGCTACCTTAGTTAAATTTCTTTCATAAAAGACATAAAACTCAATTACAGTTGATGATTGAGGAAGGAAATTAGGTGAACTGGGAACTCTAAACTGATCTACAAAAGCACTTGGAAAATTAAGCATAGATTATTCTGTTCATGTACAAAGACATTTATATGGTGAATGGAAGCCATATACTGTGAAACCCAGCAAATATTCTATGTTCATAAATAATTGAAACTCCCCAGGGTAAAATATTCAGTTGCAGTAGACACCTAATAAAACCAGAAGAAATAAAAAGGACATAAGACCACTGGAGAATTTCCAGTACATGATAAAGGGCTTAAGTGCAGCTGCATCAAATGCACCTAGGTTACCAAATGATGTAAAAGTGAAGCTGATGGCTAGGCAAAATGAAATAATCACATGGGCTGAATATCTGCAGACGGTGGCTGGTAGAAGAGCCTTGTGTCAACCAATAAACCAGAAACTATACATAACTCTAAGGAAGAGTCACATTAAAAACTCAGTTTTCTGATTTAAACACTCCGAATTAGGTACAGAGTGGTCGGAATCCAAATATTGATATCTGGAGATGAATGTTTCTAAAAGTGTCTTGTAAGTATGATAAAATATTTGAAGAAGAAAAAGTTACCCAGAAATATTGTCCTACCATTCTATAGAATGTCTGTCTATTAAGTAACTATTTGAAATTCTAAAGCTGCTTGTAATTATTACTAGTGCTTGTTCAAATAGTGAGACAAAGAGTACTGAGGATGATGTGAAAAGAGGAAAAAAAAAATCCCTTTAATCTTTTATTAAAAATATATATACACCAAAACCAGGTGTATAGACTTTTTAAATGAGTTCTTAGGCTGGATATGTTGCTGTTAGAAGGCAGCAAATTATGGGCCTTTCATTTTTTTTCTGTTGAAGATTCCTGGCTTACTACCACTATAAACCACAGTGCCATCCCATCGGGTGTTACCACAAAGGGGACAAGCAGGACGCTAGCGTGGGGAGCACTGTCAGCGACGCGAAAACCAGAACCAGCAGCCAGGGTTCAGAGCAGTGCCCTGCTCCAGCAGCCTCCTGGCCAGGGCACAGGGGCCTCTGACAGGTGAGACTGGAGTTATACTGCACTTAGACCTGTGCTTTACATCTTTAATAAATACCATAATGAGGGTAAAGATTAAGCTGATGCAACAAAGACACATTTGTGCTCTTATTTATTGAAACCTAAAGGTGTAAGCAATCACTTTCAATCCCAATGAACTGGGTTTCGCTGCGTTATTGGCCAGGATATCATATTTCTATTCTTTCCTAAAACAACCTCACAAAACAAAATACAACTGGGGCTCCAGAGCATTTCTTTTACAAATCGACTTTAAAGTTCTCTAAGATAGTTTCAGGTCACAGCAAGTTTCTTCATGTGATTGGATGCTTCATAATCACTCTAAACCATTTGATATTAATTCACAACCAAACTGCATCCGACACTGTTGATATGCTTTGGTTTCTCTTGCTTGTATTGATCCTGTGGCTTAGCTGCTGCGTTACTGTAAGGTTCTCAGCTTTTTCACAAAGACAACTTAAAAAAAAACAAATTTTGTGGGCTTATTCCAGAATCTCAGCAAAATTTTCTAAGAGCTAACTGTGATATCGTTAGGATTATTTCATAAAAAGTTGTTTGTTGCTTTCTGCCCACATTCATCAAAGTGGCCTCTAAAAATGAATCTGAGATCTTTAGTAGCTCTACAGGTCTTGTGTGACTCAGAGTCTGGCCTGATCCTCTGATATTCCAGTTTGGATTCAAAGTCTTTATGCAGTGTCTAAAAATACCAAGGCCAGAGACCCTCAGTAAGTCCTCTGTCGTCAGCAGCTGCTGGTGATTATCCTGGTTGAGAGTCAGGCATCAGCAGAGAAAATTCATCGCTGCTCCTCAGTTGTTTCCATGCACAGAAGGCAGCAAATGTGATTCCACAGTGGCTGGTGGCCCAGAAGTGCTGCATGAGATCGAGATAGGAGGGATGGGGGGTGAATTGCAGCTTCGGTAGGAAAGAGGAGAGGCAAGCTGCTGGGTTGCAAGAGGGCAGCGTGTGAAACGCTTGGTACGACCGCAGGGAAGGTGCAGGCGAACTGGAGATGGCAGGTTATTGCAGCAAAAAATGAAATGCTCAGCAGCCCTGCTGAGTGCATGCAGTTGCAGTACTGCTGATGCTGGGTTTTGTTGTGTCCTGCTGTAAGGAAGAGAGGGCTGAGGAGGGGCGAGGGCAAGGCAGCTGTGCTGAGCAGGGTAGTGGGAGGGCTCTGGTGCCTTTGCTGCTGCTGGAGGTGCCTGGGCCTGATCCAAGCAGTTCTTGCAGTTCTGATTTTCAGGACTCTTGTGTAGGCAAAAGAGATAGCAGGATGGAGGCATCTTTGCTGCTTCAAGCAGACACATCTCCCAGATGAGTATTTACCTTGTTGGGTGCCTTGAGCCAGACCTGCCTTGGCTTCCACGCTCTACCACGTGGTAGAAAGAGAAGGGAGAGTAATGGTATCCTCCAGAAAATCATGAGGAGGCGTTATAGCCCAGAAACTAATATTTTGTTTGCTGCAGAAATAAGCATATCTCCTTGATATGCCCTGAAAACAATGCAAAACATGGTTTCTGTTTACTTTTTTCTTTCCCCCCACCCCCCACTCTTTCTGCGATAAGTATCAGCTGTCTGCAAACATGAAAGAATATGGACAGTTAATAACTATGTCTTTATGGGGTTTATTTCCTATTGTGGGAAAAGTCTAGTTTTAGTTATTCCAAACTCTGGAAGACTTCATATGGCCAGGAGAGTCTTACTCGCTTTGCGGGGCATTTGTTCTTGGTCAGTGTCAGAAATGAGGTGCTGAGGCAGGTCAGCCTTTGCCCTGGCTCATTACTGGTCTTGCACACTGATTACTGATTTCTGATCTCCAGTTGAAGATAGTAATTCTGAGTGTTATTCCTCTATGGCTTGAACATACTGTAACCACAAACGCAGGGGGAGGGAGAGTCTCACTCAATAATTGTTTTCACCTGTGGAATAGAAAGACTGAAGAGTATTACTATTTTGAACTCTCTAGTTAAGCATTGCACTTGATTAGAAGAAATAAGCTAAATATGTGCAAAGCTTCATTTTGCAAACTAGCTTGCAATTTTTTTTACATGATTAATAGTCTCTTGTGAATGATTTTATGCATACTTTATATCACACAGTGCTGATATTTGTTTGCTTTGGAGGCAGGTTTCTTATGTTGCATCTCTCGGGTGAATCTTTACTGTGGCATCAGTCTGTTGTTCACTACTTATTTACTGACATAATTATTTCCCTTGCTGATTGTCTATTACCCAGTTTTTGGTTTTGCTTTCTTTCCTAATGCAGTTCCTCCACTCCCAAGTGAATATACATATTCTCTAGTTCAAGGGGTTTTTCTGGGTTTGTTTTTGTTGGGGGTTGTGGTTTTTTTAGTGTGTTTTTGTTTTTTTTTTTTTTGTGTATGTGTGTGGGTTTTTTTTTTTTTTTTTCCCCTCCTACAGCTGCTTATCATTTTCATAAATTAGAAAATAAATGTGATCAAGAGGTCCTTACCTTGCAAGCTCCAACAGTCTAAAATGGAAACTCCAGCTGTAGTCAAGTGTCGATAGCTCCCAGATTTCAAATTATCATAGTGATGTTTGATAACTGTGGAAACAATGACCAAAAGCTTCTGAAAACACAAGTCTTTTAAAAATCATTATTTTGTTATTACACCAGTATGTTACTATAAATATACTGGCTTAGTTTTGTGAGGAAAGAAAAACATGTAGACAAATACAAGCTACTTTTTTTTTTTTTTTTTTTTTTTTAGTATTTAGTTTTCATGCAAACTAAGTGATATGGAACTGTGCTGCTGCCAAGTTAGACTTGAATTCCCTTTTGTACAGCACATTTTCTCTGCTCTTTTTTCAAAAATTTACAGTATTTAACCTATCTATAAGATGTCTTGGCAAATGTGGTCTGTGTATCACATTCCAAAATCAAAATGCAGTCTGCAGAGTATTAACTAGATGTCTAGCACTGGATTTTTCTTGTGGCCAAGTGCTAAATCACGCTGGAGTTGAGTTTCTCTTCATGGCACTGGCATTTCTGCTCCTGTTTTACCTTGTTTGCAACTGCATCACACAGTCCTTTTATATTTTCACAATTAGTGATGCATGGGTGGGAATTGCTGTTCTATAAATGAAATGAGGATGCTGGTGCTGGGAGAACCAGAATTTGTAATAGTTTGATGTTGAGTGGAAAACATTGATGAGGACTGTGGAAAATACAGAGGTCTCTTCTTTCCCTGCGTTGTGCTCTGCTCCGGAGAGAGCAAAAAGTTCCCTGGAGAGTGGCAGTGAGCTGGTTGAGCAATGTGTTTGGTAGAATTAGCAGGTTGAATGTGTCCTCTCCTACAGGGTACCTGTTCTTGACAGCTTTTTTTTTTTTTTTATTTCCTCTCATAATTCCCTGGTATATAAAGGAGTTGGGGCCATTATGATTTCACAGCCATTCTAGGAAAAATACCTGGGAAGCTGGAATTCCAATCCTATATTGCTGTGCAAATTTCAAGCTCCCTGCTTTCTTGTCCTGAGCTATATTGCTTTCCTGTATAAAAATATATTCTTATCTTATTATTCTGTTTTTAGACAACAGAGGTATGTCTGGAAAAGTTCAGGATGTGTCTTTCCCAATAGTTGAAACGGAGGAGGGAGGGGGAAGCCTGCATGCCAGGCTCTGAGCTCACCAGTGGCCTATCAGCTGGCCACCTTGCATGCTGGCATATCTGCATCAAGCCGATGACCAAGCTGTGTTTGTAATAACCTTTTTCTTTAATTGTGGGTGTCAAATGCCTCTGTTCCTGCTGTTATTCAGAATTGTACGAGTTTATATTGCCAGCAGAGAACAGAGCTTCAGCCAAGATTTTCTGTTCAAAAGCTTATTCTGTTTAAGGTTACCTGAGATACCTATAAAATCTTGGAGAATCACCAGCAAGTTAGGTAACTGGAATGACTTCAAGATGGTGGTAATGTCCTCACTGATTGTGCTTTAAAAGTCATTAGAAGAAATAAAAACTCTTTTGTTAACAAAAAGAAATGTTGATGAGAAAATTTCCACTGCCACTGTCTGCTGCACTCATTAGTCTTGGTAATTCATTCTTGTTTGAGGGTTTTTGGTTTGTGTGTTTATTTTTTTTTTTTTTTTTAATTGTGAAGCAGAGGTGCTGTAATGTGAAAGTGAGAGATCATTCCCATCCAGAAAACTGAAGGAGTCAACAGCAACAATTTGTTCTTGGTCTGTCTGTTTGCTGCTTTCTTACCTTCTGCTGTTGTCTTATGCAGCAACTGAGAAACAATGCAGCATATTAAAGTACTATTCCCATTACTTCAGTTGAACTCATAATCCATGCAAAATTGTGCTGCAGAACTTTGAGGTGTGGCTTATTTGGGATTTGGTGCTTTGGTTTTTTTTTAGTGGTTTTGTTTTGTTTCCTTCTGTTTTTAATGTAGCTGCAGGTGAGAAAATACAACTGATGTTTCACCTCAGACAGGACTCCTGTCTTGTGGACCTCTGTGGCTAGTTAGCTGCAGCATTTTTTTCTGGGTATCAGATAGCTTTCCAGTCATCAGGACTGTGGCATTTTCCCAGTGGCTGGGTAAGGGCATTCGTCGGACTGGGAACAAGACATGCAGCCTGGAAAAAAGGAGAAAAACATCTCTGTGTGTCTGGGAATGCAGCATACCACTGAACATAAGCGATCATCAAAATTGTATCAGGGAACTACGGGAATTTTGTGGTGGGCTGCGGGTTGCTGATGCTGACAGGCTGATGAAAACAAGGGACCTGTAGTTCAGTTGATCCATGCAGGAAGCCATAGACGTTTTGTTATTTTGTCCTTTGTAAACTGGAATAGCTCTAAGGATAGCATTGAGCATAACAGAAACTAAAATCTAGTTTGGAGCAGAAGCATGTTTTGTGGCCATTATAGCACAAATATTTCAGAGCACATTAGGGATATGTAATGAGGTAGAATTTTGGATCCTAGCTATTGGTGGGGTAGACTTCATTGTTTGGGGATTTTTGTGCAGCAGTGTGCAGAGTGCTGTATTATTTGGCTGCTTGGTATTTCCTCAGTAAAATGTAAATTTTAAGCTCTAGAGAGATCTTACCATCTGATGATAAAAGCAGAAATTGGAGGTCATCTGTGCTCAGGGAAGTTTCCACTTCCCTCAGGGTGTCATTGCTTCCTGGTCAGATCCTGGAAGGTGCCTGGATTCAAGAGGGTGTAGAAGTAATTTGAGTTCTTGACAGAGATCCTATATAGACCTCTAAGTCAAGTTCTAAATAGGTTTTATCCATGGCATTGTACAATAAGAACAATAAAACATCTTACTGGACAAGGGCTTGTTGGATATAGCAAATATAGAGTGGTCATACACTGACTATCCTCCGTAGTGATAGGCTTAAATCTGAACCTGTAGTAAAATATGCAATTCACATAATTGTCCTATTTGTCAAAGAATGAAACATCAAGATACTGTGTTATCAACTGCTACCAAAATCCATCCTGCTTCCTGTCTTACTTTCCTCGTCTATCCTAAACAGTATACCTCGACGGAGGGGAGGACAAAGTCTTACAGGACATCTGCTGTAGAACGGGCACTGTCATCTCCTGACTGAGTTTTCCAGACAGAAGTGCAGTGCAAACATCGCCTGCCCTCCTTCTGCCATTTCAGTAGATGCAATTTTGATTCCTGTTGCTAGTTAGCAGGAGTGTATTGATCCCTATATCAAAATGTGCAATTCCCTCAGTTCACTTGTTCTGCTCTAACAGATCCTTTGTACAAGTTTGAAGGGAGGTATGCAGGGCCATTTCAGTTCAGGACTCCTGTTTAGTCTCTGAAGTTACTTGCAGATGAAGTAATTTTGTTGCCATCTAACTTTGCAATATGCAAGTGCTATTAGGTACATATAGTTTGGATGCCATTCCAGCAGCACCTGAAAATCTTTGAGAGCAGAATTTCACCCTCTGGTAATCATATGTATGAATTTCAATGACCAAAATGTGTTTTCAGTGGACCTATGCTGATGGCCTCATTTCAGGACTTTTTTTTTTTTTCCTTCTGATGGTTTGGAGAGAGAAGAAGGAAATTCATACAGCCAGTTTAATTTCATGTCTCCATTGCATCTGAGGACAGTCTGGATTGATAAGAGAGAGGTAGTGTTACTGTTGTTTTCTTTGGTGCTTGAATTTCTGGCATTCAAGGTCTCTTGTAAGGTATTAAAGTAACTGCAGGAACTTTAGTCCTAGTGTTATGCCAGGAAGACCTTTTTAAAGTTTTAAAAGGGTAAATAAAGCCAGTGTGATAATTATTTTATTATGATGAGTGAGAATATTGAGCTTTTCATCTTTTAAAATTCAATCTAAAAGCAGTATTTCATTCTCTTTTTATCCAATAAAATAACTGAAAATAGTTTTACTTGGAACACAGATAAGAAAATGCTAGCGATTAAAGATAATGTTGTGGAATGTCTGGCAGGGTTGAGTGCATCAATAACCCTGACACATAATTAAAGTAATTGAAAATGCCCTGCATGTGTTCTCTGATATAAGGCAGTAAAAGATCATTGAGGTACAAAAGCTCTTTCACAATACTAGATATATTTTTAGATCAATCTCTTTTATTTTTATTCTTTTATTTGAGTCCTTTAAATCTCCACAAAGCCTAGCCTAAATCTGCATCAGTGCCTTTAGCTAGTCCTGTTGGAATAGAGTGGCTCATATTTCATTCAGTTCATTTCTAAGGTTAGCGAAAAAGACTGGATTTCAGCTGAGAAACAGGGCCAAGAGGCTCCTCAAACATGCCAACACTGAACAGAGGTGGGATGGTGCCTCTCTTCTTTTTTTCTATCAGTTTTCTTCTTCATAATCCAATCTTGAGGGCCCCCTTGTCTCCCCTCTCCCTTTCTCTCTTTTTTTTTTTTTTTTTTTTTTTAACTAGACATGCTCGTTCTTCTCTTTCCTTTCTGTACTCTTGCCACAATTGTCTGAAATTAATCGAAGATGATAGGAAAAGTTTTTATTTTGAAGTTTTGTAAGAGGGGGGAGGCGTTCTGATTTAGGTTACTTATTCCCAGATGGGTCCTGGATTTCATTGACCCAGAACTCTGAGTTGATAAGAATTCAGAATCTTCAGGACCAGTCCAATTCTAACAGAAGGGACAAAATCATGTGAGACTCTGTAAATGACTCCAAGGAATGCATGAGGGAAAGTATTTTCCATTAAAAAGCAGCAAGAAATCTGGATTTCTTTTGCTTCAAGTTTAGACTCTGCCAAGGGTTAAAGTTTTTTTCTGGATTTTCTTCATCAGAAAGTGGTGAGGGCATCTGGCCTTTAAAAAAGCTTGATGTAAAATGTCAACTTTCCACAGAAAGGTCCTGTTTGAAATCACTCACTGCTGTTTGAGTGCCAGTGCTAGAATAGAATAGCATATGTCATTTGGAAGGGACCTGCAATGATCATCTAGTCCAACTGCCTGGTAGCTGACAAGAAATCAGAAGTTTACTCCTTCTGTTCCTCCCTCCATCACAAGGTTTTTTCTCTACTTGCCTCAATCCCTGTTTTTCTGCTAAGGACACATCGGAATGGTAGACTTTGGACTCAAGAGTTCAATGTAATTATAAATATGTCCATACTTAACCATGGTCATATGCATGTAGTGAGCCCTAGATTTTTTTCAAATTGGAAATGTAATTTGGATTTCAAGATGTTGAGACAAAAATGCAGGTAGCCAGTCTGATTTTGCTATTTGTCTCAATGATGGACAGTGGTTCATGATCAAAGTATTCTGTCTGTGGTCTTCTCTCATGAAAAATGAAGAGAACTCTTGTAAAAATAGCTTCATAAAACCAAGTTAGGAAATGTGTAATGAAAGATGTATGTTAGCAGCATGTTTTTCTGAAGGAAGATAGATGTCATTAATGACTTCTGTTGTATTTTATTAAAAAATCTTTACATAGTAAGTGCTAAATTGTTCTTAGTTCTTGCACTTAAAAATGGTCTCATGGTCTCCAGAGACTCAATCTATACAGGCACTTACAAGTCCGACAGCCTTCAGAGCAATGCATGGGGTGTAAGGGCTTAGTGCTTGGGCCCTTGTGAAGGATGGATATGGCTGTTTGGAGAAGTTCTTACTGGAAGCATCACTAAACATTGGCTCAAAGGGCACAGATTTGGGACGTTTCTGTACCCATCATCCCTTTGTGCAACTGAGCAGTAGTGATCCATGTTTTATTCTTGCCTCAGGAGGAAATAAGAGTAACGTGACTGGAAGTTAAACATAGGGATGAGGAAAATATGCTCAATACACAAAATTCAATGCATCCCTCTCCTAATCAGTGTTTAGGGCAAGCACAGGGAATAAAACATGTTTCAGTTGGTTTCAGATTGCATTTGTGGAAGTCACTTGAGCTAAATTAGCACACAGTGCTAGAATACATTACTGCAGCACTTGCAATCTGAGGGTGAATGTACTCCAAGGTGTTAACCTTGAATGGTCACGAGAATAGATGAGTCCTGAGATTCATTAAATCATCACTGCAGAGGTCAGGTGAATTTAAGTCAATGGAATTAAATCAAAACATATACTTAAATGGATATATTTAGATAGAAATAAAATTAAACATGTAGGGTAAAATGTCAAAACTAAATTTAAGCTTCAAAGATACAGAGAAGGATGCAACTTGGATATATAGTCTGCTCAGGTACCTAGTAGACAAGGGCAGCTGATTGCATTTGTAGACGTGAAAATGCTTCAGAAATGTATCTTGTGCTTGACATAGTGAGCTTGTGAACACTCTGCTTTTTTGCCCAGTTTGTTTTATCTTTATAGTGAGCCTGTTATGAACTCATTAGTTTATCAGTGAACAGTAAGCCCAGAACAAAGCAGATCCTTGTCTGACTGAACTACACCAGAGGGGCAGAGTACTAAATGTCAAGAAGACTGAGATGAGATAATGAAAAGAGTGGGTTGGACACTAAAATCATGTTTATATTTGGATTTCTTTTTTTTATTGGTAGTTTCATTTTTCAGTTACCAACATTAACTCACTACACAGCTTAACCAGAAGGCAAATATAATAATACAACTGATAACATGCTCCCAGAGGAGTAAAAGAACTGTACTCATGCATATAATACCAAACTGTCATTTCCAGCCAAATTATAACACAGAAAAGTTAACAGTATTGCAACAGCTCTGCAGCATGTTTGCATCTGTTCATTAAAACCCCCATAGTTTCTGTGTAAGACTTCATGTGACATATGTGCTCTAATGACCTTTTTGTTTGCTTTCTCTCATCTGTTTCTTCTTCCATAACAGAATTGTGGATATTCTAAAAACTGAGCTGGAGTGGGAGTGAGGAAGCTGGGCAGCCAGACAGGCTGCATTGCTTATCCACAACCAGTGCTTGCCTTGTCTGTTCTTGGAGATACTGCAGCCTCTCTAACTAGTTTTTTCCAGTGCTTCACTATCCATATTGTGAGTTTGTTTTAACTTCCCAAGACCTGACTAAAATTTCCCTTGTCCTACTTCAAAACTATTACTACTTGTCCTATCTACAGTAGAGTTTATTCTTTTCTGTTCAATAGCTACATGTTCTGTATATCTTGCCACAGTGATCTTTAGTCTAGACAACCCTAGTTCCTTCAACTTCTCTTTTCAGATATTATTTTTCTGAATCTCAGATTTTGCTGTCCTCTATATTCCTTCTTAATTCAGAAACATCTTCATAATTTGCTTCAGTATTGTAGTCTACTTAAAACAACAAAAAGCATCTAGGCCCTAAAGAAAAAAAGCAGGATTATCAAAACGCATGTCAGTTGGCATATGCCTCACCTTATGTGCATAGTATGGATTGTAATAATTTGTCATCGCCACATAGAGAGTCTTGAGGGCCTCTGCATGTATGTTATGTGAGTGCCCTGTCAGGGTAGCATTGCAGGATAAGTCTTAATAGACAACTGGTGCAGAGGGAAGAGACTGTGCCTTCCTTTGTGTCAGTTCTCTGTGTCATTGGAGTGCTACTGGAATTGAAATTGTTTATGGCCATCATAACCAACACAGAAAAATGTAGAGCTGTAGAGCCAAAGCCTCTTTGCCAGGAGATGAAGAGAATGTGAGTCACATGCTAAAAGATCTTGGTTTTGTATGTATGCGCTCTAAATGCTAAACGGGGGTTGGGGAGAGGCAAGTGCTAGACTGCTTAAAGTTTAATTTAAAAAAAAAAAAAAAAAAACACCACCAAAACCCCCTCAGAAATCTAAATTTAACCTTGCATAGGGAAGTTGTATTGGTACGGTCATTGCTTAATTTTTCTTTCAGAGAACAAGTCCAAGTGACAGGTATGGACAGGTCAAGTCTAGGACATCAGCACTATGCATTACAGTGTCTGAGCTCTACCAGGAGCTTTTCTAACAACAGGCAGTGTGTTTGTAGATGTGTCTGAGAGGAATTTTAGGATTTTGGGCATTGACCTAGGATTGTCAGATATCTTGTAGCACAGTCAGCACAGGAGGAGTAATCGCTTTGGCTGGTTTGCAGGCTGTCTTAAAACCCAGGGCAATCTTTGGATACACTCAAGTACTGCTAAGTCATCGGTGCTGTATTTGCATCTGGGATGTGTCAGATCACTGGGAAATCCAGATGGAAGAGTGAAACCCTATGATGTTTGCTCCATCTGATCTAAGGAAACGAGATGGCCCCCCCACCCTCAGGAAACGTTGCACCTGGGGGTTGAGACATGCCCTTTCTCTGTTAAGATTGCTTGTCAGGACATGCCCTGTGCTTGTTGGGACATGGCCTGTGTTTGTCAGGACATGCCCTGTGTTTTGTTAAGACCTGCCATTTATCTGATAACATGGGAGTTGCGAGGAGAGGGTCTGTGCCGGGAGGTTGGGGTGGGGGATATGTTAAGGATTTCTCAGAACTAATTGTAATATTCCCTCCCTATTCCTGGAATTGTGATACATGTGTAACATTCTACGTAATAAAAAGGAGCCGCTTTTGGCTCCAAGCTGCGCATGCAGTTGGAGGAATTTATTCCCCTGTGCGCCCAGCGCTAAATAAACATACCTACTGTATAACCTTCCTGGTTCTAAAGTCATGATTCCGCACCTCACATCTGTGCACTGTAAAATCTACTTCTAACCCTACAGAAAATGTGGATGCAGGAGAATGGCAGTAGCAGGTACCATTTGGTTTTTTATAAATTTTCTGATGTCTGACCCATACGAAATCTTTCATCTTGGGTTGGAATAGGTTCCAACAACAATTTGATGAACACTGCCTCAGCTCAGGGATGTTTTAGCACTGCCAAGCTCTGATAGAGTCTGTATTATGATAAAGCAGGTAATGATGGGTTATGGCAGTCCAAGAGGGGTGCATTTGCTAATGGTGTGTTCAAGATCAAGGTCTTAAAGCTAGGCTCTCACCTTGAAGGTAGGAGTATCTTGACTTTGAGAACACTTGGGGGCATATCAGTGAAATGTGAAGTTCTCTTGGAGTCTCTTTAACGCTTGAAAACAGCACGCTTATTTAGATGCCTGTGGACTTGAGGACTATGCAGTTCATTAGTGTACATGCCCCTTCCCAAACAAGGACTCAGGAGCCCCATCCATCTGTGTGAGCCGGTGCAGACCCACAAACATCAGTGGCTCCTGAGCAATTGTTTCCTGGCAGCTATAGCAAACATCAAAATAAACCTCTATGGACTCTGTTTTTATAAGCAAAGGTAATTGAACATTTTGGAAAGCTATGAACAGCACTGTGGTAACTGCACATCCTTTGGTTCTGGTGTCTGTCTTTGCCTTGAGAATTTTATTTGAAAACTGTCAGCCTAAGGCAAAATAGCAGTAAATGGGGTTATAAGCATAGAGAATCTCTCTGATTGCATAAAAGAAATGAGGGTGGAGAAGTGGTAGAAGACAGAAATTCCTGCAAGACAAAATGTTTGAAAGAATTGCGTAGCGAGAGGCTAACTGGATGTTTTGTTTTGTTTTTGTTTTTGTTTTGTTTTGTTTTTTTCCAAAAAGTGTTATGATGGATGCCAGAGAAAGCTGTAAGAAATCTGGTGTCCAGATGCATCTGTTTCCTGTGGCTAAATGTAAAACTTGCGTTGACAGCTGGTGTCTGTAAATGATTCCGGGAAACAGATGATAGCGATGAATTAGCACTGAGGAAATCAGCATGGCAGCCAGATAGTGTAACTATTTTACATGGACCCTCATCTACTGCCCCATAGCTTCCAAACTGACTGTCACAACAGAGCAGTGCATTTCAAGAAGGTGATAGCTTCCCTGAATTAACAATAGGTACTTGGGCAATGATCGGACTTCACTTGAGAAAATTCCTGTTGGCCTCAGTAGCTGGGAGTGTGGCCCAATTATGAACTGTGGGATTTAGCAAGTCACTCTATGTGGGTTTGAGCTGTGGATTTATAGTTCATTTGCAGAACAGAGACTGGACATTTTTATCAGAGACCGATAAATCTGTGTCTTTATGTGTGGGTGTGAGAGAAGGAAAAGTGCAAGCCTCAAGTGATCTGGGGAAGCATTAACCAGATGGCCCCCCCACCCTCAGGAAACATTGCACCTGGGGGTTGAGATGGGACATGCCCTGTGCTTGTCGGGACATGGCCTGTGTTTGTCGGGACATGCCCTGTGTTTGTCGGGACATGCCCTGTGTTTTGTTAAGACCTGCCATTTATCTGATAACATGGGAGTTTCTAGGGGAGGGTCAGCGCCGGGGGCTTGGGGTGGGGGATATTTTAAGGTTTTCTTGGAACTAATTGTAATATTCCCTCCCTATTCCCAGAATTGTGGTACATTTGTAACATTCTATGTAATAAAAAGGAGCCACTTTTGGCTCCAAGCGGCTCGTGCATTTGGAGGAAATGATTCCCCCATGCGCCCAGCGCTGAATAAACACACCTACTGTGTAACCTTCCTGGTTCTAAAGTCGTGATTCCGCGCCTCATTTTGGCACCCCGGGTGGGACTCTCTCTGCTCGGAACGACTGAGGAACGGACGTCCGAGCCGCGGCCCGAGAATTCTCGGAGGAACTCCGCTCCCAGCCGTTCACTGCAGGAGCAGACAAGAGCCATCTAAACTGCGGACGAAGGTGTGTTTACGGGGTGATGGGCTGCTGGTAAGGTGCACAGAGACGTCTGGCGCACAGCGTAGTGCCAAGGTGGGGTACCCAGTCTGGTTAAGGCGCCCCGGGAAGGGCTCTGTCTGGAGTGGTAACAGGAGCGAGGGACAGGCTTTGGGAGACTGTCAGTGATTGGTATGTAAGAGATAGTTTGCCGGGAGACGATCGATAATTGGTCTGTAAGAGATAGTTTGCCTTCTGTAATAAAGTCCTGCCGGAGCACTCCTACTCTGGCCTGGCCCAGACTTGTGGGAATCTCTCATTAAGGGCATTACGCAGGACTTGCGGGAATCTCTCCTTAGGGCAGGAGGGCAGTACACAAGTGAAGTCCTGGCGTGGACCCCTTACTAAGGGCAGTACAACAGTGGGATCGCTATCGTTCATGTCATCTGTTGTAACCCATGGGAACTGAAATAAGTTTTTGCATCTGGTACCGTGCATCGTGTGCTGATTCACATTAGTCGTTTTTGTACTTGTGGCAAATGGTTAATGGTTTATGATTTATGCTACACACTTCTTCCCTACAGTCATCCTTTGCTACTTCAGCATGCTCTGAAGGCACCTTCAGTTATAAGCCTCAACCAACTTGTGTTGCTGGGCTCCAGCCTCCGCAACCTGCAGATGAGGGTTTCTCCTGGGACAAGCAGGCAACCAGCTACCTGACAGGCTGCTGCCTTTTCTCCTTGTCTTCTCCAGGCTCAGCTGGCAGAACTAAGGACTCCCAGTCCCATAGAGCTGCTCTTCAGGATCAGGAGGAGGCTGAGGCTGTCACCAGCCTATCTTATGACTACTTCCAGCAAGGCACATGCAGCCCTACTTCCAGAAACTAATTTATCGGTCCCTTTGGATCTTGGGAACTGCATTTTGCTTCTGACCTTTGATCCCAAACCTCAGATAAGTGTTACTGTCTCCTAAGACTGTTTGCTGGCAGTGTGGGTGGTGGATGGCTCTCCTGTAAGAACACCATTCCCTCCTACTGTCCTTGCAGTTCTTCAGTGGCAGGAAGGCATTAGCGAATAGTTTAGGTTGGAAAACACCTTTAAAACTGTGGTGGTTTGAGCCCAGAGGGCATCTGAGCACCATGAAGCCATTCACTCACCCCTTCCCACTAGTAGGAAGGGGAAGGAGAAAATGAAGCAGAAATGGCTCAAGAATACAGGTAAGGAGAGGGAGGGTTGGCTCACCCATTATGATCATGGGCAAAAGACAGACTCATTCGGGGAAGAAGGAAAGAACATCATTTTAATTCAAACACTAACAAAGACAACACTTAACAGACAAGGTGGGGCAGTGAGAAGCCACCACATCCAAAACACCTTCCCCACCCCTCCCTTCTCCCCCTGCTCAGCTCTGCTCCCCATCTCTCTCCCTCCTCCCCCAGCAGCGCAGGGGCAGGGGATGGGGGTCACAGTCAGCTCACTGCTCCTTCCTGTTCAGGAGGGGGGAGGAACGCCGCACACCCCTCCCCTGCTCCCCGGGGCTCCCCTCTCACTGCAGACAGTCCTGCACGAACCTTCTCTGCAGTGAGTCCTCCCCACGGGCCGCAGCCGTTCCCACACTGCCCGCCCTGGCGTGGGTCCCCCCCGGCGTGGTGCAGCCCTCCCAGCGCCGAACCACAACACTGGGGGGGCCGCTTCTCCCCTCAGAGTCCCGGCTTCCTTTAAGCAGAGCTGCCTGTCCCGGTGCAGGCTCCTCCACAGGCTTCAGGCTGGCCTCTGCTCCACCAGTGATCTCCGTGTGTGGCAGGGTGGGCAGCCCGGATTCCTCACCACGGGATACAGGGGGCTCTGCTCTGGCGCACCTCCCCCTTCCTTCTCCTCCTTCCTTCCGCTGACCTCAGTGTTTGTCCTCACAACTCTTCCTCATAAGTCCCAACCGCCTCCCAGGTTCCCCTTCTTAATTATGTTCTCACAGAGGTGCAGCCGCTGTCACTGATGGGCTCGGCCCTGGCCAGAGGTGGGTCTGAATTGGAGCCGGGGGAGCTTTGATAAGCTTTTCACAGGGTCCATCACTGCAGCCCCTTCCCCTGCTTCCAAAAGATGCACCACGCAAACCCAGCACAAAGATCATCCTGTCGAACCGTTAACCTAGCACTGCCAAGTCCACCACTAAACCATGTCCCCAGGTGCTACATCCACATGTCTTTTAAACACCTCCAGGGATGGTGACTTAACCCCTTCCCTGGGCAGCCTGTTCTAGTGTTTGACAACCCTTTTGTTGAAGAAATTTTTCCTAATCTAAACCTCCCCTTGCACAACTTGAGGCCATTTCCTCTTGTCCTATCACTTGTTACTCGGGAGAAGAGACTGACTCCTTTCTACAACCTCTTTTCAGGTAGTTGTAGAGAACAATAAGGTCTCCCCTCAGCCCCCTTTTCTCCAGGCTAAACAACCCGATTTCTCTCAGCTGCTCCTCACAGAACTTGTGCTCTGGACCCTTCACCATCTTCATTGTTCTTCTCTGGACACGCTCCAGCACCTCAATGTCTTTCTTACAGTGAGGGGCCCAAAACTGAATTCAGTATTCGAGGTGCAGCCTCACCGGTGCCAAGTACGGGGGGAGGACCATCCCTGTCCTAGTCCTACTGGCCACACTATTGCTGATACAAGCCAGGATGCTGTTGGCCACCTGGGCACACTGCTGGCTCATATTCAGCCAGCTGTTGACCAACACCCCCAGGCCCTTTTCCACAGGGCAGCTTTCCAGCCACTCTGCCCCGAGCCTGTAGCGTTAAAAGGGAGTGGTTGTGACCCAAGTGCAGGACCCGTCACTGAGCCTTGTTGAACCTCATACAACCGGCCTTGGCCCATGGATCCAGCCTGTCCAGATCCCTCTGAAGACCCTTCCTACCCTGAAGCAGATCAACACTCCTGTCCAAGTTGGTGTTGTCTGCACACTTAGGTGCACTCAATCCCCTCATCCAGATCATTGGTAAGGATAATAAACAGAACTGGCCCCAGTACTAGAGCCCCGGGGAACACCACTTGTGACCAGTCACCAACTGGATTTAATTCCAGTTTGGCCTGGCCATCCAGCCAGTTTTTTACCCAGTGAAGAGTATGCCCATCCAAGCCATGAGCAGCCAGTTTCTCCAGGAGGATGCTGGATCTCCGGATGGATGTTCCTTCTGAACTGATCACAGCTTTTATGAAGTTATGTTGGCTACTCACTTCCATCCCCCAGTGCCTCGCTCAATATTTGGGAATATTTCCCATACTTGAAGAATTTGGGGCTTTTTCTTTGCTCTGAGAAAGTCCAACATAGCTGCCATATGTCATCTGGTTCTATGTTTTCTCTCCTCCTTTCCCCGTTCTTCACCATACAGCCCTAAGGCAGTCATTTATGAACCAGATTCTCATACTTTGGGAGCTGAAAGAACCTCCATTCAACGCCTAGGTACTTTGCCACTTATCTTTTCTGTGAAGCTGATGCTCCTTATTGCTATTAGCTGATCCTAAACAGTGAGGGACATTCAGATCCCTAAGACTTGATTACTCCAATATTTCTGTTTTCTTCAAAGACATTGTTCTTCTCCAAACCCATCATTTGCAATTTCCACCCATGTGGTGTCAAGAGATGCATTTTATTCAGAAAAATGCTTTTCCCAAGCCTCTGTACTTTGAGGTGGGTCTACACTGCACACTTAAGATGCTTGGCAGGAGGTTGTTTTTGTTTTTTTGTTTTTTTGTTTTTTTTTTTTCTCCCAGATTTAGGAGGTTTGTTTCACCCATTGAGTGATGTAGAGGTTCTCCTGTATCCAGGTGGTAGCTTTGAAAACAGATCAGAGATCTGAGGCATTTTTAGGCAATATTGCATGCAGAAATCCCACCACGGGCTATCCTCAGGTGTTCAGTGCACACAAGGAACATTGCAGCACTGTGTTTCCCAGCCACGCAGGGACCTTAAGATCCAGACAGACTTTCATGAGGTACCATGCTATTTTTGCAGCATCTGAGAGCTGACACAGCCTTTTCTTGTGAGAGCTGTTGCGGCTGTTACTAAACAGGCGATCTCAAGACCTCCCCTAGACTTGGTGTTTGTTGAAGGGCAACTGCGTGAAGCCAGTCATCCCTGTACAACTGTGCTTGTAGTGTCTCTCCAAAGGACAGGCAGGAAGGAAGGTGCTCACTAGTGTCCAGGACTCTTACAGGCCTGTAGTCCACCAAACTACCAGGCAGGTAGTCCACTGTGTATGATCGCAGCCCACAAGTCTTTTTTTATAAGGCCTGCGGATGGTGAGGAAAGAGTAGTGGCTGTACCTAGTGTCACTTGAGTGTACCTGCTTTCAGAATAAACAGTGGTAACTGTAACTGGAACAACTAAAGGTAAAAGCAGATGATAGTAATTTCTTGGCAACAAAGCAATAAATTCCAAAATACTGGTTCATGAGCAGGATTTTTGTGAAATTAATTTTCAGTTTCTGCAGTGATTGGATTTAAGTTAGCATTGTTTAATCTGTAGACTGCTGATTAACTATGTATATATTATCTTATATTTTACTGTATTTTACAAATGGTATCCTTTGAGGCAAATTATTTGAATGGTGGTTAATTCTACTTGAAAGCAATAGGAATTTTACTGTTAACTTTTACGTGTGGCAGTAAGGTGCTGTAAAGCACTTTTTGCACTCAATTACTTGAGCTAAATGTCCAATAAGTAACTTTGACTTCCAGGCTAAGCATGAGATACAGTTTTCAGTTAATATAACAACACACCTGCCTTTCTTAAGAAGAAATAGCAATGTGAAAGTGGTTTGAAGTATCATGGGGGAAACCATGGAATGAACTATCATTAATAATATATGTAGCAACTTTCACAAGATTTATAACACTTTTGAAGAGTTTTAGACTACATATTCAGGATCATTTCAGCTGCAGACACAGTTCTGATGGGAGTGGGAGGGCTGAGCCAAGGCTCTACTCTTCTACTCTGTCCCAGGTGTGCTGATTTCACAGCCTGGGGACTTGGGAAAGCATGTGTGTCTGTGCGAACTCTTCCCTGTTCCTTACAACTTGTGTAAAGAATAAGAAAGTGCTGTGAAAAGGGAGATTCCTAGTATGTTGAGAGAAGGAAGAGGTTTTTGAAGGCATTCCCGGTACATAGACCGTAAATGATCTGAAAGCTACATTGGGTGGTTGAATGAGCTATGCCGATGGCTACTGCATGGAATTTAGATATTTTTGCATTAAACAAACATTATTGTATTGTAGAGTTCAGAATAAGCTATCTTCTATTCTCTGCTTACAAAACAAAAGTTCTGTAATGCAAAAACTGATATTAATTAAGGTGTAATCAACTAAGACAAAATTGATATAATGATTAAGTAAGATATTCTTGGATCTGTACAAGCTATATATAACTCAGACTAAAACAGGAATAGCTTGACCATAATGCTAAAGGTTGGAAGTGTATGACTTCCCTTCTTCATATGGAGAAAGATACAACAAAATAGTAGAAGGCAGTGGAATCTGGCTTTAGGAAACAGGCTAGAGAAAATGTAATTTATGAGAAGCCACAGAAGCAGACAAATGGAGCCACATGGAAAGACTCAGGGAGTATGTGTCATGATGAAGAGTTAAACATTTACTTCTGAGGGATTTTAATCACTGACATGTAGCCATTGGATTCTGATATGGCTGTTTATAGGGAACTGAGCGTTAAAGAGGGGCTCGGTCTTCTGTGGAGTGGGCATACGAAGTCCCTCTGGAAGCATGACAAGCTGAGCAAATGTTAAATAAAATCCTGTGAAGGTTTCTTAAAGGTGCTTCAGTTCTACATTTGCAGCCCTGTGTTTGCAAGCATACTGTATAATGTCTATGTGTATGTCTGTAATGTGCGTGTGTGTTTTATTTATATATATATATTTAAAAAGAAAGAGAGAATGTACTCTTGGGGTGTAAAAAGTTAATGTTTCAGGTGTTGGTGTTTATTGGAAAAGGAAATCAATAATGGAGTCCTATATATCTTTGATGCAGTGGATTTCACAAGAATGCTCTCTGAACAGAACAGCCATAAAAACTTAGAAATTAGCTGTTTTGTTCAGAATTTTCAGCCTCTTTGCACCAGCAGTGAGCTCTCTTGCTTCCCTTTCTTCACTTATACTCCAGATTTTTTTTTTCTTTTTCTCCATGCTCCTGCTTATAATTGTGCATAAGTTCCAGCCAAAATGCATCAAACCAAATCCAAGGGAATTAACTCCTTTAGCTTTATTGCTTGTGCTCTTGGGGTGATTTTGTATTGGTCCAGCTACCTCCACAAAAGACGTTACTTTCTCCTTACATATGAGGAGAATGGAGAGCAGGTTCTGCCCTACCCAGCCCCTTCGATGAGGATAACAGACAGGAAAAAGGATTTTCTTGAAATGTAGAGGTTAGATTAAAATGGAGGAGCAACCAAATCTGGTTTTTGAGGCAAGAAAGAAATCTCAACAAAAGACTCTCTGCAGTAGTGCAGAATGCAGAGAGATGATCGTAGGATGAGATGGAAACACGAAATTTTTCATTTGCAGCCTATGGAAGTCCTTTACCAGGTTAGAGGCTTGAGGATGCCACCTTGAACATGCAGCTGCAGAATGGGATTGACTGTAGTTGCTTGTCTGGAATAATTTATTCTGGATGTTCAGTTATTAAAGCACAGAACATCTGTTTTGCTTGAGGCACCTCGCTTAAGTCCTACTTGCAGAAAGCATCCCTTTTCACCTTTGAAGGGTCAGAGAGATTTTTGCTGCCAGGACCACTATACAGGTGTTTTCTTCCTACAATGAAATCAGTAAGCAAAAATGTTTGAAAAATCAACGATCTCAGTATTAATAAATTGATAATTTTACCTCTTTTACTGCATAATGTAGTCTTCATTGTGTAAGGACTGAATACATTTAAATCTTTCTAGGAGAGAGAAGGGGAGAGCGTGGTGGTAGAACAGCTTAGTCAGAAGATGGATGAGGAGACAGTAGCTTGATATTGATCTCTGTCCATGAATTAGATAGGCACTGTCTGATAAAATATCCCTGTTTCTCTAGGTGTTATCACACATTACCAAAATATCCTACTTACCCGCTGGCTGCTCAACCTTGTGAGCGAGGCCTGTTCTGCCTTTAAATGGGGCCCATTTATCAGAAGAATAGAGTGGAGATGTTAAACTAACAAATGCAGCAGCGTGAGGGTACAGACAATTAAAATGTTCTGTTTGACATATCAAGTATGAGTTTCCATTTCAGGGAAACGTTCCTTTTCAGATTACATTAGCTCAGCTTTAAATATCACAGGTACAAACGATGCAGAAACCTCATGTTCAGTAGTCCTACTGGTATCCAGAATGAAGCAATCTAATACATTTATTCTGAAGAAATTGTCTCAACACCTGAGTGTAAGTGCAGCTCCTGAGCCAAGAGGGGAGAAGGAGGAGGAGGAATTGGCCCTGTCTCTCTGACATTTCTCATTCAACTCTTTCCCAGCAGTGGGATCCTGGGGTACCTGGCTGTGCCTGACGGGGCTGACCCTAAACACTGGCATCCCAGCCCTGGAGCAGGGCGAGAGGTTGCAGAGCTTCTACAACTCATTCAGGACCCTGAGTTTCAGGGGCAAGAGCAATTCAAGAAACCGTGTCCAGGAAAAAAATTGGTGCCTCCACATAATGTGTTTGAAAGATCTTCAGTTACAACCTTATCTAGGTAATATGGCACGTAAATTAGCAACATTGCCATAAGAGTTGTGTGAGGAAGACAACCTGATAAACAATACCCTACTTATGATTCTAATGGTTCTAAATATTAATGAAAAGAAGATTAAATCTTTACGAGGTCTGTCTTTGTTTCCTAAAAATCAATAATACGTGGCCTCTGTCATGGACAGCATTTATCTGTGTTCGATTTTACCTCCCCCAATAATGTCTCTGCATTTGCAGACGGGGATTTAAGCACGAACAAGAGTTCTGCACAAGTGGATCACTGTTCAGCAGATCCTTTCTCTTACTCTCTTGTCAGTAAGTTAAAGCTGCCTTAATTTATAGATGTCATTTTGAAGTGCTGCTAATTTTAGTTGGCTATAGCAAGGGAAAATCTTTATCTTCTATCATTTCTCATCTCTTAGGCTTTTTAAGAAATGCTATTTACTGTTAGCATGACTCATGTCAATGAAGTTAATATCTAGATTAACTTATGTGGTTGGAAGGCTCCTAAAATTACAGGACTCTCATGAATTAATAAACCAAATCGTCATCTACACTCAGATTATCCTTTATATTTAATAACCCACTAGATAGATAATTTATTTTTCGTATAAGCATGCAAAGATTGTAGACCTTCATTACCTATGATACATACAATCTCCCCTTTATTTTAAATGTATTTTTGACATATGCTTGTGCCCTGAAATAGTCTCTCAAAATAAGAGGATGCTATTTGGTGCCAATGTATTTGATTCCTTAGTAGTGTGTTGTAAGGAACTTCAGTGGGATATCAGTAGATGGTAGCTAACTGTCAGTGACAGGAAATCACTGCAAGAAGGTTGCCAGGCATTTAACTAACAAAAAAGCCCACCTTACTTTATTCCTATTGCAGCTTGATGCCCAAAGAGCTCGTAAGATGAGTAAGTTTCTATTTAAATATCGTTACGTTTTCTCAGAAAGTTTTGTTTGTAGGCACAGAGGGTAAAATATATCAAATCTGGTGATCTGATTTTAACATATTTTCTTCAATTGCTTTAAATGCTAAGTATTGACAAAGGAAATAGCTGTTATAAGCCTGTGCAGAACCGAGGCTTACCAGTAGCTTTGTATTTGCTTTCAGTTTCTGTGAAAACATTTAAAAGGGTTTTCAGTACCCTCTGTGTGAATGCTCCCAAAAGTTTATTCACAGTAGCATTTACACTGTTGTCACCTTTCATTATTTATAGGCAGATAGGTACTGCTTACCCCATTAAGAAATGAAGGTGAGTTCAAAGCACAGTAGTTTGGTTTCTTCTGTTTACAAAGACATTCTCAAGTACCTTTTTAATGACAATTGCACAATCTGTGCTTATATAAAAGTTTGGCAGTAGTGGTGTTTTGTAGCAGAATTGAACAGGATTCTTTTCCTGGGAGATTTAAAATTAAAAGTTCCCAGAAAACAGATAATTACATACATTCCTGGCTTATATCACCGGGTTATGCTAAGAAGAATGTGAACTTTTAAAGATACACAACTTTATACCTGGAAATCCAAGTTCCTGCCACGTTTAGACAATTACATTAATAAATGTCCTCTTGCTTGTGCTTTTACTGCTCTTTTTTCTAATTTTACTGCATCTGAAAGTTTGGTCTCCATTATTTCTTGGACTCCCACAAGTGATACTTTAAAGATGAATATTCTCTCCAGGAAAAATCCTTTATTATAACTTACTCGGCAAAAACATACATCACCAAACTGACTATGAAAGCTGCTGTTCTTTTCTTTCCAGTTTACCATCTGTTTGCATGACCAAATTCCTTTCTATGAGCAGGAAATTTCCCAGTGGTGCTGCAAGTCTACTCTCCTACCTTCTTCCAGGTAGAATTTACCTATTTTTAATCCTTCTGTGATAATTTGCAATAGCACATGCATTGAAGTTTGTTATAAATGGCTCTGGCAGGACCCTGACTTTGCCCTGCTCCAGAAACATTCACAGTTTCTACACAAGTCTCATGCCTTAAGTGACTGTTCTCCATAACCCAGGGATTTTCTGTGTCTTTGAAAAATATTGTTAATTTTTCTTTGAAAGACCTAGCCATTCATTTACATAGTTACCACTTCCAGTGGACATTAGGCTTTTGCCACCAGTCGCATCGTAATTAAATACTAGAAATATATGAAAGATGAGATTTTTATTCAATAAATTTATTCAACTCTTGCTGGTGATTATTTATAAAACCACCTTTGAATTAATCTGACTTTATTAGCATTGAAAATAGTGTTGGTAATGAAAAATACTAACTGCTGCTCATATAAATTAAAAAAAGACACAGCTTATTTTGAAGTCATGTAGGAGAAAATGCTCTTATATTAAGCATTTGCTGATAAGTAGGTATGTACTGCCTCTCTTCTGGTAACAGGTTTTCCTCAAATGCTGATTCAGGTTTGCTAAGTCTTTAATGCAGCACTGCAGGCTATGAAATTACTTTGTCTTATAACAAATTATTCAGAAACTTTGTATTAGATGGAGGACAGCCAAGTCTCTACACTGCGCTACAAATAATCCAGACAGAAACAGTACTCATGTGAGCCTCTCATATATTAAAGCTGCCAGGAAATAAAATCCCTTTCCTTGCATTAACACCTAACTAACTACACTGAACTCCTCCATGTGACTCCACAGATGCACTTAGGCAGTGGGAACACTTGTGCCTACCTGGGGCAGGAGAGCATCTTCCTGCAGTATCTGTTGAAGGTGTTGTCTCCTCTCCTCAGCCTCCTGGCCACGATGCAGGAAGTGGCACAGCACACTGAATGCTTACTGGTCAGGCAGCAGTCCCTGATTTTTCTTGTCCTGATGTCTTCCCATGCTATAGTTCCTTCAACGCAATCAACCTTTCAAACCTATGCTGCTTGTAATGGTCATACTTAATCTTTGGACGGCTATTTTTGGTACTTACTTTGAAGAGGACACACGAGATGTTGTCTTTGCCGTTGACTGAGGCCCTCCTGCTGCAAGCTTGCTTGAGAGTGCAGCGGATGCCTGTGCTGACCATGTGGCTAGCAGTCTTCTGCATTGTGCACTGGGCCAGCCCAGCCCCATGACACCAGCCAAAGCATCTCTGAGAGCTCTGAGCCAGCTTCGAACTGGCTTGGAGACTGCTGATCCAGCCGACTCCCTGGTGTAGCCAATAGGTTGTTTTTTTTCATTTGTTTGGGTTTTCATTTTGTTTCCCTTTTCTGTCTTCAGACTATCAATCCAAGTGCAAAACTACTTGGATTTGTTCAGTTACAGCAGAATCTTGCTCAGTGAATGAGGGTTGCTCCTGGGAAAAGCTTCTTCAGTTTTGATTCAGTTAGCTAAGCTGAAGGCAAGACATTTCTGAGGGTTCTACAGTGCTTTGTCCTGGATTTATGGAGACTGCACTAATACATTTAAAGGTTTGCAACTATCCTGACCTAGTATTCTAGTTTGGGAATTTGCCACCATCCTGACCTAGTATTCTTGTATGGCTCATGTCTCCGAACCTGTGTGACACTTACTGTTACACTGTGATCACAACTGTCATGATTTTCTCTGATTCAGTGTTTGCTGGTAACCTTATTAATTCTGAGTAATTCTACTTGGCCAACCAGGATTCGGTGAGCTCAAGGCCATCTAAGACATCCTTTGCAGAGATTTGTCTCTGTTTTCTTACAGTGACTGCCTACCAAAGGAATTGCCACAGGACAGCATCTTCTTGTCTCTCTGTTTGACACTATCTACCTTTGATCTAGGCCTTGCGATTAATATTCTTAACAGATCCCCATTAAATCTGTTGTTTTTACTGGGAAGAGAGAGGGGATTAGAAATTCCTCTGCAACAAAGATTTTCTTCCCCCTGCACAGGTAAGCAGGACTGCCTGTGAGGGAAGTATACATTGTCATGGCCAGCAGCCATGCTGTGGGACTGCCGTTTCCTTCTTGGCCACACAACATGCACGCGTGATGCCTCGCACTACATCTCTGGCTTTTGAGGCTGGTTCATCCCCATCTGTAGGCCAGCGTTGCGCCCACCGCCTATCAGATCACCACTCCACGCTCCAAGAATGATTTGTCAGTGGCTTGACTCCACCTTTGAGTGCCAGGATATCCCTTCTCAGCCCCCTGGCTGTTTCAATGGCTGGAGAACCCTCTGAGCCAGCCAGCTGATGCCAGTTTGTCTGAAACATGCAGCATCTTCAGGCTTCAGCTGTGTGATTACTGCTGAACAGTGGCCAGCATGAGTTATGTAAACAAATAAGCAACCCAGATTTCTTGGGATCTGGTGACTTGTCCAGCTCCCTGATTTAGAGGCCAGCAAGGGCTGTGAGTCTAGGTTAAGAAATATGGGATCAGATACAGCGAGGTGATTGAGGTCATTGACAAGTGAGGTGGACCCACAGGTGATTTTTGCACCGAAACAACAGGAAATGTGGCCAGGTTTGTGAATAGCTTTATTACTTCTTATTTTATATGCTGAGACCCTGTTCTTACTCCTTGCATGAACAACAGTTGCACATCTCAAAAATTAGGTTGGTTCCATAGTTTTTGATATACTGAGGTGAACAATAACTTCTGGTGCCATTTTTTTTTAAACTTATGGGGTTTTATTTGACATTTCTCTGCCATTATTTTTCCATAACTGGTGGGATTTGAATAGCATTGTTTCTACCTTCTTTGATGTCCTTCAGTATTGCAATTCAGTCAAATAGAGGAATCTTTGAAAGATGAGGAAAGTGGGAATGGCTTTACTTTTTCATTTACTAATCAACATCACAGAAAACTGGAAAATGAGAGTCTGGGTATCAGCAATGCAGTGAGAAAGTCAAAATACTAATAGAAACAACCATCTATTATTACATTAATTAATTATTATTCATTCCAGCACTTGCAAAGTGAATGCAAAAGAAATTAATCCTTGACATCTAATTAGTATTGCTGCATAGACGATTTGTTGTACTATTAAAAATACTTCTGCCCACAAACTAGCATTGAGTTATCCCCAGAGAGAGGGTTAATGCTTAATCAAAGCATGTCACATTAGAGAAGACCTCTATTAATCAGAAATAAAACTGTTTATAAAGTTGATTAGTTGGTTTGAACACAGTGAAATTTGTTTATTTTATGGGAATATGGGTGTATTGTTGTTCTTACACTAATTTATTTCAATTCTTTAGAGTTATCCATGCTGTGGTAAAATTGAATGAGATTAGAAATGCTGTGTTTGGAATTAGTAAATCCAATATTGTGACTGGTTTCCATTGCTTGAGAAGACAAGACACATTCACATTGCTAATTCTAGTCATTTATAGGGTCTGTAATGCAGGAAGTGGGATCCAAAGGAAACTGTCTGTGTCGATGGTCTTGAGTTGCATTTTATTTCCCAGAAAGATCTAAGAATTCACAGGTTAACAGACAATTCTGTATGAAAATGACCTCCAGCCTTCAAATCCACCTGTGTTCTTTAGCAGCACTGAAATGGGTAGGAAGCCCTTCAAAACTTTAATCTCAGTGTAAGGCTAAATGAAAATCTGTCAAAATTGTAAATGTTTTTTGTAGCCATCTATCCCATCTGGACATACCCAGGTGCCTCTGGAAGACAACGAGGGCGCAAGGTGGTTATGCGGGTGGGAGAAAAGTGATGCTTTAGAAGTGCCCTCAGAGTGTTAGGCACAATATGGGAGGGTTGTGCCTAATGAGCTTCCTGGGACTGGGACAGGGTTTTGTAGCTTTTATGTTGACCCATGGTAGCAGCTGGTCTGGAAACCAAACAGAAGGGCTGTCTGCCTGGTTCCTGTGATGCTGTTCTGATTCACCAGCTCTGTCTTTTGATACAAAATAATTGGGAATAGCTTTTTGTTCGTGAGATCGCCAAGCAGAGTTGGGATTTAGCAATCCTACAAAACTGGGCAAACAGTGGTAGGCTTTGCTCTGCTCTCACAAATGAACCCAAGGGACTTCTGTTCTATTCAGAAGTGCAAGTGAAAACAGAATTAAGTCATAACTGCATAGATTATGTTCAGTTCCCAGTGGGAATTACGCTTGCAGTTGGGCAGAGTTAGTGAAGGAAGGTGAGCCATCGTGGGACTCCTGGGGCAGGAGGGACCTGTAGTCCATGGGAAAGCTGCGGGAACTGGCAGGCCGGCAGTTGGAAGAAATAACATCGAAGTAAGGACTAAAGGAGGGAAAGCCCAAAGCTATGCAGAAGCTATTTGCTGTCCCTCATGTTGGGGGATGTCCCAGCAGCTGGATGTCTCCGTGGTTTTGTGTTTGCAAACTCCAGTGTTGCAGTTCAGATCTTGGAAACAATTGAGGTTTCAGTCACATCTTGAAAGTGTGATATTTTGTGGCTTCATTCCCATAACTGGGAAACAAACTCATGACACATCATTGTGTCTAGCTGTCTGTTATTGGCAGAAAGGAAGAGATCTAAGCTACAAGAAGTGCAAGAAAAGTTGATCCGAAGACACATTTATTGCAGGGGAATGAAGTGTGTAGAGTATGTGCGTGCACAAAGAGAGACATGTACCTATGCAGGTGGACGTGTATATAAAATATCATCCATGTGTCTGTACAAATCTGATTTCACCAGTTTCATCAGATTTTATTTTAACTAGAATTTTATTTTATTTTCCTTTGCAGTAAAGATCCAAGCTGTTGTTTGTTTGGCTATACAGAGCTTTCAGCAAACTGGCTGACAATACCCATGTGTACTTTACATAAATGTCTCTCTGATTCTCTGAATGATGCAGGTTGTCAAGTTTGATAATGTTTTTTTGGAAGTCTTTGCACTTATCTGTACCTTGTAACCATCTTTTGAGAAAATCATAAATATGACAACGTGTTTCCTAACTACCTCTCTGCAATAAAAAGCTCAGTTTTGCACTGTTGCAGACTGCTGTTCCCAGTGTCTTACATATTGATGAAGCAGGTCTGCGGGACAGTGCCAAGGTCTTGCCAGCAGTAGTTTAAATAGAGGGAACATAAGCTGAGAAAAAGCTCACAGAGCTTCTTGATGTTTAATCTGTTTTCAAGGCAGAAATATTGGCCAGAAATTCTGGATGTTTTGCACTCCTCAGGAATACCAAAGATCCCTCCTTCCCAGAATACAGTCAGCACATGGCTCTCTTTCCTTGTGTTTTCTTTATCAGGCAGAAATGGGATATTTTGCTTTTTTTTAAATATAAGATGATCCTTACCTCTGTACAGTTGGAGCAGAAATTGGCTTTTCTTTAAAATTTAGCTGCTCTTTACAAGACTAATTATTCCTTCCTTAGATGCTCAGTAAAAAGTAAATCTTTAGTCAACTATAGAAGGTGAGCTTAGCACTAAACTAGAAGTACATGGGTAGTATGGCACTGCACATTCGGAGATATCCAAATATGCTCAGTTTAAAATTTGTCATTGGTACTTCTTAGAAAAACTGAACAGCAGTGGAAAAGAAAAGTTTTCATGAGATACATTTCCTAATTAGCTCTACTGCTATTCTGCTATTTCTGTACTTACAGAAGTAATGGGAATTTAGCTCAACCGTGGGAATAAGTAAGTCTGCCATTGGATGCAATAGCTTACTTTAATTCTTCTGCATCTTCAAGGACTGGGGGTGTTGGCAGGCTTCACAGCCAATGCATTGCCAATACATAGCTGAAAATGGCTTCTAATACCTTTTTTTTTTTTTTTTTTATTTTTGCCTTTTCTGGTGAGATGGCTGTTTTATACTGCATGGAAGTTGCAGTATGGTATTCCAGAAATATTGTGAAAGCATACGTAGATGGTGGTCTAAGATGCAATGGGAACTGAAGCTGTGATTGTTTCTGGGTGAGGAGGACCCAGCTGAGATCTTTGGTTCTTGCTTTCAAGGTTTCCTTAATATCACTGGAGGTGGCCTGCCTTGTTCCTGTGAACATACAGTACAGATGTGTATACACTGCACAGTTTCCTTGCATGTCTTAAAGTCAGCATTTTCTTAGCTGTATGGTGTTACTGGATAGCAGAAGATTCCTCTTTCCCATGTGTCATTTTTCAGGGCATATGTCTTGCCACAGCTGTGATAGCATAAAAACACCCTAGTAAAGAAAAGAGGATTTACACAAATCAAAAATAATCAGAGAAACAAAATCATTGCTGAAAATAATCTAGTGAACAATCTAGAAAACCCAGATTGTAAGAAAATATAGTTTGAACTTCACCAGCAAGCTTTTTGGAAAGAATGATTAGCAGAATCTCTCTGATGCTGAGTGAGCCACATGGAATTTCTTATAAGCTAAAGGTTTCAGCAGATAATCAGAATTTCAGCATAGACAACATTTTTGTAAGCATGTATTTTTAGCAGATCTGGGCCTTGTGTAAAACCGTGTAGATTAAATTATGCTTCTAATGTAAACTAATTTGAAATAAGGCCATTTTGGAGCCAGGAATGGCCTCACTGTAGGTGAGGGCTTCCATAAACCCTCCAAAAAAATGTAAGAATCCAAAACCTACATAGTGCTACTCTGAGGTTTCTTTCTTTGAGAAATGACTCTCAGAATGACATCAGGCATGCATATTGTTGCCAAGTCACTCAAAGCCCATTTATATTTCAGAAGTCCCATTCCATATCCAGTTTCCTCTGCTAATTGTATTGGGTTTTTTTTCCCTGATGTAGAACAAAATTATGGCAGACATTCAGAGAGACTAGATTAGGGAAGCATACAGAAAGCTCCCATTCGATATATTGACTATAATGTGGAATAAACTCTCCTGTCTTTTCTGGGAACTCATGGTGTTTTGGAATACCTGAGTAATTTTGGACTTCAGTGCAGGTAAAATATGTTATGGTTATCAACATGTGATTTTGTTGTTGTATATTTTGGTATGGCTCTTAACTGCCACAAATACTGCTAATGAATGCTGTAAGTTCAGATGAATTGATAACACATTTCTTTTCCCAGTGTTGCAAGCGCTGGAATAAGTTTAATAAAAGCTCCAGTACCTGTATTTCCATCTTACACTGTCAGGTAAGTAAAAGTAATGGATATACTGCTCCTGAGATGAACCAGAAGGCCATCACAGAGCATGGAAGTTCCTCCAAGACTTCCAGCTTTTTCTCCACATTACAGCCTTTTTTTGGAATAACTAAACACACTGGTGAGGTGCAGAGACATTGTATCTGCACATACGTATGACAGGACTGCCACATCAGTCTTCCCTAAGGATAACCCGGAGGTGCTAGGGAGCACAGAGCACGAGAACAAGAAGGTATTTGCAGTTGCCTGAGGCCCGCAGCAGCGGCCGTGTGCCCCCTGTGTGTTGGAGAGCCGGCGACACTCTCACACAGTCTGGGGGGTCACACCGCACTGCTTGCTTTGTCAAATTGGACACTTTTTGTTGTGGAAGCATGGGTGCTGCCTCTGAGTGGCACTGTGTTAGCTCCCCTGTGCGAAAGGCTGAAGGGCGAGTTGTCGAGCAGCTTTAGGCAGTCAGCACCAGCAGCGCGGAGGCTCAACTGAAATCAACTGAAAAGTGATTACTTTTCAGAGTCTTCCTAAACATTTTATCAGATTCAGGAAATAGCTGGAGCACTGGATAAGTGTTAAAGCTTTCAGGTTAACTTTCTCCTTTATTGCTTTATAAAAGGTGCTGTAGCATAGGAGGAGAATACTGCCTGCTACCCCTTTGACAATAGGAGGGGTGGTAATAGCTAGGGGAAATGGAAAAGCTAGCTGGGGTGGACTGGTGCTTTTTCTGTTGCTCTCCAGTGTGCTTATGGAATGAAAACAATGAGAAACACTCACAGAAGGGGGAAGAAGGAAGGGAATGGCAAGATAAGAAATGGAGCAGCCTCTAGCTCCAGCTCTTCCTTGCAATCTTGGTGTGAGAGAGGACCAGACACAGCATGTTACCTGCATGGTGAGGCTGAGACCTAGCGCCTGCTGCCAGCGTGGTGCTTTGGGGCATTGCTCCTGGCTGCCTTTACAGGTCACAGCAGTTTTGCAAGAGACGCGGACTTGTCCAGCCGAGCCAGGCCCTGGGTGCCCGCTCGCAGAGTCCCTCCCGTGTACGATCTGTTTGTATTTGGAACGGCGGCACAGCATGTTTGTGGCTGGAAAAGTGGGTAGCAGGGACTTGGGGGAATCTGAAGTGAAAGAAACTGTGGCATGAGAAGGGCTGAAACAGGACAAGAGGTTTGAGAACACCGTCTCTCTATGCTAGTTTGCCGCCTCTCTCAGACTTCCTTCTTTCCCACTTGGCTCCCAGGCTTGCATGTCCACCCCTAGGAGAAGTCCCTGCCCATGGCAGGGAGGTTGGAACTAGATGATCTTTAAGGTCCCCTCCAACCCAAATCATTCTGTGTTTTGATGATTCCTCCCTCCCTGTGAGTCATGTTCCTCTGTCTCCAGCTACCGGCATCTCCAACAGGAGAGAGGAGAGCAGAGTGTGGGCCTGTCCTCCTCACCAGAGGAAGGCTGGTAGCACCTGTAGTCAGATTCTGGTCGCAGAGACAAAATTCCAGCCTGAAACCAGTGTACCGTAAAAAGCCTGACTAGAGCATGTAATTGATTTTGTTCAACATCTAGTAACTTTGTGGTTAAGAGTATATATGCACCCCTGTAATATGTGCCATCCTTCCCTCATTGACACTTGTGAAAGGATGTTGTGGGCTACATCTTGCAAGAGCCCCCATTCCTCTTTTTTTTTTTTTTTTTTTTCCCCACCCCAGCTGGCTTGCACAGCCTTATGCTCCTAAAATTCATCTTGTATTCGGTGCTTTGATTCAGGAATTCAGTTTAAAAGGACTCTTTTGTAATTAAAACTATTCAAAATTTGCCCTGATTAATGGAAAGGAAGGAATTGTAGACAAAAACCTATAAACATTCTTTTGTCTGCAATTTCTCTTATTTCTCTCTTCATCCCAGTATGAGTAAGTCATGTTGTTAGCAGTCACAATCGTGAATAGGACTTACCTACACAAGGCAGATAAGCAGGCACTTCTTTATTCCAGCACTGGGGAACACGGGGGATAACTCCGCCAAAGACATGTTCGCTGACAGGTACAAAGCACAACATATTTATACACTTTTTCAGCAGAGTCATAGTTACATAAGATCAACAAAATTCATAAAGTTTATTTTGACCTTAATAATGATTGGCTTTCAGTTACCTCACCTTACCTCTCTTCCTATTCTACAGAAATTATTGGTCATCTTTACTGATTGATTTGAATAGAATGGGGGGCGGGCAATGATCAGCATATTCATGCTATTTCCTGGAAATCACTATCATATACAAATGTCCCTAACGCATGTGTGGTTATGTTGGACGGGGATCCTCTGGTGCTCGTCGATAGTCTTCCTCACTGTGTCGGCTGACTGAACTCCATCCCTGCGCGTGCTCAATTCATCTTTGGCCGATCTTCCAAACCAAACCCAGGCCCTTCTGGCACCTATTGTTTTGACTCAAGATCCATAACCAGTACCCCTTGTTTTGATTCAGAGTCCCTAACGATTCGTACAGTGTTCAAGGCACACACCATACCAGCTACCTACTCCTAAGGGCCTTAGTGTGCTTTATGTTCTCATAGCTGCTATAACGCCATTTTAAAACAAAGCCATATTTTAAACTAAAATCAAAATAATATTCTAGGATTCAAGCTATTTTGTTAAGGTAACTGCAACAGTGTCATTGATCTGGAATGCTACCTTGCACATAATTTTCATGGAAATCCTAAATTGTTCTAGGCTATAAACTGGGTTCCAACATTTTGCATACTAGCATGTGATGCAACTACAGTTGCAAGATTTTGTGACGTGAGAAATAAGTTGATCAAAAATCTCCCTTCTGTCTGGAATAGCAATTCCATTGAATGGAAACATTGCATAGAAACACTTTTCACACTGATGTTTTCCATGGGCTGTTTTTCATCATCTCTGCTCATTAGGCTTTAAATGAAAGGACTTTTCAAGCTAGAAAATCAGATATTAACCCCACCCCCACCCAAAGTGAGAATCAGGGCCAAGATGACAGCCTCTGCTCCATGGTTGGAGACTGAGTTTCAAGTGAATTTGTTTATGTGTATGTGAAACCCACTTCTCCTTGCTGTGAATCTGCTCATTGAGCTAAAACCAGCCACCTGTATTTTGTTCTGGGACCTGGCAGGTAGTGACCAGATAGTAGTTCTAATATTCCTGAATAAAAGTGTGTAAGTGCAGCTGCTTTGTGAACTCCTGGGGGATGGGGACTGTTCCTTTTTAGTCTCAAGGAGCACAGTAGTGTCACATTTTGACTGGGGCTTGTGAGACATAAATTACATTCAAGATTCATAGTGGCCAAGGTGGGAATGAATTAAAATTAATACGTAAGAAAGCAAAGCAAAAATCCTACATTTGGAAAGAATTTATTTTTTTTTTTTCCACAGCTGAATTTTGACATAAATGAAATACAGTTTTGTTTGAGCCAGTAAAGAAAAGCAGCAAGACACCATATTTCTACATATATTTTCTACAACGATATACATGAATACTGCTGATTGTCAGATTTGTTCCAAGCAGGGGCATGCCACAGTTGCTTTAAATTTCCTTGCAAACAATGAATTGCTGTTGATGGCACTGCTAGTACTTCTAAAGCTATTATCATATATTTAGACAAGCTCATTATCAACATTATGGATGTTAACACTCCATAAGAGCTATCAACCTATACAGGGAACAAAGGGAAGTAGACAAGCACAGAAAGTTGTTTATATGGTGCGGGTGATTTTAAAAAGCATTCACGCATATTATACTGTTTGCATGCAGGTCCTGAGCCAGAACGTGATGGATCCACATACTGAAGATTGTTTTGGCATATGTAGAATTGCAGATAAGCAAAAAAAAAAAAAAATCTATCAAAGAAAATGGTTCACTGCAGTATCTTTTCAGTCCTTACTATTGAATTTTATCCTTTTTTTTTTTTTAAGTGTCCTTAAGTTCATGATATAGCATACTACTTATGTCTTAAAAAAAAAAAAAAAAAAAAAAAAAAAAAAAAAAATCTTAGCTGTCTCTTAAGAGTGGTTAAGCAGTGGATAGGGAAGTTATTGCTGTTCAGCAACAGCAGAGCTACATACCATGTAAGGATTTTATTCAGCTAAAGTGTAACGTAGAGCTGTAGCTGCAGACTAAATGATGAAGGCTTCAAGTCAGGGTTTCCCACCTCTGTAGGGGAATGTCCATGTAGGCAGCAAGATTTCGGGGTCTACCCAGACTTAACCCCAAAATCATGGCTGGGTTGTGTGATCAAACATTCATCTAGGCAATAGAAAAGAGAGATCTATCCAAATGAGAAGTTTAAGCTTTTGGCATTTGGGAATGCATTTATTTAAATGTTCCTGGTTTGAACTTTTCCACTTTGTATACGTGTTATACTTTTCCATTAGGGGTAAGACTTGAGACACTGGGCTGTAGATTAGGCGTCTTTATGAGTTCTTCAGCATTTTTTGAGTTCTGTAAGAAACACTGTTTGGAGACACCCAGACCAGACCATCTGAAGCTAGGGGACTGGTAACATTATTTCAGGCCCCTGCTTCAGTTTGGAGAGAAAATAAATGTAAGTCAGTTCCTCCAGGGAGTGATGTAGCCTCTTTTGCTGTTTCAGTGCCTCTCTTGCTCCATGTCTGCTTTGTTATTAGTGCCTAAGCCAGATCCAGTTTGAGCTGCCAGCAGAGCTGAGGCATATGTCCTGCGGAGGGGGCTTGCAGCACCTGGGAGCACATGCTGTGATGAAGTAACTTTCCTCCTTCACCAGTAGCCTAAAGCTAAATAGGAAGTCCTGCACCTTCCATTGCATTTCACATGCGTCACGCTTAGGAGCTCGCTGCTCGTGAGGGTTATGAGACCACCCTGCCAAGGTAGCCTGGTGCTATTCTGCAGCACAAACCCAACTCTATAACTGTCTCTGCTACCTCTGTGTCAGCCCACGTCCCCACGCTGGAGAGGAACGAGCCAGCTCTCTCTCCAGTTTGGGTAACTTGGCACCTATCAAGGTCCTGCCTGGCCTTGGAGTTAATGAGCTATACTGGGAATACACCAGCTTGGATCTGAGCTCATGGCCACCAAAGGAGGTATAGATACAGCAAAGGTGGTTGAGATGTAGAAAAAAGAGCCTAGCTTCTGGCACCCTTATCTCCAGCATTTCTAGAGGATCTGGACCGCCCTGTCCAGAACTGTGGCAAGTTTAAGGGGTCACTCGGGGATGGAACCCGGCTCTTGGCAGTGCTGAGCAATCCAGCCTCTGGTTTCTTCGGTGGTCCTGGGCCTCTCCTACAAAGCTTAAAAATATTTTGAAACCTACTTGCTAAGTGACACAAAGATTCAAAGAACTGTAACTCCAGTTTGGCACTTAATTGAAAAAACTTAACTTAAAAAGGAGTTTTCCAAATCCTGCAGATCTTGTTAGACTTCTTTGTTCACATCTGCTTTTGTCTCCTTGCTTTATTTAATTTAGGGACAACTGCAGAATTCAATTAAGCAAGACACCACTATGGGAATTCATTCAGTGCTGCCTCTTGATCTTCTAAACTACTGTCAGACAATTGAGATTTCCAGACTGGAGAAATCTGCAGTGAACATTTTGAAAATCTCATATGACAGAGAACAAGTGTGAATTTCAGGGAGCAAAATGGTCATAATAAATATGCAGCTGTATAAATGCTTCTTTGAGGGCAATTTCACACTGCTGTAATTTCAGTTTTGCCTGGAATTTTTCTGGAATGACTTTCAACATCAAAAGCCTAGGAAAACACATGGTTATCTCTTTCAATGGGTAGCCTCCACCCTTCAAAAGGAGGTTGAGCCTTCAGTAATTTGATTCCAAATAAGCATGTAATTATTTATTTCAGTATTAAACTCTTTCACAAAGCACACTTCTCTCTGAGGAGGCCTGCAGATCTGTGTTTTTGCATCAGTGGTTTACTGACTCTAGGACAACTGTTATTTTCAAGTAACCCTTCAGCGAAACTGGTTTCTTAAATTATTCTTACCCAAGCTAGGACAGGTTTATTCGAGTAACTGAAGTTTATTTGAGAAACTTAAGTAGTATTCCAAATACTGTAGAAAAGATTAATTTGTCTTAATGCAGAAAAAAGTAACAAATCTTCATTAAAGAGATTTTTTTCCTCTGATTCAGAAGCAGCAGCAGCTTCATTTGAGAAATTTAAGTGGTAACTGTGTTAAAGGAGGCAGCGTAAGTGCCATGTTACCAGTCTGCAGCTTTCATATACCCTACCTGAAACATCAGCAAAAAGTAGCTTGGTTTGGTTTTGTTTTGCTGTTTGGTTTTTGGTTTTGTTTTGTTTTTTTTTTTCCCTTATCCTCCACCTGATGCCAGTTAGTCTCAGAGCCACCTTCTAGAGGGTCCATCACAGAAGCTGCTCTACTGAAACACAGCCCGGGAGGCTCTGTTGAGCAGAGATTTATTGCAGAGTGTTCATGTTTTACTCACCCTGTGCTGCACTTGGCTTCTGCTCACCTGCATCTCAGGGGTACGCCAAAAATAACAGGCTGATTTAAAAGCACAAGATACACCCCTTAGGATAAATTGATTTTAAATTTGGACAGATTCAATGCATGTCAAGTGTTTCATAACTGAGTATTATATTTTTTTTTTGCAGAAGCAGGAAAAAAGGCAAGCAAAATCCTTAAACTTCATAAATTGTTGCATTTTGATGCAGAGTAATACAGAGTTTAATATCTTGAGCATATTTGCTTTTTCATGTGTGCTGTATTTTTGTTTTAATTAACCTAATCAACACTTGCCATGTTTTTAGTCTGTTTTTATCCATTAAAAAGACAAGCCAGGCATTCAGCTGGTAGAAAATGGTGCCTGGTGATTTACACCACTGGAATACCTTGCCCACAGTGTGCTAGTGTAGGTAGTCATTGCTCTTCTGAATAGTTTTGAAAAAGTGTTTTGTAAAGAAGATTGGAGAAAAAAAAAAGGCAAGTGAGACTGGAAGGAGATAAGGATCATCAAGATCCAATTAAAGAGAAGCTGTGAGAGAGAGGGAAAACAAAAAACAGGAAGATGATCACCATGTCAAGCTCTCAAGTCGTCTGTACTGTCTTTACCTCTAAGCACACCCCTGCAGAAGCACCCACATAACTTTCTCTGAAGTATGGAGTTCATGGTGCCAGGCAGGGCTAGAAGCAAGAAATCTCTTGCCTAGCTCATTACTGGAGATGTAGAAGCAGAGTAAGGTGCTGTTAGAGAATTGTACTCATAGGTGTCCCTGGGTTTGACTATGGGGTCACGTTAAAGCTTCTGCTAAGTCTGTAATAGAGGATCACAGGCAGCAGGACAGAAAACCTGAATATACTGCCAAGGAAGCATGGGAAGCTTGGCCAGACTCTTACCTGCTCCATCCATCACAGATCTGGCACCAGTAGCTGTGCCTAGCTGCAGCCACTGGGCCTGGTTTAGGTTTGCTTCACAGGTGTGAATTGTCTCTGGCAGCAAACAAGCTGACGGTATTTTCATGCACGTTGCATTGCTTGTTTTGGTTGGGGAGGAAAAAGTTAATTAAATTAAAAAGTTGTTGATACTCAACACTGAGGGGAGTACAACGGTGGAAATGTACTGCGGTGTCTTCTGTCCTGAGCAGATTCCTCTGTCCCAAGCTCCTTCGGCACACTTCTGGTTTTGTGCTAGTCATTTCAGGGGGTTACTGTCAGGATCAGGCCCTCGGAAGGATGCATGGGCTGTCTGAGATCCAGGGGACATATGAGAAAGCAGTCCTTTCCTTTTTGACAAATCCTACACCTTGCAAGCTAAACCCGTGGTGAACTGCGTGTCATGCAAGTGGGTTTGGGGAGCTGCGGTGGCCCAGGGCTGGGCCACCTGTGAAATCAAGCACAGTGTGAGGGGGGGCAGCAAGTCCTGCCTTCACATACCACTCGTACTGTGGGGTAGGGTGCTTTCCCAGGATGGACATGCAGTCAGAAAGCAATCACTTTAGCCTCCTTTACTGACTGAAGCCCTTGATATTTCATTAAATGTTTCAGGTATCAGCCAACACTGCCTGTTTCGATAAAGCAGATTTAGATATGCCAGGTGGTGTTATCTATTATTACATGCAGAATGGCTGCTGCGTTTGCCTGCCCACTTGCTGCATGGTGAGGAAAAGGCCTGTCAGGTGCTTTTGACTACCCTGAATCTGAAAGAAGCCATAGTATATAAATTCCATTTTTTTTTCTGTTACACAAAAAAACTTACTGAGTAGAAGGAAAGAAGAACCCATGCCTTTGTTTCATATGCACCAAAAACAGCTTCCCTGAAATCTGTTCTTTCCTCCTTTGCTCTCATCCGCCTCCAGGAAACCCCCCAATAAAATAAAACATGGCTTCAGTGTTGCTCTGTAATCAATTGACATTTTCCCCAAGAAATAATGGGCGTAAATCAACTAGACATGGCATTAAGGCCACTTGGCAATTCCTTTGATGTTTATGTATTGTTCTGAAATTTGTCTAAACCTTGATTAATTTTACAACACTAAATAACAAGTCTAAATATATTAGATTTACCTTAACTGATTTAATTTACAAATGTTAAGGGATTTAAAAGAATCAACAGGTAGAATGTATGCTAGGGACGAAGAAAAGCCATTTTACTCAGTTATTCTGGGTTTTCTCTAAAAGCTTTTGCTGCATTATCTATGTTTAGATGAGGAGATGGCAGTGGTCCTTTCTTCTCCCTGCCCTCTCTCATCTGCTCGGTACTTGTTCTAATCAATGTGTCTTTTTAAGCAGTATGGTGGATGGAGGCACACCTACTGCAACCTGGCTTCATATGGACAAAGCATGGGAACAGATGTTGTATTTAATACATGAAAGACAGCCCAGCAATCTAGGACTTGGCTTCTTTGCAGAGACAACTGGGGCTTCTTCCTCTGTCCCTTCCCTCTACGTGTGAAAAAAATAATTTATTCTACTCATAATGTTTTCCTCTTTTAAACAAGGAAATTTCCATTTAGTTTATAAACTCAAAGGGAATTCCTCAGTTGACCTCAGTGTTTACAGCCTAATTGCTGGAAAAATTTGAAGCAGCACTTCAGCTGTGGATGAGGCAGGGTGCTTCTCTCCAAGTTGAATTAAGCCATTTTTACTAGATGGAGCCAGCAGCCCCCAACAGTTCAGTGAGCAGGGAAGGGGGTTCCTTAGGCAATGCCAGTACTGAAACACACTGAAGGCTGGATGCCCAGTACAGGAACTGAGCAATTAGAGTAGAGTTCATTACTGACAGTAAAACAGAGAATTTTTAGGTGTTTTCATTATTTTTTTACATTGAGGGAGATTCCCAATATTTAACATATTTCTAGGAGATCTACTATTGAAGTTCATGTCTTTATGCTTCTTGTTGATAGAGCTCTTTAGGAGGAGGTTTGATGAAGTTTTCTGAAGTTGGATGGAGGTGCTAGAGGGGAAACTGGGTGTAAGGAGAGAAAAGAGAACACAGCTGAGGAGTTTGATGATTTCTTGGATCAGGGAGTAGGCTTTGGAGGGAGGCTGAGCCTCAGACCACCCAGCAGATGGGCTGGTGTCCTCACAATAAGGCACAGGACAACAGAGAGGACTTCAGGAATATCATCCCAAAACTATGCTGTAGGTGCTGGTAAGGTTCCTTCAAGTGTTGAAAGCCTTCAGCAGAGATGAGGAGATGAGCACATAGGTTAGTGCATCCACAACAAGTGCTGCTGAAAGACTGTTCGGCAAAATGGATGCTGGCATTCAAGAGGTGACATGGTGCAAAACTGGGTACCCTTGTAGGAGAGAGAGCGGGGAACAGCGGGAGAGAATGATTTAGTCAGTGAGTGATGGAAACACCGGGAAGGGATGTTCTTGATGGCCTTCCAAAAGTCATGTTGTCATACTAAATAATGGTATATTTTTGAGCAGCGACAAATATTACTATTCTGAATGCTGTACTTGCTGCAGTAATTTATTTGTTACAAGTCGTAGCAATGACCCATCTTTCATAATTGACTTGCTCTTCAGTGCCCTTGGCAATTGTTACTCAGAATAATGCAACCTAAAATGGCATATCTTGATCTCTGGAGCTGAAAATTCAACTGTTAATGCTCTCAAGTCTTTTCCAGTTGTAATGGTGGCTGGAGGTAATGTGCTATGGGAAGAAATGGCAGTGTGCTGGTTGGGTGTAGCACTACATTTCTATAGCTAGTGTCTCAGGGCATAGCCATACAGCAAGTTCTGCTTCTTCTCTGTCTAGCCAAAAGTTGCAGCAGATTGTTGGAGATAAAATAGTGACAGGGTAGTAAAATCCTAGCAAAGTAATTGGTGAGGGATAGCTTGTCGTTAACAAATAATGTTGTAGTATATAGATACAAACCTCCACATGTACAGCAGGGAGAAATAAAAACTACAGCACAGGAAGTAAAAGGGATCATTAATTGAGTGAGGAAAGCAAAAGTGTTCACAAACACTGCAGGGCAAGAAAAGAATAGAAAGTTAAGGAAAGGAAAATAATTACATGAGAAATCTACAAAAATAGATAGTTTTGGATTGCTTCAGATCAATCCCAGATCAAGTTTTCTGAATAAAGCCCAATACCGAGTGAAGCGTAAACACAGAGTTGTTCCCAACACCCCCTGAAAAGAAAAGATATGTTTTTCATTTAGCTGCTGGCCTAGTACCCAAAGGAGTTGAACTCAGTGTCCGACCTCTTAAAATTTCCTGGGTCATCTTGGGCAAAACCTTGAATCCCTCTTGTCTTAGGGTTTAATGGCAAATCACCTTGCAGAAAGAGCTGTGAGCCGATCAATGGTGAGGACTGGCCAGGAATTTTTCAGGTGTATGTTTTTGCTGAGAAGTTGCTCTGTCATCAGAACCTAAACTTTTAATGGGAATGTACCCATCTGAATTAAACCTACGGTAAGGCTGGTTTCAGGATAGACGCTATGGGCAAAGTGAGAGAGCTCGGCCAGAATAGCCATGGTCCTCTGAGCTGTGAGGAGCTGGTGACTCTAATATTTTCGTCTCACCCAAGGCTATGAGTTTCTTCAACTGTCTGACCCAAGACACCCCTCTTACCTGGTGAATATAGCATGGCAGTGAGTGGCCATGAGCCTTGGCCTCCCCCGGTGCCAGGGCTTTCTGGGCTGGTAGAGTCTGCCCATTGCTGCTCTCAATTTTTTTCCCGTGCCAGCCCTATTAACTAAACAGCGATCAGTCAAGCTACTAAGTAGGAAATGATTGGTTGGGTAAGTTGGGCTGGTGACGGTGAAGGCAGCAGAACTCATCTGAAGTCTTGCTCCCATCGAGATAGGAGAGCTGTGTCCTGCCCTTTGCCTTGCACCCCTCTCCTCTTTTCCCTCCGACTATTTTCCTGTGCCTTGCACTGACCTGGACCTCCCACTGCACGCTGTCATGAGCCAGTTCAATTAAATGCCAGAAAATTATCTGCCTTTTTTTTTCCTTTTGCCCAATTGCTGTTTTCCATCATATTAGTGCATTCAGGCAGGATTTTGGTATGAGCTAGAGCCAGCAGAAGGTAGCAGCACCAGTGATCAGGCAGGAGGATGGAGATTGGGAAGGAGGGGACATCCTTTTTGGCAGCAGAGCTGATACATCATCTCATCATGTCCTGTGGAGCCATACTCTGCTGATCACCCAATTAAATGGTTATACTAGGAAGGGCGTGGATGAAAGGGCAGAAGAATAACACTGGGAGCCAGAGAAAAATAAGTTAAAATAATGTCCTGGAGGCAGTCCAGCTCTGTGCTGTGTAGACTTTGTGCTTTGCAACCCTGGCATCACCTTCACTGTGCATGAATAATGAATTGCTTGCCATTTTGACAGTCTGTCCCAGATTTGGCTCACCTCACAGTAGCTAACTAAAAGTCAAGCCTTGAGTGCCAAGGTTGTTCTCTTGGCTCCCTTTAGAGATGGATAAAGGGGCAGGCACACCCGGGAAGTGATTTATTCTGGTTGGAAATGTGGTTTATTACTGTCTGGAGGTGCCAGAGCATCCCAGCCAAGCGCAGGAGGAGCCTGGGCCATTATGTCTGTCCAGGGGGAAGGCTGCGATGCCTTCCCCTATGCGCAGGGAGGACTAGGGCATCTGTGCCGGTGCACTGAGTTGTTTGTAAACTCCAGCATCTCTCTTGGCAAATGCAAGTAGCCCTCCTGCAGGGCCCAGAGCGCATTCAGATGAATCATACCTCCAGGGAGTGATGCTGGGTAAGCACCGGGTCTGCTGCTATTCTCCAGGGAGTGTGGGTGTCCTGGGGTGCCTGTGTCATGAATTCCAGCTTTACATGGGTGTTTCAGCAGCCCTAGGGCATAAAGCCCAGCCCTTGACATATGTGCTTAGGCTGGGTGGGCACCGGCGTCACTCCTCTGATGGATGGGTTTTAGACAGTTGCAGTCTGATAAAATGAATTGTGTCCCCTCGCTGTATTTCTTTGGTGTGTGCTGGCAGGGCTAGTGATTTTGCTTTGCCTTCTGTGGTGCAGGGCTCTTCTGACAGCGTTGGTCTTTTCTGTTTTGGGATACCCACCCTCCCCCCACCCCCAATGCATCCCCAAAAGGGAGGATGCTCCGGGGCCTGGTGTGTCCCGCTGGGCAGAGCAGGGAGCATGTGGGTCCACAGCCCCAGCACAGAAAGTTGCCCTCCATTAAGGACCAGTGGTGTCCTTGGCAAACACAAGTGGCCTGGAGTTTGGGGCACATCTGCATGGATCATGTTTGGTCAGCAAAAGATTAAAATTTGGGTTATAAATTTTTTTTCCACACCATTTGAAATTGCAAAGGTACTTTTCTGTGATGATTATTTTAGAATAGCCCCACTGCTCCAGGGATTTCCTAATTATCAGAGAATATTTTATCCAAATACATCCCCAGGATGGCTGGTACAAGTGTTCTCAATAGAAAAGATAATGAGAATGTAAATGGAGATGAAATATCTGCATGAGAAATCTAGATGCACCTGAGTTCTCAACAGTATTTGAGGTTGTATATTTATTCTGCCATGTGAGCAATAACTTGGTCTGCTATAGGATTGAGTCCTAAAATAGAATATGATAGCAGAATACTCTGAAAGCTTAGTGTTGGTAACACATAGATAAGTTCCTGTGAGTGGGAGGTATTGACAAATGTAAAGGAAAAAAAGGGGGGGGGGGCGGGAAGAAAATGGATAAAATCAGGAGGAACTTGAAAGCAAACAAAACCTTTTGTTACTGGACAGTGCATTTTCTGAGATATAACCTAAAGGAAACAATTTTACCAAACCATGGTTTGAAGATATATCCATTTAAATATCAGTTAAGTTTTTTCAATCTTTTTATTTTGGCAGTGGATGTGATGATAAAATGTTTTAGAGTTTGAATGATACTGTGTAGAAGACTTATAGCACAAGAAATGGTAAATAATTCCAGTCTGTACCAGGCTTCTCATTATCAAGGCTGCAAAGTATTTAGAAAGTGAGTCTTTCCTTCTCAGATTATCTTCCTGAAAACCAAAGCGTGAACCTGGCAGGCCTTGTTAAAGGAAAACAGAAAATTACCAAGAAGATATTAGTACACTTGATGTAAATAAATAATTAGGTTTGTATTTTGAGGATATAATATTCTTGATTGAACTGTCAGCAGCTTGAGATATTCAGGCCTTTCATATGTATATTTGCATGGGTCGTTCTATTGTTGCAGATAAAGAAGGATGGAGTTCTTTGCATATATAATAATGTTATTATCAGTTCTGTGATAAGGCCAAATGAAAGCGCATTTTCTTCTCTCTAGATGCAGTTTGGCAGCCAAAACATCCTTTCGTTTAGCAAACCTGAAAATAGTTTTCTGCAAAAAAATTTGTACAAAATAAGGAGAGATGAAGGTTAAAGGATAAAATGAGCTTCCTGGTATGAGAGGGGCTAGCAAAACACCCTTGTCCAGCTGTGGAGGGGAGGAAAAAAAGAGGAATACATTGGCAATTGATGCTCAAATTCCAGCCAAGAGGGTAAGCTAGATGTTCTTGCTAAGTGCTGTGCTGGTGCAGAGCCCTTTTGAGGATTCAGCTGAAATTTCCTTGCAGGGCAGTGTAAAAATCTTGCTGTGAAAAAGCAGCCAGAGTTTCCAGTGTTTGATGTGTTATCATTAATAGGTGAGATGATGCTCAGGATCTTTAGGATTCAGACTGTGTGCAGATATCACTGATAACACACTGCCAGCTTATAAAAATAATCCAGTAAGGACTGTCCTCATACAAGAAGCCAGGTATTAACGTGAACATTAACAGACAAAACACTTTTTTTCAGCACCTATGAGACACTAGTAATGACACCAATATTTATGTTAATCCTTTTGCCCCTACTTTTGGCTGTACTACAACTTTCTCAGGCCCCTTACTTTTACCTTGGCTTAGATAAAGATTTAGTTTTTTGGAAAATCCAGCTTCAGATGATGTCCTGCTAATGTATAAGAGTTCAGTGCTACAGCAGTGAGACTTCCTTGCTTTCATTCTCTCTGTGGATAGTGACTAGATAGCTTGCAAAACTCTCATGATGCTTAGGGGAGAAACGTCCGTGGTGAAGCCTTTATTCCTGGCTTATTCGGTGCTCCACCACGAGTTATGTGTGTTGCTGGCGGCCTGTTGGAGAGCAGGCAGGCAAACATACTTACCCAGACAGTATCTGCCTGTCTCCCAGCATTCGGGGAAATAGTGCTCAGTGAAGGGAGCAACATTTTTTTTTTTTTTTTGTATTTGAGCCCACGGTAAAAAATTGGGAAATGCAATGATCAGGTTGAGTGATGCTCAGGGTTGAAATCTTAAGCACTGAAATTACATCTTGGAAACAGGGAGAAGTAGACTGAGCCAAGGAACAGCGATACTTAAATTAAGCAGATATTGATTTCACTGAGGTGAACATCAAGTTTTATTGATCCAAGAGATAAATATTGACTGAAGCATCCTCATGCGTTCCCTAACCCCGTGCTGTTGTTTTTCCTCTGGAACAATTTTCCTTCTTTTCCCTTGTCCCTTCCCAGAAAATAATATCTTAGCCTCAACTCCTCTAAGCTCCTGCTGTTTTTGCAAAGCCAGTGTTGTTTTCTAGCTAGCTGTTGTAAGCATCAGAGAGAAGAAAAATGGCTGTGACTGTATAAATCAATAAAACCCTATACCCAACAGCTATTAACAAACTAAAAAGATGCTTGGAAATCCAAAAAAGCTCTTATAAAATAATAACAAAAGGTTCTGCAGCACAATCAAGTTCTTGGCTCCTCTTATAGAAAAAGTATTTCACAAAAACAGTGAAATCACATTTTCAGAAAGTGATGATTTTTGATTTTTCAAGGAAAAATTGATTACCTCATTCCTAATGCTGTCTAAAACAGTTGCTGTGATACTTTTTGTTGAAATGATCCCTTATTACCTTCATGTAAATACCAGTTTACAAGGACACAGAGACTTTGCAAATAGTGAAGTGAGTATTTGTAGGGAAAGGAGCAAAGTAGATCATATGGGACAGGTAAAATAATGAAACAATTACTTTTGAACTATACAGGTGGATATATCTATGTGTTTATGTGATAAAAATTCAAACATTTCAAACTTCAAAAAGCAGTTATGTGATTGCAAGCAATGTATATCTGGGCAAGTGCAGGCTATATTTGAGGGAAGAGGACTTCTAGTGTGGATCCTGCGTGTAATTTCAGTTGAAATATTTCAAAATATACAACATTCTGAAATAGCTTTCAGGATTTTAAAATGCTTAAGGTTCTGCATGCTGCATGTGGAAGACTATCCAGGAAGGCAAATTAGTGATGATCATATCGTAACACAGAAAGAAAGAGGAAGAGACAAGTGGCTACAATTTCTCTCTAGGCAAATTCTTGCCTTTTGAAGCACCAAATCATTTTGTTTCCTACTAAAAATACCTTTGCATTTGGATTTTAAGCAGTCACGAAATCTGGAGGCAGTGAGACACACTGACTTTTGCTCTGTAGGTCAGGTGGAAGTTACTCCTGTTACCCTGTGTTATCTCTGATCCTTGAGTGTCTGTAATTGTCAGGTTAGGCAGGTAATGAGAAACATAGGTGGAATTCAGACTTTTGTTACGATAATTTACAGAGATTTTTCATTGGCCTAGTTATGATGTGGCTTATTGGCTTATTTCACCATGATAAAGTGTAGAAAAATGGCCCAGATGGAAAAGAGTGGCTCATAACAAGCTCCCAGTCAGCAGAAACTTTACCCCTGGAAGGGTGATTTTGATTCTGTGGCTTTTTGAGCTTGAAGGACAAGTTTTGAGTAGAAAGCCCAGAACAACTCAAATGTGGATACAAGAGCCCACTACTAAGAGAAATAAAATACTGGGTTTGGAAAGAGCATGAGATGGAACGACCCAGTGGCATGCCGGAAGAAGTTCAGTCCATCTAAACAATAGGGAATAGGTGTGGTTTGTAATGGCTGTCTGTTGCCATCTGTATAGACTGTTCATTGTTAAAATGTCTGTTTCTAAAATATATAAATAAATAAAATGGTTACTGTTTAGAATAAATGAGCAGGACCAGAGTCCCTTGACTCTGAAGTCTCCTCTTTGGTGAGTCAAGGCAGTGAGAGTGACCAGGCAGGCCCCCTGGGCTTGAACGCAGCTCTGCAAGAGGGAAGATGCTCTACACCCCATCCTGAGTTTGTTGTCTATTTATCCCCTTCCGGCATCGTTTTACTATTTCACGCACTTTATTTGTCATTTCAATTCCGTTTTTGTTAGAAGATACCAGAGCTAAAATCTCTTCCGATACATGTTGTATGACCTGTTAGGACTAATCACTCAGACATTGCACCTGCTTGTTATTTAAGAGATGGAATCTTCTGCTCAAATCGCTGGGCTGGTGATTGTTCAGGAAGAGAAATTTTGACACAAGTAAACATTCAGCTTTCAAATTTTAAGTCAGATTTCCTTTATGGTTTTCTCATCAGCAAACCCCCAATTGCTAATTGCTGCTTTTCAGCACTGTAGTCATCCCTGGCATGAAAGCCCCAGAACAGCTTTTCTTTTAATGTCATTTTGTCAGAAATTTTTTCTTTGTGTGGGGAAAAAATCTGCCTTACTCTGTTTTCCCAGAGAGGATCCAGTTTGGTTCCTGTGTTCACCACTTGCAGTTTTGTGGTATAATTATTGTTTAGGAGTGATGATGCACTGCTGTGTGGGTTCTTGTGGAAAAGGTTTTTCAGAAAATACTATTCAAGCAAAGGGAAGGAATCCCATTTTAAAACTCACTGACATTTTCCGTTCAGCTTTTCTGTTTGATTGGCATATTTAATGTCCCCAGAAACCATAGCATTAGCTTTGTAGACGAGAAGACTGCATTAATAGAAGTGACCTAACAAAACAGGGGCTGAGGAATGTGTCAGGCTTGCAATAAATGTGGTAAAAAGAGCTACAGTTTTAGAAGAATCATTATGTCCTAAAACTACTAAATTCCTGAAACAAATGGGCACCCCTGAGCGTGGTCACAAAGTGATAAGCTGGAAGTAATTCCCATCACCTTCTGCTTAAAATTCCTTCGCTGGAGGTAAGATGGGACGACTTCTTTGTGTCTAGCAGAACTGAACCAACATTTTTCTTATCACCAGATACTACTAGCACGTTTTTCCCTTAGGCTTCATAAAAATGGTCCTGAAAGTAAAATTTTTGTTCCTCTCAAAGTGATCCAAATTCTTGGAGACAGACAACTAAACTCAGCTTCTCAAAAAAGTTGGGGATTTTCTCCCTCTTCTTTCACATCTAGTTTAAATTTGACCTGCTGAAAAACGTGGTTTCACTATCAATACCCATGGCAGCACCAACAGACAGTGCTGTGCTTCTGCAGCTTCTCTCCTAAGGGTGTAGAATAAAACCAGGGCAGGTTGAAAGTCACTGCCAGTGACGAGCGGCAGAAATTTTTCTTTCTGCTTACTGAAAAATGTGTGCTGATAACTTGAGACCCTTAATGCAGGTGGGATTTCTCTCCTTACTGAAATTTGTGTGTGTGTGTGTACCTGTGTGAAATTGTCTTGAGAAGAAGAAAACTGGATGCATGCCTGGCATGGAAGCTATAGAAATGTGGCCTGAGGAGCATGCAATCATTTCCCCTTTTTCCTTCTCCTGACTTTGTCCTTGCTAGGTATTTTTTTTTTTCTGTTCTCATAAATTTCCACTTTCTGTGGAGGTAAATGCAGGGCTTCACCCAGGGTGGCCCTATAGCCAACTGGAGAGCTGTGCAGGGGGAGAAGGACTGCAGGAACAGATTGGATGCCTAGGCGATCTCAGACATCAGAGGATTAATGTTAATTTGTGATGGCTGGCGATTTATATGGGTAATGTTCAGAAAACATAAGAACTCCCAGCAAATCTATTTCATAGCTGGTTAACTTATTGGTCTCGTTCCTCAGTTATCTAAAACTTCCTTGTTTTAACAGAGACATGGCTTCCCTCCCACCCACCCCCCACCCCCCCTTCTTGCTTCTTCCGTTCAGCACCCTTATCAGTAGAAAAAGGAGTTATAACATGGACAGAAAGTAAAAAAGTTATAGAGGAAGACGTGCCTAAATAAAATACCAACCGAGGGAAATCCAGTAAGTTGTATATAGATGTAGATCTCAAGGAAAGACTATTATGGAGAATATTGTGAGTTTCTCAGCAAACCAATAGACATTTGTAAGTCCTTAATTAGCAATTAAGTAATTATTTTAAAGCAGAAGGCGAATTGAATTGGTTTCTTTGCAGCCTAGCAAAATTTAGAAGATTAAATACTTTTAAATTAGGCATTAATGCTACAAAGATAACAGTGGTCTGACCATTGCCTCGGGATCCTAGATATTAGATTCTGCCTTTTTTTCATAAACTGCGGGGTTGCATGTTTGATACAATTTTGGCTCTGTTTCGATGGAGGACACCACAGATGCTTTGAATGCACAGTTATTAGTAGAGATGAGACATGGAAGTAATGAAAGGACTCATTCATAACTTGATATCATGGGGAAATACCTCATGTTAGTAGGTCAAATGAGATTTGACTTGTTAAAATTGCTGATGTAAATCCATACAGCCAATTCAAATAAAACCTGACTTTGAAAGTTTGAAATATCACATTTATTTCTCTCTTCCTCCTGCTGTTATTCACAATGTCACACCATTCTGAGACCAGAAAAACAAACTCCAAAAGAGAGAAATTCTTTCCTAATTTCTGGTTCCTCCAGAGCATTAGGAATCTTTAAAAAAAATCTGTTCCTATGAGGATTTGAATACAATTTGCAGACCTAAAAATTGAGTGAGGTATTTTGAAAAAGGATTTAGCGAGCATCTAGCTTAGTCAGTCAGCCTTCCGATTAACTGCTCTATTGTGATTGTGCTCCATGAAACCTTTATAGCAGTACAGATGAAATAATATTTATTTCAGGAAATGTGTCTGTTTATAATTGTTCTTGGCTTCTTAAGAGAACCCAGCAAACTCTGCAAGTTAGGATATTATTGAAGGAAAAGGACCTTGTGGATGCACAGCATGCTGTAAGTTCTAACATGTTTTATCAACATTTGCATAAACAACAGCCACAGCCAAAATCAATGTCTGAATTTGTAAACAGTGATCTACCTGCATCTCAAGTTAATTGCTTTATATAAGAAGGAGTAGGTCCTGTAATGAGGTGGGATTTTTTTTTTTAGTCAATTAGACCAGTTATATTTGCAAACTAGTTTTGCTATTGGTTTTATTGACTGCTTTCCTAGTATTTCTCCCTTGGCAAGTTTCTTTGTGTGCTTATCTATTAAAACTCGCCAGTGAACTTGGAGGGTGAGGATGTATGCCTGCGTGCCATGTGTTCTTCCTGTTGTGCCCCACCACCTCCTTAGATCTTACCATTCCTTCTGTCTTCCTTTCCCTCTGTAGCAACTCCCTAGCTCACCCTTTCTCCCTTCCCTTGGTACCCTGCTGAGGAGGCTGGCGGTGAGAACGGTCAGCGCACGGGGATTTACTGACTGCATTTGTATTCAGTGCTCTCTGGCCACGGCTGTGCACGGGGTTGGCTCAGCAGTTCCATTGCTTTCGAGACTACTGAAACACGAGTTGTATTCTTCTGCTTTGTATCACAACTCCCGTGGTTATGGATGACGAAAAGAAAAAGGAAATTGCTGTGTTGTTTGTCTAACCCAGGGTACTGCTAGAAACTAGCAAAAGTGGCTAAGCTATGTCTTGTCTGTGCCCTTGTGCTGACAAAAGTTCATGGCATCGGTCTTGAAATTAGGATGGGTGGGAATACACACTTGCAGTTTTAATGTATTGTTTGATATTCTTCTGTAGAAATGATATTTTGGAGCTACCAAGTCACCAACACGCAGTTATTTCTTATATTGTAGCAGTTTTCAGCTGAAACTCTTAGAAAGAACAAACTCTATTTGAAGCTAATGGCTCTTTTTATCACTGTAAGTCCCATACAGCTGAACATTAAGTGCTTAGATAAGACCACATGGCTCGCAGATCTATTCCTACAAATTGAAGAAATAAAGAACAGTATCTTATCTCATTCTTTGAACCTGAGAAAGCTAGTAAGTTGAAAACTCCTGTACCACATCTATGCTTTTTTAATGTTTTAAACCACTATTTCTCTCTTGCTTATGTCTTCTTCTGAAGGAAATGCTCTCTGAGATCCCACAGTGCTAATTGTCATCACATAGTCTGTCCAAGATGATTTCTTGTGCTTAAAGACAACATGTTAAATGAGTCAGAGTTGGTGTGAAGTCCCACATTAAACAGTGCAATCATATCCTTATTATGGTTCAAAACTAAATATACGCACTGCAGTTTTTATATTGCTTTTGGAATACTGATAAACATCAGAATTAAAACCAGAGTCATATATAAGATGCAATGAATTGCAACATTGTTACAGCCTGGAAGAAAGCAGAGTTGATCTCTGTGGAACAGTGAAATCTCTGTTTTACCTAAGTTTTACATAATTTGCAATCTATATAAATTGACCAGGCATAGATTTCCATTTAATGTAAGTGAAGTACTGCTCAGACATAGTTTTTTAATCTACTAATGTTTTCATGGTTGGAATATTTGAGATTTTCTCATTTTTGAATATGTGTGAATCTAGTGTCAGTCAAATCTCCACCAATATCAGAGACAAAATGTTTCAGATATGCAAACATAAATCATTAGCAATGTTTACTCATTGTAAAAAGGTCTTTTGAATATTTTAATCCAGCCTTATTATTATGATCGCTACTAGCTCCAGCTAGTATATATTTGTGTGCAGCTCCTTTTATGAAGAAAAGAGGAAAACGACTTTTTAGAACATTAGGCAACCTAAATGTAGGGTTTTCTTAATTTGGATTTTCTAAATATAGGGAGCTTGGTGGCTTTCTAAGACACAATTCCTTGCTGTTGTGATGCCAAAGTCAGAGGTGTCTGGCTGTAGTCAGACTATAGGAGTTATTAAAAACAGGTTTTGTTACCTGTTGAAAATATGTAGGTCTTGTACATTTTGTTTATTGGTACTTGAATGGAAACTCTGGAATCAGAATAGAAAATTAAACCAGAAACTACATGTCTCACTGAACCTTGTGGGAATTGGTGTTGAATTAGGCCTCCTTTTGGGCTAGTTCTTCAATTCTTTATATTCTTGGCTCTGTTAGGAAGAAAAGGACTTTCCCCTCTTTTGAAATAAGTGATTCCCACTGCCTGATTTCATACCCTAAGTCCCGCCTTGCAGTAAGTTTGTATACATTGATTGATTCTGTTGTACTGCTAATGAATGCACTGAGTACCAGAAGAAGACATTTTAGACAGTGTTTTCAGGTATCCTCATCAGAGCTGCATTTGGGGGGTGAGGCTGGAATACAGAGGAGCTTAAGGAAGGCACCGTGAAGAGACAGTGATATTCTGTCAGTTGACCTAGTAAAAATGACAGAAAATATTACTGGAGGAGAAGGTTAAAAGGTATCATGTAGGTTTAATGGGAATGACTGTTTACTGTGCATAATCATAACAATGAACATATCTGAAAGAATTTCCATTTTGTGTGCAAGTTAAGGAACTATGCACTTTAAAACATTAGTTAAAGTTTTCAAGTAGTGTGCATAGATAGGAAGTGATTGTTTATTATTCATAAAATAACACATTAATGAATCTCTGGTGACATTGGCAAATCTCTCTGAGTCTGAGAGATATTCCAGTGGGTAATTCCACCCACAGCAGTCAAAGATAAATGACTTTCTGGAGGTTCCTGTACCTGTCCACTGACAATTGAGAATGCCAAAATATGTGGCTCGGCCTAACTGATTGACTTTTGGATGGTGAAAGTTAGGGGAGGTGAGTCCTGTCATCTCCATGATGCAGATCCTTATATCCTTTTAAACTACCAAACAGACTTTAAAATGAGGATTGAGTCCAGACTTCTTACATTGGTGTTCTGACATCTGTTTTGACAAATTTGGATATCTAGTTAAGAAACCTGCCGCCTGCTTGGGCTTTGAGTTAAGCAGCCTTACACTTTAGAATTCTTTGCAGTTTTTCTGGGCTCAGTTTCAAGCTTTTATGGCTTCTTGCTTTTGAGTTCTGACTGTTTTCCTCATTTCCTGATGATGGAGTTGCACTACACCATTAACTGTAAGATGTATGGTTATAAATGTTCAAAGAATGATGGATTTTATTACACTGCCAACAGAGCCATGTTGAGGAGGCTGTCTTTAATATATTATTGATGCTCTAAACCATTATTTTTAATAACATTGTGCACTGGGAGAAGAATACCAGTGGAATGGAAGCATAGGTGAAGATGATTTCTGAAGCAATAATCCAGTAGGAAGTCAGTCTCTCTGACAGAGTCTCTGGATGAGTATGTGTACTCTTACTTTGAGCCATTAACTGTGGAGGAGATATTTACTGCTGGAAATGGAGAATAATTTGACAACTGTTAATGCATTCCCATATATGAAGAAATCACATGGTAGAACCTGACATGGTAAACATTTGTTGTTTTGTCAGATTTACCTGAATTAAGTCCCTGTGGCAGACAAGTGTTGAACATTGCAGGTACATGGCTTTGTTTGAAGTGGTTTGTGCACTGTTTCCGCCTTTGCCTGTTTCTGGTTTGGTTTTTGTTTGTTTGTTGTGGTTTTCTTTTTTCCCATAAAAGTGAAAAATATGTGTCTTTTCCAGCTTAGAGTCTCCCTAGGCAATTCCAAATCTAGAGTTACATTATGCCACCATATCTAAGCTTGGTCTCCTAGGAATGAGGTGTTTTCTTCTGAATTTTCAGTTCGTATAAATATACATTTCCAAACGTTTTCCTTGCCAGCATGAAGCTTAAAGCAGGTCTGGCCGGTACCCTGGGGTGAGTGCATGTGATGTGCTACTGCCTCAGGGAGATCTCAAAGCCTGGGAGAGAACCAGAAGGGAGCCAGGTAACACCCTGGGCCCGGACAGTGAAAACGTCATAAAAAAGAAGTGTTGAAATTATTTTAGTACCCAAATTAAGGTTTCTGAGGTCTTAGTTTACCTCTTGAAAAATGAATACAGGGTTGAACACTGTTATTTACATGCATGTGTCTGTAAATATGGACAAAGACAAACTGCAGCCTGACATTACCGAGAGGAAATGAATCTGTTTCTCTCTTGTTTTGTGCTTTTAAGGAGGAATTCAGTCCTCTGCCTTGAGCTTTTCCCTTCAGAGGAGATATCTCCCGATGGGCCAATAGTGGTCTCAGGCTCTGTGTCTGCACATGAAAGGCAAAGGGAATAGGATATTACAGACTCTGCTGGTTGATCTATAAAGAAAAAAAATGCAGCAAATTTCAGCAGCAAGAGTGCTTGCGAGCTCTGTTGTTGGCCAGCCAGATGGATTGAAAAGGGGGCAGGAGGGCCAGGCTGGATAATTTCACATGCTCAGATTTGATTGTATCTTCTGGCTGGGAAATTTGAAAGGCTGATGTATTACGTAGATTTTAACACATGTTCTGATCTGATCCTGGTAAAGGCAACAAGATAGCTCACCTTAACCTTAGTGTTGGGGTTTTGCCCTGTGCATTCCCACACTTGTACAACACTAACACAGGTCCCAAGACTGCAAAATATCTCTGTAAATGCGATGCTTAAAAAAGTAATGAATTCTAATAACTCCTACAAATACATCAGACAGGGAATTCATGAAAGAACATGATAAAATAAGCATATGAATGTCACCGTTCATGTTGCTTTTCTGTAAAATTGGCAAAGCAAAAAGCTGCCATTAGCAGAGGGTTGGATTCTTCAGCTCAAGTTCGGGATATGTTTTCTTCAGGCTTTTTGTCTTTGTTTATAGGGCTGCCTTACAATCACACTGTGACTCTTCACAAAGTCTAAGTGTAAAACTGCGCTGCTTCCCACAGCTGTTCTCCTTTAGAGCACATATTTGTGCCAGCTCCTCCTTCAGACAGGGAGATGTCAGTGCTGCTCCCCAGTTATATCCCACGTTTCTCCGTTAGTATTAATGGCTTGTTCAAGTCTGAGGATTTTTCCTCCCTTGGTACAGATCAAGGACTTAGTACAGAACTGACTAGATTTCCAAAATAAAAATATATTCTCTAGTGGTCACATGTACTGTCAGGTGAAGGGCTAATTTTACATTTGTAAACCCTGCCATTCACCTGTAAATTTGCTGTGATCCTCTGGCTCTGTTCAGCTGTTAGTAGTATTTATACTATGTATTATACTATCTATTTAAAATTCTTTTTCCTAGTCCTTCACGAAAAAAACATCAAGAAAATATTTTATGGATGAAAATAGAGTTATGAGCCATGCTGCTACTCTTTATTTCTTTTTCCATGCCTGTCAATAAGCACCATATTTATAACTTTCTTTATTTCCCATCCTGAAACTCTGTTCCAGCAGCTTTGTGGTTAGATTGAAAACTAGTCAAGTTAAAGCAAAGTTCTTGGTGGCTGAAAAAGGAAAAGAAAAACCTGTAAATAATAGCTCCTCATTTACCCAAGTCAAAAGGCAATTGCAAGAAGTCTTTTATGTTTCTAATCAGTTTGTGCCCTTTAAAAATCTGCCCTAGGAAGGCTAAAACCAAAACATGTAAAAGGAAAACAGCTGAAAATCCTTGTGAACCTTCAGTCCTCAAAAAGAAAGCAGCCTTCACTCCATCAAAATTGCAAACCCTGACCCGCTGTTCTCATTTTCTTTGTGCTTCTATATATAATTATGAAATATTAATTATAACTTTTACCCACCAATAGTGTAACTTGCTTCAAAAGTAATGAAATAAAGCATCCGTAGAGCAAACAAGCAAATAATTTCCTGCTGATTGATCTGCTGTTTTAAATTTAGTGCTCTGTAAAAACATCAAGAGTATATTCCAGGGTGAACCAAAACAAATCGGGAAATGACAGAATTTTTCATAGAATGGAAATACTCTTTCATGACAAGTTCATGTCTTGAGATACAGAATCCTTAAAGAAAAAAAAAATGAGAAAGGCAAAAAAAAAGCACTGAAAGAAAAGCATGGATTGCATTGCATTTATTGTAGGGTGTCAGGGTTTTTCTTAATATAAAGAATCTAGTTAATTATAGGGAAATGAAGCTTTGGATCAAATTGTTTTTTCATATGTTATATGTATTCCTTTCATGAAAGATGTTATGCAAACATACCATCAACTTTGGTTTTAGATCATCTTTACTCTTGTTTAAAAATAAAATAATCTTTAATATGTTGTGATATATGGACAGAAAAATGCATTTGCCAACATAGTATTGGGAGCAGTTCTTAAACTGGAGCATATGACTGGTTGTATGAGATTCTCCATGAAAAACTGATTCTTACCTAAATACTTGTGGGTAACACTTCTCCTTCACTTACCTACTAAGTCATTAAAGTACGGGAGGGTGATTCAGCACCCTCACACACATGAGCAGTCCCTGTTCACATGACGACCCTATTGAAATTATCCCACTTAATGAGGACGGCAGAGCTGAAGCTCAAGGAATTATCTGGCAGAAGGATAAAAAAATCAAAGAGGGAAACTGAATTTCTTCTGACGCTTGGGGCAGACTGCTCACAGTTGCAGCACTGCAGTTTTTCTGCATTTGTAAGGCCCATTGATCTTCTTCCAGGGGAATGACATTCTAATTGCCATATATATTTTTTTTTTTTTGCCCTGTTATGTCTCCCAAGGAAGCTCCTGCTGCTTTGCCTAAGGAATTTAAGTTGTCTTTGTCAGAAGAGATTCTTTGTTTTGTTATTATGATTCTTTAACAGTCTGGTATCTGATACTATTTCTCCTGGTATTAGTGGATAAATGCCTCTGGTTTATGTTATTAGTTCAGGTGCCAGTGTGCTTAAGCAAATAAGCTTCAAGGGATTTTAGTTGAGCTGCAAGAAGCTAACTCAAGCATTTGCATCTGTGTCACAGTTAATCTGCAAATATTAATTTAGATAATAAGGGTAATGTATGCATGGAGAATTAGGCATCAGCTGTCATATTTGAAGTTATATTGGTGAAATATCAGGATAAGAGCAGCATTTTTTTTTTAAGTGATCCATATTTTAGAGCGAGGGTCTTCCTCCCAGTTTTACTTTCTTCTCTGTCACCCTGAGAAAGCCAACGTGGAATTTCTGATAGATGAACAAGGGAATCGTAGCAACAATCATATTAGAAAAATTTTTGTTAGGAAGACGAATTTCACTGAAAGTATCAATCAAGTTTTAGGGATTTGAGTGGGTGACATCAGTTCTAAAACTTCCCCTTTATATGTTTTTAGCTCTGAAATGTCCATTTTTTCCACACTTACCCTCTTTGTCATTGTCTGTCTGTTACGTCTGTTCATCCGTGTCCCCTCCCCACTATTTTCTACTCCTATATGTAGCATTATTGCTAGTCTTTTCACTTGTAAGCTGTACCTAGGAGAGATCTATAAATTTAAGTTTGTAGCATAGGTGCAAGACCATGGTGGATTTATACTCAGTCCCTTGCCTGAGCTACCTGAGTCAGTAAGAAACAGTTTGAGAAAAAACTATTCATTATTTCTGGTGTTTCTCAAGTGAAAATGTATCTATGTTTGTGGGTTTTTTTGTAGACCAGGCCTTTCTTTGGAAAAACTGTTGCCTTCATTTCTTGGGAAGGGAAATTCCCTTTCTACATGTCGTCAGTGACATGTAAAGGGAGTGAGTCTGGAAGGGTAGAGACACTTCCTATAGCATGTGTATAGCTTAACTCCTGAGACTTTCTATAAAATAAGTGTAATGCTCAAGTACTGATACCAGTCAACATGGCTCTTGTCCCAGGAGAGAGATACTGACCAAAGGAAATTAGGCAGAAGACAGGAGGTAACCTGTGTATTAACAAATACATTATAAGTCTCCATCAGCTTGCCATTAGTCATATTTTAATCTGGTGATAACTTTATCCTTTTAAATTAGCATTCAGAGGTAGAAAAATCAAAGGCTAGAAATGAAGGTCTCACTTATCTTGAAATTTTCACAGCTTTCCGATAGGCACTGGTTACACACGTGCACTGAATGGTAAGCATTGCTTCAGGAGTCAGTGGGGTGCTGAAAAACTTCACTTAAGATATCATTTTTCTATGCCACTAGTTGCCAGTTTATTGTAGAGGGCATTTACCTTTTTCCATGTCCTTCCAGGGACTGCTCTGAACCTTACTGACAGAGGGTTTTGCTGAAAGGTGGTCTGGTCCTGAAATGTCTTCCTTGATTCATACCTGGAGCTAGCAACAAATGCAGTCTGATTATTTATTTATTTATCTATTGATTTAAAAAGGACATTAAGTTTGAAAAAATACTTTTATTATTTGGCAGTTGGGCAAAACTGATTCTCCTTCCATAAGTCTTTTGACACGTATAAGACAATAAATGGACACAATATAGAGTAGCAAGCAACTGCTCATATTGCTCATTGCTATTCACAGCTTTTGCGTTTTTTTGCTTGATTGGTATTTTATTGTTTGTCATTTCCTGTGAAAGATTGCTTGGTAGTTTCTACATAGCTCTTACTGAGATTCATAAGTTTTAAGAATTATATGAAAATATACTGAATATCACCTCTCTGATTACAGAAAATATATGTTTTAAAGCCAATAGCCTTTTGATAGTAAGACAGAAAACTAAAGCACATCTCTTTTGGGAAAAACCCACCCAATTACATTGCTGTCATTAATCATGCAGGAAACAATGAGCTGTGAGAAACTAATGAAAAATGCTTTGGAGATGCTTTGTGTAAAAATGAGAGGGTTTGCATGATGTTGCTGTTTTTATACAAAGATAAAGCTAATTTCATAAAGCATCTCACAGTCTGAATAAATAGTTGTAAATCAGCTACAATAGTGAGCAAAGTCACACAACTACACAAAACCTTCTGATTAGATTAGATTTTCTTTTATGGAGAACTGTCTGCTAATTTCTTGCTTGACTTTTAGAATCTTAAAATCTATAATAAATTTGTGGAGTTATAGAAAAGCATGTATGGAAAGGACCGCCATGTGTCTAGTCAATGAACTTGAGGCTTTCGCCAAGTAGTTAAAAGTAATTTTAAACTGTAGTAACAAAACTAAACCAAAACAAAACTGGCAAGAAGTTGGGATATGGTGGCTGGGGTGCACGGCCTTTCAAATCTAAAGAGAGGAGGAAGAGCCATCGTCAAGCTAAACACAAATGATGTGCAAAGCGTGCTGGCCAAAAAAAAAAAGGAGATAAAAATCAATGACCAAATCAATTATTCCTTCCCACCCCTCACGTGTGGGCAAAGGAAATATTTTTGCTGTTCTTCACGTTAGAAAGTTTGTGGGTTTTTTTTATTTCTTTTTCCTTGCATCTAACCTCAATCTTTTGCAACTGCAGTTTTGGCCCGTTCCTGCTTGTGTCCCATCCATCATGGGCATGGAGAACTGGTTATTCTTCTCCTCATTCCAGCAGCCTGTTATCGAATAGAAAGCTGCTGCAATGTTCTCTCCTCGCTCTTCTCTTCAGGCTAAGCAGACCCCATTCTTTCAGCTTTCTCATCTTCCAATCACTCTTGTGCATGTACTGCATATGGACGTTCCATTCCAACCAGAAGCAATCCCATAGTGAGATGTATATATATATATATGGCATCATATTACATTCAATGATTTCTATAACAAATGATGATATAGATTCATGTTTTCTGCATTTGTTTTTTATGCACTTATGTAAGGGACAAGTTGACATTGTACTGTTTCCCCAAATATAAACTTGCCCGCAGGCCTTCTTTTCTTCTTATAGCCTGCGCACGCACCCGTCTGTACTTCTTAATGTCTTTCTACTGGAAGAAAAGCCATTAATCTACAATGGACTTAGAACAGAGTCCTTAATAACATCAGTACTGGTACAGCATTCTGGAACTTAAATTTGACATTGCCTCTGTGATATGTAGGACCATTACTCTGAAATATGATGGTGCTTTTATATAAAGTCACCCTGATTCCTGGTCACTGAAGTTCTTCCATGGAGAGGAGTCTCTAAAGGAAAAAGGGATTTTTAAGAAGTAGAAGTACATGTCATTGTTTCACTCAAGATATACAGTTGCACCTTATACAATTTTAATTTCTGTTCTGAGGATGTTAATTGCATCTTGAGCTGCATCTAACTCTGAGTTGTTACCTGTTCATAAATATTCTAGATATGCCAGTGTAGCTGAGGTGCTGCTGGAACCTTTTCAAGAATATCCATCTAATAACAACTTCCTTGGAAGGAAATGCTTTCAGAAACCTGCCAGGGTCTGTTTAGCGGGAAAGATTTAATAATGTGGAGCAATTGGTGAGGCAGACAAATTAACAATGTGCATGAATTTGTATTTGCATGCTAAGTATGTGCCAACATTAAAATCCCCTAACAATAAGCTTGTTTTTCTACCTCCATAAAGCCAATTATTACACATATTATGCTGTACTGAACTCTCTCAGTTCCCAGTCAATCTTACACTTAAAGCTGAATGCCTATATTATTTAAAGATCTGATAATTTCTTGCCAGGAAAAAAAGCAGGAAATACCTGATACAAAACTTTCGAGTTTGTGCCATAGCAACATTGTGTAATACATGAAAATAGTATCTCATAACCCCAACAAGAACAGTGAAACAATGTCAATGTGATCTTAACCATAAGCAACATTTCATCTCTTTTGGTCTTGTCACAGCAACAAATTATTTTAGAAAGAAGTGAAGCAAGTTCAGTATTGTAGATTAAATTGTGTGTGTTTAAACTTGTTTGGCTGCTAAAATTTTGGGATTAGGATTGGAAGGAGAACAGGTAGAGCATTAGGAAAAGTAAACTCCTTTGATCTGTTTGCCATGAGATTAGAAGAGAGGTCTAAACCAGGAAAAGTAAGCATACAGAGTAGTTCTGTGCTTCCTTGTAAAGCTGATGGTTTCAAAACCTGGTAAATCCAGCAATTGCTTCCACCTGCATGTACATGAGATTTTAATTAAGACAACAAATTTGCTTGTAGCTTCTAAGGGTCCTATACAGCAGTTTAAAATCACTAAGAATGCTCTCAGTTTTAAGGGTTTTCTTCCTCAAGAGCTATTTGTTATTTCCACAAAAATAGGTGATTTAGCAATGTAACTTCAGGGTAAGTAAATAGGCAGAGAGGTTATTTCAGCCATCAGGCACTGTGGTGTTTTGCAGCGAGATGAGAATAACCTTTGCTGGCATTTTTGTGGCTCAGTTTCTAGATAAATCTGGACTCTGGCAGGCTGTCAACCCTCCAGGGCTGACTTGGCCCCTTTACTCTGTCATGATCATAATGGGAATAAAGTCCTGCTTTTTGCTTTTGAGTATTTGAGTGTGAAGTGTTGTTCCTCGTGGTGTGAAGGGCATTTCAGCCTCCTTCTTCCTTCTGTGCCAGGGTTGCTTCTAGTCTCAGAGGATGGTGGCTAACTCTGAATATGTGCAGGGGGCTAGACTGGTGCCTGAGTGAGCCTCAGGGCAGGGGAAGTGCCTCACCTGCCCTAGCTAAGGTGCCTGCCTCCTCTTGAAAGGATTTGCCCATCTGGAGAGCCTGGGTTTTGCTGCTCAGTACAGCCATGCAGTGGTAAAAGCATCCTCAGTCATGAAGGTGAACCCAGACTCTGGTGCCTGATGTGGGGATTTTGTTTAATCATTCTGCTCCAGATACTCCAGTTGATAAAATTACAAAATAAGATGGGCAATAAATTGGGTATCCAACTCTTCAGCTGTGACAAGTTGGGGTGTCCCACTGATGTGCGCCAAGCAAGAAGTCTGGGCACTTTTACTGCCTTAACACAAGACTCTTGTCATTTCCATCATTTTCAGGAGCTCTGTCTTCCTTTTACTGCTATGAGTGCTGATGTTGCCTTTACCTGCTCCTGATTTAAATGCTTTTAGGAAGATGCAGTCCCTGAAGCCCACTTTTCTCCTCTATATTATCACTGGATTAAAAGCCAAGTCAAAACAGCCTCCCTCCACCTTTTTTCCTCAGTCAAAGCAAAGCTCTAACCATAGTGCATCCCTAGCGATGATCTTACAGCTTAGAGCAATGTTTTTTCATATTTCTCTATGGTTTTCTCTAGAATACTAATGCATTTTTTTTTTTTTCCTTCTGCAGGCACTTCTGGTTATGCATTTGAACTCCACAGATCTTGTAAAGTAACATTCACCCTATGGAAATACGTTGAACCCTACTGTTAAGAGTTATGTGTGCTTGGGTTTTTGTTGCTTACAAGGTATCCTCACTGTTTTAGACAGGCTATTGCTTGTATCAGAGGTGTCAGTGGCAAATCTCCTCTTGTTTCACACAGGAAGTAAAAGGGGGAAAAAAAATACTTACAAAAAGATTTTCAGGGAGATTTTTTTTAAAGAAGTTTGGTATGCATTTAGCCATTTTTTTCAATGCATCTTATTAATTGAAACTAGGAGTTTTGTGCCGACTCTGGTAAATCCAAACTGAATGGGAACTTTTGTGCTGAGAATCAGCATGGCATTTTTTGGCGGTAATGCAACAATAGGGAATCCTAGAGAATGTTATGGATTTTGTGGTACTGAATGTGCAGCCAAAATCTAACATGGTCTTCTAAAGGTGTGAATCATCTGTAGGTAAGTGTAAAGTGGAAGAATATTAATTAAGTTGATGAATCTTATTTGAAACTGAAATAAGGTATGTCAGTTCCTTTATACACATCCACCCACCTTCACACATACAAGCATGCTTTAACTCTGAAGAACATCCAGGTCTGTGCTCCTGTTGCCAAAGTCTTTTGCATCTGATCTGTGTCCAGGTGAGACCTTGAACCAAAGACTGTCCTTGCTACCTTTCACAGTTGAGCATTTCTATTACTCCTATAATCCTCAATACATATTTTTCCCTTTATCTTTCTACAAGACTAATAATGATATTGCATCTTCTGTTATACCTTCAGAACAAAAATTATCATCTGTCGGAATTTGTAAGCTGATTTTCCACTTCTGCTTCAAGGGTTCTTGAAACTCAAAGCTGGGGAGGTTTGCTCTCAGGCAGTTTTAATGTGGGATCATAGATGACAATACACTGTCAGGGTTTTCAGCCCTTAATTTGCAGCAGCTGCATTTAACCCTTAGTTTACCTCTCTTACTAAGTTTTATAAACATTGGAAAGAGATCTCTAATGTTTATTCCAGTAAAACACAACAGGCAGATGTTCAGCTGAATTAAATTGGCAAACTTCTATTGAAATTGGTAGATTTACCCATATGAGTGTTCATCCCCAATAACGAGCTTAAACAGTGTTTTCTAGAGGAAAACCGAATTTCTGTTAGATGAAATGCTAGTGACAGAAGTGTTCCAAAGAGTATGAATATGAATTTGAGTCTGCTTATATAGACATTTCATAAATTCCTTAGGTAAATTACTTCCATCTGCTAAGGGAATACATAAAATGCTGTGTGACCCTGAAGACTGTGCAGGTGGCACGTTACAAAGAGCAAGTATTTGAAATATTAGTTTTAGTCAAAAAAAATTTCAGGCAGAACAGATGCTGAGTTGTGTCCATGCAAAATTCTAACAAAGCTAATGAGAAAGCTTGCCAGTAGCCGGTGGGCGTAGCACATCTCCGAGATGGTCAGATCAATCATTCAGCTCAACTGGGAATGTGCCTGGAGTCATTTCTTCTGTGGGATCTTAAAAGCAGTGGTATTGCGATGAATGCTGCTTCACGTACCACTGAAACTCAAGTGCAGTGGAGAAAGGACCAGCCACTGAGCCATGGTATCTCTATACATGACTGGGACAGGCTATAGAAAATACAGTACTCCATCTGACATACGAATACATGTAGCTTAACCAGACTAGATGTAATATCCTCTTTATTAGTCTAAGAATTAATAAATCTACATCATGTCATAGCATTTCCCCAAAGTTGTGACGGTCTACAGGGAGACATTTTCTGATGTTCTACCGTCCCCTTACAGCAAGAACCTGAAAATCAAACCATTCACTTAAACATTAGCTAATAAAATTAGACTCTGAAGTGATAGAGGTTAATGGGCACTAGAAAGACATTGGGCGTACTAAGAATTTTAAAAATAGGCTGTACAAAACACTAGAAAATGTAGCACTGATTCATAATAGGAAAGGGTGAATGGCTGTTGTCCATATGATCTGGCTTTCCTCAGCCTGCCCAGGAAAAGTGACAGAACTAAGCACCTAAGGGGAAATACTACTAATATGCTATTTTTAACACATGCAGGGCTTTAGAACTTAGCCCAGACTTCACAAGCCCAAAGATAAAAAGGAAAGGCTGTATGGTAAATATCTACATTTCTATCTGGCAGTAAAGCTTAAGTTTGTTTTACTTAAGTTCCTGCTACTTTTGATGAAAATGTGTTGCCCTGCCACCAAATAGGCTAAAAATGAGTCTTCTTGCTATTGCTCCAGTGAAGAACTGCTATCTCATGAGCAAAGTATCTAGAACAGTTGAAGCAAGGGCCTGAACTTATAATTTTCTTCTGCAGGAGTTAAGTGACCTGTGAGACTTATACATGCATGGAGTATGCTTCTGGTTTGACTCTGTTTCTTATGGTGCTTGCTGCTGTGCATTACAGTTTTATTTCCTTCCAGTAGAGGAATTATACTGCCATAAACCACAGACCTTGAAGAGATGAAAATGGTGTTTATAGTATTTTCCATTTTTACCCAGCTAATTAATTAGGACAGATGACATAAATTATTGGTGGAAGCAGCATACAATGAGAGCCACCAAGTTCAGTTTGTTTCTTCATGATGGTGACTCAGAAATGAAGTTCATAGAACTTAAGTAGGCATAAGGATTATTAGGATTTTAAGTAGGTCAGGTACTTTTATTCAGCTACTGCTGAACTAAGCATATAACTTCTGTGTTAAGACAGCATCTCATAATATAGACATTTGATCCTGTTTTAAAGCCTCTAAGTAATAAAAATCAAAACACGTACATGACGGTTTTTTTCTAGTGTTTACTTCTAATCCTTATATTTTTTAAAAAAGTGCTCCTCCTCATTGCAATTAGTTTCAGCTTCTAACAGCTGGAACTTTGTTATTTTTGACTGGAAAGCTACCTAAAATCTGAAGATATTTTCCCATGGAATCTGTTGTAATGTGTTGTAAGCTGTTGTAAACTGCAATCAAGTCATCTCTTTGACCTTTCTTGAAAAAGCCAAACCACACTGAGCTTCCCAGGAGTTTCCCTGTGATGATTTCCAAAGCTTGTTTCATTCACATATCTTTTTTTAAATTTCTGAAGTACACACTGAAAAATGGTCACAGTACTTCATTAATACCTTTTGCAGAAGTAATACATGTCCTTATACCAATCTGAAGTTCCTCTGGTTATATTTTAAATAATCCTAGCTCTGGTGTTATTCTGCAAGGTAATTACCAATGCACACCTGGCAAGACTCCTAAGTACTCATCAAGGTATGGATTCTGTTTTACTACCACTGTCACGTGGTTTATGAGTTTTCTTCTATTAGCGCTCAATGAAGTTAATCAATTCCTAATACTCATTTAAGTGCTGACATTCGTCCTCTCAGTTTTCCTCATGATTGATTTCTGCTTTGTAAAACTTGCTTTTTCAGAGAGTTATGGGCCAGATTAACAATGACAACAGAGAAATTAGGAGTGTGAGATAGGAATAGAAGTATCTTTGTGGCTCTGTGTTTTAGTATGCATGAGACCAATAGGGACATGTTGCTGCCAAGTCAGATGGGGTTGATGTATCTAATACAGTATAGTTAGGAAATTTAGGCAAGAAGGGAGCATGGGAAGAATAAGGACCAAAAAAGAGAGAATAGAAGAAAAAATCTCTGTAAGCTCTCCCAGAGAACAGAGAAAGCACTGTCCGTAGCACGGGAGCTGGAAAATGCATTTAGACATGAGGCGTTTTTCTGTTGGTTTGAAAATCGATGAAATAGATAGAGGTAACAACAATGGAGGTGAAGACCATAGTGCTTGGGTTAAAAAGGTATGAATGCCCACAGGCATGGGTCTAGTGGCAAAAAAGATGTAAGAGAAGTTCTGTATTTGAAAGTGATTTGAAAGTAACTATCACATAACAGGGTTTCCTTCCATTTTAAAATGTAAGATAGTTGCACAGAGATGGGACAGAATAATACTTGAGTCAGGGGAGCTTTGTCTATTCTCGTTTCATGAAATAATGTTCTAATCGGAGGGAAATGGTAGACTGGGCTCCAGTCTGTGTCCCAAAGATGGGAGTGTGAGAAACAGAGGCTAATGAATTTGCATCGTCTTGATAAACAGAGAGTGCTGAGACTGTGAAGCTACACTCTACTTGTGGAGGGTGTTAGGAAGGGACCCAGAGAACTCGTACTATGAAATTGCAGGGTGGCTGTGGGGGGCTTCTGGGCGCTGCTGAGTCCATCCCCCTTTCTCCCCATCTCACTCTTCCCCGCTGGTTGTCTATCCTGTCCTTCGTGGGCAATGCTTTGCTGGGCAAAGGACTGCACTCCTATTTCCCCTCGATAGAAATTGTCTACAAACTTCTCTCTAACTTCTGTCTGACTGGGAAGAATTTCCACCTTGTCTTTGCAGTCATATCCCCCTTGAGCAACTTGGGGCAATGTATTGTTCGCCTTTGGTGTTTACAACCTCCAGCTATTTCCAATTATCACAGCCTCTTTTGTCATTGTTTAGTTAAGCTATACATACTTGCTTTTTAAAGTGATTTCCCATTAGTGTGTCTCTCTAGCCCTTTATCTTTCTTTGTTGCTGTTTTCTGAACTCCATCCAGTTCTTCCTTTTTTTCCTCCTCCTAGTGAGCTGCCAAGAAGTAGTTATTACATCTTCTCAGGGACAGTAGAAAACCCAGAAGGTAAATTGCAGTATTAAAGAAAGAAAGAAGCAGGGAAACAGGTTTAAATGTTGAGTTCTGCATGTGTATTTCAAACCAGCATTTATAAATTAGAAACAGATGGAAAGAATTCTACAAATGTCTGTGAAGGGGAAACTCTAACCCGAGAGATAATTTGCTAAAGAGGACTTTAAAGTTACTAGTTCTCAGGTATGGTCCTCCCAAGCAGTTAAGCTGAAAAATTATGACATCCTAGAGGACCAAATCCCACTTTAATATAAGTGAGCAGGGCTAAGAATGAAGTCTGTGAAAAAATTGTTACTTAGATTGACCAGAAAGGAAAGCCAGAGGACACTGGTCAGAGGAGTGAGTATAGGGATTGCAGTGAAAGTATCTGCCCAATGTCATAAGGCCATGCTGAGAAGGTGTCTGTAGAGATGAAAATAGCCAGTGCTCTAGGGATCTTGCAGCATTGCTTTTGCTGCTGTTGCCTTTTCCTACGTCCACACTTTTCCTACCTTCTCTGCATTAGAGGTCACAATTTCCCTGTCAACGATTCCCAGATTTTAATACCTCAAAGGAAAAGAACCTCAGTCTCTTTTTGCACTGTCCAGGATCTCTAGCTTTAACCATATTTAAATTGTGAACTCCTCATGACACATACTGCAGTTTGGTTTTGGTTCTGTGTGGGAAATACCAAACATAGATGTGTTAGCCTGGTGAGCATAGGCAGGGAGACTAGAAGCAGCATGTCACTCTTGCCCATGAACTTCTGAAGAGCTTTCATGGTACAGCTGCATCTATATACCTTTGTCTAAACAAGACACTGCCTGTATTTCTGCTAAAGGAGATGTGGGAGATGGGTAACAACAGGGATTGTGTGGGATGGGCAAGAGGAAGAGGCTTAGGTAGCAGGATCGAGGTGTTTGGGGTTTGTGGAGATCTTTTTGCTATAGAACAGGGAACTGAGCACCACAGGATCTCTTAGGGGCAGGGAAACAATGTTGGGAGCTGCTCACCAGAGAATTACACCAACAACAGTGAGAGAGTGAAGGGAATTTTGGCTGGATGAAGAAATGGAAGAGGATTATGACAGTAAAGGTTGTTCTCAAATTGTCTGAATAATTTCATGCTAGTGCTGGAAAAGTTAACTGAGCTTGTGTGCATCATTCTTTTCCAGCAGAAAGGGACCCATTTATTCACAGGTAACAGACAAATAGAAGCACAAAGATGTTTTTGTTTTTTTTTTTTTTTTTTTCTGTAAAAAAAAATACAGCAGGTTTATATTTTAGGAGAGATTTGTGTTTTCAGTGAGGGCATTTTCTTCCCCAGTTAAACTAGTATTTGAAAGTAAAGGTGAGCTAAGAAATTTCAGTTAAAAATGGGTTTTGATGCATTTTCTTGGAATACTAAATGATTCTTTCACCTTATCATTGGCTTTTAAGAGCAAAGAGATTAAGTAATATAAAAACCTTGTAGAAAGTTAACTTTTTCACTATTTTTTGAAATTGCTTGTTAGCAGAAGTGTCCCTGGAATCATCAGCTTCTCTGCACCGCAATATATTATTACACAAATAAGTCTGCAGGATTGGATAGACTCACTGGTCCAGAAAAGCTATTAGACAAAGAAGATAGCTTGATTATATTTTTTGGCTTCAGTACACTTCTGAAAAAAAGTTGAAAATGGAAGAAAACGGGTTGTTTAGATTCTTTACATACATTTCTTAAAGGGTACCAGTAGCTGTTGCTAGGTTTTATCAACAGAGACAATTGGGAAAGAACATCTGAAAAAGAAGCTTTTGGTCTGCTTTCTGTAGCACCATTTGTTATCAAAAAGGTGTTGCCATTTGATAGCTGTTGGGTGTCCCATGTGAAATAAACTGGAGGGGTCAGTGCCATACCTAGAGGATAGGCGTCCACGCCATGAAAAGCCTTTGTCAGCATTCATTGGAATATATGTTAGCAATCACAGGAAGAGTGAGCTTTGAGTGTATCAGTGCCCCAGGCAAAGAGATGTGGAGTTCGGACATTAAAAAGAAAAGAGAAGACATATTCTCTGTGTGCTAGCGCATGCATATTCAAAAGGAGTATGTGATAGTGCGACAGTGTCAAGGGCTTGTTGGCAAACTTTTAATCACAGATTGAGGGTTTCTGCTTTCATACAACAGGAAAAACAAGAAAGCAGTAGGTTGAGGGAGAGGGGTGAGGGGAACAAGTCACCTCGTATATCGGTCTTTAAACCAGAGACCCAGCGGCACATGCCTGTGCAGGGTGCCCTGTGGTTAGCTCAGCTCTTTTTTGCCCAGAGCTCAGGTGTCTTGGTGCCTCCATGAGCTGCCTCCGCAGTTCTTGAACAAGTGTTCATTGTTTCTCCTAAACCCATTTTTGCTTCTTTTAAGTCCTTTAGCTCTCAGGAACTGGCCATGGATAAGCTGTTCCAAGCCCTGGGGTCTCCTGTATCATCCTGTGTCCCACTTTTAATCCTCTCCCACATCCATCCTCTTGTTCATTTATGTCTACCCTGCATCGTTAGCCCCTGTTTTCATGGCCTCAGCCATATCACACGCCCTCATTTCTCTGTGCTCTATCGTTAGGCTGGCACCATTAATGGTTCATTCTGCATTGAGTAACTACTTGCTATTACTATCCATATCAAAATGATGGTTGCACCACATGATTATACAAAGCTAAGCAAAAAATAAAAAGTCATCTAGTCATTAAAAAATTGCTGTTGCAGCTAAGCAAACTAAAATAGTGCTCCAGGCAGGCCAGGAAAAATCTAGAGAAAGCAAGCCTCAGTCTTCAGAGATACTCTGGGGCTGGGTACTACTAATAGCAACCCTGTATTTACTGGGGTAAGGGGCTGCAGACTCCTTAGTTCCTAGTCCTCCCTGGCCTGTGGGCATCTCCATCAGGGGCATTTCCTATGGCTGTTGGTGTTTAAAAAGGCAGAAGCTCTCTTCATTTTGATGATTTCCTGCTCTCTGAGTGTTGAGGAATTTCTCAAGCTTTGCAACAAGATTTATTCCCAGTCTTTATGCTTTATATTCAACAGGAACTCTTACAGTGTTTTTTGGCGAGGAAAGGTCTGATCTTTTTCTACTGATCTTTTTTATGTTCCAAATAGGGAGTGTCAGTCCAGTAAAATCTTACAAAACAGAATAAACTGTTACAAGATGCCTGCTACATACCAAGGGAATTGGAAAAACAAAATGCTTCCACCTTCAGCTCCTTCAACCCTATTTTTCCTCGGTCCATCACTGCTACCCTTCCTTCTAGCACTGGGCCCATGATGGACATTTCTCTTCCTGCAAATGTGTTTTACTGATAGTAGGACAGGGCAGATGTATGCTGCAGTACTACCTATGGGTATGTTTCCAGTGCACATCCACTAAAAGAAGAATTTGCAATCACTGTTTCTTTTAGAGAGCAGTGCTTGTAAATGGTACTGGCCTGTGAGGTTTTCTCGGACAGAGGCATCTGAAGCAGCATGCTGCGAGAGGAAAGCTACCTCGTATGGAAGTTCAATGTCCTTCACAAACAGTTTTGAATTCAAAGCATGGTCAATCTTTCATCAGCTCCTACCCTCAAGGAAGAACATTAATACATAGTTAAATGTATATACTACATCCTACTAGCCTGAATTAGATCAGAAACCAGCTCTTTAAAAGTTGTACACCTGCAGAAAGTGGTGTACTCATGCAAACATTTTGTCAATCCAGAACGAGTCACAATTTATTTGCAAATCCTTTGTTTTGCAAAATATAGTATTTTTACCTCAGCAGAAAAGAATGTCTTCATAAATGTGATGCTTTGATTCTCTCTGCAAGTCTAACTGTGGTTTTGTTTCCAAGATCTCCCTTAAAATGTAAGGTAGTCGGAGGCAGCTTTAGTTACAAATAGCAAGCATGTAGGAAATGATGAACTTAGATGTCAGTGTAATAAAGGGAACAAAAATCAGTTGTGGCTTTCTTTCCTAGAATTAAAGATAGTGTTATGGTATTGGCTTTTTTTACACAGATAATAATATTAATTTTCACACATACGGTAGACGTTTTCTTGTTTTAACTTAAAACCGACCAGTCTCTAACATGGGGATTAAGAATTAAGACCAGTGTCTATATGAGCCAAAAAGCTACTGAAAGCCAAATGATTAAGAAAGTATTTGTTTTGTTTTGTGTTTTTAACTGTGTAATGGAATTGCAGAATTCAAGATACACTGCACATTACTTTAACCTGATCATACTTCAGAAAGCTACCTAATATCGTTATTCATGTGAAATATGGGAACAGCATTAAACATTCTGTTAGTGGGTTTTTGCTTTCAGGCCCACCTGGATTAGTGACTGAGGAACCTCTGTTCTGTCGTGAACTGCAGAGGCAAAGAGGAAGGAAGAAAGCTGAGCAGGTAAAAAAATCTAGTACCCTAAATGCTTAACCTGGTGGTGGTATTATTAATGTGTCACCTGTGGCTGCTATCCAAAGTTTATTGTAATATGGAAATTAAGAATGGAACGGGACACATGTGCAATCGATGCTGCTAATTACATATCATTTGTAAGGTTTTATGACAGTCTTGAAAAATGTTAGAAATAGGAAATTATTCCCCCCTGGAGGTAGGAAGAATGTACTGAATATCTGAAGAATGCAATGGAGATGCAAGGTAAAGAAGATGGAGGAGTGGAGAAGTTCTTGGCCAGGAAAGGGCAGGAGAGAGTCCTGGTTCCAGCACATGCATTTCCTAGGGCAGCACTTGGCTGCAGGGACTTGCTGCTCCCAAAGGCAGCCAAGGCTTTCAGAGCCTGTAGCAGATAACTGGGAGAGCCTAAACAAGTCATCAGTACAGCTGCTACTGTCAGAGCGGAGTTGCTAAGGGTAGGCTGCCACCTTAATCTATTTTCCTTCTAAAATTTGTTTCCAGTTTTAATGAAATCTAGAACTTTATAAGTGATGGGAATAAACGTGGCTAACTCGTTTCCTTAATCTTGTCTGGAAACGAAAGCAATCCCCGCGCAACTTAGCACGTAGCAGGTGCTTTGTCCTCGAGGAGGTGTTGACTCAGTTAAAGCAGTGTGTGAAAGTGTAAAGCTGCATTGTGCCTAGCCTGTGGTTTTCAGGTGTTAGACTTTTACTGAAGCAAGAAACTTCAGATTTGCTCACCTGAATTTTACCCTTTCTTTTGTTCTACAGACTATAGACTGTACTAAAAGTGCTGTCGTACAGGTAACATTCTGCAGCCAGGGGCGTAAGCCTGAGCATGGATGCACTTATATCAATACAGGGGTGCTCTATACTAGTGGAGTCTTGCTTACTAGACGTGAGAAGTTATCTTAATATACTCAATTTCAATATATACGGAATCCGTACCTATGTGGTGGGCAGGAGGTGGGTTTGCCTGTTGCATTATACGTAAGGAAGTACAGCTTGACAGCATAGGTAAGCCACTTGTGAAAAGTCAGAGCGTGACTTTGTGTCTTCATAATATGGTGCTCACTTTAAAAATACTCATCTAGACTGCTTTATGATCTGCAAGTGTGCACAAATGGCTTCATTTACCACTGCAACACTGTCTGGTCCCTTCTGGGGTAAAATACAGAAACAGCTACTTACTGATTCATCACTCAGCACAAATCCATTGTGCTGTGACACTGTTCAGGATATGTCTCTACCAGAAAAGGCGACATTTGCAGTTAAACTTTTCTCTGAAACCATGGCAGTGGCAAGGTCAGGTGCTTACAACTAACCAAATGTTCGTGTAACTTCAGCTTGATGTACTTTTATCTCTATACAGTTAAACATAGCAGAGAATTGTACCTAGACCGTTTTTTCCACAATTCTTCAGAAGGCATCAAGAAACTGCTGTGGTATGAGCTCAGAGAGCAGCTGAGCACCACCCAGCTGTTCACTCACACCTTCCCACTATCAAGAATGGGAAGGAGAAAAATGAAGCAGAAATGGCTCAGGAATCCATATATGGACAGGGAGGGTTGTCTCACCCATTATGGTCATGGGAAAAAGACAGACTTGTTAGGGGAAGAAAAGAAAACACCACTTTAATTATAACGCTAATAAAGACAACACTTAACAGACAAGGTGGTACAGTGAGAAGCATTGCCACATCTTGAGCACACCTTCCCCCCACCCCTCCCTTCTTCCCGGGCTCAGCTCTGCTCCCGATATCTCTACCTCCTCCCCCAGGGGCGCAGGGGCAGGGAATGGGGGGTGCAGTCAGCTCGCCACTCCTTCCTGCTCAGGAGGTGTGGAATAATTACTGAAGTGACCAAAATACAGCATTGTTCACACATTAAGGAAAGGTATAAAAGCAAAAAACATCTAGGGTAAAATGCAGCTGCAGCTGGTATGCACAGAATTCACCACGTCATCTGCGATTCCTGGGACAATATTGCTTGCAAAGCAACATGGGGAGCAAGTGAAGCAGGCTGGAGAGCTCACAGTGTCTCCCTGTGGTGGTACAGCAGGTACGGGAACGAGGTGGTACCACAGAACTGATAAGCTGCACCCTGGCCACCCTGAGCCAACGTCCTGTCAGATTTTGACGAAATGCTGTCCTTTGTGTGAACTTTGCTCATTACAATGTCATTACAAGACCAAAACACACCTCCATCCCAAAGGCTACCTGCCTCCAAGGTGCAACCTCTCCTCTTTGAGTCTGCGCCATGAGTTGTTGTAATCTATACCCTTAAATGTGAGGCAAGAGAATTTTACTCCAATCCTAATAAAGGTATTTATGACTAGAGTCACTTAAACTCCATCCTTGAAGGTAAAAAATAGTATAAAAATAGCCCGGGAAAGAGAGGAAGGGGTGGGGAAGACACCATCGTGTGAACTTCTGGGACCAGTCAATGGGCTGAGTCTCTCTTTCGCTCTCCATAGGGACACCTTTGGGTAAGACTTAAGAACTTAGAAATCTTTCTAGAAAGTCTCTTTTCCATTTTTTATAGCCTAACTATATTGTTATAACTTTGTTGCGTGCTTTATCTATACTCTTATTTGCATGTGCTTTGCAGACAGTGTATTTATCACCGGCAATCATAAGAGCCTCTACACCTGTCACTTAAATAAACTGTATCATTTAAGTAGATAGTCATTTTGGTTTCTCACTGAACGTGACCAAAGAGTGGCCGTGCTAGTTCGTGAGCACAACTAGGCTGAAGGTGCAGTCCACTATTAGTGTATCTGAGTTGTAACAGTTTTATATATTGAACCCGATCAGACTGATAGTGGTGAATTGGTTCTCACTCAGATTTTCTGCCTTAACCATTTCACGTGACGGGAGGTGGGTGAACGCCGCACACCCCTCCCCTGCTCCCCGGGGCTCCCCTCTCACTGCAGACAGTCCTGCCTGAACCTTCTCTGCAGTGAGTCCTCCCCACAGGCCGCAGCCGTTCCCACGCTGCCCGCCCTGGCATGGGTCCCCCCTGGCGTGGTGCAGCCCTCCCAGCGCCAAACCGCAACACTGGGGGGGCCGCTTCTCCCCTCAGAGTCCCGGCTTCCTTTAAGCAGAGCTGCCTGTCCCGGTGCGGGCTCCTCCACAGGCTTCAGGCCGGCCTCTGCTCCACCAGTGACCTCCGTGTGTGGCAGGGTGGGCAGCCCGGATTCCTCACCACGGGATACAGGGGGCTCTGCTCTGGCACACCTTCCCCCCTTCCTTCTCCTTCCATTGATCTTGGTGTTAATAATTCTTGTAACTCCTCCTCACAAGTCCCCACTCCCTCTCAAGTTTCCCTTCTCAAATACAGTATCACAGAGGCACAGCCACCATCAGTAATTTTCTTGGCCTGGGCCAGAGATGGGTCTGATTTGGGACTGGGGGAGCTTTGAGCAGTTTCTCACAGGGGCTACCACTGTAGCCCCCTCCCCTGCTACTAAAAACCATGGCACAGAAACAGAGAGTGATATGGTAATGGAAATAACCTCTACATATAGCAAAAACTGTGGGAATATAAAAAATCAGAAACATTTTATTTCAAAATTTATTTGTATTTTTTAAAAAGCAGAATAAGTTATTTGGTTTTGGTAATCAAATGTTTAGGTTGATAAGAATGTATGACTGTTATGAAAGCCTAAATGTTCTGCTTTCATTGAACTTAAACTGATTTTTATTGCTCATGTGATTGCCCTCAAAATATCAATTTTTGCCCAGCATTGATTTTACATCTGTCCATCTGCATGGTTTCTTTAAGCTGCGAGCCAAATTGAGGCCAATACATGTATCATAAACAGCAATGCATTTAATTCTGCTATTTATTTTCCTTCATTTTCATGTGTTTGTAGCCCTTTACAAGCATTCTATTCTCTATATATTTCAGAGAAAATATTATAAATCTGTCATGGACCATTTGCAGAAAACAAATCTTTGTAAAGTAATAACATGAAAGGACATATATCTAAAAGAGGTAGTATCATGGCAATAATTAATGGTCAAAGCCTGGTAGCAACTATGAGGAATATTTTTTCATTTAAAGAATGTATGAGACTATAATCAAGTAAATCAGATCTCAATAAACAAGAAGCCAGTTAAAAGCCTCATAAACAATGCATGAATGAGAAAAAGATTGTTGTGGAGCAATTAACCAGAGACTCGGCTGAAAAGTAGTTAATGACACAGGCATAATAATCATGGCTTCTAATAACAACAAAATCAGGAAGGCAATACTGCCTTCTCATGAAAATAAGTCATTCTGGCATGAAAACATTTAGAATTCATATTTTAATACAGAATTTTTAGAATAGAACTCTACTGAGAGTGTCATGTTGCAAGGATATTTCTCTGCTGTTACGATAGCCAACAAAATTATATGAAAAATTTCTAAAGCTGCAAAAGTAAACACTCATTTTCCAGAACTGTGGGAAGCTAAATACCTAGTGAGTACCTTTTTCCTGACCCTCTTTCTGTTTATAATGAACTGGATTTCTTATATATCCCCTTAGTGTATATCTTTTATAAAATGTCATATTTTTTCCCCAGAAATGGTTCCATCATATAGCGAGAACTCTCATATTAAAAGTAAAATAAATTAAAAAAAATAAATCTGTGCATATTTGTAAACCTAGCTGAGTGGTGTTTCATGAGGCGGGAATATCAATACCAGCTTCCAGTAGTGTAGGGCTTGGAACACTGTCCAGAAATTTCGTGCATATCCTTCATAAGGAAATGCTAAGTGCTATTCTAAAAAACATTTTTAAAACATTCTTTTCATGTAGGATTTTCTGTGGAGGGTAATGCAGTTGTCCTGGCACCTAGGCCTAGAGACATGCTCCTGTGGAGGTGGCGTGGGCCAACCAACTGATCCGCTGTCTCAAGTGTAGAGCTAGAAGTCACTGGGACACCAGCTCAGGCTTAGAGCCTGGGTGCTGGAAGAGTCCCAGTTCAACATGAGCACCTTGGGGCTTCTCCAGCCCTAAGCTGGGGCTGGGAAATGCTGGTGGTCTTCCCTGGTGTGTAATCTGCAGGACTGGAAGACCCCGGGGTGACTGTGGTGGCTGGCCCAGAGCAGGGAGCCTGAGCCTCAGTGCTGTTCTTGGAAGGAGCTTCACGATCCTTTTCCATTGAAAGAGTATCTGGAAACCCAGGAAAACATGGCTGAATCTTGGGCTTTATCTGTGGATCAAGCCCACACCTTTCTTATTTTCTGCTGTGGAATAGCGAGCAGAAAACAGGGAATAAAACTATTTCCAGGGCTTTTGCAGATTCCTGATCCTTGGCATTTTCTTCCTGTGTTATCAAGCAACCCTGGTAGAAAACCTGACAGGTTTCTGATGGAAATTTAATAAGGCAGAATCCACCCTCACTACTGCGTTGTGGGAATGGGGAAAAAAACCAAATCCGCGAAGCCAGTAAATGGCCACAAAATGTTTTTGCTTCAGGTAAGTGATCTTTCTGAAGAATCTGAGTTTGTTAGAGGATATTCTGCCTTGCTCCAGCCTTGGTATGAGCAAAATTCATCTTTTTTTTTCAAATGAGATCACTGGTTACTACCGACTGCTAATACATACCATCTGAAGAAGGGGGATTTTTACTAATTTAAATTTGTCTAGGTCGTCTTCCCCATTCTCCTTATTCAGCCTCTCACCCATTCATCTTTGTTCCCCCTTTTATAAGGCACAGAGCGGAGGGCTCAAATTAAAGCTGTACTTTGACCACTAGCCTTTTGAGTCCCTGGGAAACTCCTTAAAATAATGAACTGGAAATAAAAATAGTTAAGATGAGAAGTAAAAAACAAGATTTAAGTTTAAGATTTGAGAAGTGATCATAGTGCCTACTAAAACCAGAGTCCCATGACCTTGGACCCCCAGGGACAGGCTTTTTGTCATGCAAAGTGTTCTGCAACTGCTCTCATTTGAAGTTTCAGGTATTCCAGAGGGTAAAATTAATGTATCAAACCAGTAAAATAATAGACTCTAGCATCAAATCTGTAATGATGATTAACGCCATCAAGCTATAGATGTAGTATCATTGCATGTGTCTTTTCGCAGCCTCTTTGCTGAGAGCCAAACCGAGATCTTCTTATTCTGTGAATTGGAAAGGGACTAAGGAAATAGGTTTTATGCTGAAATTTCCTGGCTTTGATATGTGGCTTCTACTGGTAATCTGTGTGGCCATGTGCCATGAAATATGAGAGATATGGTTAATTTGTTTATAACTTAGATGACCTTTCCTCTTGATGTAAAGCTGTATTTTTCAGTCTTGCTTTTACTAAAATGCAGATCAAGTTATAAATTTATGTATATATTTAAAAATACCCTGAAATACTTCAGAAGACTGCTTAATGCTGGATGGTGCTCAGAGCCGAAAAATGAGATAGGAATGTATGCCAGTTAGGAAGTTGACCTTCTTGTTCTTGGTAGGATTTTGTGACCCTTGCCACTTACAGAGGTCCCAGAATTTAATGAAATTAATTTTTTTTCTAGCTCTGCTACCTTCTGAATGCCACCTGGGAGTTGGATAGTCCCCAACAAGCAGTCCTCCTAAACTTTCTACAGAATTCTGGCCTGTCTTAGTGTAACTTGTCTGCTTTCACTTGCATTGCAGGAACTGTGCTGACTTTTTTTTTGTCCACAATTATAATTTTTCACCGAAATCTTCTCCCGCATTTGTGCTTGATCTGCAGGAGGAAAAGTAAAATGTGGAAAGTTTTTAATTTTTCTTAACTAAACTGTTTGGATATAACACTGAATATATGGAAGGAGTTGATCAAATGATTACACTGAGACTGCTTTCACATAGCTCCAGCTCAGAGAATATTATTGCAAAATGTGGTAAATAATTGCCTAAACAAAATAGAGCACAATACTCATTTTAGGCCATTTCTACAGCTTGTTGCTTTCAGGAGCCTATATATATGTAAGATACAATTTTGTTGCTCTTCATTGTCCTGCCCTCACAGACTCTTACTGTTTAGGGGAGCTTTCCAGATGTGTACCTCTGAGTGGATGAGGATCATGGAAAATTGTGGAAATTGCCACATTGGGTCAATGGTCTTTCCTTTGGGGAATGTGTGTTTTTCTCAGCAGTGGTTTCTACAGCAATAGAATATCAATAGTTTATATTACCAGAGCCACCTTCTTAAAGGTGAAAGCTAGGTGTTTCATAAAAATTCTTTTAGAGAAGTAAAAAAGCAGTGTTTTTAGATCTGCTAACAAGAAAGTCTTATCTATTTAAAGTAAGTCTGGGACTTTTCAGATTTAAGCTCCTCTGAAAAACCATTTTAGGTGCCTGCCTCTCTATTATTGAAAAATCTCCATTATAATTCATGTCTTAAATTATCAGTATTTTCAAAGTGTACTGACTTGTTGCTTCTATCTTTCCTTAAAAGCCAATCCTGTTCAATTTTTGCTAGTTAAGGAATTGCCAGGTGTGTTGAACACAGAAGCAGTCTGTGTCTTGTATTTTCTTATTGTTCGTTCAGATAGTACAGCATGTCCTGGTCACAGGAGGTAGTCATGCCAAGCAGATGACGCTTGTTATCACTTTCTGTCCTCCTGAGGCCTTTCCCAGTGGCTTTGGTGGGACCCGGTTTTGCATTTCGTATGCCAATGGAGATTTTCTGCTTTGTTAATCAAATGAAAGAAGTTCAAATATTTGTCCGTTTTAAAAATTTAGATTATGTTTTTTTCCACAGAATGATGATTTAAAATCACTTAATTCATTCTAAGTTTCTGTGATGTTAGCAGTCTAATCTATAAACAAAATTTTTAAAACCCCACCTGTGTTATTTCAGCTTTACATTTAAGTGAATCCAAGTTCCTCCTTGGGCAATTCTTGCCGGAACTGGGAGTTGGACCACTGAAGTTCTGTGTGCAGACTCAGAAGGACTGAATCTAAAAGGAGTGGGTAGCAGGTTCATTGGACATGAATTTGTCATAATTTATTCCTGATTGGATCCGTCTTTTCACTTGCATACTATGTGGGTTGGTTTTGGTGTTTGTTTGGGTTTTTTTTTTTGGTTTTGGCTTTGTTTTTTCCTGATGTGGCTGGAAGGAGAAATGCTGCAAGGCAACTATGTGCTCCGTTTCACAGCTACCAGGTCAGCATGCAGGATGATGCAGGTTAAAGAACTGAAGCTGTCTGTGAAGATAGCATGAGATTGGAGATAGCTCCAGTTTAAAACAAGTATAGAGCGTCTGCAAATTCTTCATGAATATCAGTAAAGATTGGAAATAGAAGAATGCCATAAAGGTACTGTTCTAGTTCTATTAGAGGTTTTTTCCTTGTCTTGTTTCATCTGGAGGCAGAAATCATAATGAAAACACTTGCCTGTTATGACTGATGGATGATAATATATCAATGAGTGTGTCTGTTCACTGAATCATGGAGGAATAGCAGTGGAAGGGGCCTTAGTGTGTCCAGTGATAACTTCTAGCACAGCAATCAAAATTACATGTCTTTTGGCAGGTCATTGTGTAGGGCCTTGTCTACCTTTATATTCATCTGCCTACACAGTTTTGGCCATTGTTAGCAATAATGGAAAACTTGGTCTTTGATGTATTCCGTGGTAGCTGTATAGAACAACTATTCAGGGTGGTCCTGAATATAAGAACTTATTTTCTGAAACAGAATTACCTGTATTGAAGTTAGTCTAGTCCCTCTGAAGTCACACTGTCCTGCCTGGTTTGCCCACAGCTCCAGCCCTTTCCTGGCCAGGGAATCTCCAGCTGCGGAGCTGCTGCTTCAGGCTTCCCTGGCTAAGCAGTGGTGCTGGTGTTCCCTGCCCGATAGTGTGAATATTATACATTTTAAAGAAAATATACAAACTCTTGCACTTAACCTCTGTCATGTGTTGTGATGGTCAGTTGCAAAAAGTAAGAATCACTCCAGTTACATAAACCTCAGTCCTGATTCAACCCCTTTCATTCCAAGGTGGATTGATTTAGCTAACTCTAGTCCCTTTCCTCCCCCTAAATGTTTCTAGTTGCCGTTTGATCCTTTTGAAGTCTTGTATTTTTAATTCAGTCCTTCTGAAGCTTGTTACAAACAGCTAGCAATCCTGGCCAAGACCTTTTAAATAAATGAGTTAGAAAAATAATTTACTGTGCTCATAGCAATGTTGAATTACTGTTTAAATAGAGCAAATTAGATCCAAAATTCTCATCAATATCCTCTCATGTGACATTGTCAGCTCAGGATTGTTTTAGTCACTGCAATTTCAATAACACTTGTGTTCAGCAAGTAAGGCTTCTTTTTCTTTTTCAGAGTCTTCGGTTGCGTTTATCAATTGTTCTAATTAAATAGTAACTTGCTGTTCTTGGTAATTCTGGGCCCTGAGGAAGGTTGGTTTGGCTGCAAGATTGACTCTGCTGATAGATTAAATGGTTTGTTGACACAACAAAATAAATGTGCCTTTAGATAAAAGTGTGTTGAGTTCTGCTTACCCAAAGAACTAGGTAGCGTAAAATAAAGTATGAGAAACTTTTAGAAAGATTTTTCCATTGAGTGCACTTAAGGTTTCTCTCAACCTTTCAATAGCCTGTTCCCCCCTTATGCTCACTGGCTTTATTTCTGAAACAGGAGACAGACGTGACTGTTGTGCCTTTGATTAAATCTTTGTGGTAGTGTGTCAGTCTTTTCTGTAGCCAGAGGATCCAAGAAAGAAGGCAGGTTATATGTCCATCTTGTTATTCTTTTTAGAAATGCTACCGTATTCCAGGACTGTTGCAGGTCAGGGAAGGTCTGAAAAACATAGAGGCAAAAAGCTATGGGGTAATTCACCCTGATGCATCCTTTGCTATGAGTGTTACCAGATCTTTTCCAGCATTTTGGAGCATTGCCTGAAATTTTCCCCAAATGACAGAAATAAACTGAGTGTTCGTGTATGGGAGCAGAGAATATGCCACCTTCAAAGGAAGCTTGAATTAAAAGCATAGATGTTTGGTAAATCAGAGCGATGGTAAACCTCTAGTCAGAACTGAAGGCAGCTCCTTAGGTCTTTTCTTCCATCATATAATTGCAAGAAACCATGTAGGAGAAATAGAAGTCTGGCAGGATTGACAGCAGCTTCATCTTGAACACCTTCTGTTGCAAAATGCCCCTCAAAGTCCTACATAAAATCTTTTGTGCAAGAGCAAAAGCCACACTTGGACGTTTGTGCCCTGCCTGGGAAGAAAAAGAGATCAAGGAAATCACTGACGGCATGGGCAGCTGCACGAGCAGGGAACGTGTGAGTCAAAATCCCTGGGTAATTCCCAGTGGACCATGTGACAGAGGCAAATAAAATTTTTTCATTGTGTCTGACAATTTTTAATTCCACACGCCAGAGAACAAATTTATTACTGGGAGCATGGGCAAGATAAACTAACCGAACACCTGAGGCATTTGCCTACATTGTGGAGCAGAAGCACACTTCACTCAGCCAGTCTCCTGGAAAGGAAAAAATCAAACAGCCCAAACAAGCCATGGCAATCAAATTACGTGGCGGAGGGGATGGTAGAAAGTGGGGGGCAGACATGGAGGGGAAATAAAGGGAATGTTTATAGATGATGTTTGGCAAAGGACCTTTCTTTTACTGGTAGGAAAAAACATTTGGCTTTGATCAGAATGGTTTCATGTTGTTTCTGCCCCTCTTCTACTCTGCTTCTAATTGCAAGTTTGTGTCAGTTTTGCGTTGTCTTTTTATGATGCCCTGACAGCTACTAGCTGCTATACCAGTAACCTGCTTCTGAAATAGATTCACTTTCTGAAAGGGGCAAAATTATACAGGAAGCAGATTTGCTTGAACTAAGCAAGCTGTCACTGAAGACTAAGCAGAAATTAGTGAGAACTGGCAGGAAGAGTAAACATCTTTCAAGCAGCAGCAAAAAGGAGTGTTTCTGTCTTTTCTGCCTTAGTTTGGTGTTTAGGTTTCCTGTTTCTTCTTCATTGTGCTTGCTTTTAGCTCAGGCCTTTATGTCTGCTGTCTGTAATGTGCAGCATGGTTGTTCCCTGAGTCCGTGGCAAGAGCCTGTGACCTACTACGGACATGTGTTTGCTATCGCTCTGTCATGCTGGGTGGCTGGTGAAAGAGGAGCAGCTTCCTTTGCTGCTCTAACAAAACAAGGGTGATGCTCTGCGAGTGGTCAAGCAGCGCAGTATGATACTCTGGCTATGCTATCAGATTATAAACGAGTCCTTTCTAAGCACCAATTATTCTCTGTCAAGTTGTTTGTTTTCATTTTCTCCTTTCAGTGGAAACAAAAGAGCTGAGATCCACAGGCAATAGCAGAGATATAGAAGATATGTGTTCTGATAATGGCATAAACTGCAGCTTGCTGGTGTCTTGCTAGATGATCACATATAGAGCTAATGGGTTTTCAAATGACTATATTGTGTCTTTTGGTTGTCCCACACAGGGATAAGTCATTTCATCTGGGAACAGGGAAATATTTGGCTTGAGTTACTAACCAATATAGTATGGATTTTACTTATCTGAAACCAGGTGTTTGGAAATTAATTGTGTTGGATTCATGCTGAAAAAAAAAAAAAAAAGAATGTCAAATATTCTGGAATTGGAGAGCTTCACAGTTGCCTTACAAACAGTTTATTAACAAAAAAAACCCTCTCAAGGCAAAATTTGCTTACTAATTATTCACAGAGCTCTAGTATAACGATGCCTCTGTGGAAAAAGTGTGGGTAATGAATTTATCATGTAAGGCTTTTTTGTCTTGATATATCTTCTAATGGGTTTGCCCTGCAAGTTGTTGCACTCAAGGACTGATGAAAAGCAATAATGCTGGGCACTGAAATTTATAAACCAATTTACACTGTGGAAGGAATTACAGATTTTCATTGAGTTAATGTTTAATTATCTGAGATCTTCTGTTCTTTATTTCTTGTAACTGAATTGGTTTGTCACTTCTGTTAATTAATTAGACAAAAGAAAAAAATCTTAAAGCCCACTGCTGCTCAAATTAGTGTCAGTTGTGGGATTAGTGCATGGTTTATTGCCCCCGTGAACACACACTGCCTCTGCTTTGCTAGCACAAACACCAGGGTGGGCTCTAAAGCCAAACCACTTCCAGCTTTGAGGAAAGAGGGGAAAATAGCCTTTTTGGGTTTGATAAGCTTAGAAAAATCTCCCTGTCTTGGCTAGATAGAAGCCTGATTCCTTTAGCACAATGACCTTAAGTATGTCAGCATTGGGAAACATCTTAACAGTCATTCCACTTGACTTTAAAGGAGCGTACTTTGGGATTGCCGTGGCTGCCAGCACAAGCTGTGATGCGAAGGTTGCTAAGGTTACGAGGAGGCCTCCAGTGATGTGCACTGACATTCAGATAGGAGAAAGCAACAAACTGAGTAAAGAAAACAATTTTTTAAATTGGACTTTCAAATATATTTGGATGATTATTTGCTCCCCTGTCTTCTCTGACACATAAGAACTCCACAGCAGCAATGTATTAAATTATTTCCCAAGGATAGAGTAGACTATGCATGCATCTTTCTTCTTTCTTCCCTTCCACTCTGCCACCTTACTGTGTAAGAGGGAGATTTTACTGGGCAAAACATAGTAGAGTGCAGAAGATGCATTGCTATATTTTAATCTATTCTAGAGGAAACATACCTTGTCTAATGATTTTTATTTTTTTTTTTTTACCTTCCTCTCCTTGAGTCATGAGAATGCAGAGCAGGAGGTGGAGATGGCAGAACCTGTCCTTACCTCCTCTCTCCACTTTACCCAGCCCCAGCGTGTTCCTCCTTTCCCTCCAAAATCCTGCTGGAAGGAGCCCCAAAGGGCAGTGTTGGAGTGATGGTCCTGTGTGGGCTCCACTCCATTCTCATTTGGTCTGCAAAATAGTCTGGCAGAATTAAATGAATTCACTATTTTCACTCCTTTCTAGAAAGGCGGGAGAGCTGAGCTTGCTTGGTGAGAGTAAAGTGACTGTTTTGTACAGCTGTGATGAAAAGTGTCTAGAGGGATGGCAGCACTCCTTTGCATCAAGGAAAATAGCAATACTTCTACTCCCAGATCCTTACAGGATACCTAATTCCTGCTAATTTTGTAGGAGATAAATGCCAAAAAAGGAGGTAGACACTTGCAGTCTCTTTTTACATAGCCTACACTGCGTGCCTAACCCTGCTTACAAATGCTAAAGGTGGGATCTTTTTTTTTTTGGAATTATCAGAGATAATAGTTGGAAGAGAACATGAAAACGTCTGCTCACAAGGCTTCTGTATAAACAATACCTTGGGTTTTTGAGAAACTTTTGTAAATCCCTGACTTTCAGCTTCATTTCATCTTCTGCCACTTTCTGTAATGCTTATGGTAAATAACACTTGATTTTATTTTTTTTTTTATTTGAAAATATGAATGTTATGAAAAATAATAGAGTCCATCACATTTTCTTAAGTGTTTGTGGTTATAATGTATGGGAGCATAAAATATAAGCACATGTACGATTATTGATAAATAAGTAAAATTGTGGTATGAATGGCATAGCTGTAGTCAGGCTCTGTATCCACCATTTAGAGAAATGATGAAAAATATGAAAGCTTAAAATGCTAAATAAAAGATGTGAGTACATAGCAGTGTTTAAGAACCAAGATGGTAAAGCATGAAAGGAGAATCCCCCTGAATCAAATAACTTTTCTGAATGAGTATTCTGAAAAGAATACATTGCTGCTGTGTTTAGAGATTTTCTTAAAATTACCTTGAAAATCCCTGTTCCAACTCAGAATTAGGTGTATTTTATGTTTCTGAATAAACGTCACTACTAGGATTCTGGATTATTCTCCTAAATACATAATTTATTAGGATATTTCACATTTAAAAGAAACCTCAGAATAAGCCCTTTATTGCCCTTCAGGCATTGTTAGTGCTACCTATCAAGAAACCATGGCCTTAAAATCATGCAAGTGAAGTAATATCCTCCTTTCTTTTTGACTCGGTTTTGCACACCGGTGCCCCAGGAACCAGCTGGCCGGCAGTGTCGCCCCGGTGCCCCCTCAGAAGGCAGCGCTCCCTCCGGCACAGCCCCGTGCCCAGGGACAGGCCGTGGCCTTCGGCCTCGCCGCTGCCCTGCCCGGGCGATGAGGCGCTCCCGAGGCAGCCCCTGCAGCCAAGCCTTCCAGCGCTGCCTCTGCTCTGGCACCTTTGCCCTCTTGTCCCCAAGGATGGGTTCTGGACCCTCAGCCAGGAGAGGGTGGGCAGCAGACTGAGCCACGAGGCTTTGCTGGGAATGCCGCAGGTGTTCTGCTTCAGTCTTTTCTTCTGCCTTTACACATACAATTATTTTTTACATACCTTTGATCCTAACAGCTAAGCCTGTTCAATTAGTTGCCTTCATATTTGCTCCTCTCCCACCTGATTTTGGTTCCATGACATTTTCAGGAGGGTTTGTAATGATTTCAGGGTGCACAGCACGGTGTGGAAAGCACTAGCCTTGATGTCTAGAGAAGAATGTAAGACTAGCGTGAATCCATCAGTCAGAAATGCTCTTTAATCCTCCAGCAGCTACTGCCCTTGAACTTGTTGAGACTGTGTCCTGAGTCTGAGTGAGTGGAGGGGATTTTGGCGGCAGGGGAGGGGGCTATAGGGGCAGCCCCCTGTGAGAAGCTTCTCGAAGCTCCCCCAGCTCCACGTCAGCTCCACATCTGCACCAAAACTGAGCCCATCAGCTGAGCCTCTGCGAGAACGTATTTAAGAAGGGACGTGGTGATGAGCAGTGGGACTGGTGAGGAGGAGTTGGGGCAGCTGCGTGAACACCAAGGTCAGTGGGGGAACGGAGGAAGAAAGGAGGGGGGAGGTGTGATGGAGCAGAGACCCCCCTGTATCCTGTAGGGAGACGGCAGGGCAGCCTCCCCTGCCACCCATGGAGATCTACGGTGGAGCAGACATTGATTTATGGCCTGTGGCTTCTGCCTGAAATAATCAAGGTGCTGTGCCCGAAGAAGGCCGGGGTCTTGTGGGAAAAGGTAGCCCCGCTGCTGTAATTCAGCACTGGGAGGATTGCAGCATGCAGGGGAGTCCCACGCTGGAGCAGCTCAGGAAGGTCTGCAGCCGTGGGAGGGACTCCCATTGGAGAAAAGTTGCGGAGGACTGTCTGCTGTGAGAGGGGGACCACGCTGGAGCAGGGGGAAGAAGTTCCAGCAGCTCCCCCCACTGCAGATGGCAGAAGCGGCAGCACTGACTGCACCCCCCATTCCCTGCCCCTGCGCCACTGGGGGAGGAGGTAGAGATATCGGGAGCAGAGCTGAGCCCAGGAAGAAGGGAGGGGTGGGGGGAAGGTGTTCTCAAGGTTTGGCAATGCTTCTCACTGTCCTACTCTGTCTGTTAAGTAGTGTTCTTGTTAGTGTCTGTATTAAATTTATGTTGTTTTTTTTTTTCCTCCAATGAGTCTGTCTTTTTCCCATGACTGTAACAGGTGATTTATCCCTCCCAGTCCTATCTTGAATTCCAGGTATTTGCTTATTTTCTCTTTCTCAGCACTGGGGGGGAAGGGGGAAGTGAGTGGCTGTGTGGTGCTCAGTGGCCCTCTGAGCTCAAGCCACAACAGAGTGAGAGAGTGTCTTGTGATTTAATATCACTTGGTGAATTTATTTTCTATGAGTTTGTCCAGGTATGTTTTTCCCCATCAGCAGTTCATGCTGGTTAGCTGTTCTATGTTCAAAACTCCTTATCCACTTAATTCCTAGTGAGAGAAAAGAGAGAGGGAAATGTCAAGAATAAATATTGTGGTCTTCCTGATGGGTTATCTACCTGGAGCTGAAAACTGAACTGGGATGGATGACTGTGCCTTTAAATGAAGCCAGACGAGAGCCCTCCTGGTCTGGAGGTGCATCTGAATTGGAAATTAGGATCCTTAATCTCTTCTCTACACTATGTGTGGGGCTGAGTAGGGTTTTACAATGAGCAGGTTGCAAAATTTCTAAACCGAGGGAGACAGTTTGCTTTTTACTTGCATATGTATTATACTGCAAGTATGAATTTATGAGGAGTTCTCATTCCTGTTAAAATGTTGTTCACAGTCTCAGGGAGAAGGTAGCCAAGGAACCTCTTCTTTCTCAGACATCCAGGTAGTCAGACAGATTTTTACCTGGCCCCATCTTAGTCAGGTGCTACTGCTACCTGTTTTCTAATGCCTAATCTTTCTGCTGCAGCAGGAGGTTGGAAGAGAGAATAAGTTAATTAAGTTTAAAGAAAGGCACTGTGGAGCTAGAAGCAGTTCTTTCCTCCTTTAAGTGTTCTGAATTTTTTTCTGAAAGTGTTTTGAAATTTTTCTGAAATCCTAGAAGACATCCTAGTTACCTACATGGGTTTTTGTTTGTGTGATACATTTGTTGTAGTGAGGTGCTGTAGAAGCTTTGTGTGTGCCTGGAGGCACGTGAGCTGTGGTTTGAGCCTTTCCTCCAAGCCCTCCATGCTTGTGGGAACAGTTTTCATCTGGCTTACTATACCAGTTTCACACAGTTGTAATTTCTCTGACTTCAGTGGGTTTTCTTGTGACATGCTAGTGTCGAGTCAGATTTGGGTCTCATAGATTTTGCAAAACCAAGCTGAAAATAAAACAAGGAAAAAAAAAAAGTTTTCCAACAACATTTATAGTTTCTCATTTCTAGCTTAGGAGTTAATACGCCATGAAACCTTTTATTTTGTGGGTTTTTTCAGCAGTACTCTGACTCTTCTGCTCCTGCAGAGAAAACCAAGGTGAAGAGTTAAACAGAAATGAAAAATAAGGAGAAGAAAAATATATAGTTTTCGCACTCCTTTTGGGAGCTTTAGAGAGACTTCACTTTTTTAGTGGTTTATGATGTGTGACTGTGTCCATGTCCTGGTCTCAGCTGTGATGCTGCAGTTGGCTTCGAAACCTTTGGGACCCTTCAGAGGTCATAGAAATGTAAAACATTAAGTTGGTGACAAGTTGCATTCAAAATGATATCTTACATATTGAAAGCATTCTCAAGCTTGCGTGCATGTTTTTCTCTCAGGGATATGCATACCAACTGTGTTCAGGTTACAAATAAAAAGATTACAAGATTTTTTTTTTTTTTTTCATACTATTATTCCAGCACATATGACATGTTAGCTGAGAACTGGACTGTGCTCTTTCTGCTCCCTCTGATATCAGCACTGACATAGACTACGATCCAATCAATGGCAAGTTTAGCCTAACTGAAGAAATTTGATGTCTTATCACAACTGGTTGTTGCCACAGCATTTATTCAGCTAGAGCAACAGGGTATGTCCTAGAGACAACCACGCCTGGCTGGCATTCCTGCAGCTTTTCCCCTTTCTGCCAGGGCATGTAAGCAGCCTCCTCTATTCCGCAGAACCAAACAGGGGACTGCCTGTTGTATTTCACCCGAAGACATAAGGAGAGGCAGTTTTGCATGCAGGGGGTGACTGATCACCCATTTCTGAGGTGGGTTACCTAGGGCTTGCAAATAGAGAAACAACAGCATGAGAATGGGCTGATGTGAAACAAGTAAACGTCTTCTGTAACTCTGAGAGGTGCATCTCTCCATTCAAACATACTCTTCTCATCTTCCAAAATGTTCCTGCTCCTGCTGGGACGGAGTGCTCCCCTTTGAGACAATTTTTCCTTTTAACAAGTATCACACCATTAACCAGTTGGGTCTTGTCTGTGATCTTTGGCACAGTATTTGTCAGCAGCAAAATCAATCCCCTGCATGACTTTTCAGGGAACCCATCATCAAAAGTTTAATTGTTTGTCTCTCCAGCTTTCAGCTTGAGCTGGCAGGATCAGCAGACAGAAAAGTCATCCTCTTTTAGGCAATTAGAGGAAATGCTATGAGAAGGTCAGTAACATGAGCAAACAGGAAACTCTCATGTCATTTTAGACGCAGTTGCTGATAGTGGAGATCATGGTTCTGAGCCAGGGAGCTTCCTGCCTCCAGGGTGATGGGAATCCCTTTGAAACAGAAACTCAAAACTGGCAATTTTTATTGCCTCTAACATGTTGGACCTTTCTGCATCAGTCACTATAAAATGCTATTTCCTGATAAGTTACAGGTTTTTGCCTCCCTCTGACAGGCAGAATATATCAGTGTGAGGCTGCAGAAATGCAACGGAGCTTCTGGTTGCATTAGAATATGGGCATTGCCTGCAAAAGGTAATGTTGGCATACCATAGAGCAGATTTTCTACCAGGGAGTTATTTCATTCTTGTTAGGACCCCTTCAGGTGGCAGTTGGTAAGGACATGAGTTATTCTTAATATTATAGTGTTAATATATTAAGAATAATAGTTGTTATTAGTAGGCTTGGGATGCTAATAAGAATCTATTCAAGCGTGCCAGTACTGTCACTGCCTCCGAAAGTTTCCAGTCTATGCCAGCAAGTGATACATGGGAGACAGAAGGGGCTGAGCCAGTAGGTAAAGGGGATACGTATGGTCTAGCCCTCAGCTGCATGAGTAAGGAAGGAGAAAGTTCTAAAGGGCCTCTGACTTTATGAGAAGATGTGGGCATAGGGAGGGTAGCAGAAAGTGGAGCACTGCAGGATTTCAAAGAGGAGACTGAAATAGCAAGGAGATGGGCAAGTTAAACTGTGGCAGCCTCTGGGGCAGAGGGGCTTTGCTGGTTTAGGAGTGCTGGTGTGATATGAATAGCACGTATACAGGTTTTTTGGCCATTACACCCCTGTTATAAGACCCTCCAGACCTCTGATTCATGTGACATAAATTACATGGCTCAAAAGGGCAACTGCATTTGTGCTAGGAGCTGCTACTTACCTCTATCAGTTGAGTTGTAATCCAAACTGACAAAACTCCACTTGCCAAAGATAGTGGCTTCTTCTTCCAGTCTGCCAGAGAGGCCCAAAACACCATGTGCTGAAGTTTGCTTGTTTCTTAAGCAGGTAGGTCTTTGAGAGCTAACACTAAAATGCTTAGTTTGAAGAGCAAAATCACAGATTAACCTCCGGGGTTAATACTCAAAATGGAAAAAAGGAGATTCTGTTTTGTATCAACAGGAAGATTTTATACAGTGCAAGCTGTTCTTCGGGCAAGCATCATCTGTGATGGTCTAAATTATGCGATATGGATGATGATTTTCTTGCACTGCACATACAGATCATTCAACCATGAGATTGGAATCATGTTAGTAATAATTAAAAGTATGTACCTGTTTTTGTGCTTGAATATACTGTTCTGGCCTGTGATTAAACTGTGCAGTATTAGGACATGAATTTTGACTTATTCCAGCAATAATTTATAAGTAAAATCTCGCCTCTAGAAGGTGTATACCCAGTTACTCATTACCTTGTGTAATGAACCAAGTCCATAACCTTCTTGGTGGTGTATGAAAATAATAAAATGTGATTGAAGGTTCTTATTTATGCTATCACTCATTGTCTGTGACTGGGTGAAATTTGCAGAAGTGTTGAGGCAGTCATCTTTGTACCTTAAGACCTCTTTGAAATGTCAAGAAAGGAACTTTTCTGCCTATTGTGAGATATTTACTGGGTGGGAATAATTGATCTCAAAACAGTCTTCCAAGGGCTGGAACAGAGCCCCAGAGATACTGAAGAGTCTCCATTCTTGGAGAGTCCCAGAACAACCGAAACTGCTTTAAAGCAAGACGGTGGACTAGATGACCTCCAGATGTCTTTTCCAACCTAACATTTCCTGTTTTGGTTTGGGTTTTTTCGTGACTTCAGAATAACTTTCAGAAAATACAAGCCCCACCAGAACAGAAGTCAGAAATCTATAAGATTAAAACAATGGCGAAGCAAGTAGGGCCATTCAGTACTTTGCAGCATTCCTGAATTTTACAGGACACACAAAATCTACTGAGTAAAAAATTCTATAGTAAAGTGTGCAAATTCTGCAGAGTGACCTGGCAAAACCCAGAAGGCTTAGTTTGGGCAATTCTCACCCTATCATGTCCACTATGATCTTCTGATTGTCTTTAAGCAATTGAACATGTGTAATACTACAGTACTTAAAAATGAATGAAAAATGTCACAGTGGATCTTAGAAATGAGTTACAGAAAATGCAATAGGGCTCAGTGAACTGTGATTTGCTGCATGTCACAAGCTCTAGCTGACTCCATCAAGTTTGTCTGTGACCTTGAGAGAATTATTACATCATTTGGTACCAGAAAATGTAGAATTGGGCTTCCACCCTCATACCCCTCCTTGACTTTTTTTTCTGTTGACAGGGAAAGCATTAGATGGGCTGCCTCTTTTCAAATCCTCACTATTTACAGCAGCACAATCTAAGACAGGCTGAGCAAGAGGGCAAAGTAATCACTTTCTGGAAAACACTAAGTAACATGTTACATTTCAGGACATACACCCTGCATTATTTGCATCCATCTCTCCGAACCTGATTCAATGCATGGCACAACTCAGAATCTTTCTGAACATCACAATGTAATTGCCAACTTAGATTGATACTAGATCATATTAGCAAGGTGATGATGACATATACAGGTGTATGAAATGTGTATCATCTTCTTGTGAACATATATAACTTCTCACTTTTTTCAGCCTTTTTCAGAAAAATATAGCTCTGTACAGGGTTTTGGTTTATGATGGTTTCTCTTGAGTCCCTGCTGTTTGTGAAATGCTTCTCCTGAGAGGGTACCAAATAGAGTTTTGTTTATAATAAATTCAGACAGAAATCTTGGGGCTGTGTAGTATCTCACAAGGAGTGATCCTGGACAGAAACAGTGACTTTCCCTCCCTGGGACAGGGTGAGGAGGGGGCTGGGGCACATCTCTCTGGCTGATTCCTAGGTTTTGTCACGTTGCTTTGCCACATATCCCCATCTCCTCTTTAACTGGTGCTTAGGCTGAAGATCTGGCCTTATTTGTTGAAATCTGGAAATGGGGACAAACTGAGAAACACTGCCTGACTGAGAAGAAGCCTACAATTTCTATAAAACATTGTGCTCTCATATGCAGGACCTCCTTTTTACTCTGCATCATCTTGTCCAAATTATTAAAAAAAAAAATAATAATCACCGTCAGTTTTGTGACTGCTAATAATCCAGCTGCAGCACATTTCTCTGGGCAATTCCCCCCGGTCTGAAGCAGCAGATTCCCTTCTGCTACTAATTTTGTGTGGGTTGAACACTACCAGCTAGCTGGTTGTTATATTTTAGCACAGTTTCTTGACAGGGGTTCTGTTGCATCTGTGTATAACTATAAATTTCAGTTATAAGAACTCTTTATTTTCAATTTAGTATACTTTTCTGCAGTGTATACCACATTATATTGGGGGTGTGGTCTGACACTGCTTCTCTACCTCACCTATAAATGCTGTAGTATTGCTTGGAGTTCCTCTGAAAAGCAATTGGAGGTGAATCTGTGCACGCATCACCCTGTTACTAGGGCCACCAGTTTGATAAAGTTACAGACGGTCAATAAAGCATGGGCCTTCATGAATTATATTTTTTAAGAAGCTATAATTAACTTCCCTGAAGAAAAGCATTGCTTCCACTGGCAATCTGGCAGCCTAAATACTAGCTTCATAGAAAAGTTTCATCTCTTAAAAACTGAGGAAGGAATATAAATGTTAGCTGTAATCTTACCGCAATTGAGCTTTAATGTTTCAGCAGCAAGTTTGTTTTGTTTTGTTTTGTTTTTTCTAAGTCATATATAATTTCTAAATTTCTCTGTGGTTACAAAAGCACAGCAACAATTATTTTAGATTTAAACCCAGTTACTTTTTACACTTGAAAAAAATCAGGGATTTATTATTCTGTGAGGAGAATCACGGACTCCGGCAACTCTATAAGAGTCAGAAATCGAAATCGTTTATTGCCAATACAAGTGCACTTATATGTCTTCCTAGCAACTGATCAGACATAAACAGAAGGCTGGATTGGTTACGTGCATTCTTCACACGCTGTTCACACGCCTAAGTCTAACATTTGATTGGTCACTACCCTCTGTCCATAATACACCAGACAAATCATTGGCTACAAGTTAGTTACTGCTATCCTAAGCCTATTGGTTAATTAAATCTTACAAGCACAAACACAATGTTCTATACACTTTTAGCTCAAGGTAGAAAACTTTCCACTGTTTAAGAAACGACCAGAGGTTTCCCATCAACCATAGCCTGGCATGTTTTCTTCAGACAAAGCTCAGCATCCTTATCATGGTTTTTCTACATTCCTGTTTGCTACTCCCAAGGCTTCTGGCCGACCAAGGTCAAGATGTTCTCATCATTCACCAGCTGTAGAGCTCTCTCAGTTCTTCTTCCTCTTTTTGTGTCCCTTTTGCGATGTAGCCAAAGTCTTGCTCTTGTCTGACGTGGCCATTGTCCTCTGAAAACGATCCCACAATTCTACTGATTTTTTGTTGTTGTTGTTTTTTTCCATCAAAAAAAGAACTCTTCTCTCATCAAGGGGCTGGAGCACCTCCCCTGTGAGGCCGGGCTGAGAGAGTTGGGGGGTTCAGCCTGGAGAAGAGAAGGCTCCGGGGAGACCTTTGAGCAGCGTCCCAGGGCTTAAAGGGGGGACAGGAGAGGGGGGGAGGGACTCTGGGTCAGGGGGAGTAGGGATAGGATGAGGGGTAACGGTTTTAAACTGAAAGAGGGCAGATTTAGATGAGATCTAAGGCAGAAATCCTTCCCTGTGTGGGTGGTGAGATGCTGGCCCAGGGTGCCCAGAGCAGCTGTGGCTGCCCCCTCCCTGGAAGGGTTCAAGGCCAGGTTGGACGGGGCTGGGAGCCCCCTGGGCTGGGGGAAGGGGGCCCTGCCTGGGGCAGGGGGTGGCACTGGAGGGGCTTTAAGGTCCCTGCCAACCCATTTGATTCTGTGATTATGTTCTATTTGAAAATCAATGATATAATAACACCTGGAATTCCTAAATCCCCTGAGATGACACATTTGATTTTTCAAATATGCTACTGTTGATCTTGTGTGACAATAGATTTTTCTATATGGTTTTATACGGTATCAGATAAGCTACAGACAAGAGGGGAGGGTGTGAGCAGAGGAGAAAGCTAAATGTTTTTTGTTGCTATTTTTACTCAGTTACAGTAACTACTCTCATCATCGAAGAGATGTTCACCAGTAGAGTGAAACCAGAAGTATTCAGTAAAGCACAGAAGTAATTATGGGACTAAAAGAAAAGTCAAAATATATCTTAGGCTATTGTTTGCTTTAGTTTGTGAAGTGAAATATTTGTGATAGGTCCTCTGTTGTTAACAGGTGTAAGCTCTCTGATGCCATGGGAGTTTCGCTCATTAGCCACCCAAGGGTGGACTCCTCTGTGCTTTGGACTTTACTTTTTACAGTGGTACTTTGTGGGTGCAAAGTTCCCTTCCTTTTTTTCCCTCTTTAGGCAGTTGGGTTTGAGTGGTTTTTTGAGGTTTTATACTGACATATACTAAAATATAATCAACTATCATGTCATGTCACATCATAAATCCCACCTTAGATTCCAGTGCAATTAGTTCATTGAAATTACTAGTGCCCACACTCTGAATTGGATGATAAAGCAGAATTATTGTGTCATTACACTATAGCATTCTGGTCAGAATTACCTCTTTTACAGAGAAATCCAAGATAACTATCTCTGTAATTAAATGTGCTCCTGCTTGCTTAATAACTATAAAACCAGCCACTTTCCTGGTGTAATTGCTTAGCAGTATTTAAGAATGCTCTGTGTTATCACCTGTTGTGGATCTTTGGGAGAGTTATAGTAGGAAGGAAGAGAAATTAAAAAGCAAGTTGCTGTTTAAGCATGATAAATACAAGTACATATTATTAAGTACGTGGGTTTCATTCATAAAACTATTTCCTAGAAAATTAAAGCAAAGCTACAGAAACGTTAATGCCAAATGCACAATGCTCCAAAGAAGATACAGCAGTAGAAAGAGTTATTTTAATGGGCTTTCTTTTCATCCCGTTTTTCTCTTCTCTGTGATTACTGAATCTTGCTCTGTGTTTTGCTCTTTGTGCCTAGTGTTATACGGTAACCTTTCATCAACATCGGAGGAGAAGACAATTTGTTTGTGGCCAGGTTTTAAAGTTTCTTTTTTTAAAAAAACATGTTCTTATAAATTGAAATGCTAACTAGATAAATTTGTAAATCTTTGCAGGTCTGTCAGAAATTGGAAATTCTTACTTTTGTCAGGCATCCCCTGGTAAGGCTGCCTCTTCAGCAATGTTTACAAACAGGTACAGAGATGTCAGCTTATGTTTCACAACAATGTAGACTATTATGATTTTCTTGGAACCTAGATTTTTGACTTTTTGACCAATGCACTGTTCTGGGATACAGTAAGCAAACAGGAAATAACTAATGGAAGTGGGTATTTTTTATCTGTGGCTATACCTTCCCAGCCAACAAATCCAGGCTCTTGGTGTTAGCTGTCGTGATTCATGCTCCAGTCCTGGGTAGGAGCTGGAGAGACACTGAAATGCCCTAGAAATGGAAATTGAGAAAGACTGGGGCTTGGTGTCTGCTTTGGAAATGCAGTGGGGAGGGCACATAGTGTTCCTCCTTCTCGCCTTAGGCAGTTGTTCATCTAAAACACGGGGTCTGGTGCTGCAGTATGTCCTTGTGTGGGCACAGGGCTGGCCCTTTCTGCTGGGCTTCACTCGGTGTGTAGCTGTCAGAGCTTCTCTGGCGTGGAGAAAGGATGGTGCATTTGATTTGTGTCAGGAGTGCAGCTTTTGAATATCGCATCAAATGTATTCACATTCTGCTTTGCAAGTATCAAGAGAGGTCACTGCTATCAATAGATATTGTTTTGGGGGTTTTTTTGAGTTGCAGAAAACTCTATTTCTTTCCAGGATAACTGTGATAGTTTGCTAATATGACCTTTTTTTGTGTTCAGTTTTCAAGTACAGATTTTATCGCATTGACTGGTCTTCATTCCCAAGTGAAAGCAAAGATGCTGTTGCGTGTCGAATGTGTGTTGTCATATTGAAGGTTGCTTTATGCTACAATACACTTAATTGTATACTACAGCGAAGTGTTTATCTGTCCTTACATAGTCATTTTAGGCCATAAATATTCCTTCTGTCTGGTAAATACTACCACTTCTGCATGATTTATGTATCCTTGCAAGATTCTCCATCTTTGCCTTCAGTGACTGAATAGCAAAGCTTTGCTGATAATTTCTTTTGTAGTTTTTGCCCCGCTTCTTTCAATTTTGAGTCACAATAGTCTCTATTAATATACTTGTAGATCATTTTCTCATCAGGCTGATTCTTTTTTCTTCCTTTTCTGATGTAAAATATATTATGTTTTCCCATAAATAAGACTCTCATCTCTTGATATTTTGTTAACCACTTTGAGGTAACCTCTCAACATTTTTTGTTGATTTTTTCATTTTTAATAGCTTCATGTACTAAAAGTCTAATCCTGCTTCCAGTGATGCTTTAACACATTTTTCCTCTGATTATAATGGTAATGTAAACCCTAAGTCTTCAGCATTCATACTGCTGGAATGTGTGATATTTTCATATAGTTCTAAATTTAGGTTGTATTTAAGAGCAGGATTTTTTTTATTCACTATACATGTCTATGGCATAAAGATGTAAAAACAAGGAGAAAAGTGAAAAACTTGTGAGGGGACAAAAAACAAACACCACACTTTTCTCAGAAACAAGGGGAAGAGGAAATCTGCCAGGGAAAGCAGAGAGTAAGTACACAGTTTCAATATAAAAAGAGAACCACAATAATAAAAGGCTGGACTACCCCTATGAGAGATGACTCGTAGCTCCCTGAAACAGGGTCATAGAAAAAAAGCCCGAGAAAGAGCTAAGGGATGGGGGGAGGAGGCCTCCGAGCCGATGAATGCCTCAAACACTGGCAAATAACGCAACTCCAGTCACAGGGTGAATTATGAGGAGCCTGGAGCTGCTGAGGCGGCCTGATTAGCGCAGGATGGGGCTGGGGAGGGGGTCCTGGGAGGGCAGGACGGCGCGGCTCTGGGGCAGCCTGGAAAGTGTCAAGGGGCATCTGTCCCGGCAGTGGCTTTTGCTTCATTAGCCACGAAATGCATATTACAGTTGACACCTCTGGATATGCTAATGAAGATTAACAAGATCATGCTAATTACATCATCCCATGAAGCACCTTACCCCTCCCCATACATATGTTCTGTAGGTATGTGGGTTGGCCTAGGGGAGGGACCCAAGGAAAGGGTGTATAATCTGGGGGGGGGGGAGGGGGGGGGAGGGTGAGGAGTGAAAAGAGCAAGCAAGCAGTTGATAAAAAGAAAAAAAGAGGATGTGTAAAAAGAGGATGTGTAGAAGGGAAGAAGACAGATGCATCCCTGACAAACTTGTACAGAACCAATGCAGGACCCTGGACCAGTGATCTCTATTTCTCTCTTCTCTCTCTCTCTTCTTTTCTTTTTCCCCTTTTCCCTTATTGCAATTAAGTATTGCAATTATGGCAAGGTGAACTATATCACTTGCCATAATTCATCATACACTTAGCCAATTAACATGTATCCACATTGTGGGAAATTAATAAATGCCTGTGCATGGACTTTGAGACTTGTCTTACCATTGTCCACTCTGTCAGGCATTTACGAATCTAAGTCACTTGTCTACCTCATCTGAGCAGGATGTGACAATCTCCTCAGTGATTTCTGCTCTTTTGTTTACTGTGGAGGAGTGTGAGGAACAGTTCCTATTCCAGAATCTCTCTTTATGGAGCATTCCTCAAGGAAAACAGCATAGAAATAAATGGTAAATCTTCTCATAAAGAGGTCACCAGCAGATAGAGTGCCCCTCTGGCCTGTGGTGGGAGGCATGTTGTTAAATGTGTCCCCAAGTGATCCAAAAAGGAGTAGAGAGGCAGCAGGTTTCACTGGTGGTACTGTTTTTCAGCAGAGTAAAGATGAGGGACGACTGTGAAGAGCTGCATTAAAAAAAAAAAAAAAAAAAAAAAAATCCACTGCTGAGTGCCTAAGTGATAAAACTGACAGGTGAAATATAGATAAATGCAACGTGAGGTACATGGCAGGTGGGGAGGAATACTCCTAGACTCCTGTTCTGAGATGAGCATTATAACTCAAGAACAAGGTTTGGGGGTAAGAAAGTTCAGCTGAATTCTCTGAAGTCCTCAAGAAAACACCTTTCCCTGCTAGGGTTTAGAAAGAGGAATTAAAATAAAACAGAAAACATCATTATGACACTGTGTGATGGTGCTTCTGCATCTTGAATATTGCATGTAGTTCTGGCCCCATCTTTTTAAAGGTATAATAGAACTGGAAGAGGCTCATAAAAGAGCAGAGTGAATGATCAAATGTACTGAATAGGCTCCATAAAAGGAACAAATGGGACTCTCTAGCTCCTGAAAAAAAGATGCCTGGAGAGACCTAGGAAACTGGGAGGTGAATATATCTTCCTGGTCAGAATCTAGCAGGAATCAAATGAAACTCAGGGGCTCTGGATCAAAACAGAGAGGGGGTGGTTCTTCACAAAGTTGATAGTTAAACACTGGAATAGCACAAGATGTTGTAGATGTCAGAAGTTCCCAAATGTAAAAAAACTAGCTGGGTATATTAATGGAAGAAATTTCTTCAAATATTAAATAGACTGTGTCTGGTTCAGGAAGTCACTACCAATCCCTCTAGTCCCACTGGAGGCTGGACGAGTGCTTAGGGAAGCAATGACTGATGCTCCTGTGATTGCCCTATTTCCACATTCTTCCTTAGGCAGCCAGTATCAGACACTGTAGTGACAGGCTGTTGAGCTGGATAGACTCAGATCTGTCCTAGTGTAGTCTTCCTTCACTCTTTTTGCTCTCCTGTATTTAACATTGTAGACTTTGAGAGGGTGGGTCTACTAAGCAGACTTTTGCCATATTATGGAAGGGAACGGGACCATATTTTAATGGCTTGAAATCTGTGTGTCTCATTAGACAGGAGGAAATACACTGAAGTCAAAACAGCTGAGCCACCTCCCATGAGTGCTGCAGCAGCTGAAGCTGGCCAAATACTGAGTAAACTTTCCTTAAGGCAAGAATGATTAGAAAGATTACCTCACAGGAAAGCTTCTATTCCTTATTTCTGTGAGTGTGTAGAAAAAATACAAATGGCAAAACTGTTTTTACAAGAAGAATGGGTAATGAAGGCAAATGCCAGCAAAAAACTGGCCCTGAAGCGTGTGTATGTGTGTGTGTTTGCTGTTGGGGCAGGGAGCACACATCAGAGTAGCAAGCACTGAGGCCCTTGCATCGCTCTTAAACCTGAACTCTGACATACCCTCAAAGCTGTGTTTCACCTTTCTGATTTTGATCGTCTCTTCTTTGCTCCTTAAGAAGGACTACTGAAATACAGGTGGGCAGTAGATTTTGTCCTTGGAGAGAAATGCACTGGAAATGCAACTTGGAAACACTAGAGGCAATTGTGGCTTAGATCTTAGTAATTACTGGAATACCTATCACAGAATGGATGCAATAACTGTTCTACTGCAATTAGGGTGGTACCATGTGCATCCCTGTTTCTATAGGTAATAAGAGGAAGAAAACTCATTTTGTACAAATATTTTTTCTTTGGACACAGCGTTATCTTACAATCTATACATAAGGTTACTCAGAGATGGTAGTGTTTTGCTGATGGCTGCAGAACAGTTATCATCTCCCATGTAATTCAGTTCTGCTGAATCTCAAATAGTATGGTATAGTTCTGGCTTAATAGAACGACATTAAGAAAAGTTCTTACTTTTTCTGAAGTATGTTGTGTAATTTATATTTAGAGATGCTGAAAGTCTTGATGTCACTCCTTTTGCTGGATGACTGAGAAGCTCTTCATCGGTTGACCTTTTAAGAGGCCTAAACCTGGCTGAACAAACATTATAGACTTGATCATCCTCTGGTGCAAATAAATCTTACATCGCTAAAATCATTGGAGTTGCACTGATGCACACCAGCACATTATATAAGTCAATATTTACAACTTAGCTGCTGTTGAAGTTTATTGATACTTCAGCTGAGCTCAGCTGTGAGGGAAAACCTGTAGAGGATGTAAGTTGCAACTCCCACTGATTTTGTTTTCACATATTCAGTGACTTCTTTTCATCAGCTCACGTAAAGGTTAAAAGAAGGGTTAACTGAAGTGGCAACATCTGCCTTCATAAGATAATCTGATGTCAGGATAGCCAGCCCTGCTCACCCATCAGCTCAGAGGCTTTTCCTATTGATATCTTTCCTATTCCTATCTTAGCTCTGGGAGGTGAGTTGGCTTCTTGGAGGAGCCCAGAAATGAAGGTGCCATAACCTACCCATTAAGCGAGTTTGGAAAATTCCTAGAAAGATCTAGTTGGATGCATTCTTACACTATAAATTTGACAATGCGACTGCAGACAGAAAGTGTGTTTAATCTCTAATTGCAAAAGGTAGCTTGGTTTTATTTTTGAAGTGTCATGTGCTGTTACCAAAGGGTGGAGATACTTAGAATCACAGAATGGTTTGGGTTGGAAGGCACCTTTACTGGTCTTTGTAGCAGGAACACCCACCACCACCACCACCACCACCTGCAGGTCAGTGGCCACCGGCTCTTTCGTGCCCTTATTTCCACATGACTATGACATTCCCAACTCTTTCTTTAGGTTTTGTGCATTGAAAACATGAGTGCAATACTGTGTTAGAATAGCTTGCATTTAATTTCATTTTCTGTGTGTTCATTTATTTTATACTGAGAACAAGTATGTAGCTTTTTATTCTTCAGGCTGTAAGCAATTACATTCCAGAATCTGTCTAAGCGATAGTTCACTTAAGGAACAACTAAGACATATGTATACATTTTGCGCCGTCTTTCCCCCCAGAAGCACTCATTTCTTCTACAGAATTTCAGCAGTGGCTGTACTTCACCAGTGCTGTATAGTTTTACACTTGTCAAAGCCTCAGTTTCCAATACAGATAGATTAAGTGCAAGTCTGTGCAACCCCTCATCTCTTACAAAGCTTGGAAAAGAGATGACTTCAGTGTATGACAGTTAGCACTATCATCACAGGACAGCAGCTATCACAACACTGGATGCATCAGACTTTCTATGAAGTCAACCCATGGGGGGCCTATTTTTTAGTTTTTTTTATATCTGCTGTGTGAGGAAAGCTGGCGTTTTCCCAGAAAGAAAGGAATAAAGCAAACAAGTAATAGGATGTGGGAAGAGAGATGATTATTAATTCCATTAAATTTGGTCTGCTTTTAGATTTTCAAAAAAAAAAAAAGAGCCAAACCTCTTGTATGAAGTTCTTCATACATTGCAGCAATTTATAATCATTTGGAGAAAGGAACTAAGTATTAGAATCTCATGCTATGATAAAGATTTTTCAGGCAAGTAAAAAAGCATTTTTGGAATGATATATATTTCCAAAGAGTAACTGTCATCCCAGTTAGCTCCTTAGTATTGGCAGTGTGTGAGAGGGAAAGTTACCCAGGCTGTCAGGAGGCTTTCAGCGCATTAGCCACGGGCTCTGCTTCTCATCCTTGTGCAAATAGATCCAACATGCCTACATTTGTTCACTGTGGGGCTTCATTCTGATGTGTGCAGAAAAACATTTCTTTTTTGTATCTGCAGACTCCTAAGCTATGGGAAGATGTGGTAATATGTGTATTTTCTTCTACTTGTCTTTCTTTCCTGAGGATTTTTGTTGTTTCAGGGCTTTAAAGAAAAAAAAAAAAAAAACAACCAAAACACTTTACCTGGAGCCTCAGGGTTCTTCCATAGAAAGCCCAAAACACAGCTTTTCAATAGTGGTTCATCCCCTTCCTCAGTGTGGAAGGAGAGGGTACATGCAGTTACGTCTATTTACCCTCGTGGTTTCAGCAGAGCTTTTACGACTTATTACATGCTCGTGTACACACGAACTACTGCCTACTCTGATCTTCTTTTGAGTGATTCTTTGGTCACTGTAGTGTTTGTAGAATGTTCTGTGTATCAGGTAGGGGCGTCAATACTGAAGAATTAAATTGGTACCATGGTTCTTTCACAAACCGGAGAGCTCTGTCATCTAACTCAAACCGGGGGATCCCTACAGCTAGTACAATACCAGCGCTTCAGTTTCTATTTAGTCTACTCAGAAATGCTTTTATATAAAACATTTATCCTGTATTAAAGATTTTAATTGTTGGTTGCTGTCACCTTGTGCATAAACAGTCTCAGATCTCACACTGTGAAAGATCTTAATTCTCTTCCCTCTTTCTCCACATTTAATGGCTCAAAAAATTAGGATCCTGGGGAAAAATTTCCCTGACCTTTCTCTTCTCATGATACAGTGCAAAAATGAGGCGGTGCCCTGGTCTCCTATCACCAGGGTTGCTGTTGTAGGTTTCAATGAGCTTTCACCACAAGCAAGTTTAAAAAGGTAGATACCATCAATGTATGTGGACAGTGTCAACACCATGGACACATGTATTCTGCCATCTGCCCTTCTATCCTGAAAAGATCAAGGCCTGGGTGCAAGGCATTTCCCCTGCACTGCCTAGTTCCTTTTAGAGGCCAGTGCATGGCAAGGAAGAGAGCCCTGTGGCCACTGAGATGGTTATGCAGGTCTGGCTAGCCAGGGTCCTGTGTGAAAGGACCCCCTGAGTGCAAATGCACAGGAGTGTAGACAGAGCCTATAAATTCTTTCTCCTTCTAGCTATTATGTGGAAGGTCACTGCTGATGTCACCAGAAGTCCCAACTTTTGTCTCTTACACTCTGAAGACACAGTGGAAGGCCATACAAATTGCTCGGGGAAAGTAAAATCAGCAGGAGGGAGAATGCTGTGAACCGACGGTCAAATGTTGTAATACACTTTGCTCCTTGTGTTAGGCATGGCTGTGATCAGAAAGTGGTTGTTGCCATCATCCTACCAGGCAATGGAACAGCAGTTTGGAGTCATTTGGAGCCTAACAAGTTAAGACTTTATTGGAAAGATAACATTTCTATGATACTTGAAAGGGAAGCGGATAGTCTGACTTATGGATTAAAAGCAAAAAAGGTTATAAAGTTCTCCCTTCCTATTAAGTTGTTCTCATTTCTTATATGCAATATAACACCTCTATTAAAACTATGATGGTAAAAGGAAGGGGGAATGAGGAAAAATAAAGTTAAAACTAGTCTAAATTATCACATAGATATTTTTCACTGCTCCTTCCTGCTCGGGAGGTGGGGTGAATGCCGCACACCCCTCCCCTGCTCTCCGGGGCTCCCCTCTCACTGCAGACAGTCCTGCACAAACCTTCTCTGCAGTGAGTCCTCCCCACGGGCCGCAGCCGGTCCCACGCTGCCCGCCCCGGCGTGGGTCCCCCCCTGCGTGGTGCAGCCCTCCCAGTGCCGAACCACAACACTGGGGGGGCCACTTCTCCCCTCAGAGTCCCGGCTTCCTTTAAGCAGAGCTGCCTGTCCTGGTGCGGGCTCCTCCACAGGCTTCAGGCCGGCCTCTGCTCCACCAGTGACCTCCGTGTGTGGCAGGGTGGGCAGCCCGGATTCCTCACCACGGGATACAGGGGGCTCTGCTCTGGCACACCTTCCCCCCTTCCTTCTCCTTCCATTGATCTTGGTGTTAATAATTCTTGTAACTCCTCCTCACAAGTCCCCACTCCCTCTCAAGTTTCCCTTCTCAAATACAGTATCACAGAGGCACAGCCACCATCAGTAATTGTCTTGGCCTGGGCCAGAGATGGGTCTGATTTGGGACTGGGGGAGCTTTGAGCAGTTTCTCACAGGGGCTACCGCTTGTTGTGGTTTAGGCCTGATTGGCAGCCAACCACAACGCAGCACCTCTCTCTCCCTTCCCCTCCGGCAATGAGAAGGGACAGAGAGCCAGGCTTGGGGTTCAAGATAGGACTGGGATGGGGGAAAATCCCCCTTTTATGATCACGAGCAAAAGGCAGACTCGTTAGGGGAAGAAAAAAAGAACATACATTTATTACAGACACTAACAACACATAACAGAGTAAGACAGTGAGAAGCATTGCCACATCTTGAGAACACCTTCCCCCACCCCTCCCTTCTTCCCGGGCTCAGTTCTGCTCCCGATATCTCTACCTCCTCCCCCAGTGGCGCAGGGGGCAGGGAATGGGGGGTGCAGTCAGTGCTGCCACTTCCTTCATGTTCGGTGAGGGGAGTGTCCAAAACTTGTTCCCCCCTGCTCCATCGTGGTCCCCCTCCCACAGCAGACAGTCCTCCACAAACTTTCTCTGACTTGAATTCCTCCCATGGGCCGCAGCGTTCCCCACACTGCTCCGTCATGGGTCACTAACTTCCTCCGACTGGATTCCCTCCCACGGCTGCAGCCCTTCCCGAGCTGCTCCGGTGTGGGACACCCCCACATGCTGCAATCCTCCCAGTGCTGAATTACAGCAGCGGGGCTGCCTTTTCCCATGAGACCCCGGCCTTCTTCGGGCACAGAACCTTGATCATCTGAGCAGGAACAACAGGCCACAAATCAATGTCTGCTCCATCGTAGATCTTCATGGGTGGCAGGGGGGGGGGCCGTTCCCCCACTGACCTTGGTGTTCATGCAGCTGCAGCGACTCTTCCTCACCAGTCCCACTGCCCGTCACCACGTCCCTTCTTAAATACGTTATCGCAGAGGCGCAGCCGATTGGCTCAATTTCCCAAACAGAAGTGGAGCTGATGTGGAGCTGGGGGAGCTTCGAGAAGCTTCTCACAGGGGGCCGCCCCGATAGCCCCCTCCCCTGCCACCAAAAACTTCACCACTCACTCAACCCAGGACACCGCTGTAGCCCCCTCCCCTGCTACTAAAAAACCTGCCACACAAATCCAGCACAATGGATTTTTACTGGCTTTTGAAAGATGTTTAAGTCATTGTAAGAATATTCAAGCCCTTTGGCTTCAGCCAAAGGTCTGTGTAGCCTGTTACCATCTTTTCAACACTGGCAAATAGGAGTGTAAGAACAGGGAAGGCATGTAATGGTGATTCCTTAAGATCCAGGATTATCTCCTGACAATTTGTGCTTCAGGCACTTCGGAACTAAAGATTGTGTCTCTTTATTCAATGGACCTCTATGGCTTTTCCTTCCTTTAATTTGTAGGATATCTTTTTGAAGTCCTGTCAGTTTTTGACAACCACACCATCCTGTGGCATAGAGTTTCGCAGCTTCACTATGCAGAGTATAAAGAAGTATTTCCTGTGTTTTAAACCTGTAATTTAAAAAGGTATTTTTAGTATTTTTATTGTGTAGTGTCTCCTTCTTTGAAAAGACAGTGAACACTTCTGTTGGCAATTTTAAAATTACTAGCATATAACCTGTTGGTTGGCTTTTTTCCCAGACTGAAAAGTTTGTCTATTCAGTTATTCCTCATGCAAAATCTATTCCATGTCTTTGATCGGACTTCTTGCTTGCCCCTTGACCTTTCCAGTTCCATGGTACACTTTTTCAGATAGCTGGTTTGGAATTGCAAACAGCATTCAAGATACAGGCATGCCATGTATTGATATGAGGAATAGTAATATTTTCTGTGTTCTCTGTTCCTCTCCTAGTAACTCGGAGCACTCAGTTTCCTTTTATGACCTTTACAGAGCACCGTGCTCCAGTTCTCATGGAGCGACATATTCTAACCCCAGCATCTCAGTCAGCTCAGAACATAACACTGTGTACATAAATTTGGGATTACATTTCTTCATGAGCATGATACTACATTTATCTACAATGAATTTCATCTGCTACTTCTTCCCACAATCACTCAATATTGCAGGGTTATGATGCTTATATTAATCAGGCCTCTCCTGCTAGATGACATGCTAGTGTTATCAGCAGACTGTGTCACTTGTTACTATTCATCCTCTTTTTCAAATACGTTCAAACACTTCTGACTGTGTTGTACAGTGCATGGTGACCTTCCACTGTGTGCTTCCCACCTCCTGGTTCTTATCTTCCTGACAGTTCTTTATCTGGATGAAAACCTTCATGCAGCTCTTACTGTGAGTTTTCAGGTTAAAACACTGCAGTTAGGACGTTTTGCTACTGTGTGTGGTTATTTTTATCAAGCGAAAGTTTTATTCCTTACCCCAGTATCATAGAGTTCACCTCTAAGCATTTCATTAATTGCACCTTAAGCATTCCCTTTCCATCACCCAATCCTCTGCTTCCAGACAGTGCTTTCACCTTCTAGGAATAAGTCTTGCTGGCTGCACCCTGTCATTTATTGCCACTCATACTCTCAGTGGACAAACCAGAAGTGTGCAGGTAAATTACAGGCCTGAGCGCCATGGCAGGGGCCTGCCTTACACAGGCATTTTGCAATAGTTGCAGGTAACTGTGGTCTGCTTTTCTAGTGTCTGCCTTATCATTATAGTGATAAAATACTTGCCCTTTTGCTAAAGGTCACAAGATTACAAAATTAAAAAATTAAGATAAACAGGACATGAGCTGTCAAACTAGGGGGGCTGTTTGACATGACTATTAGGTATTTGTCTTTAATTTGATTTTTACCTCTTTTCATGGAGTCCTGGAATTTGTAATGTTGCTTTTAATTGACATATTATGGACCTTCAGATAACATCATTATTCAATGTAGTGAACAAGTTTCTTGTGGCAGTTTCTGGTACAGATTCCCAGAAGTGGACTGCATACTGAAAAACTGGACAGCAGTGAGCATGCTGTGGTAACAGTTCCATTGTAAGTCCATACATCTACATTTTAGTATGCAGCAAAGGTCAATTCTAGACTAGGAATTATATTGAAAAGTTCATCACTGGAATTGAGCCTGGAGGTTAGTAAGTGAGGACTGCATACAAAACTTCAACCCATGCAATAAAACATAACCTTCTCTTATCACCAGTGGCAACTGTTACCAGAGATGGAAATCATGGTCTGTTTGCCCTTGGAAGAATTCTGTATTAAAGAACAAGACGGAGGAGGGAATCAATGACTAGGGCTTCCTCTGGAGCAGGGCATGCTGAAGAAGTGACAGTAGCAGATAACACCATATTCTCATGATCTGTGGTGGAGGACTCAGCAGGGGGTTCTAAACTACACAGTTTATAGCTCACTGAAATGTGGAAATTGTTATTGTTCATAGCTCTCAATTTTAGAAGAAATGAAGGCAGTGATGGAAAAGTCACATTACAGTTTATCACATGAACTGTTAAGCTGCCCCGACAGAAATAGGTTGTTTCAACAGCCCTCGATGGAATAGACTGGAGGGGGATGTAACAGGGACAAAACTGTAAAATGGAAACATTTTCAAACATTACATAAATTGAGCATATGTGATTTTGCAGAAAATACAAGAACCACTGTGTGGGAACATGCACACATGGGGCCTGTGCTTCAGGAGCTGAGGACAAGCATCTGGAGTGGTGGGAGAACTACCTGCCCCAGCTCTTGTGTCTCTGAAGTGAGTTGGGTTGAACACTATGCACTGGGCTTCAGAATTGCATTCCCTGAGGCAAAGGACGGTTGTATTTCTCCTTTCCCCGAGCCTGTAAAGTGACAAATACACAGCAATGATGGAAGCAGCATCAGATTCAGGCAGTGACTGTGAAGTAGCAGGTGGTTACTGTTATACAGAAAAAGAACACTTCATTTCAGGATCACTGGCTGTGTTGGAGATACATACATATATATATGTATCTGCTTAAACTGCCCTATGTACAATGGGAGCATCAACTCATGTAAATCACTGGCTTGTCTAAAGACAGATATTTCTGAGCAGGGAGCTGATACTGCAAGTTTATTTTCAGCTAAACTTCAAGTGGTATGTAATGAGTAGAAAGATATCTCACAGAGGTTGATTTTTGGTAAAGACATTTTTTTCAGGTACCATGTTCAAGGGAGAAAGAAAACTATCAGAGAAAATGTATCCCTTTACAATTAATATTTAGTATAAGAATTCATCTACCAGGCTAAGAATTTGCCACTTAAAATTTCTACACTATCTTTACTTTTCAGAGTTATATATCAGTTTTTATGGTCATTTACAGCAGGAACTCTCTAAAACTTGTTTATCAAGGAAATTTTCTCTAGTCATGATGTTTACCAAAGACTAAGTAGTTATCCTACCCTATGATTTCTTTGCTCTGAATCACTCTTGTTGTAAATATTTTCATAAGCAAGTACCTTGCTCTGTGCTTAACTTTTAACTTTCTTTTTAAAAAATTTCATGAATTGCAATTAGAAGTTATATTGAAATTCTGGATGCTTGCTGGCAAGAGATGTTGATTTGAATAATTGTACTAATATTAGATAATTTTCCTTTAAAGTATAAAAGATCAAGTTTTAAAAAAGATTCTAATAAAAACAGAATTGAAAACTTAGAAAAATCAGTACTGGGGAAGTGAGAGAGATGGAAGATAGCCAAATAAACGAGAAGTTTCATTATTGTCCACTTTCATTATTTTAGTATAGGTCTTACACTATTTGAACTTCCTCTTAGTGCTCCACTTCCTGGAATTCTGTGATTATTAGAAAAGTAGATTTTCATTAAAAGTATTTCAGGACCTCATTGACTGAAAAATGAAATAAAATAATAGGAAAAAAGTATTTAAATAGCACACATGTAAAGATTGAGAACCTGAAAGGCAAACAATATATTGCTTTTCAAAATATGACTTGAAAGGTGTCACTTAATGCTTACTTTTAAGTATATTTCAGACTTGTTTTGACTGAAAATTTTTGCTTAAAATTCTAGTTTTCTTTGAGACACTCTTAGTGTTTTCCTTAATTGAAGGTTTACATTAACAGCACTATAAATAACTGAATTCACAAGTGCTTATATTCTTTCAAGTTAGAGAAATTTTTGCTGGTAAAATGAATACAAGAATATTCAGGAAATATTCTATGAATGATATGTCTACAGGTGAAAAGCATAATCAAATAAGAAGGACTCGTAAGATCACTGACCATGTCCAGAGCACCTTGACAGGATGTGAGGACTTTAGTTACCAGCACTGTGTTAGCTTATTATAGGAAGGATATTGATGCTGTAGCTCCAAAGTCTTCTCTTTCATACTTTTCCATGCTTGGAAACCATGTCTGGTTCTAACCTAGCGAAGGTGTTCATAAACTCCTTTTACTTCCAATGCAGGAAGGTCAATTTAAAAAAGCAGCAATATTACTCATTCCCCAGGGCAAGGGCACTCTCTCTCATGTCAAGAGGATCATTAGCTTCTCTCTGGGCAGACCCAATTATCCGAGTGCTGAAGAGGTTTGTTAGGATAAAGCTGCTTATCCACAATAGTATCATCTGGTTACCTGAGCTGCACTTATGTCTTTGACACTCTGAAAATTATACAAGACTAAGAGTTAGTCTTTCTTTCCATATGACCTTCTACTGTACTTTTCATGTTTCCTCATGAATATAATTCTTACTGTTTATCAAAAGATTTTCTGAAGTTGCAAGCTAAGTGAAGCTACTTGCATAGATTGGCACAAAATATTTTATTGTAAATCTTCATGTGTCATTGTCCTGGGTTTGAGTGAGTGGTGGGGTTTTTGGTGGCAGGGGAGGGGGGTGTAGGGGCGGCCCCTGTGAGAAGCTTCTCGAAGCTCCCCCAGCTCCAAGTCAGCTCCACCTCTGCACCAAAACTGAGCCCATCAGCTGCGCCTCTGCGAGAACGTATTTAAGAAGGGACGTGGTGAGGAGCAGTGGGACTGGTGAGGAGGAGTTGGGGCAGCTGCGTGAACACCAAGGTCAGTGGAGGAACGGAGGAAGAAAGGAGGGGGGAGGTGTGCTGGAGCAGAGACCCCCCTGTATCCTGTGGGGAGACGGCAGGGCGGCCCCCCCTGCCACCCATGGAGGGATACGGTGGAGCAGACACTGATTTATGGCCTGTGTTTTTCACCTGATTGATCAAGGTGCTGTGCCCGAAGAAGGCCGGGGTCTTGTGGGAAAAGGCAGCCCCGCTGCTATAATTCAGCGCTGGGAGGATTGCAGCATGCGGGGGAGTCCCACGCTGGAGCAGCTCGGGAAGGGCTGCAGCCGTGGGAGGGAATCCAGTCGGAGAAAGTTGGTGACCCACGATGGAGGAGTGTGGGGAACGCTGCGGCCCGTGGGAGGGACTCACGTCAGAGAAAGTTTGTGGAGGACTGTCTGCTGTGAGAGGGGGACCACGATGGAGCAGGGGGAAGAAGTTCCAGAAGCTCCCCCCACTGCAGATGGCAGAAGTGGCAGCGCTGACTGCACTCCCCATTCCCTGCCCCTGCGCCACTGGGGGAGGAGGTAGAGATATCGGGAGCAGAGCTGAGCCTGGGAAGAAGGGAGGGGTGGAGGGAAGGTGTGCTCAAGATGTGGCAATGCTTCTCACTGTCCCACTCTGTTAAGTGTAGTTGTTAGTGTCTGTAATAAATGTATGTTCTTTTTTTTCTTCCCTAACAAGTCTCCCTTTTGCTCGTGACCATAAATGGTGATTTTTCCCCATCCCAGTCCTATCTTGAACCCCGAGCCTGGCTCATCTGTCCCTTCTTATTGCTGGAAGTGGAAGAGAGTGGCTGCATGGTGTTTGGCTGCCAACCAAGCTCAAACCACGATAGTCATCCTGAGTTATCCAATTATATTTGCATCAGAAAAGGTTTAAGCCCTGCTAGCTCAAAACATAAACTGCAGAAGGGTGATGGTTTAAGCAGCAACCTCAAAGCAGTTGCACTCCTGAAGGAGCTGGCCCTTGCCTCAAAGGAATGAGCTGGCAAAGCTTATGATCTCCATTATTTTCTGCAGTGTGTGTCTTCAAATGCCAAACCCCTTACGATTCCTATTTTACTCATTCCCCTGTTGATTTGATCAAACGCTGACTCCAGTCTATATTATTGTTAGCTCATTCGTTTTTTATGACTTCAATTAAAACCTTGATTTGATGACCAGTGTTCAATTTTAGTCAGTCTAACATAACAATAACTTGATTTAGTTTCTTTTTATGCACTCACTTATTAATTTTCAGTGAAATTCAAAAGGATGTGCAGAAACTTATTTTCTCTCATAATCACAAGAACTGACTATGCTGAGAAGGTCAGAGGGAATCGAAGTGAGACATCCGAGAGCTTCTGGCTCCTAATTTTTCTCTCTGTTATAGGGACCAGCTAATCTGTAATCCACTGTGACTCAGAAAATCAGTATGTCATGTGGATGAAACACAGAGGTGGAATATTTGACTCCTAACTTGAAATACAAACACCTTGTAGCAGGTTCTGTATGTACAGATATGTCCTGTGTGAGAATAAATTACCATAATCCAAATACTGGGGAGGAAAGGCAGACAATCTTTGGCAAATCTTTTTCTTCATTCAGTAGTTTCCTAATATGTCTGAGAAGCTGGAATGAGTGAGTTCATTCTCCTCTGAACCCCCCATGCTGTTGTTTCCCAGTGTGCCAACTGCATCAATTATCACTGCAGCACAGGCAAAATAAACAGGCTAGTACATATTGAGATCTGCTGTAGACATAAAGGAGATCCAGTCATGGATATAATGCATGAAGTGGTTTCTCATTTTAAGAAGCGGGAATTTTTCATTAACAGGAATGGTGGCAGGAGTTAACTCCACAAATCTATACCTGTTTAACCTCCCAAATTTCCATCTGTTCAGAAAGCTCCTATATAATTCTTCTATAAATGAATGACTGTTCTATAGTATTCTCAGCTCTCTTTGAGTGGAATACAGCACTGTGTAGTGTATGGCAGTAGAAATGCTTGGGGAAAATTGTACTTCAGCAGTGCTATTATTTCACATTTGAATCCATGGATTAATACAGTGAGCTTTACAAAAGGCATCTAATTTCTTCAGGGACTTTTTGTATGTGCAGAACTTGAAGGAACCTCAGCCTGGTTTCTGTCCTCAGAGCAAGACAACTGTCTCATGCAGATTTACCCGGACAGATGGTGACACAGACACATCCAGCACTGAACAGACAAGGGGGTGCGCAATGCCTTTGCTCTGAGGCAGGGCTATCGGTGAGGCAGCAACCAAGATGAAATGAAAAGTGTGCATTAAGCTATTAATAAATCTGCAAAAAACCAGGTGATTCTGGAGTTTCTGTGTGCTACTCAGAAAGCAGTGTATATAAAGGCTAATGCAGGAAGAAAAAGTGATGGAAATCTTCCTATGACAGGATAGGCTGTGTTCATGCAGTGCTGAAAATTTGGAAGGTACTAAGAGAGTTATATGAAAAGTCATTACCTACTACCCATGCAGCATTCTTCAAGCAAATGCACACGGTACTTCGCAGCAAATGTAGTGCTTAAAACTTTAGTGACATAATGATATTTCAGTGTAAAATATGACGTTTTCCATTGTCTTCACTGGCACAGTGTCTCCGCTAGATGAGGAAATGGAAGATAGCAGAAAAAAGGAAGTAATATCTACTTTGGTACCAATTGAAAACATTGTCCCTGCTTTTTATTCTCAATATCTCTCTATGGCAAAATATAAGCTTTTTTATATTTCAGTGGTTTTTTTCAGGATAGATGCTATAAATTTTACATCCCATATCAACTTTTTTGTTGATTAATGCTAGTCAGAAACTTTACAGAGGATAATGTCTTTATCCTGTCACCTTATACTGTCACACTGCTCAGGGGAAGCAGGAACATGGATGCACGATATCAATGTAAAGCTCAGGAGAAAGATACAATTAATATTCTTTCCAAATGGTTGCGATACTGAGTAATAATTTGAGATATATATCTTATACATCTCTGTTTACAAGGAGATAAAGAATGTTGGAAAAACAGAGGGAACTATAAAATACTGGGGAATATAAAATGTGAAAATACTTGGAAGACTTGCAAATACACATACTGACTGATGAAAACAGAAATATGAATATATGAACACTAATAAATGAAGTAGGTTGGCTTTTGTACTGTTGATCATTATCTCTGAAAAATATTGTAAAACTTGAAGGCCTGACAGGCTGATGAAAGGCAAATACTATGTTAATTTTCAACAAGAATTTTAAAGAAACAACAACAAAATATGGAATAAAATTAAACCTGATATTTGTGCTTATAGATGCAATTACTCTTCCTAATAAAAAAGTTTTCATGGTACAAGAAAAACATCTTAGAATATTTCCAAGGCACAACCAGCATAAATTAGAGCATCGTTTATTAAGAATAAACACTGGAATTAATGTACATGATCTTATTAATAGAATTACCAAAATGCTTTTGAAAGAATAAGTATAGGAACTTGTATTGTACTGATTCAAAATTGATTTTCTAGCTGTATGAGAAATTCTGCTTTTTAAAATGTAAACAACTGTAAGCCTACAGTAATAAAACTAGCTACAAGGAGATGAACTTGCAGGCTTTTTAAAAATCTTTGAAATACTATGTGACACCAAGATGAAATTAAATGGAATGATTGGTGTGGAGCAATGTTGTTCATCTACTTGATTTCTCTGTGTTTCAGATAAGGGGGAAAAAGCATTAAAAAAGGCCCAACTGGGTCTGGGCACTTGTTCACCAACATTGAATTGTACTTACTGGCAGCAGGCTAGAAAAGTCCCATATATGTTCAGGCTAACCAGTCTATTTTATTGTAGCATGGATGAATTATTCTCATTTTGTGATGTAGGAGGACTCATCTTTTTGTGTGTCTTGTTTTGTTATTTTTAAAAAACAACAGCTCTAGGTATCACAGACAGAGCCCCTTGAATTCACTGCATTTGCTCTTGGCTGGCATTATTTTGCTGTGAGAAGTCAACGTGACTTGAGTTTGTAGGCTTTGATGTCAGTGTACAATTTATTGCCACATGATTGAAGGTTTTCCTCATGTTTCCTTGTAATATTTCAATGGCCAGCCTCTAAATTACAAGCCATGCTTTAACTGCCCACATAAAATTACTTCGGCTTATTATCAAAATACTCATGAAATGCATATGGCAGAACATGCAGTGAAATCTGTTATAAGATGTAAGGAGTGTTAGATGAGATTCATCAGAAGTTGCAAGAAATATTGCTAGGTATGTCAAAGAATTACAGAAACTGAAAAGGACTGAAGCGGTACTGTAGTGAAGAGTAAAGTCTGTTTACTTGGATTTAGAAATTACAGCACTTTACATATAACAAACATACACTTTTAAATTTACTGCTATGAGACTGAATTACACTAATGATATATTTTCAAGAGGTTTTTTTCACACAGTTTTCTCTGAATACTTGTATTTCAGTAGTATACCAGATATCTCTCACTATTCTGATACAACAAACACACCTGATGAGCTATTAAATGTCTCATTTCCCTTTCTACTTTTTTTTCTATCCACTGCCCAGTTCAAGTTGGACTCTCTCATTAAGTGAAGGTCAGTTTTCTCCACTATAATGGCTAGTAATTTTCTTTGTTATCTCTTGCTCTTCATTAGTTCTGAATTTTGTAATCTCTGCCCTCTCATAACAAAAACTGGTATACTGTTTCAACATAATACTAATAAACAGAAATACTCAAGCCACAGCTAATTGACATACTACCACATTTATACTGGTAAGCAAAGTTATTTCTCCACATAAGTATGGCCAGTGGAATAAGACTGGATCCCCCAAATAGAAAGTCTTTCTTCAGGACTCAGACAGATAAAATACTCTTTCGGTAGCCTTGCGAGTGAGCCTGCAGAAGAGGAAAATCCTTGACCTGACCAAAGCTTTCCTTCTGCTCACCAGGTAGCATTAGGTTTCTAGTGACTCCACATTGTGCCCTATGATGCTGCAGAGGCTAAAGAACCTTTTTCTATTTTGGGGGGGGGTGTGGGGGGGGGGTGGGTTGGTGAAGCTGTTTGGTTCTGGAAATACTTTGCTTCCTCGAATGACAGGAGAAGTGCTTTTCATGTTTAGGTGTTCTGCAATAGTTCTTAAAGTGCAATATAAGCAAAGAACAATTTTTTTTTTTAGCAAGTTAGAGCAATCAGCTAATTTTGTTATTAATTTGGAGATGTTTGTAAAAGGAAGTTAATCAATAAATATTCTGTATTGAGTAACAGAGCTAAAAATGACAACTGGTGCTGTATGGAATATTTGATTTTCTTTTAACTATGTATTTATTTCTTGTGTTGTGGGAAACAGGCTTTACAGGCTTCCTTCCTTGTTTTAATTCTGTGGGTGAAGAAGAATCAATACAAATGAAAGCTCAGTTTTGCAAACATCCACATTTGGGTTCAAGGTAGATATTCAAATTCATAATAATTTGGAAGATCAGATCTTCATGTATAAAGGGAGAACAGATAATTTATTTTTATCTCAGCAAAAGCACACTAGGCATCATTGTCTATGGAAACCACAGCCGTGATGAAGTATTAATTACACTGCTGGAGGTAACTGCAGGTGATAAGAGGCTTGAAGTATTTGTTCTTCAGCAAAAGTAATGTTTTATATATGACATATATATTACGTCAAAGATTATTCTAGAACAAGCTCTTCTTCAGAAAGAGACTACTCCAGAAGGTTTCTTTAATTTGGTATTTTTAAAGGGAACAGCTTCCCCCCCTTCCCCCCCCCCCCCTTTTTTTATTCTGGTATGCTGTTTTAGAAAGCGGTATTTTTATGATTCAGAAATCAGGTTGAATCAGCTCTTCGATTGTGACATGGAATTATGGGTGAACTCTGATCACTATAATTGTAAAACCTCTCTTTTTATTTCAAATATTTATTGAGTGGAGGAACTTGCAGGGTGTCATTATCTGACAAAGCTATAGGAACTTCACATGCAGACACGGAGGATCTGATGAGCACAGGTGCTTTCTTTTGGCTGTGAGCGCTCCCGAACTTCTTTAGTGGTATTATGATCCACGGTTAACACTTACGAAGCCTTCTGGGCATGCTGTGCTGCGCAGGCGCGCAGCTCTCCTGCTCCACGCAGGGGAGGGAGCCTGCTTGCCACTCGTGTCCCGAGTGTCCCCGTGACTCTGTTTGTAGCTCCCCGTCAGGAAACACTCTAACTCACCGCTGCCATCGGTGGAAAACGTGCGTTAGGACCCAGGCTCGCCGAGAGCTGGCTGCTGCTCCCTCAGGACGGCGAGGGGCGGCGGGGCCGCCATCCGGCTCGTGCCCCCTCAGGCGGCGGGCGGGGCGGGGCGGGGCGGGTGGCGGCCGCCGCTGGGCGCGTGCCCCCTCAGGCGGCATTCCTCGGAAACAACTCCGGTATGTAAATACTCGGAAATGTTGTCCTTGCCTTCAAAATCAACATTCCACTGATTTGGTCAAGTTTTTTTTTTTGTTTTTTTTTTTTTTTTTTTTTGTGTTTGTTTTGTCGAGGTGGTTTTTTTTTTTTTTTTTTTTTTTTTTTTTCTGTTTTGTTTGTTAATTTTGATTTACATTACAAAAGAAAGTGTGATTTAGCACAGTTTGTTGATTTGATCTGAGCGTATTCACTATTGATACTTAGTGATATAGCCCTCTCAATTTTTGGCAGTATTTGGGTCAGTCTATAAATGGTGAAAAGCTTAATGGCCAAAGATAACGTTTTTTGGAAGCCAATTTTAAAGGGTGTCCTTGTTTTCTCTGAGGTAATAACCTGTAAGCAATAGGTAATTAAGTGATTTCGTGGAGAGGAATGGTGTGTTTAGTCTCACAGACAAGACCTAAGGAGATCAAGCTGCTACAAATTTAGGCTAAATTTAATTAATTGTTACAATGTAAAGTATTTGAAGAGAAGAAACACATTTCTGAGAGTTTTGGTAGGTATGCATTTGAAAATCTCCAGTTTAATATTTTGCTTGACTTGCTAATGGACTGCTTTAGTTGAACCAGAAGTTACCAGTTTGTCTGTGTTCATGGGGGAGTGTTCTGACTTGTGCTTAAATGGGTTCTTGTTCTATCACATGTGATATCCTGGAACTCTTCCTGATACAACTCCTGGTGACTTGTATATGACCAATATTTCATCTGAAATGCAGAATACTGATTAAGCCAACAGATTTGAAAACACAGTGTTCTTAGAATCACAGGCTAGTTTGTGTTGGAAGGGCCCTTAAAGCCCCCCCAGTGCCCCCCCCTGCCCTGGGCAGGGCCCCCTTCCCCCAGCCCAGGGGGCTCCCAGCCCCGTCCAACCTGGCCTTGAACCCTTCCAGGGAGGGGGCAGCCACAGCTGCTCTGGGCACCCTGGGACAGCGCCTCACCCCCCGCACAGGGAACAATTTCTGCCTTAGATCTCATCTAAATCTCCCCTCTGTCAGCTTAAAACTGTCACTCCTCGTCCTACCCCCACCCCCTGATCCAGAGTCCCTCCCCACCTCTCCTGTCCCCCCTTTAAGCCCTGGGAGGCCACTCGAAGGGCTCCCCGGAGCCTTCTCTTCTCCAGGCTGAACCCCCCCAACTCTCTCAGCCCGGCCCCCCAGGGGAGCTGCTCCAGCCCCCCCAGCATCTCCGTGGCCTCCTCTGGCCCCACTCGAGCAGCTCCGGGTCCTTCTGCTGTTGGGGGCCCCCGAGCTGGCCCCAGCACTGCAGGGGGGTCTCCCCAGAGCGGAGCAGAGGGGGAGAATCCCCCCCCTGGCCCTGCTGCCCCCCCTGCTCTGGCTGCAGCCCAGGGCACGGGTGGGTTCTGGGCTGCCAGCGCACGGGGCTGCCTCACGGGCAGTTTTCCCCCCACCAACCCCCCCAGCCCCTCTCCTTGGGGCTGCTCTCCAGCCACCCCTCGAGGGCCCAGCCTGGGTTTGTGCTGGGGATTGCCTCGACACAAAGAAGGGAGGTTAATTCACATGCTACCTCCATGTGACCATAGAAGTAGCTCTGAGTATTACTAGTTTAGCTTTGAGTAACTCCCGCTTATATTAATAGCTGTTTTCAAGGTAAAAGATGACACTTTTTTCCTTAAAGCACTGAACAGTATGTTTAATGTTGACATTTGTGAGGATTTTAATGAGCTCAAACCATGCAGCATTCTTCAATTAACTTTGATTATACTCGTATATAATTTATTTTGGACAGTAACTGGAAAATTAGTTTTCATTCAGGAAACAATTGGAGCTCACCATGTCTTGACCTCCTAGAATCCCATGAAATTTTAATGAAGATCAAATTGAATTTTATTAGGGATTAGAGAAGTGCACTTGAGAACAAAATCTCTATCTTTTCCACCCCAAACTGGCAGTAAGAACAATGGTGATGAAACTAGACAATAATGTTGGAAAATAACTATTTTGATTATTGTAGGATTTTATTTAAGAGTGAATATGCAGATGCTAACAGCATTAGAAATGTTTGGAGGCAGTCAGGACGTTGAACCACTGTGCAGGAAATAACAGAGGTTGCAGGTATACAAGGTGATTTTTTTATTAGTTTTGTTCTTTCCCCCTTGTAACTGCCTTGTAATTTTAATTCAAAGTGGAGGAGAGGTCAAGTCAAGTTAAATTATTTGCCAGGTTAAAGTGAAAAGTAGCCATGTACCAGAAGAAGCTGTTAAGTGTATCTTGTAAGACTGAGATAATTTCATGTACTGTATTTTCAAAGTGCTTTTCCCAGTCTGAGTTTGAATATGACAACATACTGATTCTGCTCTCTGAAGTGTGTGCGCCTCTATTTCCTCTCTCATACAGAGCTGTACATATGCGGAGTTTGGCACTCTGGCTATCATCCTGCCACGAGTTCCTGAGGGTGGCAGAGCTGACATGTCTGCACACATTTTGCTTTGCATTCTCTTTCCCTTCGAGTCTCAGAGTATTCTGATGACAGCTCCTGATTAGTGAAGTGCATCTGCCCTATGTTGTAAACCCATTTGAGTAATAATGCCTGAGAGAGAGCATTAGTTTCTGTGCTGTTGAGGAAGAGGAAGGACAGCTGGAATGGCAAATGAAATAAGAAGGGATGGCATTTTCTCAGGGTCTTGATACTCAGTGTAGCGCATCTGTCACTGAGGTAATTCAATATCAATGCACTTTATACAGAGATGTAGGTAATAAAAGTCTGTAAAATGTGCACTGCTTTCAGCAATTGTTTGCATTCACTGTTTTATTGCAGTTTTACTTTTGTGCTGTTTCTTAGTGAAATTTGGATTCTTCTTTGAGTTCCACTTGAGTTTCTCTGGTCTTGTTAGCACTGTAGGGGCTGATGTTCATTACAGTCTGTTGATGTCAGCACACTCAGCAATTAGAGGAGCGAGCCTTTCTCATGCATCTGATCTTGGTTTCAACTGCAGACACAAACTGGCCTGCATTGTGGTTCAGTGCATCAGCATGTTAAACAGAAAGAAAACAAAACAAAAAAAAAACAGCCCAGCCAACAAACAAAAGTGTTAGTGTGTTATTAATTCCTTAGTGATGTCATCAAGGGACATGTTTTTACTGCTTGGTGCTGCTTCTTGATTTCATGTTGCTAACTGACGTCGCTGATAAACTAGAATAGGCCCTCAAATTACTGACTGTAGAGGGAATAGAGGGGAGACAGGTAGAATGGAGCTGCTGGGTAGCTCGTTATGCAAAGGGCCTGTCTGAATAATGCAAAGTGGATGCTGGGCTTTAAGAGACAAAAGCCTCAGATGTTGGGGAAATTAGAATCCACTGTCAGCCCAGTATAAGATTGTTCCTAATCCGTTTATCCTCTAAAATACTCTTATTTTTTTAGAATATAAGGGTTCAACTTCTGATTGATGGCAGTATAAACCTCCGACATCTGAATGCTTTCTACCCGAAAAGTAGTGAAATAGAAGTTGTAGTATGTTTGATACTTTCACTTCAGGGACAAAACTGTGTTTGGACAAATTATTAATGTTTTTTGGTAGAAAGGAAGAGACAAGGCAAGTAGGAGAACAATGCCTTGTTTAAGTAATTCCTGAGAGGGAGAGTAGTGTTCTTATAATGTGTAATTTTGCTCCAGACCTTTTAATGCTACTATAATGGGAAAAAATTGCTTTTATGCAGTGATTTAAAAATTTTTAAAAATGCTTAACACTGTCTCAGTTTTGAAAGGCTGTTTTAAATTTGAGACAGTTATGTTGGGTATAAATCTATCTCAAGGTCAAGCTTATCTCTTGGGTTGTTTTTTCTTTTTTTCTTTTTTTGGTTTTTTTTTTTTTTTTTCCTAGCTTGGTTTTTGTTTTTTTTTTTTTTTTTTTAATCATACCTTAAGTAATTATTTATTAAAACCCAGAACAAGGTATGTCACCAACCTTAAACCTTGGGTGTTAGAATAGTGCTCCGGGAGTACTTTTGTATGGTGACCAGGCTGCAGATTGTTGCTGGACTAACTTCAGGTGAAGTACTACAAAGGGCAGTGACAGTTCCTGGTAGGTTTGGGTGCAGTGGCACAATGTTTATCTCATTCTACAGACTCAAAAAAAAAAAATTAATTGAGGCAATGAAGGGAGGTGGGGCCTTAGGGAGTGGCATGGTGCAAAGCTGTGTCTTATGTTATCGTTGTGTGAGTGATTGAGAATTTTGGACTATGCAGGCTTGAGTTCTTATTAAATAAAAATATGTAAAATTTTGTACTGGCATTCCTTCTAAGGAAATCTGTGTGCTTTCAGGATATACTATCAGATCATAGATACACGTTTACAGGACAAGCACTTATGCTTTCTTGCTACTGCATTACAATGGCAGATGTCCAGCATGCAGCAATTCCTTTCAAAACCATATTCCAAAAATAATTTTCTTTGGATGCTAGACAGCTTTTCTTTAACAACAGTCTGTAAATTCAGTGGCCTTTAAGTGCCTCAGAATGCAGGCTTCCTAGGTTGGAGATCTTTGGGGATTTTTTGCAGCAATTTGATTGCAAATGCCCCAGGAAGTTGCCTGCAGTGCATCATGTAAGTTACAAGGAAAAGCATGTGATTCTACAGGAGGAGGCTTGGCCGGATGGAAGGTTTGTTTCCATCAGTCCAGTACCATTTCCGGGAGAATCCAGTGGAGGAGCAATAGGATGTTGAGGAGCTTTCTGGATTAGTATGTTGTGGATCTGGTTGCAAATTTCTGTAGCATATAAATGCTACAGACACCTAGGTGGCAGTGGGTTATGTCTGAGCCTCACTTCCTATTCCACCAGCATGGTGCTATGTTTGAAAGCTGCATGGTCTTTGTGAACAGTTGATTTCAGTTGTTGGAAATGTATTAATTAAAAAAAAATAATTAGGTGTGTGGTCTCAGCTTGGAAATGTCTCCCTCCACTAACTTGGGGAAGACAGTGATTGTTATAGCACTTACTTTAGACAGCTTCTTACCTTATTTTCAGTTACTCTAACATGTGCTTTCTCACTCCTGATCAATGTAGACATAAATACCTTCTTTGGGAGAGGGATTCAGAATCCTTTATCTTGTGTTTCAGAATGTCTCACTAGAAGGAACTGAGGAAGAGGGCAATGATCAATGTGAGAGCAGCATTTTCCCCTCCTTCTTGAAAAAGAAGCCTATTTCCTGTCAGTTTCAGAGGCATTTGGACAATGCCCTTAATAACATATGTTAGCTTGTTCAGCCCTGAAGTCGTCAGGCTAGGTCAGGTTGGACTAGATGATCATTGTAGGTCCCTTCCAACCAAAATAGTAGTAGTTTTCCTTTCCTCTTGGTATCACTATGATTGTTTTGCATTCCTATTGCAAGCAATGGTTTTTAAATTTAAATTACATGAATGAACATATGCCTCAGTAACAACTCTAAACAAAATCTGGATTTATCCAATGATGGGAATACAGTTTGCTCTTGTCTGTACTCCATTCCTTCTACCTGCCTCTAAAGTATAGTAGATAGTCAACTTTTTGAAACAGTGCTGTTAGGCCAGATGGGTTAATAAATCCAACTTCCCTTGTCTAGAGGAAAGGATTCTTGCCTGCTTGGTTACCCACTTTTTTTTGATTTCTTGTTTTTTGTAAAACATGGTGGCAGAACACAGGTCAATGGAAGATTTAGTTCCTGAAGCTGTCTGAAGCTGTTCTCTCTCTTGTCCTGCCTACCAGCATACCTCTTGAATTTCTGAACCTGAGCCTATTGTAGGGAAGGGTCATACAAGTGATGAATTAATGATAATTGCTATACTGGAAGAGAATCTGACTGATACAGTGTAACTTGTGTGTGGTTTCTCCTTTACCTGGGAAGTCCTCTGTGGGGAGTGGATCTGTAGGGTGTTCTCTGGACAAACACAAATATGCAAACACATGAGCAGGTTTAAGTATCAGCCAATAGAGGTATTAAATGAATTCCCTGTTTTGTACTAATCTAATCTGACTTCATTACAAATCATGAACATCCTTCATTATAACCCTGTTTATATTGTATATGGTTGAGCTGCTCATTGTCAGATGGTTGTGTGGTGAAAAAAACAGCATTGTGTCTTCTTTTTTTGTAAGATTAGCTAAGATTCTACCAGAGACTTTCCTCTGAATTCCCTTACTCTGGGGATTTGTAGCTCAGTATTTTGGTCACTTTGGTTTTACATCAAATCTTCCCATAGAAGAGGAATATGTCAATATTCTTCACAGGATACAGCCAAGGGGCAAGTATAGGGCTGTGTCATTTAGTGTAACCTTTGGGAGCTGAAGCTGTGGACTTCAGGTTAACGTGTCTTTTTGTTTGGGTCTTTCAAATCTGTGTGGAAAATGGTAGGGATCCATTCATAGAATTTACTGTACTATATTAATATCGGATTTCTTTATGTAAAACAGGATGTGTCTTGTGCTGTACAGGGCAAAATCCTACTTTAAAAAAATGTATTTATAGTTACCAACAAGGTTCTTTGCCAATTCTACCAGTTTCTTCAGTGCACAGTACTAAGTTCAGCTGTAATCATCTGTTTCATGTTCTTATAATGTGAGACTCTTCTTCACAGCATACTTGTTTGACTGGACTTTTAGAGCAGGGATAATTTCTATATTTGAAAAGGGGTTAGAGTTAATCCTCTGTTGGAGTCAGCTTCCCCTTGACCCTCTTCAACTTTTAAGTTATTCACAATTTTCTCAACTCCACAGCTTTTGGAATTATTTTTTATGTTTATATTTGAAAACTCCAGTTGAAAGCAGATGGCTTGGATTTTTTTTTTTTTTTTTTTTTTTACAAAAAAAAAATTAAAAAGTAAATGCTTTCTCCAACCTACTGAAATTTCAACAGTATTTCAAAATTTCAGTGTTTGCTTGGCCTGTTTCTGCATGGTATTTTCTGTTCAAAAAATCTTCTTAGCATAATCTTATCCACCAAAGCAAATATATAGGAAATATCTGTGTGTTTAGTGTTGCTCTTGGTTTTTCACAGGGAGAAAATTGAGGCTGAGTGGTGAAGAAGTCCTGTATGCCCTGTGTGACTCATCAACTTTGACTGCGGTTCCTTCAGAATAGGCTTGCTCCACTTGCTCCAGGTCTTTTTTCAACACAGATTTGTTTGGATTCTCCATTCATCTTAATGTGCTTTTCAGTAGGCAGACTGCATAGGCTTTGAAGAGCCTTTAGGGTTGTTTTGACACTCCAGTCAAAGAGTACAAATAGGCGGGGCAAGGAAGGTGTTACTGTAGCATCCTCTCTTGCCAGATAGTTTTTGCTGTTAAGAAGCTCTAGCCAATCTTTTAACTCATCCTTTATGGAGGAAAACTATGGTGGTCTATGTGTGGCCTTTGAAATTCTTTGGTGTGGTGAAATGGGACTCTTAATGACAGTAGGAGTGATGGCCCTTTCAAGTGCGATTGTATGGAAATTGCCACTTGTAGCTGGGCACTACTTACTGCTGTGCTGTTTTCTTGGGCATCTCAGATGATGGATAGTGAAAGGGAGAACAGGTTGGATCGCTGGTCTAGCAGCCACTGAGATTGGACTTGCCAGCAGGTAATTGTTGTGTCACAGACTTGTGGGGTTAGCTTTGTAAGACTGATGCTCATCTGCTTATGGATGAGATTACAGGCCCAGAAATGGGGCTCCACCTTTCAGGTCTGTGCCAGTTCTTGGAATGTTGTCACAGTGGTGCCTTTTGCATCTGATTAGCAAACTGCTGCAGAAAGCGATGCTAGTGGTGCCTGTCCAGACTGTTGCTGTGTGGCTGCCTCTATGATCCTGGGGCAGCAAACTGACAGTGTGCGTTAGGTTCTGTGTGCTGGAGAACACCTGCCCTGGGTGAACGGCATGGTGCCAGCTGGCAGGGCAGAGACCCTGAAGTGATCGGAGTGCCTGGCATCAGGATATTTGTCTCTTGTGAGCTATGAAGTCTGTGTTGTAGGCTGGGTGATGGTGGGTGGCTGCTTTCAAGGCCTTATGGGGGGTGCTGCAATGTCTTCATGGTGTTTCTCAAGTCTGAGGACTCCTTGACACATGGCATCTGTGTAAAGAATAATTGGGTTTATAGGTCTGCGTGGCACAACCCAGCAGGGCAGTGTAGCTGCAGGATATGAGAGCAGCAGACCTCACCTCCATGCTAGTGCAAGCTCTGGACAGCGACGGAGCTGAATTATTTGAAAATTGTCGTTGCGTGTGTCCAAAATGTCTGTAATAGCTAATCGCTGTCCATGCTTAATAGCTACTAAGTATCAAAACTAGGTTGTTTTTGTTTTGTTACTGGACACTTACCTAGAATAAAGATAAATGCTGAAAACATTTTGGAGTAGGCCACTTATTCGTGTAGCTGTGGATCTGTGGGTTTTTATAAAAATTTGATTTCTCTTTTGCATTTTCTTAAACCCAGAGCTCTGTAAAAAGATACACAGTGCTTTTGCGTAATAAAATAATGTTTGCATGTGTTAGAGTTATTCTTGGAAACATATCCTTTGATTTGCAGAAATGAGAAGTGGCAAGTGCTCAACATCTTCGAAAACCAAATCTGGCTGGTTTAGATGTCATCAGAAGTGATTGTGGTTTTCCAGTGTCTGATAATAAATTCACTGAATTTCATAATGGAAAATAATGTACATGTAAAAGTCTGACATGAAAATACAACCTTGTAGGAATCCTCGTCTATTGTTTCACCGAGTTGCATGTCAAAATTGCCTCCTATGCAGGGGAGATCACCTCTCTCTTAAGCTGGTGTTTGTCCATCCCCAGACTACTTCTGCTCTTGTTGAGTGAAATGCCAGAATTTGAAAGAGGAATGGAGTCCTCTAAGAAGATTAAAGTTTTTGAAAGCCATATGAAAATAATTTTGAGAAAGGAGACCTAAATTAAAGCCCTCCTTGGCGGAAGGGCTAGCATGTCACTGGTCTGTTTGGTCTGCTGGCTTGGACGCATACAGTCCAGCAAGCCACTTGTAGTGTGTAACCGAAAGTGGTTGTGGAACATGTTGCCTACTCCAGTTGGAAATGGTGTGATGTAGCAAGGGGTTCAGGGAGTTTGAGAAAAGTGCTAGGAAGGATGAACAGCTAATGTTATGGAACAAGTATGAGGCGAGAGGAGAAATGGGGGAACTGGTCATATAGTACACAGTCTGTAGGAAAAAAAAGCTTGTTCCTTTTGCCTCTGGTGAAAAAGCATAACTGTGAACCACAAAACTTACTCTGACATCAAATAGTGAGCTAAACTCCATCCAAATGTCACATACTTTTTCAGGGAATAATTAGGCAGCCTACTACATTTTGCAAAGATCACCTCTGATGATGATGAATTCAGATAAGGTGAGATTGTGTATGTGTCTATAAAATTCTGGACTTTAGGACGTGTATTACTAGTGTGGAAAAAAAAAAAAGAAGACTACAGCTCCAATGAAATAAAACCAGTATATTTGAAGAGCTGAAAGTTTTTGGGGAAAACTGATGTTAACTTGTAAAACAAATTGATAATGAAATTAGGAAAATTTGGTCAGACACCAAAATACTATATTTAGATTCAATTTATAACTAAAATTGGGATTTATAAATGTGGGTATAGTATGATTTTTCTTTCCTACCTAGATCTCTGGCTTTTCTTTCAGTGTTTGAAGTTGTTAGAAACCTCTACAGATTGCAAAGCATTCTGTTTAAAGAGCTGAACTTCTGGGCCAACTCCAGGAAAATATTTGGCTGTCAAGTCACAAAAGGGACTGAACAAAATTAAGCCTCTCTAAAAGAATAAAATACTTAGTCAAAACAGACATGCAGCTGGAAAGGGGTATTTTAATAACACATCATCAAGTCTAGCAAACCAGAAGGTTTATTCTTTGTTCTTTTCACCTCTACAGAGACTTTTACCTTCCTCTTTGTTTCTATTCTCTGATTCTTCTAGTCCCAAGTTTAATTCTTCATTTTAGAGTAAGAGTTTCTTTGTAAAAGCTTTGATTTCCTTTTATGTGCCAGATCATTTCTATGACATTAAAGCAAACAATTTTAAATATCATAGAACACAGCCCGTCTTATGTGAGTGGCTTTTACCATGTTTTGAGGATTTCAAGTTTTGTAGACTTATGACAGTTAGGAGAACTAGGCTCTAAGTAAATACACTCACAAATAGAGACGTGATAAAGGAAATAATTTATTTGGCTGAGGGAATATCATGCACTGTTTACAGACTTTTTCTTACAAAGAAAAAAGTGAGTAACTTAAAATTACAGCCTCCAGGTTTCCCTACTCCTCTTGAAAATACACATACAATTGTCATTCACTTACCTGCAGATAGTTTTTTATTTGCTTAATAAACTGAAGTTTATCCAAATGTCTGGTTCAAAAAACAAGCAAAATAAAAAAAAAAAAAAAAAAAGCAACCCAACCCAAACAACCCAATATATTCATGAACACTTGCCAGGAAACCATTTATAATCTTAATTTTCTTTCTATTGTGATTTCTGCAAATATTTTGATGATTGCAGTGCCTGGATACTAGTTTTCTAAATGTAAATTTTATGCATTAATTAGCCATCATTAAACATTTCTCCCAAAACACACAGATTAAGCATTTCAATGTGCTTTTCTAATTACATTTTAAAAATCTAGCTGTAAAAATGCCTGGAATCAGTTCTGTGCACACACATACATGCAACTTTCATTAATGTCAGTGAGAGTTAAATGCAGAAGGAGAGAAAATTAGACCTGAAATAAACGTTAAAATGTGCGTAGGTGTTTAAACTTATATCTGTATTGCTTAGTGGAGTAATGCCTAAAGAATATGGTCTGGTCTTGATCCAAGACACGGTAATAATATCCACAACTCACCTTGTGTGGGATTCATCCTGCTTCACTTTAAGCAACTGAGCATCGTAAGTCTGAATTAGTGACTTCCATTTTCTGTTATTGTTAGTGGAGAGGAATAGATGCTTTTACTTGTTGATTTTTATAACTGTAAGCTAAAATTCTTCACAGGATCCAAACTCTAAAACTACTTGCTTCTCTGCCTTGCCCTGGCTATAAAGTGAGCCTTTCCAGTGAACTCAAATGAAGAAAGACTCATGTTTCTTATGATTTCCTTGGTCTCTTGGGGATTGTCTGTAGTGTGCCACCCTCATTTCCAGTTCTGAGGGCAGCAGAGTTTGAGCACGCAGGTTGTTTCCTCTTGAGTAGACCTTGTTAGAGATTACCAATTGGACCTTGAAGGAAACTAATTGAGCAGCCCTGATTTAGCGTGATGAGGAGTTTATCAGCTGATTGGGCATCTTGATGCTACAGTGAAAAAGGCAATTGATTGCAGAGTCACTGATTTATCATGAATGTCATGGCTTGCTTGGTTTTTGCATAAATGTTGATGTAGTTGTGAAATTATATGGCATGATGTTGGCCCACGCATTTTTGTTTTGCTGCACTTGAACATGTTGGTTCTAGAGTGCAATGTGGAAGTCTCAGGTCTGTACGCATCAGTATTATCTAGATTTTGCTTATCCTTTGGTAACAGTAACCCCTACTCCCAACACCACAGGTGCTGAAGAGGCAACAGTACAACACAGCTTGATCACACTTGCAACTTTGGGTAGGTGAACTTGCTTGCTTTCTAGTCAAATGCTTACTGACTGCTTGAATTGTGATTAGATTTGCTTGAATATTGTTCTATGTCTCCCTGGTAAATTTGTAATCAGGTAGGTTAAGTGCTGACTGTGCATTTCAGTAGGGGAAAGAAATAATCTAATTACACTCAGAAGCTGCAACGCAGAGACTCAGAGGCAAAGTGGTGCTTGATCTCTGTCTTCAGTAAAACTTGAAATCATTGCTGGGTCTGTGCTGGTGGTATAATCTTGTGAATGCAGTTGGGCACAGAACGTGTGTTTTCTGTTATATCTCTTCCAGTGGGGCTTCTGAATCATCACTAGATTCTTTGTATTAACAAATAATACAGTTTATTAGACAGGATTAGGTTTGTAGATCCAGAATCAGGGATGCTTTCTATCAGTGTAAGACTCGCTACAGACACTAATCTGAGTGGGCTAACTAAAGTCCCAGAAGAGGCTTGTAGAAGGATTGAGAGCTGGGACATGAATTTTGGTTATTGGAAGGCAAAATAATTATTCCTCACCAAAGTATTTAGAATTCATCAAGCAAGAAAATGACCAGCTCAGACAGAAGCTACCAAAATGTTGACTTTTATAAACAATCCAGAATACTATATATCTTACTCAGGTTTGTTTGTGAAGATATGAGTTCACAGAAGATGACACACAAAGCTCTTTTGTGAACAAATGCAGTGTACATGCCAGCATTTTAAAAAAGAAGGTATGACCTTACAACATTTTGTTATTAGAACTTCCAGAGGTGTAAGCAAGGAGAATTAGGCTAGCATCCGTAAAAGGCTGGAAGGAAGAGGCTATCAGTTTGATGCTTTGGGCTATTTTTTTGTTATTGTTATTATTTTAATTTAAGCACTGCTGCCATCTATCTATAAGGCTTCTGCAGCCATGTTGGTATTTGCATGGGGAGGTGGGTAGTGTGGGTAGAAGATAAGTGTATGGAAGTTGTGGCTAGTGAGTTTAACTTCAGGAAAGAGAGGAAATTTTCAGCAGAACAGAAGACTGGTTGCAAATCTGAGTTCCCTCAAGAAAGGCTACTTAAGTGAAGATTAAGACTAACAGTTGGGTGTGTTAAGTTGGCTGTTTGATGAATGAAATAGAAGAACCAGCAAAATGGATTCATTGCCTCATGTTAGTGAGAGCAAAAAGAAAGGAACTTTTTGCTTACATATAGAGCCAAAAAAAAAAAAAAAAGATAGAAAAAATAACACATAAAGCACTTCTTGCTGTCTGCCAGGGAAGAAATCTTGAAGGACATTGCTGAGGACAGAAATTTTTACATCAAGAAATCTGGAAAATAGTCTTAGAAAAATAAAACAAACATTAGCTTGTGTTCAGTATCTGGACACAAGCTTGCATTCAGTAGCTGAGTTGGAGTGCTAACGTTGTCTGTTAGGCTTTGTTCAGAGCTTTTATATGCCTCCAAATCATGTCAGTTATGTTATGATGGAAATCTAGCAAATGGTAGTATCTGAGCAGATTAGGCTTTGATTTGGGTACAAGAGCAGCAAAAAAGAAAATGATGGGTGAGTCCAGTTTGCCCAGGGAAGAACCACTGTTACTGAGCAAGAGAGTGAGTGAAACAAAAGCTGAAACACTCTGAAACAGGAATTGCAAACTAAAAAGAGAGATTATGTGATAAAAGAGATTGCAGATTGTTTCAGGTGAATAACCTTATTCAGTAGTCAAGATCGTGGCCGAAAATTAACTGGCTTGGCAAATTGACCAGTACTTGTCTAATATAGGTTTGAGTCCTGCTGTGTGAAGATACCTGTAAACATGGAATATCATGTTAGAGTTTTCTAAGAAACCATGAGTCTTCATTCAAGAAACCTCAGTCCTGAGGGCAAAAGAATCCAAAAACTGCCCAAAGCACAGTTTGGCAGGTGCTAGGATACATTCAGGGAAAATATTACCTACACTTCATATAACACTGAGTATCCAGTCTTGGCCACTGCCAGAGGTAGGGTTAGCAGGAACCTTTGGTCTAACTTGGCTTTACATTCGTCCCAGCAGAGTATTGGCATAGCTGGGAATAATGTGGTTGCCACTAACAGTAATACTTGTGTCTATGTGCATAGTGTTCTAGAGGAAGAGAGATTTAATCCAGCTTTGCTACCTACTTCAGCTGATGAATTGGATCTAAATATTTGCATGCTGTGTTATGAATTATGGGTGATGGCTGTGGCTCATCTAGAAGAAGATGTGAAGAATAGTATCTAGAAATCCATTTACTTAGCTGTCCTTTTGAATGGTACCAGAATGCTGTCTAATTCTAGTTGGTATAAAAGTTGACACTCTGCCAGTAGTATTCTAAGACTGGAGGAGGCTGGTCTGCTCTGTCTAGTGTTTGGGTCAGGGTTGGGGTAAGACGTAGTAGGAAGTTCTAATAATGAGCTTCAGTGAAAAAAGGTTCTGAATTGCTCCATTAGATTTTTAAATGCAGGGGCTGGAAAGCTTCACAAGGCAGTTTTATTGTTTAATCAAATAAAGCTGTGCCCCCAAAAAACTGAAAGTGTAATTGTTAGTCCTTTTCAGTCTTGGAAAAACAACATAGAGTGATTTACAATAGGCAAGGGTATTTCAGGAAGTTATAGACAGGATCTTTTGGTAAAGAAAATGTGAAGAAAAAGAAAATAATATCAGGTAAGAACTATGACCTCCCTTCCCCGCCCCAGTTTTTGTGCTTGTTTTGAGCTGCATTTTAATCAGACTCAGAAGACAGAGAATAAAAGAAGATTAAAATATACTGTCATAGAACAGTGTGAATTTCACACTTTTATTAAATGAAGCTAGCACAAAATCTGGATATTTCCAGTTCCATGCTAAAAAATATATTGAAATCTTAGTTAGTTGGATATATTAACTCGTTGAGTTGAAACCTTAGTTGGTTATACTAACTCTTTGTGTTGGCCCTTGCTGAGGTGCAAATACTGCTGGTGCAATAAACTGCTGCTGCTCTCTACATTCTTTGCTTTTCATGAATAGAAGATAATATAAATGATGGAATTAGCAAGCTGTTAAATTTCTGCCTTTCAGATGTATTTAATTATTCAGTTTTGGTATGTTAGTGTTTCATGCTGATGCGTTAAATAGTAGTGGTCACATTTTGTATTGTTTCCTTGTAACTCATTAACATTTAATCTAACTGCAAGTAGATATAGAACTGACATTTATTTGCTATGACCAATTTAAATTATCTTTAGCCCCATTATTTCTTTTATTAACAAGGAACTAAGATAATATAAAAAAAAAAAATACATAAACCAGTGAAATTTACTGTTTGCAAAATCTCCCATGATCTTTGACTGGAATATTGTTATTTATGAACCAAAGCAACCCATCAAATGAATTTTTTCTTTGCTTCAGTTTAAAGTGCAGTTAAGTAGTGCAATAAATATTAAATTCATGGTATGCTTTACATTTTTATCATGTTCAAAGTGAACCATGCACAATTAGGTTTATTTGAATTAAAGTCTATGAATTATAGTGCTCATTTAAATGCAGTACTGTCTATTAGAAAAAAAAATCAGAGACAACCTAATATTTTCTCATTCTTTCTACGTAGTTAATATAATGCCTAATAAAATTATATGTTTTTCTAATTTTTACAAATACTAATTTATTACTTGAGCCCTATGCTTGTTCACTGAGTTGAAGCAAGCCCTGAAATGGATCCTAGAAGTAAAATACAAGGTTTTCTATAATTTTAAAATGCTTTAAAACACCAATCATTTGTTTATTTTCTAAGCATTACTTCAGTTTGCTGAGATATCTTTCTGTAAATTCTTAGTAAAACAACTCACTGTGATTTGACAAATGCTGATTTTTGGGAAAGTGGGATAAGGCATTTGGGAGTGCTAAAACTGTTCAGAAAACTCAAATATTCACTTTGTATTTGCAAGCCTCTGTCACCAAGTTCTGGGGAAAATGTCAGAACACGAAGTCAAACTTTTTATGTCATGTGTGGTAGGTTTCAGTGATCTTCACATAATGTTAAACAAAACCCCCCAAAACAACACAGCTGAACTGGCAATTGTTCACTTAGCCAAATGGCAGTTCTTTGGAAAGCAAGCTATTCTGAATTCTGTGCTTTTCAGATCCTGGGTGAAGGTCTGCAGTAATGTTGAAGTAATCTTCTGAGTTTCAGTGTTGAAGATGCAAGTAGATGGATCAGCTATGCTAGTGGGCATATGGAGAGAGGGAAGGTGTTCTGTAAAGTACATGGTCACTCTTTTTTGTATGCTTAATCTGTGATAAATCTGCCTCTGCAGATTTCAAAACACTTATTCCAGGCAGAAATTACTTCAGACACAGTGAACCCGGCTTGTTTATATAAGAAGGCTGTTTTGCTATGTTGAAAAGGATTGAGGACCCTTTGGGCTCAACAGAGAGAAAGATGGACCAGGACTTGCTAGTGTGATGACTGACAGATACCTAGGATGGATTAAAACTTCTGTTTGTCTCGCTCAAAGTGATTGAATTCAAAATCCAAAGCACTGCCTAGGTAAGGGCTTTGCCTCATAAGTAAGTGCCATGAGCATTATGCAAAAGATACAAGTATGCATTGGATAAGTAGCCAGACTGGCTTGGATAAAGGCATGGTTCCATGTGTAAATCATCCAAATTAATACAAATGTCTCAGTCCATGAGATATATGTTTTCCAGAACACTATAAAGGAGATAATACAGTGCTGTTTTGAACACAGTCACAGGAAGGGGGGGAAATGTAGATATAGGAAAACATTTTTATTTTTTTCCATCTAAACTTGTGGATTGATCACCAATTCTGTTTCCTCCTCAGTTATTTAATAGTCACTTGTGAAACTGGAAAGGCCAGAGGGACTGCTGTGGGATCGAGGAATGTCTACACTATGCACACTAATTTGAGGAACAATTTTAAGCAGAGTAACATGCTGCTTATTCCAGTTCTCCTAAGTGCTGTTTTTAAATCCTTTTCCTACTGCTTTAACAGGAACTACTTTCTTTTCTGATGAATGGAATTAAGGTGTATTTGGCAGAAATGTAGTAAGTACCTCTCTTTACCCCCATCTTTCCAGTTTCAGTTTCCTGAGAAGCTTTCCTGGTAATCATTGGTCAAGAGAATAAGATTTGCCCTTAATAAAAAATAGACTCATTCCACAGTTCTGTTTGCATCTCTTCCAGAGGTTTAATTTATTCTTTTTCCTGCAAAAACAAAAGGACTTTTTTTTTTCTGCTAAAATAAACTGACAAAATAGCTTGCCATAAATATAGAGGGCATTTAAGGCTATTCATTTAAACTCGTGCAGCAAAAGAGAGATGAATTCACTTAATCTTTCGGCAATTAAAAATGAATGTTAAATTAATTAGGAACATTTCTCAAATGAATTACTGTGAAATTGAAATAATGATCTGTACTAAAGTATTACTTTTAAAATTTATGTCTCTCTGATTACTTAATATTAATGTATTTTTAATAGACTGCATTCTTAAAAAAAAAAAAAGGCAAGCACATAATTTTGGACGAATTGAAACATTATGTTAAGAAACTTCCCTTTTTTATAATCTCACTGGCTTCATCACCCATATGCACTAGAAGCAGATTTGGCATAGTGCTCCCAACAGTGACTGTGCATGGTGTTTCCCAAGAACTGTATCTTGAACAATAGAATAAATACTTCCTGAATTTAGTTCTAAAATCATTATTTGATCCCTTGTTTAGCAAGGTATTTACACAAGTGCCTAACTTTAGGTATGTAAATTCCAAGGTATTTTATCATTTTAAGTCCTATCCTGAATAAGAATGAACAGCATACAGTTGTCTTTGCCTATGTTCATGATGTCACTATCTTCAGTGTCATGTGCTTAAGGACGTGCTTGAACAAGTAATACTTTCTTAACTGAAGGGCACAACTCTCTCATCTTTTCCATTGACTTCAGTTGGATTATTTAACTTAATATAATTTATAACTTATTTAACTGAACTTTCTGAAGGGCTGCTGATGGTCGTCTCAGTGGAAGTTGATTTTGACAAGAGCAAGACTGTGTTGAAAGATTTGGGATTGTACCTTGTCTGTTCCATTGCATGGAAGCATATGCACAACATCACTTCCCTGTTTGCTGGATAGTATAGCTTGTATGCATTATGCACAAGGCTGAAACATGGAAGCAAATTACTTGAAACTCCAGAATGACTTCCGATTTCTCTGCTACAGAATATCTACTGATTTATGTAGTACACTGTGCGGTATTTGCCCTTGTTTCAGTCACTGGTTTTTGGTCATTTCTCCATCACTGAGTTCCGGTCAGTTCTGAAGGTTCTATTTAACAGGAAGTGGCAACTGTTACATTCATTTCACAAGCGTTCTAGGAGGTTGCAATGCTATAGGGAAGTCTGTGAAATGGGCAGGTAATTTCACTAATACTTATGAGTGTTTTGGTATCCGTTAAGTTCAACTTGATATGGAAAGAATGTATTAGTTTGAATAAATCTCTTGTCTAAATCCTTGATTAAGAAAATGCATGATAAAAATAGTATGAGTAACATAATACTTGGCAACTTCTGCACACATTTCAGAAAATGAGAAATGTATCCATTGTGACCTTTAAAAAGTACAAAATACTGCTTGAAGCAGTACTACCATTTTACTGAACCTTTTATTCAACCCTTTTTTTAATTTATGGAAGAATGCCTTGTGAGAGGACACCCCGAAGGTCACTTCATCTGGTGTGTCTCTTTGAGTGGCCCATAGCAGGTGTTTAGGGAAAGAGGCTGAGAGAGGTCGGGTGAAGAGCGGTAGGCTGTGCCCAGGGTCTGGCAGTTGATGGCCTCAGTACTTCAGCTGTTGTGATTAATAGCTGTGGATGGATCTCTCCAGTGTCTAATTCATTGTGAACTCATTTGCATTTCTGGCCTCCCTGACATCCTGTGACAAAGACTTTTATGATTTTAATTGTGTGGTATGAAAAAGTAGTTCATTTTATTTTTTCTCCTGGTACTTACTGGGTGTCTCATAGCTCTTGTATCTTGAGAAATAATGAATAATGATTTCCTGTTCACCTTTTGTCCACTACCATAATTTTATTGACCTTTATAATATTCCTCATTGTCTGACTTCATGCTTCTTGGGTCACTATTTATGTAGTTGCTCTTAGACTAGCAATTGTTCCATATCACTAGTCATCCATATTGGTCTTCTCTATTTTTTCTCATACTTTCTGCGGTCTTTTATGTTAAGACGACTAGAAAGAAGGAAAACTGACCTCATATCCTTTATTGCAGTGCCAAAAGGCATGGGTTTTTCAAAGGTTTCTGCACTGGAACTGGGTCAATTTTGTTTAGATAAGCTGCAAGATGGATGCAAAAGGACCTTTCCATTTTACCAAAAGAACATGTGAATTTAGATCAATATTACTGAATGGCTTCAGCTGGAAATACCAAAAGGTATTTCCTAGGCTAAACTAAATCCAGTTTTGTTTTAGGTGTTTGTTTTCCTTTTGTTTGTGAACCAACCTAGGGTGGAAAGGAGGAACCACTAGACCCATAAAGATATACCTAGTATTGAGAAATAATATGTTTATGTGAATTATTTTTGGGGACAGCCTCTCATTTGCTAATGTTCAGGGCCAGAATTGTAAAACTGTTCATTAAATACAAATAGGGCTTAATTTTCTGCTTTGAAGGAAATGTCTAAATTATTAGCATCCCTTCTGTGATATTCGGGACAAAAAGCACAGGGAGTTGAATTCCAATTCTTGGTATTGTTTGAAGAAGATTTTCTGACCCAAACTGATTTTATTTTATTTAAGAAATTTTATTTTTTTTTTCTTCTTTTCACCTTCAATTCTGAATAATGCTATTATCTGGTTGGTAAGGCAGTTTTCAGTTAGTAAGACCCTATGAATGTGAAAAGCATCATATGAAGACAGTATATTTAGTTGTTCCACTTCTTTGAACTAGTATGAATTAATTCTAAGATTTTCTAGGATATCTGCATGTGGGATGAAATTCGGTGTGTGAATGATACAGGCAATGCCAGGAGTGCTGCAGAATGCCGCTCATCCATCCACAGCACTGCTATTTACTGCAGTTTTGAGTTTATCGGCATTATGCCTGTCTTTTCCACAGCGATGGCTTTAACATGATACTGTGGGAACAATATCCTAATGGTCAACATTACTTAATCTTAGGAAAATTCTACTGAGATTAATCTAATCCATTAAGGTTCCATTCCATTCTTGATCAACTTTTTTTAACCCAATCTGTATACTAACCTTAAACTATTTACAGATCAGCTTTTTTAGGAGGTAATCCTGCTTGACTTCTGATAATCTCATGTTGAGACACAAAGTGCGGTGCAGTAAATGCCTGTAAGAAAGTGGCATGAGACAATTACATCTGATATCTGTGATTATGTACAATATGCTCTTAGAGTATGGTCCTTAAAATGTGAAGTCTTTAATGTTGAACAGCTCTAGTAAAAACAGTTTACAGTTCTGAAATTAGATTTTCTAGAAAATAACCATATAAAAGCTTATTTGAAAATCTTGATTCCCCCAAAAAGGGAGGGAAAAAAGGCAATTTTTCCCCCTTCTGTATTTTAAATCAAACGATAAATCAAAAAGAACTTAATTAGCAGCAGTACATGTGAGACATGGACCATAGGCTCAATTTCCATAATTTCCAGACAGCATTAGTCGTACATACAGAGGTAACATCACACTATTTAGTGGAGCAGGATCAGAAAACAAGGCAAGCTATTTTCTCCATTTCTTCTACCCCTAAAGCCCAGTGATCTTTCTCTAAACTCCATAAAATTATTTATTTTTTAAAAAGGAAAATGATAGTTTGTTACTCACTTCCTGTCTTACCTACTGTTGTGGTTTGAGCCTGGTTGGCAGTCAAGCACCATGCAGCTGCTCAGTCCTCCTTTCCCTTCCAGCAATGAGAAGGGACAAATGAGCCAGGCTTAGGATTTGAGGTAGGACCAGGAGGGGCAGATCCCCCATTATGGTCACGGGGAAAAGACAGACTTGTCCCTTAAATGCGTTCTCACAGAGGCGCAGCTGATGGGCTCAGTTTTGTTGCAGAGGTGGAGCTGACTTGGAGCTGGGGGAGCTTCGAGAAGCTTCTCACAGGGGGCCGCCCCTATAGCCCCCTCCCCTGCTACCAAAAAACCCCACCAAACCCAGGACACCTACAGGAAGAAGTGATATAATAATTTTTTTTTTTTTTTTAAATCACTAATTTGGTTGAATTGCTTGATGCTGCTTAGTGTCCTGGAAGCAGTGCAAAGCAATTGTGCACTTGCACAATTTGTGAGCAAGTGCATGGCCATGCAAATTATCTAAGAAGTTACATGTGACCTGTAGGTTGTATTGGTCAGACTTTTGAACTCTTGGTACATACGTAACCTTTCTTGTGTTAAACAGTTCAGCCTTAAATGCTGCACAGAGTATGCAGTTAGTTCAGGTGGAAAAGATTCATCAGGCCACAGTGTAGACTCAGTGGGACTTTTAAAAGTCTCCCTATTTAGATTAAAAACATTCTGGGATTTCAGTAGTCTCATATTGCTATAAATTTAGTAACAGCTGCTGTAGTCTTTCCTTCTAATGACACATAATCAATTTTAGTTCTAACACAGAAGTGCAGAATTACCAAGGTGTAAAAGTCCATTATTTATGAACTGCTCAATGCCATAACAAACTTATATGTTTTCTTGCTTATTTAATACACTTTCTCACTTCACTGATTGCTGATCCCTCAACATTTGCTCATCATACTGTATTGTGGCTGGTGATTCTGGAAAGAGGAAAGAATCAAGAACCATATTCCCTTTCTTTAGTGTTCTCTAAACTTAAGTGATTTCAGCTAGCATTTCTGTCCTGATGGTCATTCTTCCCTGGTAATCTTCCTCTGTAACTTTGATGTGTTTGTGATATATTCTAATAATGCTTAATTAAATCCTGCTGGGCATTCTTTTGCTGAACTTGTCTTCCTTTTCAATAAATGACCATTTTTCCTCTCTTCCATATCCATTCTGATGATTTATGATTCTCAAAATATTTTTTTGTGGGTGTTTCCTATGGTTGCTGACCATATCAGGACTTACATCCTGATAGAGTATTTAATTTTTATAGGAATGTTTGAAATTCTATAGATTCATATTTTCTTAAGTCCCACAACTACAAGAACTTGTGAGTCACTGACTTTCTGAGCTAGAGGCGGGAATTTGATACTTACTAGTCCTCCATGGATTTTTAACGCATAACTTTGGCCAATGGCTTTTTAAATGTCCTCCTACTGTCCTGAGGGTAAGGAAATCCACTTGTTATGACATGGAAAAATATTTCCTTTTGTTTCTTCTGAAACTGTATTTTTATTGGGTACCTACCCCTTGCTTCTTGTATTAGAAGAGACTATGATCAGTCATTCCCTCATATTCTCCATACCACTTGTAATTTCTTACATGTAATTTGGAATTTTTAGTGTGAATATTGTTGAATTTACCTCATTTCCAAGAGTTTATTAAAGACCTGTTCTATAATTTTGAATTATGTGAAATCTAAGTATTGCTTATGGTTCACAGAAAAGCAGCTGTCTATCTCAAAGTATGAAACTTGGTCCTGTTCTGAGATGTTTCAGAAATATGCATTCAGTATTTTTGTACAATTCTGTAAGAAAACTTAATGAGCAAAGTAAAATACTGTCATGCAGTTCATGCGTCACAGATGTGCATTCCTCTTTACTTACAATTAATGTTACTAGATGAATTTCTGACTTGCTTAATATTAGTCTTTATAATGATTATACTCTTTATCTAAGCCAGATAAAATGGGAAGATATCTCTTAGAAAACAATTTTAGCCTCTCACATAGCTGACACATACAAATTATTTTCTATTAAGTAAACAGTCCCTTGTCAAGTGAGCTATATAGTATATTCTCACTTCAAAATTAGCATTTTCTTCCCTACTTACTACTCTCAGGGGTGATGTTTGTGCTTTCTAAGTAGTTTCTAGGTAACAATGCTGTTCCGATTACCAGCTCTTTTTCATATATTCAGATCAGGGTCAGGAAAGAGGCAAAGTGATGACTGCAAGCTGAGTAGTTCACAGTGGTGTTGCCAAAAATCTTTGTTTTGTTTACTTTTTCATTGCTTATTCAGTAAAGAAGAAATAGGCAAGATAAAAGTGTAATCTCTTTTAATGTGTATCAATTTATCTGATATGGCTTTGTGTCTCATCCCCTTAATATATTTTACTTATGGCTCTTTTCTCACTTCTTTTTGCAGGTTTCTGATGTGTTTTTAACTTTGCATTCACTTTCTCATATAAATTTTCTATGCCTTCCCCAGCAAAATAGTAGGCAAAAAAAGGGACTTCATGGCTTTTCCAAATTGTAAAAGCTTTGCAATCCAGAGTATGTGCCAAGTGAGCGGAACAATATTTTACTCTTAAAGAAAAAGAAGAAAAGGACCATTTCTCCAAATTTATTTCAGTATTTCAGTTTTCTAGAGTGTGAATTACATTGAAGTACTACTGGTACCAACACTCAGAGGAAATAGCAAAAAGAATCATGATGTGATCTATTGTTTACACTCACATGTGTTTCTCTGCACCTTTGTTGCATGGTTACATGATGGCAGCAAGGAGGGTGCATTTCAAATAAGAGTTGTCTGAGCAGGTCATGGGGGATTACGGTCCACTTTGGGGAGGTATTTTTTGCAAGACAAAATGAACAATCCGTTGGGAAATAACTGTGATCTTGCAATGGGAAATGCCTGTGTAAGGACTTAGAGTGGCAATGAAAGCAGGAAGATGCATTAACTTTAGGATGCATTGAAGTTAACTTTGAACTGTTTTGATGTGTAGAGATGTCAGACCTGGAGGGGAAGATGTTGCTCACACCCCTTCAGTGTTGCAGCATTTAGCAGAGCCCCCAGTGGTGACAATCTTATACAGTCAGTAGTACACAATGAAAAAAGTCCTCAATGTAGGTCACTATAGAGGTGATCACTATAGGAACTATGCACCATATGTATTCATATATTTGAGTGGAATAATTTGACATAACCACTTGGACCCTCCTTAAAATTGTCCAGACACAGCTTTCTCACTTTATATTTTAAAGTGGAATATGTGGAATGTGTGGACATGAAGCTGCTCGAGTGGGGCCAGAGGAGGCCACGAAGATACTGGGGGGGCTGGAGCAGCTCCCCTGGGAGGCCGGGCTGAGAGAGTTGGGGGGGTTCAGCCTGGAGAAGAGAAGGCTCTGGGGGGCCCTTCGAGCGGCCTCCCAGGGCTTAAAGGGGGGACAGGGAAGGGGGGGAGGGACTCTGGGTCAGGGGGTGTAGGGATAGGATGAGGGGTGACGGGTTTAAACTGCCAGAGGGCAGATTTAGGTGAGATGTAAGGCAGAAATTGTTCCCTGTGCGGGGGGTGAGGCGCTGGCCCAGGGTGCCCAGAGCAGCTGTGGCTGCCCCCTCCCTGGAAGGGTTCAAGGCCAGGTTGGACGGGGCTGGGAGCCCCCTGGGCTGGGGGAAGGGGCCCTGCCCGGGGCAGGGGGTGGCACTGGAGGGGCTTTAAGGGCCCTTCCAACACAAACCATTCTGCGATTCTGTGTATTGGTTTATATGTTCCTCTCATAAAAACCCACCTTGCTCTTTGATGTATCCCTGATTTCAAATACAGTAGTCAGGAATTGCACAGTGCAAAGCTGTAACACAGAAACAGTGAGTTTCTTTGAGTTTTCTAGAAAAAAAACTCTTTAATTGTCATTCAAATAACCCATCCTCATCGGTTGTGTATGCAGTCTGTCATTGCACATCAAAACAGTGATCCGCATGTGCTCTGTAGAATAAACAAGCGTGCATTTATTGAGATGGTTTAATACTGAGTTTGGCACCTTCTCTGTGAGTTAACTCATTGTGGTGTTTCTGTAGCATCTTGTAATTGGCATCATCATTTATAGATTACAATATGCCAAATATAAGGGCTGCTATTTTGTTTCTTGATCAAATAAAGTGAGCTATGCATATGCTGGAAGTTGCAGAAACTTCAATTCCAGTATTAAACATTTAAAACTTGGGGCAGACTGATTTTTAATAATTTATTTTTAGATACTTTTTTCCTTCGACTACCCACCCAATGGAAAAATGATCGTATAAAAGAAAGTTACTTTTTTTTTTTTTTAATAAAATTACTTTACATTCTGGGATTTAAAAACTGGCTGTTGCAATAATGATGAGAAAATAGATGGCTGGGAGCAGTAGTGAAAACTTAGATAAGAATGAAAGTGACTCCTGACAGATAGCAGATAGCCAGGCCTGCACTCATCTCCAGAGAGATGCTGAGAATAACTGTCAGTGCAGTCAAACTGAATATCATTCAAGAGTAGCACAGAATTGGAAGTGAAGAGCAGCTCCGAGTTTTACTGCTTCGAGATTGAAGCAGTAGCCATCAGCATCATGCTGTTCTTTACTGTCTGAATGTGAAGGCAAGGAATTGGTTGGCTTTCTGTGAATGTACAGTTGTGAAGAATTAACTGTAACAATGTTAAATGCCTCCCTTTCTTCACTGGGTGTGCCACTAATGGTTACCTGTTTGATCTGGGAACGGGCAAAGTATGCTGGGGATGGCTGTAGATGCTAGCATGTGTTTATGCCCATATTTGTCTGCTAAGAAAAAATATCTACATTTTCAGCTTTTACATTTGGGTATCTTCTGCTTCGGTCTGTCTGTTCAATTAGCCTTGAAAATTTCTCTTTAGAGAACTAACTTAATCTGCAGTTCCATTGCTCTAGTGTGTTCTTATTCCAAAGTCTTACTGTACGTTCCTAAATAAAACTCAGTTAGTGTTGGTACCTATGAGATACTGTGTTGATACCTTACCTTGGTAATAATTCCTTATCTAATGTTTAATCCACATTAAATTCAGATCCAATTTGCATAAAATGTCTAAGTGGTGCACAGGATCTTGCTTCATGTTAAATCTTCTCTCGCCCCCTTATCAACTATTTTTGTAAGAAATGATGAATTAAGATGAATTAATTTGCTTTTAACTCTTACTTTTTCTGCTGCTGTTTAGCTGTGTAACACTTTCTTCCTTAATTTTCCCATTTCTCCTTTGTTTTATTAGGAAAAAAGCTCCAGAGTTATCTTCTCTCCATCATCCGATACTCAAAGTGCAATTCCTTCAGCATCTGAAGACCTTCAATACAATTTTCTAATTTTGGAATGCAGTTCCACTTTCTTAAAAAGGAGTATTGAATACCAAAGTCAGCAAATACAATATGGTCAGTAAAGAGCTTATATGACATTGTAAATTGATTTATGTCCTGATCCTGCAGTAATTTACATATGTTCTATCTAATCATGGAAGGTCAAATTTTTACAAAAACGTAATGGTAAGATAATGTACTTGGCTGAAAAATTACCAGGAATAGGTTTATCTCAGTTAATGTTTCTCAAAAAAATGATTTTAACGTAAAGGCAAAGCAGCATTGCTGTTAACAATGTTGTCTTTTTTTTCACTGAGTATCTGTGTTCTCCCAGTTTGCCCAGGAAAGCTGAACATCCAATAAAAGAGCTAAAATGCTTTTTTGTGAAGTCATATTTGCGTTATATCCTTTGCCATGAGCTATTTCTCATAATGAAATTGATTAACTTCAGATCATGAAATAAAGTAAGAAGTTGACGTAATTAAGTTAAAATATTCAACTCATTATTAAACTAGCCTATTTCCTGTTCTTTTGATAACAGTCTGTTCTTCACTGAAGTACTTGCAGCTTCCAAACACTCCACTGCAGGATTTCTTTAATCCAGTATACAAAATTATATGCAAGAGAGTTATATTAAGAGTGATGCTGTAAACTGGGAGTTTTAGTAATTTTCAGATTTACTATTAAATCTCTCTGATTTGTGTTTAATTAGTATCTCTTCTCTTGTATTTTGCTTGGGCTATATGTACCTTTAAAAGCATAAGCTTTGGAAAGTAAACAGTGGCAGGAAAAGGCACTACTATTTTTTTTAAAGAAAGCAAGTAAGTCGATTAAAGTGAAAATCAATATTTGTTTTTCTTATTACAGAATCTGTGAGATGTATAGTTGATGTAAGTACTATAAAGTGGTAGCAATTGAAGTTAATATGCTTTAGAATTTGCTGCCAAAGTTCTACACAGAAAACACCTGTATTTCAGTAACAGAGAAACTACATTTTGCTCTATGAGGAGACTTAAATAGCTATAATAGCAAAGAAAGCAGTACTGAGTGAACAAACACATTGTAAAATCTAAAAATTTCATTTTCACAAATAAGTGTTCACAGTTAACCTGCATAAGCCTATACTTGAGTCTCTAGAATAGCCTATGAAAATGCAGTAATACCAAACTTCGATGGCTTCTCAACATTTATTGCAGTTTTTGCAAGTTTCCACTTTTTGTGGTTGCTGTTGTTTAGTCACAATTTCTGAAAGTCTGAGTTCACCCCCGGGAAGAAAACTCACATATCAACTTGGGAAATAACTGACAGAATACTTTCGTATCGGCTTAAGCAGAGTGTTACAGGCTCTGAATAAGCTTGTAAAAAGGGTATTTTTTTTCCCTTGATACACTCACATTTCTCTTGCTTACTTGTTTTTGTTTTTTAAAGAATATTTATATGGTACTAGTGCTTCCAAAATCAGGTCGTGTTGGGGGCCTCATTCTGTATAGAAGATGTAAAAACATGTAATGGAAAGTTGATCTGCAGAATACTCACTGTTTTCAGAATTGATACTGCGAAGCATTTTTTCTGCTTAGTATCTGTCGTGGTTTGGGCCTGGTCGGCAGCCAACCACCACACAGCCACTCTCTCCCCCTTCTCTTCCGGCAATAAGAAGGGACAGAGAGCCAGGCTTGGGGTTCAAGATAGGACTGGGATGGGGAAAAATTCCCCTTTATGATCACGAGCAAAAGGCAGACTCATTAGAGGGAAGAAAAAAAGAACATACATTTATTACAGACACTAACAACAACACGTAACAGAGCAGGACAGTGAGAAGCATTGCCACATCTTGAGAACACCTTCCCCCACCCCTCCCTTCTTCCCGGGCTCAGCTCTGCTCCCAATATCTCTACCTCCTCCCCCAGTGGCGCAGGGAATGGGGGGTGCAGTCAGTGCTGCTGCTTCTACCATCTGCGGTGGGGGGAGCTGCTGGAACTTCTTCCCCCTGCTCCATCGTGGTCCCCCTCTCACAGCAGACAGTCCTCCACAACCTTTCTCCAACATGAGTCCCTCCCACGGGCCACAGCGTTCCCCACACTGCTCCGGTGTGGGTCACTAACTTTCTCCAACTGGATTCCCTCCCACGGCTGCAGCCCTTCCAGAGCTGCTCCGGCATGGGACTCCCCCGCATGCTGCAATCCTCCCAGTGCTGAATTACAGCAGCGGGGCTACCTTTTCCCACAAGACCCCGGCCTTCTTCGGGCACAGCACCTTGATTATTTCAGGCAGAAGCCACAGGCCATAAATCAATGTCTGCTCCACCGCAGATCTCCATGGGTGGCAGAGGGGGCCACCCTGCCATCTCCCCACAGGATACAGGGGGGTCTCTGCTCCGGCACACCTCCCCCCTCCTTTCTTCCTCCGTTCCTCCACTGACCTTGGTGTTCACGCAGCTGCCCCAACTCCTCCTCACCAGTCCCACTGCTCCTCACCACGTCCCTTCTTAAATATGTTATCGCAGAGGCACAGCTGATGGGCTCAGTTTCCAAACAGAAGTGGAGCTGACTTGGAGCTGGGGGAGCTTCAAGAAGCTTCTCACAGGGGGCTGCCCCTATATCCTCCTCCCCTGCTACCAAAAAACCCCACCACTCATTCAACCCAGGACAGTATCACCCTCCGAACTAGGAAACACAACTTCAGCATGATTTCAGAGTATTTGCTCTCATTAGATTGGATGAATATCAAATTATAATAAAACAGTAAGAAGCAACCAATTTTTGTTTTTAACTTTACTGGTCCAGTCCATTAATACAGGGGACATAAGATATTGGAACAGGTTTTAGAAATCCTTGTGCCTGTATTCAGTTTTTAACAGCAGCAAATGGTGATAAGCCTGTTCCAGTGGATTTCAGCCTGTCTTGTTGCAGGAGGTGTGGCATCTGTGTGTGTGTGTGTGTGTGTTTGTGCCTGTGTGCAAAGGGAAGGCAGTGGAGTGGTTTGTGGTACAGTGCTACGTGTCTTGATTCTCTCTTCTCGGGATTCAGAGGGAGAGTCCTGTCGCCACACTGAGATCTTCATGAACTGGAAATAGTATAATTTCCACTCCCTCTGCACTGTCTGTAAGTCTAACTCTCTACCGTTTGTTCCCAGTTGTAAAGCTGCTGACTGGGAAGGGTCTGGGACTGTGTTTACACAATCTTCTATTTTCTTGCAGAACTCTTTCTTAGAAGGAACTTTTCCTTGCTCCCTTTGCTTTCATTTGTCATTCATTTGCCTTTGGAGGAATGGAGTCCTCTGCATCTTTTTTAGAGATAATTTTTAATAAGCTTATGGGTGTAAGTGAAACTGAACTTGTTCAGTTTAGTTAGGCAGATAATTCAGGACAGTGCTGTGATTAGGTGAGGTTTGGGTGTACTGTTAAGTGTCATGCTAGAATTACTTGGAAACAGTTATGTTTCACAGTTCCTTTGAGCTTTTGTTGCACTGGGACTCTGGACAGGCAACACTAGTTGTCAGGTGAGCAAATTTCTTGAGTGTGTCAACTTCACCTGAAACAATTTGGAAGCTTGAGAAATCTCAAACCATACCAGGCATGCAGTGTCTGACAAGGCAGTATAAATGAAGACAACAATGCCTGTTCCAAGACTGCTATTCTGTTGAGTTCATTGTGTATCTACACTTTAAGCCTGGTGCTAGTATAACAAGGGTTGCTTCCTGTGAAAAACAGCCCTGTGTCTGTGCTGTTGGAAATAGCTTGATGCTTACAAGATGAATTTATGGAATAGCTGAAAGCCTTTGTGGTGTTTTCAGTTTGGTTGTTGGTTGTTTCTGACATAGTATTATAGAGCAAACAGAGCTCTATTATAGACCAAGTATAGAGTTATGGTCACATCTGTTGTAATAATATGAGACATTCTTGAAGCATTATTGAGCAAAGTGGATTCCCCAGTGAGAAGTTATATAGTTCTGGCTATTTGCTGTACTGAAGGTGAGGAGTGTGTATACAACATTCATGATTAAAACTATGGTGTTTTCAACCATAAATTGTACTGGAGCACTACCTGTTTTTTCATCTTCAAAGTCCCATTAGTTGTCTCCTGAGTTGTCTGTGTTTTCATAGTTACTGCTAAGGCAAACAAAAAAGGGAATGGTGGTATATGCAAAAGATTTGTCATAGCAAATGAATCGTAAGTGGCAGAAACAATTTTAATGGAGTTTTTTTTGTTCGATTTGTTGGGTTTTGTTTGGTTAGTTTGTTACCTAGGATTACAGACAGGTCAGTCCAGAGCTTAGGGTTGTCAGGGATGAAACTGAGGTAAGAAAATTGAATCACTGTGAGGAGGAGCAAGATGTTATTTCTTTTGGAATGGTCATTTTTCAGTTAGCAGCACAGCTGCTTGACACACAAGTTAGCAAAGTTAAGCATTATGGGAGACAAGCTGCTGTTTAGTACTCTGTTCTAATACCTCAGTAGTGAAGAGATGAGGCCATTAACTGCTAATAAACTGTTCCCAAGACTGAAAATATGCTGATGCAAGATGAGTAGTGGTAGAACAGCAGGATTAAAGAGTAACATCAAGTGTTCCCTGTAATTAGAGTTGGAATTCACAGTACCAGCTGATTTTAGCATGTAATAATGTACTATAATCAACTTACATGTGATTTGTGTTCTGCATGTGGCTAAATCTCTAAATGTTTGCTGGAATGTCAGTTTAGCTAATCTCGTTTTAGTGTTGGTGTGTTACTTCTACTATTTCTGACACTTTCCAAACACAGAATTCAAAATTCTTTGTCTGTTCTGTTCAGAGTCTGGGTTACTGGTCTCCATTTCAAATACGTAAATTAGGATTTCCTGCAGTGATTCAGCTTTCAACTCCTTTTTTTATAATAGCTTCTACAGTTATGGGTTTGGGGTATTTTTTGTTCAATGAAACACTGTGAAATAGTCTTTCTGTTTATTAAAGTAGTACAAAAACAGATTGATCTCACTCTTGGTCATCTAACAAAATTTTTTTGACATTTCATTGAAGTTTTGCTTCGTAAATTGTCCTGAGCTGTGGAGAAAATAAATGCATAGAAGCTACTTACTATTAAATTGTGAAGAAGAGAGCTTCAGAATAAACATAATAGCAATGAATTCTTTTACGTGCACAGTTCTTTAAAGCTACAATTGTTATTGTGTGTTCTGATTCTAGGATAGATAAGGGATACAATTGGTCCTTTACAGTTTTGCTTTGATTTTACATTATCTGTCTGTTAAACTGTGGTGTTTTTTAATAGAAATTATTTTCTATTAAAAATATTGTCCTGGGTTTGAGTAAGTGGTGGGGTTTTTGGTAGCAGGGGAGGGGGATATCGGGGCGTCCCCCTGTGAGAAGCTTCTCGAAGCTCCCCCAGCTCCAAGTCAGCTCCACTTCTGTTTGGAAACTGAGCCCATCAGCTGCGCCTCTGCGATAACATATTTAAGAAGGGACGTGGTGAGGAGCAGTGGGACTGGTGAGGAGGAGTTGGGGCAGCTGCGTGAACACCAAGGTCAGTGGAGGAACAAAGGAAGAAAGGAGGGGGGAGGTGTGCCGGAGCAGAGACCCCCCTGTATCCTGTGGGGAGACGGCAGGGTGGCCCCCCCTGCCACCCATGGAGATCTACGTTGGAGCAGACATTGATTTATGGCCTGTGGCTTCTGCCTGAAATAATCAAGGTGCTGTGCCCGAAGAAGGCCGGGGTCTTGTGGGAAAAGGCAGCCCCACTGCTGTAATTCAGCGCTGGGAGGATTGCAGCATGCGGGGGAGTCCCACGCCGGAGCAGCTCTGGTAGGGCTGCAGCCGTGGGAGGGAATCCAGTCGGAGAAAGTTGGTGACCCACGATGGAGCAGTGTGAGGAATGCTGTAGCCCGTGGGAGGGACTCATGTTGGAGAAAGTTTGTGGAGGACTGTCTGCTGTGAGAGGGGAACCACGATGGAGCAGGGGGAAGAATTTCCAGAAACTCCCCCCACCGCAGATGGCAGAAGCGGCAGCACTGACTGCACCCCCCATTCCCTGCCCCTGCGCCGCTGGGGGAGGAGGTAGAGATATCGGGAGCAGAGCTGAGCCCGGGAAGAAGGGAGGGGTGGGGGGAAGGTGTTCTTAAGATGTGGCAATGCTTCTCACTGTCCTACTCTGTTATGTGTTGTTAGTGTCTGTAATAAATGTATGTTCTTTTTTTCTTCCCCTAACGAGTCTGCCTTTTGCTCGTGATCATAAAGGGGATTTTTCCCCATCCCAGTCCTATCTTGAACCCCAAGCCTGGCTCTCTGTCCCTTCTTATTGCCGGAAGAGAAGGGAGAGAGTAGTGGCTGTGTGGTGGTTGTCTGCCGACCAGGCTCAAACCACGACAAATCTTCTTTTGGTGATGGCCATCTTGCCTGAAACTATCCCAAAGCATTAATTTACTGTTGAACATAGTGGTTGTGATAGGGCTTTTTGTTTGTTTGTTTGTTTGAGCAAGCATACATAATATGCTATTTTCTTGATTTTGGGAGCTTCTTCATGGTTTGCTAACTGTTTTAGAACTTCAGACTAATGCTATAGAAGTCCACAGTCAGGAGAGTGATTTGTGCCAAATTTTTAGCATTTTAAGAAGCTGGTGCAAAAAATAACAAATGGAACAAAAAAGGAAATGCTGTTCTATTTGCATATTCCTTTAGTTTCTGATTCCTTGGAGACTGGGTTAAGTATTTGCCACTGATACTGGTAATTCGGTCAAAGCTTTCTGTGGTTGGTTAAATAATACTAAAGTAATGGCTCTTATATTTGGAAACATTCAAACTAAAGAAGTCCTCTGCAAACAGTGTGAAAGTTCTGACTGGTATATCCTATGCATTTCAGATTTTAATGTGTCTTCATTAAGTTGTCTTTTGATTCTGGGTCTGCATGACTTTCAAACCCAGGGCTAAGCCTGACAGCAGCACTGCCAGAAAATTGTTCTCACAAAAAACCCATCCTGTCACAAAACTCTGCAGCAGGGCAGGCCTGGCCAAATGGAGCCCTTCCTGCTGCAGTGTCTTTAGACCCTGCACTTCAACAGAAAAAGTAATTTTGAAAGTGACTCTGTGATGTCTGAGCATAACAGGTCTTTCCTCTTTCACTTCTTCCGTGTCTGGCCTGTGGTCTTGTGGCCCCAAGCAACACGTTTTCCAAGCTCTGGATGTCCTGTTAGACTGTACGATGCCCAGCCTCTCCATTGTTTAAGCACTGAGAGTGGAGGACATTAAAAATGCAAATTAAGTTGGGCGCCAAAAGTTACCCCATGTTTACCTTTCTGCCACCTACAGCATGTACAGTATAGGACCTTGCTCCCGGTTGTCTGTGCCACCTTTGGCTTCTTGGGATCACTGTTTTTGCTGCTGTTCTCTCCAGGAAAGCCACCTCCCATTGCAGACTATTTCAGCTTCTCAATTATCAAGATAAATGGCCTGCACCCACTGTGGAATTATATAGCTTAGTGTTGATCTCCCAGCATTTTTCTGACCCATCCTACATGTTCAGAGCAGCGATGGTGGGAGGACAGAGAACTGTGCTCTATGTTAGAGTACAATTAGCATTTTACTTACAACTTAATGATGAGAAGGACAATATTTAAACTTTGTATGTGGAGGCAGCAATAGTTGCCAACAACCTATCTTCATTCCTCGTATCAGGAATCATATTGGGATGGACATGTTTACTACCAGCTTAGATTGTCTACTGAGGGAAGTATTTGTACTGGCTATATGTGAGCTAAATGCAAAGGGAAATGATGTTATGAAAAAATAAATACGGCTGTAATTTTCAGGGAATAGATATCCTGTTTCTTTGTACTATGAAAATGTGTTGGATATCATGCCCTCTTGAAGGAATTTATGATTGTAGATGTATGAAACTACAGGAAAAAATGTGAGAAAGAAAGAAAATAAAATAGAATAAATTGAAGCATAGCAATAACAAGGGAATGTAAAATGTCCATCAAGTACAACTACTATGAATACTTTTAAGATAAAAGAAATACTGCTGTTCAAGAAAATATGGTAAATAACAGGAGGAACAATAATTGGACTGTGATATTATTTGTGTAAATTTGTTTGATTGGACTTTTAGATTCATGCTTCAAAAGTGGCATGTATAATTTTTTTCTGTCTAGGTTGGGAGGTTACAAATCATGGGATAGTATGGAGAGATAGTACAGAAAATGTGACTGGCAGATGTGATCTTATAACTGAGATCCATATATCTGTGGCATACCAAATGTGGTATCAGATGGTGTAGCATCATTTTAATTTATAAATATGTTTTAGATAAACTTATGTTTTTTGGCCTCTTGGGAGATAATTACAAAATTATCAAAAAGTTTCTCTGGCAAGCTTAAACAGTTTAAATCCATGCTCCTGTTTGATACTGCTTGATTACAGAGCAGCTTTGGAAATGTTTCCATACAGGACTGTCTGACTTGATAACCCTCTTGCTAAAGTCAATCAAATTGTGAATTCTTTCAGAGAAAAGAGAAACATCCACACAGAAGAGTTTAAAAAGTTATCACAGTATTTGCAGTGTCTCTAGAAATGGCTAATGTGGGAATTAAAATTTCCGGAAGTCTCAGTATTCTGTCACAAAGTGGTGTTATATTCTTGTGAGATTGTTTCTGGTCAAAAACATTACACTAGAAAGAAGAAAAAATACATCTGAATTCTCCCCCAAATAATGAAAGATAGATTCTGTGTCAAAGTTGTGGAACAAAATAGACTGCGAGGGAGCCAGAGGGTTGGACAGCGTCAGAGAAAAGTACTGATAGGCAGAAGACTGCAATCATGGCCTGCTCAGAGCACTCACCCTTGCTGCCTGAGGGCAGGTGGGATTCTGTGTGATGCTATTGATATAACAATCTGGCATCAGTGACTTATAAGAAGGTGTAAGACCCACCTGAGAAGGACATTTTGGCATGAACATGTAGGTATTAGGTAGTTGCAATGGCATCCTGACAGAATGAGATACGGAACTTCCTCTTCCTTTCTCATTTGTATGTTAGATATCTCCTGAAATAATTAAAACTGCTTCTCCATTATAAACTCTCGCTCATTTATTTGGTAAATAATACTCAAGAATACTCTAAACATTTGCATCCAGAAAAGACTTTACTGAGCTGTTGGGAGCATAGCAGTGCATGTGGTCTAGCAGCACATGCTGTGTGAATCCCAGGTGTCTTGAGGTAAGATGAGGAAGAGAAAGACTCCCCTGTGCTGGTTTTTGCAAGGCATGACTAAAAGCCTGAACATGAGTTTTATCTTTAGTAATGTGAGTAGTTTTCTTACATTCATAAAGACAGAGTTGAAAGGTCAATTATTGAATAAATCCCTACTGATCCAGGCAAAGTAACCTTTAATTCTATTATTATGGTCACACTTCTTCAAATTACTTGCTTCAAGACCATGGAATTTTGAATCTCATTGTAAATTATTTCCCACAAAGAACCTGAGTAAAAATCTCAGTTATAAAGCCAAATACTGCTTCTCCATGATGGAGCAAACTATTCCAAACCATCTGTGAAAAATAAGCATTTTGGTGAAGGACATATGTACATTTTCCTGACTGAATGTGATAATTCTTTTTTAAGTCATTGAAGATCCAAGCTTCAAATGAGCCCATTATCAGAGACACTTTTTCACAAAATAGTGTAATATTCATCTGTATTGGAGTTTTAGTAATATGAGAAGTAAAAAACCCAGTTGGATTTTGATGGAAGTTACAGGTTTCAAAATTAGGACAAGAACTTTCACTTGTAACTCAAACTGTTTCTCAATGTTTGGAAGAGAAATCATTTTTCAGAGTTTAGGAGAGAAATATGGAACCTGCAAGATTCTGAAAAGTCACTCTTCAGAGAAGAAATGCACTTTGAATATGGAAAGAACCCTGGTCTTACTCTTATTATTACATAAATCAAAACATTTCTTATTTTGCCTACCCAACTGAGAAGCCAGCAGCAGTTAATAACCTATATGTAGATGTAAATTAGTAATACAATTCAAATTAAATTGTATTTCTTTCATTTTTAATAGGCAATATCACATTATGGAATAATCACATTTTGTACTTTGTAAATTGAAGACATGTCAGATTAAACAAGCTGTAAAGTAGTATTGAAGCTAAGTATTTTCATTAAATGTAGCAGTGGGGAGGTGGCTTAAGCACTCTAAAAGGTAATGTCTAAGTTAACTCTTGAAAACAAAAGTGAGAGCACAAGTCCATTTCTTCACACATTTCAATATTTTATGAAAACTTAACGTAGGAACATATACTTCAGATATATTAAAAAAAACTTACGAAGACTGCAGTTGCAATTAAGTTGAAATACAGTTCATTTTTAGTATTTCAGACAGATAAACAAAACTAATGTTTCACTGAACTAGAGCTGGTTGAATGCAAGATAAAATTTTGTCAAGTGTATTATGCATTTATTCCATTATTTATGGAGTCATTGGACTAGCGTGAAGTATACAGTTGAATACATTATAGGTTGTCATCAGTAAACAATGATGTTTGGCTATTGCTGTACATCTGTGAGTGTTCTCCAAGTTGTCCTTTTTGCTCCAGTTGAATGCTCTTGGTGCATATAAGTAATATTAGAAATCCCAGCTTGATTCTATTGGTTCTCATGCAACTGGTCAGGAGAATGAGTAGGGTGAATCCTGCCCTCCCTTGCCTGTCCCCTTCTGAGCTCCATTTAGGTTTCAGCTGGATTATGTCAGGTTGCCAAAGGCTTTCAGCAGCACCAGCTTGCCTTGGCTGCAAGCAGGAAAATCTTGTAAATGCAGGGTGTAACTTTTGCTGTCCAAAGTGCCAATGGGTGGCATGTAGTTGTCTTACCTTAATGGTAGGTGTGACTCGGGCCCGAATCCAGTTGTTTTTAAAAGGGAGTAAATTACTTCAAGGTTTCTGAGAGAACACCTTCCTTCTGTGTGCTATCTAGTGTCCCCAGCTTATGAAAAGGTGCACACATCGTCTTACAGATACTACATACATTGGCATCATCCAGCCTTGTTAGAACAAGCTTCAGTTCTGCAATTTCCTTTTTACTCCATGGGCTTGGTGTATGCGGCAGTAGGGCTGCATGTGATAGAGCTCTGCACATGCACATCATGTCCCTTGAGTGATTGCCCTCTGGTTCGCACTCCTTCAATCCCATCACACACAGATGGTTGCAGTAGTTCAGGCATTAGATGTTAGACCACTTGTAGATGCAGGAAAAGGCTCCTAGTTGTTTGCATAGAAACTTTCTGCATGTACAGAGGAAGAAAAGCAATGAAATAAATGGAATTGGGCTGGGTTCTGCCACCAGGCAAACAGCTCTCAATCAACTTGTGTTCCAGTTGCCTTTAATTATTCTGTGTTTAGCTATGGAGAGACCAAGGGTTCAGGAAGCATGAGTTCCCCATTTAGTGTTTTGTAGTCACTCAGTCTCTCATAACACCGATGTGTTCATTTTGTGAGGGAGCATATTTGCTTTAAGTAGAGAGGCAAACTGAGGAACCCAATCCTCTGCCAGCTGCAAAGTTGCAAGTGATATTAGGGTCTAAGTGAAACTTATTGGTCTGAGTAGGTAACAATTTGGGAGCCCAAGCACGCCTGTCAGCCCTGCAGATAGAATGTGTGAAGGCTGTTGACAGGAACTAGGAAGAAATCGCACACAATCTTTGAAGAATTAGTTAGGAAACTCAGCCGTCCTAATGATGTGATTATACATACATTGCTGCCTCTGCAGTGGGAAAAACTTGGCAGGGGGGAATGGTTTGGGGGTTTTTGTTGTTGATGTGAAGATTAATGGCTATGCTGATTGCTTGGTGGTTTGAGGGCCTTTTGTTTCTCATCAATTCCCAGTTTCTTTGATAAGATCATGAGGGTTGTGGCCTGTGTATATTCCAAATAAATGCTTCAGTGCTGCTCCTATGGTCTGAAAAAATGCTGCTCTTAGATTGTCCCTCAGATATTTCATCTTGAAAAGCACAAAGCTCCAGTTATGAAACTGCAGTAGCATGTCTGGGTGAGGTAGGCCTGTATGTGGGACACATCCATCCATCCCATATGAAGGATGCATCTGTGTTATTAGAGACTAAGAGATTACAAGAGACTAAATGAAGAATTCTTGCTCAATAAATACTTTGTCTCTCTGTGGACAAACAGAGTAATCATTGCAGGCAACAGATAAATTGCAGTACTTATTGCAGGCTTTTTGTATTTGTCTTGTTTTGTGACTAGACCACTGTTTTAGATAGAGAGTAGATGGTACATCTACAGTTCAGTTTGTTTGGCATTGAGTTTCTCCAGCACTGAAATCATGACCGCCTTTAGTGAGGGGGAACCTTCCCTTAAGTGAGGATCACTTTAGGATATTAGGGCGTTTGAGTGTTGTTTCTGCAGATTTAGTTGCTCTTCCTTGTTCTGTTCTTGAGTGTGGGAGGGCTGTTGATATGCTCTGGAGCACTGCAAGCACTAGATGTCCTGTTTTTGAAGTTTTAACTTTCAAGATTCATTGAAAAAGTTCTTGAAATCTCTAATTATCTAGTCCATTTTTTCCTTCTTCTTTTTCCTTTATAAAATGAGGGAGAAGACAGCAGTATAATTGGAGATTAAGGACAGTGAAACTGGCTTTGTTTGAAACAGAAGAGTATACAATATTGCTGTCATTGATGCATATGCAAACGCATTAAGCCTAAGATCTGTGTCATAGTGTATCTGCTTAATATGCCTGATTCATGCACCTAGTGAAGTAAGGCCTTATTTTCAAGTCTTATTTCTTTTTGTGGTGGCAATTGAGTTCCATTTGTGTGTTTTCTGTGTTGACGGAACCCAAAACCTCTTGTTGCCAGGTTTAATCAATGACATTCAATTTGTTGGGCCTTTTGTCCCTTGTTGACAGACTTGCCAAGATCAATTTTAAAGTGTTAAGTCATAGGACTAATCTTGGAATTGAAGACCCAGAGCCGCAATACACAATGTATTGTAATACATAAAATAATTTAGAGAATGCAAGTAGAAGCATTAATTCATATTTCTTGTTTTAAATATCTCATTAACCTATAGTCCTCTGTTCTGTATTTATTTTTTCTTCACTTCTCCAGGCAAATGAATTCAGTTGGAGATCATCTACTAGTATTTTATTGATGATAAATGTTTAGCTTCTGATTTAGCGTCTAAAATTAGAGCGGTATTGTTAACCTTCAGTAGTGAACAATTGTACCATAGCTATTGAATTTTTATTGTACTTTTGCTTTCTGATTTTTGAGCCTTTCAAGTATATTCTTGAATTTAAGAGAGTTGTATGGTGCATAAATGTTAAAGTAGATTAGCCTTTACAGTAAGCAACTTGATGTGATTTCTCTTAAAATGATCAAAACACTGACAGTTCTTTTAGAACGATAGGTCATTCTGCAGTGGCAGAAGTGTTTGCCTATAGCTTGGCTCAGTGAGTAAGTCTATACTTGCTTTTGTACCAGAATGTACTCCAGTTGTGTTGCTCAACTCATATTGAACAAAAAAAGAGCATATTTTAAAGTAAGATCATGACATAAAACTTAGTGACATTACAGTGGGGAGAACTTGGTCCCATGCAGGATATTCTGTAAAACTAAGCTGCCATACTTTCCACTAAATTATTTTCAACCATATTTACTGTACAGATTTACTTTACTTAGGCAGATCATGGCATTTTTTAAATCTTTATTTTAACCAGAAATACTTAATGAAAATATTCTAAAGCCTTCCAGATGATTTTGAAACTCCTTTGTGTTTGTAATCACCTAGAATACTTTCAGGATCTGACTTTACGAGAGATGATTTTAAAGAAACGATATAGATTGTATTGAGCTTCTGTGATAGAAAAACCCCCATTCAGATGGGACATTTTAGCACAAAGGCAACTTCTGTTTGAGAAACAATCCTCCCTTGGATTGTGGAGAAGCAGAAGATACAATAAATTGCTGTGCTATTCATCTCACTGTGGTACTTACCTCCTTGCAAAGATTTATATGAAATGTGCAGGATTTTTTTCTCTCATCATTACAGAGACTTACACTAGCATCAGACAGTGATACAGGTTGGGGAGGGGGGAACATTAACTATTTAATATAAAAAAAAAAGTTGACTCACTCTAAAGAACCGTTTTATCAATTCTTATTACCCGTGTCCAAATATTTATGCATGAATTGGTAATCTGCAGTTCCCTTATAGTTAGTGGAAAGAAATAGGTACTTCTGTGGCCTAATGTTTCATCTCGTGGAGTTTATCTGAATAGGTAAGATATGTTGGACTTTAGAAGTGTCATCGTCTATAGATTATTAATTCCAATGTAAATGTCTACATTCTAGGCTTCTAAAATCAGGTGAGATCAATCTCTAGGTCTGAACAGGGGCCTATTGTCTAACCCTTTGCCCTTCAAGACTGTGTTGAGGCTTCTGTTAGTTGAACCAGCATCACCAGGTGCAATGAGGCATGTGCTATGCTAATGGTGACACAAAATACTATTCTTATTAGCTGTACTGAGCTGCTTTTTTTTTTTTTTCCACAGCTTTTGTTTATCCTTAGTGAATAAGAGATAAGCATTTAATTTGTCCAATTGGATGATTAAGTCTTTCTTGATATGAAAATACCTGTTTCATACCTTATAGTTTTTAGCAGAGCCCTAAGAACTAAATCTATAATGTGACGTGACTGCTTTATATGATATTTTTATACAATTATTTTAATAGCTCCAGAAAAACAGAAGTTAATGCTTCCCTTCATGCATTTTCAAGTCTCTCATTAATTAAAAAAACTAATTACTTTTTCCGTTACAGTGATGGTGATATTTTTGAATCAAAGGGCATTGCATTTAACACAATCATAATTATGTGAATCAAGAACAGAGAGGTTAAAGATTAGCTTCACATGGATGCTGTGCCTTCTACTCCATTTAAAATTTCTGTTGGCTGTGGGGACTCTTTTCATGTTAAGGGGGTAAATATTAAACGCTATATATTTTAACATTATGATTATTTTTCTTAGACCTTGCCAAGGTCTTACTTGGCTTGGTGAATTTTTCATTGAGAATCAGTCACACCTTTGAACCTCATTGTTTGGACAGTAATATGTACGGTTAGCACTATGAAATTGGAGTGTCAGTACTTGGGTTTTTTTTTCTGGTTGCACCTAGTCTGGCTGACAAGACTGAAACTCCATTGTTGTTAATTATTTTAGTCAGAGGAAGGCAGCCTCATTTCTCTTTCCCAAACACGCTTCAGGAGTATTTTTCTTGTGAGGAAAATAATAAAGGCTAATATTTCATAGTAAAGTACTGGGGAGGCTGCCTTCTCATAATATAGTACTGGGGAGTAGATGAGATCTCGCCTCTCTCTGTCAGAACAAACCAGGGAAATGAGGGCAGCATTTGAATGGTCTCCTTCCTACTAAAAGTGCCAAGATTCTGGAAGGAGAATGACTTCCAAACCAGGAAACAGAGAACTGTCTGACTGTGTTCATACTGGCATGTAGTAGAGTGCTGCAGGAGTAGATCTGTCTGTAAAGCAGTCGGTGCTGAGTACCCAACATGCACAGTGGTTTGAGGGGGTATACTTAGGTCTACCCCTGGTGTGGGCCCCTGGACTGAGTCAGCATCATCAAGTTTTCTGTATTTAAGCAGCTGTGCTTTAAGCTGAGCTGGATGGAAGAAAATTAAATGGCCTAGTGGGAAAATCAGTGCAGAACTGCAGCCTGGAACAATAAGCAAGGGTTAAACCTGTGTCAAATGAGATCACAGAAGTGACAGATTTATTTCTGAGATGTTTTACCGTACAACAGACCTTAATAACTGGACAAAAGAGAGCGGAAGACAGACAAATATATCAATTACAGGTTCTGTAACAATCAGTAGCTACAAGGGTGTACTGTATACTTAATCGGAGCTTAAACTCTCCTCTTGAGCTGAAACTTGCCAAAGAAACGGGTGCTGTGATTGCATGGGAAAGCACTGGTTTTTCTAAGATTTTTGTATTTGGTTGTTGTTTTGTTTGTTTGTTTGTTTAAAAGGGTTCAGAACTATTAAAAAAAGCAAGCATAATTTCAACTGAGCCCTTCCCTTTGCGAGTAAAACAAGAACTGTGTCCCCTTCCATCCAAACAGTTGTAAGGATAGGAGCTTCTCTATGACCCATATTGGTCAGACATTGAATGCTCATCAGCATTTTCAATCTCTCATATTTATGACATTCTTCTTTGTGATTTTCTTGGGTGATTGTCCTGGGTGAAAACTTTCTGTACACCGTCATAAAGAGTTGCAGAACTTGTCTACTGACTGCTATTTTCTTACACAGTTGCCCTCTGTTGTTATTCCATCAGTGGTTTTTGTGGGGATGGAGTGTGTAACTGAAAGGCATTGCTTCTTCCTGTTTTCCTGCCTGTCTGTGAACCATAGTACTGTAACATATAAATTATACCAGCCTGCATTCTTGTTGATATGGAAAAACAGGCTGGAAAAGGGCCTTGTGGTCTTCTCGCCCATTGAGACTGGTCAGGGCTAGTTAGTCATAGAAGTGGTACTGCTTACTACTAAGTTGCAACTTATTTGGCATGATAAGAATATGTTAGTATTTTAACACTAAGAAACAAAACAATTGCAATAAGAGTGTTTGTTGTGTAAATTTGGGCATGTGACCTATCCAAGTATTGTAACAGTTGCCAGGAGAAAGCCTGATGCTCTGGGACCTTGTTCAGTTCACTTGACATGATAGAAATGTAGATTAATTAGGAGAAAAAAGTAGTAGATGTTAATGACTCTAGAAGAAGAAATACAGTCAATCTGTGTATTAATTGTCCTTATTTTAAATTAATTGACGTATTTTTTATTTGTTCTTCCTTTGGCTGGCATGCTGCTTTAGAGCTCCAATAGGTGAAATCTCATCTATGGCAAATAGCGATAGTCTTTGCTGGTTAAGGTATGGGACTGGAGGTTCTAAAATCATGGCATTTCTTTGCCATAGACTCCTATGTGCCATCAGAATGCATTCCGTTTAAATCAGCAGCAGTGGATCTTACTTAACTGCAGCAGTCTTAGAATCTGGATACCTGAGCTAAACTACCCATCTGGGTCCTCTTTAGAACCAACAGGGAGAGACTGGTGCATTCAGAGAATAATGAATCATACTCAAAGACAGAATTGTGTTTGATTGTGGAGGCCTCTGCAACCACCTTAGACCAGACAACTTTGAAATCATTGCAGTTAGGAGAGAAGAATGTTTTCCCCTGGTCTTTCTGTGGACTTCAGTGTGGCTTGAACCAGGTACATGCACTCTCTCTCTGTTTTTCCAAGTTTCTATACCTGTGAAGATAAACTTGTTTTTATCACAGGAACATACTAAGAGTAAATTAAAAAATAAACAAAATTTGTTCAGATAGGCTTGCTTTTGGCTTATAAAACAAATAGTAAATCAGAAAACATGGGAAACAGCAAGACTTGTTCATGTACTGTTTATTTGTTGAAGTACTATAATGTATGTCAGAGCACAGGGAAATAAGAAAACAAAGCTGGTTAACACTGCTAAATACATGGGCTCGTAACACAGGATCTACCAGGTGCCTTTTGTACATAGTGTGCCTGAGGCTGACATGAGGACCTCAGAATGTCTAACCAAGCTTTGGTTTTCTTTTTTTGCGCAGTTCAGTATCAGTTTTCAGCACCAGGCTATGTTCCCATGAGCTTGCATTTGAAAATGTAATAATTTCAGTCACATGCCCCTTTTCAGGGGCAAAATGGATTAAAGTCTCTATAGAGCTTATACACTAGAATAGCAGCTCAGCTAGGAAATCTGCAGATGATCCAAAAGAAGTTTTTCAGCTTAGTGGTTAACTGTTTGTTGCTTACTTTGTGATAGTTTTTCACAAATCCACACTGATTAAATAAAGCCTAGTTCTTAACGCTGGCTTTTCCAACTTCTCTTCATCAGTTATTCTATTATAAAGAACAAATGCTATCTAACTCTTAGTTCTGAAAATAGTAGCCTAATTAGAAAGGAGGGACCATGATTATGCTATTTCTTAACCTGCTTAGTAATGATTGTATTACACATAGCACCGAATTTAAGTTTTTTTTTCATTGACTTTTAAAGAGGTTGGTCCTATTTCTCATTCTTGTCCTATTGCTCTCTATTGTTTTGAGTTGAAAAAATTACGTAGCTTTTACCCCTATAGGAAATAATGGTGCTCAGTGTCACTTTTCATAATTTTAAACAGTGTTCTTGTATTTTATATTTTATTTTATTTTATTTTAATATTTTTTCCTGGGACTATTATTGAAAATATTACCTCAGCTTCCTAAAGTCCACTTTAAGTCAGCAATTAGCTATGTAATGGATAGGCATAGAAAATCTGCTTGGAAACATTTTCTTTCCATGTAAGTTAGCTCTGTAATAGCAGTGTGTTGTGCACAGTATAGCATATTCGCTTGAGTTGGATGTCCATTTGTGTGCAAAGAGGTAATAATGAAGTGAAAAAAGTTCCCCTGGTACAATTTGAACAGGAAGTGAAAATGCAGTACTAGCCTAGTTCAGAAGAGAATGTCTGAAGTTTTTAATGACATTTTTAGATGAAATGAGAAAAATTTTTATTTAATGAGATCAACGTCCTATGTAAATAGTACTTGTGTGATATGACATACCAAAATGTAATATAGATGCCTCAAAAATTATTGACCCTAAGTGGAAGAGAAGGAACAACTTTATCAAAGCATTTATTAGACTTGTAGTGAATAGAAAGAAGTCTGCGGTTAAATACTTTTCTTGTACATGGATAGGTAAGACATAAAAACTGCAATTTTTTCTCTGCAAATCTGTAGTCATATTTTACATCAAATCAGTAGTCAATAAAGATTACAATAGGATTAGTGGGAGGAAAAAGAAGTATTTTTGCTTAATGACAATGAGGGAACTCGGGTAAAATAGATTGACTTGAATCTTCCAGTTGCTGTACTGCTGCTTTCTTGGGGGAGGGAGGGGTGTGTGTTGGAAATCCGATGGGCTTTTTAAGTAGAATTGGAAAACAGGATTTTGCAGAGGAGAAAATGGGAGCACAACACACATTGGACCATAAAGCACCACTCAGGGAAAACTCAGAGGAAATGGGGAGTTTGAAAACTCTTCTGGACTTCTTCATCTTTTTTTTCCAAGTGAGATGGGAAATAAAGTAGATAGATTATTAGCTTACAGGCTGATAATAAAACAGCCAAAGCAGATGGTAAGAATGATAAAGGAAAAAAGAATGTTTATGCATAGCTCATTAACCACAGTTTGTAATTCATTTGCAGATTTTTATGAGAAACTCTGAAACAAATAAAAGTCCAAGTTAAAAAATTAGACAAAATTTAAGGAGGCTAAAATCAGCCCAATTAAGGCAAATATATAATACACAGTAGACTCAGAAAACTTAATTTTTTAGAGTAAAAGTAAATGTTTACCAGTTTCTTGCAAGCCTCAAAGGTAGTGAAAAAATTTGAATTGCTTGCTCTTTAACATGTAAAATAAAACCTATTTGTTCTTTTAGAAAGTTATCACGATAAAACTAAATGTGTGAACTTGCGGGAAAGTAATACTGTTTTACAGAATTTCTAAACAGATTTATTATCCCCATTCTCATTCATTCTCACATCACTATAATTTCCTAACACTTGCAAGCATTTGAACACGCGTGCCCAAGTGGTCTGCCCTGGACTGTGTGTGTGTGATGGAGAGAGGAAGGGAAGGGAGGCTGACAGTCGAATCCCTGGCGTGTCTCTGGGGGTTCTTCTGGCCTGGCAACAGTGGCCTTTTACATTGCTTGGCAGTCAGTAGTTGGTAGGGGGTGGTGCTTTGCTTCGGGATCTTGCTTTACTCTGTCTCCATAAATCTTAGCTTTCTTATTTATTTGAAATATGTGTCTTTTTTGTGTATTGGAAAAGGAATGTCTGTGTGATGTGCTCTGCTAGGTTTGCTGCTATCCTGTTGTTAGGATTCCGGGTCTTCCTCGGATGAGTCATCAGTGCTGTGCTCTGGCCAGAGTTCAGGATTTCTGGTCTCGATAAACACATTCAACACCTGCACTGCTGGGAGAGGTGTTCTTCATTATCGATAGAGAGTTTTCCTTTAACCCTGGTTCCACTGTTTCTAGAGGTGCTTTAGTACATGTGTTTCCATTTGTGTTTTGTTCATGACAATTTTAATAATTTTCTTACAGTTCTCTAGGATTTGCCTGCAGTACTGTTTGCGGTGAGGTGATGTATGCAAGTTGCTGTGTTTGCAATATAATAAAAGACCAGCAGCAATGGTAAGCAACGAACAATGCTACCAGTCTTTTAAGCCATGTACATTAGGTGAGCAAGATGAGAAACTAAATGCAAAACATCATTGTGTGAGAGAAATTGGTTCTGCAGGAATTTTGCAGTTGTCCTGACTCTGCATACTCGCTTTTTCTTGGATTCAGTGATGATGTGTCAATGAATTTGTAGATATGTACAGAATAGGATAGAAGCTTGTTGCCCAAGAAGGGGGGTTTCATTGTGTATTACCAACACTCAGCATAAATCTATCACCAGGAAGTTAACACAGCCTTGTGCACTGCAAGAATTCTCTTCTAAGGCAAGCCTTCTTGTTTCTTTGCTAAGAGTCTTGTACCCATCTGCCATCTGAGTAGCATCACGGTCATATTTGTAAAGGCTTCCCTTTTTTTGATGAGTAAGTGTCCAGTTGAACCATGTATTTTTGTCTTGACTCTGTTTATCAGTTGAATCATTTAGGAGTTATTTCACAAGTTGCTGCAGCCACTTTTGTACTTGGCTGTAAACATAAAGGCCAAATCAAACACTGTAGGACTTTTCCTTCGGTTGGGGGATTTACATGCAGCTCACTTGAGAGCTGTGCAAACAGCTCCTTTGTCAGTTCACCTGCTAAATAGAGAAGCCTGAAGGAAAGTTAACTGTTCTGTGCTGAGGTTGGCAACTTTCCAAAGGCAGGTGCTGGGTATTAATTCACCTAAATTAGAGGTGAAGTGTGGTAGGAACCCATTAGATACTGGGAGCTGCTGCCTTTCAAAAAGATGAGGCGTTACCTGTGACATAATTGGTGATAATCTTGTGTTAGTTTGGAGCTCAGGGCCCAGGGCTCGCTGCCCTCCTGGGGTGCTGTGCCTCCCAGCCAGCTCTGGGTGCCTCCCCAGCTGTCTGCACTGGCTCCACAATGTGCAATTCCAGATCTGCTCTTGAACAATTCCTAGAATCTCTGTTGTGTGGTCCATGCCATAAAATGCAACGGATAACAGGAGCACCTGAAGTGACCGTGCTATTTTTTGAACCTAGCTCTGTTTATTTGTTCCCTCTCAGCTGAAATTATTCACTGTGTTTGGGCTAAATGAATTTATAATTCAGGAGTGACCAAAACTGTATTTTGCTGAATACTTCACAGAAACATTTACCCCTTTAAATAGCTCCATACAATTATACCTATTATGTCTACTAGGAAGTATGAGTCTTCCTGCTGTATTCAAATAGGAATAAAGGATTTGCATCTCAATTTAAAGGCAGAATTTTCTTGTCTGAGTGGTGTTGTGCTTGATCTCCCTCTACGCAAATGTGTAAAAATATCAAAGTCTTTACGGTGGTGCCAAAAATGAAGGTCTTGTGTTAAGCTATCCAGTTTTGTCTTAATTTAGAAGAAAATACTGGGACAGGATGTGCAACAATACACAGGTTATATGGAGGAGGGTTAATTTATGTGTTTGCAAGGAATAAGAAGGTGATGGGTGTACTTTTGGCTTGCATCTCCAGTAACTCTAATTCCTCTCTGAATCCAAAGTAAGGAGTCACAAAGTTTAATTTGAATCAAACGCTTGATTGAAATGGAAAAAATAAATTCTGGTAAAATAGGAATTACTGTCCAAATTGGATTAGTTTGAAGCTCTCAAACTCAAAAGTTATTTTTCAAAAGTAATGTAGAAAGTATGTGTCTACCATGCAGAACACTTTAAACTGGAAATAATAACCAAAATCTTCAACATCCCCAAAATCCAGGAACTTTTGGGGATTGAATTAAACATCAAAATAATTCATTGGGAGTTTTTTTTGTTTGTTTGTTTGTTTTTTATTTTGAATGAAGACAAAGCTGTAATCCTCTTGTTATCTTTCTGTTTATAGTGTCCTTTGTAGTACCATTGTTATTTTGCAGGAGTGCGTAAGTTCACAATTTTCTGTGGTAAGTGGAACGTTACAGGAGCATTGGAATGGAGCAGTGCAGGTGAAAATGCGGGAAGTTGAACTCATTCCCCCTCTGCCATAATGTTTATTGTCTTTTCCTGGTGGATACCTCTTGTCACAGTAGCTGGCACTAGGCATAATCAACAGAATGCGTCTGTAAAAGCATAGCACAATACACTGCTTTGCCTGTGACATGAGTGCCAAACAGAGAAGTGTTTCAGGTCACCCAAGAGAAGGCATCAAGGTTTTGTGTTCCCCTTCTCTTGCTGACTCTCTTGACCAGAGCTCAGCTGCCAGGCACACTGCAGTGACCTCTGCAATAGAATTTACCCAGGCTGGAGAGTAATGTTGGTATTCAACAGCGATTTCAGTGTTGATAGTGGGCAATCACCGTAGCTGTACTGTGCAGCAATTGCCATCAAGATTCCTAGAAGAGCTGCCACAATATGTAATCCTTTTGAATAAGGGCTGAAATCAGATGCATTGTAGGTCTTGTAACACATTCAGAATATGTCTCGTTTGTTGTTCTGCTGTGTACTAAGGAGAAAATCCCTCTCAGATGCCTTCAGTAAGCCTATGCGTATTCTGTCAATAGGGGATGTGCTTAGAAAACTGTATCTGATAAAGCATTATTATAGTTATCTTTCAGCTGTCACCTGATAAACCTTTTTATATGTACCGTCAGAAACACAGGTTATTTAGTACCGTAAGTATTTACTTTTGATAGTTTTAGCTGCTTCATTGTTTCTTAAAAGCAGATCAGTGTATAAGATTTGCGTTATTTTGGATAAGGGCTTCTGATATTAAAAAAAAATATATCAAATTTTTACATAATTCTTGATTAATTCAATGAGGAGTGGTAATTCCTTCCAGTGCTCTCTCAATTTTGCAGGAGACAGAATAAAACTTGCTCTTAATGAAACTTGTCAACAGTCTGAAAACTAGTTGTTTAATCAAGATGACACAAAATCACCTTCACAATTACCTTTGATTATAAGGAGTATCATTGTTCACCAGTAATGTTGTATTCTTTCCTCAAAACCCCTTTTAAATGTCAAGTACTACAGAATTTGTATCACATATCTTAAATTCAGTGATATATACAAAGTCAAATCACTAGACTGTTGCTGTAACAGTGTATTTGTTAAATGAATACATTGTTCTGCAGCGATTAAAATAAAATTAGTCTTCTGAAATGATCCCCTTTCTAGGCTGCTATAATGGTTTTTTTCTTTGTTCTTCATCACACCTATAAATATCTTCCCCTTTCTAATTGCCAGGAGTTTTAGGTTCTGTGAAGACTCATTCTCTCTCTCTTTTTATTTTCTTCTTTTTTTTTCCTGAAGATATATTAAGCCTCCAGCTCTTGAAGTTGGCTTCAATTTACACTTTGGTTCCTGAAACTATGTTTGATAAATCATTGTCTACAGATGTCTGCTTTAATGCTTTAATTTTCCAACAAATGGATCAAAACTTGAACACACATACTGTTTTCTAACCAAAGGGAGGAAAAAAAGAATGCACACAGAATAACTGAAGTCAGCCTGTGGAAGGATTGAGAGAGCTCACCTTTTCTTTCTAATCAGTTTCTGAAGTTTGCTCTGGGTTGAGGCCTTTATAGGTGTTTAGAAAGGCAAAATGTGAGCAGCAAAGACTGAGGGGTGGGAAAGGATCAAGCAGAAGATGCTCAGTTCTAAAATAGGGTGAAATTTACCTCCCTGAAACGGATGTGCACACACATCTGTGGGCACTCAGGCAGCTAGCTAAACAAAGCCTGTGGGATCACAGGTGTGCAGGTCTTACATGCCCCCTTAATGCAGAGCTTCATAGAATCATAGAATGCCTTGGGCTGGAAGGGACCTTGACAATCATCTAGTCTCAAGATGGAGAGAGGTGCTGCAGGAGTTTGACAATGCAGGAGAAAGCCCTGCATTTCTAAACACAGCTGAATCCTCATCGATCCCAAGGCAAAACGTGAGCTATAAACATGGGCCTTGGCCTTTGAGCTTGTTTTGACAGTGAGGCCATTGCTGTGAATTCCTTGCAAGGAGGCAGTGGGACTGTCTCCCTTCTTCCTCTTGGTCTTTGTCTAGTGAGAGAGAACAAACATCCTGCTGTGGCTCAGATCTACTGGGGTTCAAGCATGAACACAATCTGCTGGCTGGGATTTAAGGAGATTATTTTTCTCTGCAGTGTAAATATGGAAATGCCAGCATGAGTAAAGTTTTGGCAAAAAAATCAAGTCTTTTCAAAGCCATTCATGCATGTGAAACCAAAGTGAGATCTGGACTTGAAGTCCCAAATAATGCTTTTCCAAATTCATTGAAAAAAATCAGAAAATAAAATTGGAGGAGGGGGTTTTCTAAATGGAGCAGTTTCTTCCTAGTAGTGGCTCTAGTACACATCTGCAATAACCTCAGGGATTTAAAACCAGAATTCCCTGACTAATTAGCCTGCAAGTCTTGTCTTTAATCTCTGTTGGTTAGGCGAGCTGTGCTTCGAATTCTGGTTCCTAAATTAGATGCCCAAAGTCAAAAAACCTTGAAGGCTTTTCATGAGCACAGCTGAAGTTCTCTCACAGTACCCTCGATAAGTAGAGGCACTCCAAGAGACCCTCTATTGACTCACAATGTTTGCCACTTTCTTTCCTGGATTTATTTGTTGTTTTGTTAAAGGTACAAGGCTAAATGTCCTGTTAACTGTAATTTCCAGGCAAGAAAATGCTCATTCAGCCTGAGTTATGTTAAAACTTGCTGTCTCATGTTTTATTTGGGTTTATGGGTATTATTCATCATCAATTTCTTTTGCTTTGTCTTTCATTTTTCCACACTATATGAGTCTAAGTCTACATTAAAAAATCACATTGGTAGTTTGGCAGAAGCTTGTCTCCTTCCCTGCTCACCAAACGGGAAACATGATTGCAAAGAACCAGGGATGCCTTGTAAATAAATATGGCAAGGATCAGCTTCTGATAATAAGCCTTTGCTACAGGGAGGCAATCTGTTGTGAGGTAAGGAAGAACATATGTTTTCATATGTATGTTTTTTTGCAAGGGCAGAAAAAGCTTTCCATGATAGCATAATGAAGAATAACCAGGCAGCTGTATTTTTCCTAATATTTTTCTTTTTTCTTTTCTCTTTTTTTTCCCCCAAGAGTTCAAATGTCTTTAATTATCTGACAAAACTTCTGGCAAAACGAACATTTTTAAACCAAATCTGTGGTATCCTGGTAGCATGCAAGGTATTGCTTGTTTCTTTATGGTAATCTTTGTTCAGGTGATGGTCAGTTAAAAATATTTTCTAAGGTTACCAAACCTGAAACATAAACCCTCTCACAACTTCTATAGCTCATGGCTTATGGCAGAACTGAAGCCTTTCACATTGCCATCTGCTTTCCACTTGTCAAGTCTTATTGGAAACCATCAGTTCGCATGTATTTGCTTACAGCTATTTTGAAGAGATTTGAATTTATCAGTGTAATCTAATTAGGTCCTTTTATTTGGGTTGAGCATTTAAATGTTTGCAGAAATGGGGATTAACAATTACATTTTTTTTCACACATTGTAATAAATGCAATCTATTAACTAAAACATTCCAAGTCATATGTGTACTCAATCTCCTGAAGCAGCAACTGATGTAATTGCTGTTCTTTTACTATTATGAGGTTTTGAACTGGTAAATGGCTCTTTCTTAGTAATTTCTTTGACCTGTTTTTTTCTTTCTTTTCTGGTCAGAAAGTTTCCATGAACAATTCAATTTTATTGACTTCATCCATTACATAAAGTATTTTCCCAGTGATTTCTGCAAACAATATTTAGCTTCTAATTATTTCATAACCAGTTCAGTGATTTCAATACAATTTTTTCCATGTGCTGCTAGATAGCATGCCAGTATGCCAAAGGGCTCAGAATATTCAGTCTTTCCTTACAAAGGTTAACAAAGTCCAAGTTATATTGTGATGTTACAGTCTTTGTAGCAAGACTGGATGAAGGAGACACACAGTTCCTAAAATGAACTGATTTCCTAAAATCTGTGAATTTTGAAATTTTTACTAAGTGTAAAAAAAAAAAAAAAAAGAGTAATTAAATATTATTATTTAATATATTCATAGAGGAAGGGCAACAGAATAGACAGGTAAATTTCCACAAAATTTACTTGTTTGATGAAGTTTGTGTTTCTCAGCAAAACTGAGTGTGTGGTCATTAGCCATGCTTGATATCTCTGCGTACCATTTAATGCTGTTTAATTACAGTGTGGGGTTTTTTTCAGTACAAAAAAAGATTATACAGAAATATAAACAGCTTATGGATACCCCAGGAAGAGTTGGGTTTTTTCATTTGTTTGGGGATGGTATGTTTTGGGTTTTTTTGTTGTTTTTTTTTTTGTTTCTTTTAAAAGTATGCTAAACACACTTTTAATATAAAAGCATGAAATAAATACAGTCTTCATTTTATAGGCATTCTGTAGCATTTGTAGCTACTGCCTAAAATTGATTCTTAAGAATCTGACTAGTGTTTTCAAGTTTGGGTCCTATTAGGAAGACCTAATGAATAGTATTTGGTATTTTCATTGATAGATATAGCAACACAGCAAGATGGTAATTCTGCAATTCCATGTGAAAGGATCTCTTTGTCAACCAAAAGCAGACACAGTGTTGTGGCCTGTGTTTGAAAGGTTTGACTCTTTTTCTTGTCAGTCAGTATCACGTGAATGATTAAAATATCAAGAACTCTTGAAGAGATCATTGCTGTCAGTGCCATGTTTATTAAGAAACAAACCATGCTTAGCATTTAGCTTACTTGTAAAGGTTTGCATTGGTTTCCAAGTATATCAATACAATTTTATTTTCTGCATGAAGAATATTGCAGCACCTATGTGACAAGATAGTTAAGAGAATATCAAGAAGAAGATTATTAGTAATGCAGCTGAAGCACGACTGAAATCAGGTTCATCACTGTATGCTCTTTGTACATAGGTAATGCTGTCACACAGACCAAAATAGCTGTTGTCTTTGGGAGGAAATTAAATGATTCAAGGCTTGGATGAATAGTGGCTAAAGATATAATTTTATAATAATTCTTAAAGAATATACCTTTTGCAGTTTTGTTACTTTTTAAAATACGCATTATATTTAAAATGGGTGTTATGGAGAGCTCTGAGATTATTCAGTTCCCAGTTTCAGTATTTACTTTTTTTTGTGTGTGTATTTCTACTCATGAGAATATTTAAAAGTGAATTTAATTATTTTGAAACAATTGGAAAGAAAGAAATATTTACTGTCTGTTTCTTGAAAACTTGTTCCCCTTTTGTGTTTGCAATTTATGAATTCTCATTTTTTCAAAATAATTTACCATTCTTTATTCCTAAGGACCTGATTTTTCTTTTTTACTACTACATTTTATCCCATTTCCTTCTAACAGAAAACATTTCCAGTTCCTCCAAAATATTTCTTAGAATACTAAGGATGACTACTAAGTTTGTGTCATAGCAGATATAAGTAGTCCTCCTTTTAGGCCATAGTAATTAATGAAAATAATAGGGGAAATTCAGGAACTCAATTTTAAACTCTTCTGGTAAGCTTCTTCCTACATGACAAATCCTTATTAAGTACAACTATTTTTTTTTCTGTCCTTCATTTTATCATGTTTTTATGTTGTTGTGTTACATTTAATCTTTCCAGTTTTAACAAAAATCTTGCAGGTCTGTGGGTAAACAAATCTGTTGTGTTTTTATTTTTTTTTTCTTTTTAGTAAAGAAAATTGTTAGATGAATCCAACGTGAATAGATTTTACCAAGAGTAATTTTATATTTATCCATGTAACTATGAATCTTTCCTTAAAAAATGTGCTTACATCTTCCCTAATGTTGGCTTAGATCAAAGGGTTATACTGTTGCTTGCCTCACATTTTGCCCCTTCCTAATGTAGTTTCAGAAGGCCTGATGTACGACACAGGCATGTTTTAAGTACTGATGTGTAGAATTCTGACCCACATGTTCACCACACATCAGGTGCTTTTCTGAATTGTTCCCTGGGCAGCTGAAGTCATAGCTTCTCTTGCAGTTCTTACCTTCACCTGTTAGGATTATTGAAAAAGAGAAAGGAGGAGTCAACTAGAAGTGCTGCAGCAGTGAGTGTGCTCAGGGTGCAAAACAACCATGAAGCTTGACATTTCACAAAATGCAATTTTATTTGGTATCTTGTTAAAAAAGGAAGAAGAAGGAAGGAAAACTTTTCTCAGTCTAAGGGAATTGAAAGCCACATGTCCTACTTCCTTGGAAATTACAGGTAGTACCAGCTTCTTTGGGGAAGGGGCACTCAACGTGACACTTCTAGAGAAATGCATCAGTGTGGGAAAGATGTCCAAAGTCATGTCCCAGGGAGCTTGTGGTTGGTAAAAGAGGAGGAAATAAGGAAAAGCCCTACACAGGGCTTTCATCTGGAAAGCATGGATGAGAGAGCAGGGGAAGCAGTCTTGGCTTCCAGACTGTTGTCCTGGTACATCTACCTAGAAAGCTCAGAAGTGAACCTGGAAATAGTCACTGGAATCCAATGCTCTATCCTGGTACCTTTCTACTGGATTCTCTGGTAGCTGGAGTTTAGCTTCAAAACACTGGTCTCTTCACAGTATTTTGGAGTAACAGAAGCTGTTCGGAGAGACTTCTGGGCTCTGGATCAAGGCACTTGGAGGCAGTTGTGCCAAGCTCTTGGGGTGCTGCCATGTGGCAGGGCCTAGCATGGTTTATATTGCTTCTGTCTAGTGGCCAGGGATTTCAGATCCTTCTTTTGAGATTTCAGATTCTTTTTGGGGTCTGGCTACTAGAGTCTGTTCTACAAATGGGTGCCTAATTATCTTTGAGTTTTACTCATTTGATACCATATGCGCTAAGACACTGAGAATGTTTGAACATTGTTCAAAGCCTGAGATAATTCTTAGGCCATGCATCTAAGCAAAAAAGTTTTTTTCAAAATAAGGGACTGCTTGGAAATTAGTGAAAGAGATCTTGGGGCTTTAACTGGACATAAACTTAGCATGTTGGAATACGTAAGTGAGCAGATGAGATCCTTGAACACTAGAAATAGCATGTAGAAACACCAAGGTGATATTATTTTTCTTCAAGTGTTTATGATGCTGTTGGTGAAATATATTGTTCTATTTTAAAGTATACTTTGAAAAGACCTGCCAGAATTAGTAGACTTTTGGAAAGCTCAAGCTATGAAGTTCACCCAAAGTGAATATTGAAAGTAATTCAATCACTGCCTACATATACCCTCCCCATACATGGGGAGGATTTGTGGTAACAGGCTCGTTAGATAATGCCATATGGTGATCTGAAAGTCAAATCCAGACAAATGGACCATCAGTAAGATACACCTTTTTATTGCTGAGAGTAATAACAGTTGCAGTTTACCCAGGGAATGTGGTTGCTTCTCCATCACTTGGAGTCCTTCAATCAAGCATGGATTTCTCTCTAGAGAGAGGCTTTTTTCAAAGCAAGTTGTAGTTTTGATACACAGATGAGGGGTGAAATAGACTGGTTTTAGACAGGAGGTGAGACTAAATGATTACACTGGTCTCTTTTGGAGACCATATAAAAGTTTGTTTTATAAAAATTCAGACTTATTTAGACAGAGAGAGCACTTTCTTGGTTTGTATGACCTTTTGCAGTGATGTTTTTCCACAGAAGGAAGAAAATCTTTGAAGAATCTATAATGAATGTTCATTTCTTTAGGTGCATAATTCCCCTCTACTGTATTTGCAGGTGTTTTATTTCCTATCCTGCAGTTCTAGCTTCATTTTATATTTATTGATTAGCTTCATGCCAAAGTTTCCTGATGCAAATATTTCTCTTAGCAGTTCTTGGAAATTAGTGTTTATTATGAAATGTTCTCTTCCTTCTTTGTGCATCAGGACTGCCTGTTCAAAAGCTTTGGTGTATTTCTGAGGATTAGATTAGGATTTTTTTCTTACATCAGTATTTCAGTCTCTGGATGATTAGAAGCCCTTCTGCCAAATGATTTTACTAGTAGAAAGGAGTAGGCTCAAATCACGAGGAATCCTTCTTTATAGTTTTGCACTTACACATCATTTGGTCAAGTAGCCATGTAGACTTTTGGATATAATAAAATGTGCTCCTCACTAACAAGCACCATGCCACTGTATGAAACAAGGGCAATTTAATTAAGAGAAACATAAACAACATAAATGTATTTGGAGAAAAGTTTAGCTATTTTGGGCAGATTTTTTTTTTTTTCTGTGTGGATTTTTTTCTTTTTAAGTCAGCTCTGTGTCACCACACTTAGTATGGTGTAATATCTAAACAGCACGGTAGCCCTCGGTGACCACATGGTGTCCTTATTAGGGCTGAGGCACTTATTAGAAGGTGGAAAGATCATTTCCTTTCTATCACCCTATTGCAGTCCTGCTGAAAAGGAATTCTCTGTATGTAGTTCTAGAACCTCCTAAAGTATCACTGGGAGAACTATAGAAGATAAAATTTCTCAACAGCTATATCAGGAGTAGCTGGGACAAAGAAGTCATTCTCCTCATCCAGTTTTAAAATTGAAGCAGCTTCCTGGCTCAGTTTAGTATCACTAGTGATAGCAAGCTCCTTACTGCTGCGTTGGTAACTAGTGTAGGTCACGTGGGGGCTGCAGGCAGCTATGCTGCACAGCCCCTGGGGCCTTTGCCCTTCACACGAGCAGTTGGATACCTATCGTATGGTAGTTGCCCATTTGTCATATGATGTCACATGTACAGTTGCATTAGTCATTTGACACAGAAACTAGATGTTGATTGTGTAATGGATTAATGCCCAAATATATGCTGAGAATGTATGTATAGGTTTCAAGTACCCTTGAGAGGGCAGACAAGTAGAGTGCCATTTATGTTGTGTTTCAGGATACCAACCTTCTTTGCATACTAAAAAAAGCAGCCAAATATAATTGTGTAAATAAGTGACGACAGTAGCTTCCTGGAGTGCTTGAGGAAGTTGCTGTTTCTGGTTATGCCTGCTGAGATGGAAGGCTGAATAGTAATGAAGGAAATGGCTTTCTGATAGTAAAATTCTGACAGCAGGCACATGCATCTAGTTCTGCCTGTCATTAACCAGAGTTGCAGGCATGCATCTAAGGCCAAAGTTGAGTCTATATTTCTTATTGTATTGTCTGTGTGAGCTTGTCACCATTTATTACGTTAACCCTTTGGCCAGATTATTGCAAAAATACTGCATACTGTTGATACTTGACAGCATACAGTCTTTGAATCATATATACAGAGTTAGCTTTTGAACTAGCCTCTTTGATTTATTTGCTGCTGCCTCAGGAGTTTCTGTCTGTTTTTAAATCATGTCTGAGTTACATTACTGCTAGGAGTTATTTCATGGCTTAGCTGTTCTGTGGCTCCATGTTTCCTTTCACTTACTGCTCATCTTAATCACTCTTAGCTTCACTAATGTACAAGTCACCATGTTGACTTCTTTTTCATTAAACTTATGCCTGCATAATAAAACAAAGAAAAGTGGAAATTTTCTTTTAAGCCAGATGTGAAGCAAAGTCAGCTGTACTCATTTTGAATGAAACTGAAACCTCATTAAATCATAACATTCATTTACTTGCTTCCAGCTTAGACATGTCATGAAGAATATATCATCTTCTCCTTTTCAACCACAGCCTTTGTATGGCTTATTTGTAAACATGTTTGTGAAGTTAAAGAGCAAATGAATATCAGTGAGCTCTTCTTAGAAGTATGAAGTATGTCTGTTAACTACTTGGGCTGCATGATGTGATCACACGTCAAACATCACCTAGTTCTTGTTTTGGTGTGGAGCAGCCCAGGCACTGGAACTGTTTCAAGCACAAGGAGATAGTCAATTAAAGGTAAGCATAAGTATGGGTGAACTAGTTCAGCCAGAACAAAGAGTAACTCATCTCCTAATTGGAGTTGGCATTTTTAGTGCGGAAAAACATACTCTTATGGAGAAGTGTCCATGAAATACTTTCTCTTGAGCAGTGCTGAAGTTCAGAGCCTGATAGATGAAATGTTCTGTTTTTCATCCCATTTCTTGAATGCTGGAAACAAAATTCAGTCCCTTCTGTAATGCTTCTCTACACTCTCACAAAGGAGAAAACCCTTGGGGTATAGTGATTCTGACTTTCTAGGTTTTGATATATAGAAAACAGCTATTGTTGGACTGCATTATTTTAGCAATGGAAGTTCGGGTTCAAGTTCATTGGTTTTAACTGCAATCATAGATGGAATCACAGAGAGGTTTCTGTACTGCAGGGAGCCTTTTGAGGAGAGAACATAGGAAAGACTTGTGACTCCTCTGTACTGTGCTCTGTAGGCTTCATGTACCTGAAAAACAAAACTCCACTTTCTATCAAATATTGAAAAATTTGGATGTTCCCACACTTCTCATGGCACAAACCTTTGCTGCTGATTCTGTATATGTATCTATGATTTGAACCTAATGTTTTTGCTATGGGCGGTTTTAGAGCAGAGATCAAATTTAGGCAGTTCTTGGAGGTGGTGTTATGCTATTTTGGAGGGTGTAGACTTCCTATGTCTGAGCTTTTTTTCCATGAGAACAGAACCAGATCACCTGCTTATCCTTTTTTGTAGCCTTTTAAAATTTCCTTTTTTTTTTTTTTTCTTCCTCCACCAGAACTTCTTGCAGAAATTGGAATCTCACAATTGCAAGAAAAAATAAAGCAGTTACAGATAGGGATAATAAGGGAAAGGGGACTGGCAAGAGCATTTTCCACATGAAAGCCATGAAATAGGAATATTGGACAGTTTCTGTTATGCAGAGCTATGATCCAAGTGTATTTTGAAATTTTATATATATTACAAGAACAAGCAGGTGAGAAATTACTGAAAGGAAGGAGAAGATGGGTATGGTGTTGCTTGACTAGTCATAATTCAGTTAGGAGGTTGTGGCATCCTGAGGCCAGAAGGTATATCACCAGGACACACAGTTTTCCTCTAATCGCATGTCCGTAGTGAATCAACAGTTCTCTTTTATCTTTGTTATCCGTGTTTTTTCTTATTTACTTGAAAGGTAGGATTTTGTCAAAGGGAAGTGCCTTTGGGAGGACCAAAGATGAGATAAATGGAATTCATAAGGAATAAAAGGAGTAATCTTTTTGCTATCACCTCTAGATTCTGCACAGTTTCTGTGGGAAGTTTTAGTCACTGTTAGAAATTCATGTTGTCGAAATCATTCCTTAGTCTTTCTACTCACTTTGTAAAGAGGTTGTCGCATTTGCATATGCCTGGCTTCTGGTTCTGGTTTCTTCTGGTGCTGATGTTTACCAGCACAGAGATGCTGAAAGTAACTCTGTTAGTTCTTCATCCTTCCAACATCTCCCCCCTGTTAATTTTGTGTTGTGTTTTGCTGAACAGCTTTGCATAAAATGTCTTGTCTGATTGGAGGCCATATCTAGTAAGGACACTTATCTGGTCTATGGAATATATTATTTTGTTTCTAAGCAAAGAAGGAAGAAGGTGGATTACATCCAGTATGTGTTAAAAACCCTAGTGGATGTGAAGGTGATATTTTTTTCTTGAAAACTGTCATCATAATGAGTTACAGTACTGAGTCCTGCAAACGTGGTCATGTGTTGCTATACAATTCCATGGTGTACTTGTAGTGCTCTGGTCATGCAGGTCACAGGGCAGAAATAGGAAAGATGCAGAGAAGGATAAGAAGAATATGTAACAGCTTCTATACGAGTGTGGAGGAAAAGCTAACAGACTGGATTGTCATCCTGGAAAAAAGGTAAGAGGAGAAGTGAAAGTGGTCTAGAATATCATGTTGGGAGGGAGAAGATAATTAGAAGAAGGTTTCTCATTGCTCCTTGGAATTAAAGCATCAGGACAACCTGGTAAATTTACCAGACAGGTGATTTGAAGCAAACAGAAAACCACCGTATTTTGACATGTCATAGTTACATTATGTGATCCAGGTCCATGGGATGTTTTGGAGGCCTAAAATGTAAAGCGATATCAAATGTACTCATGGGGGATTAGTGCAGGTGAAATAGATGTTTGTAGAGAGCGTGTGCAGTTGAATACTAAGAGCAGTGATCTGTACTTCCTATGTCTTCAACTTCAGAAATCCCTGAGCTACAGATTACTGGCAGCAGGGAACAGTAATTCTGTATATGTACTTGTCTTGTGTTTTGCCTTGAGTGTGCACTGCTGGCCAATGTCAGAGGTGACACCGTTGATCAAAGAGCTTTCCATCTAAACAAACAAATCAAAAGATGGGGTAATAAACCAGATAGAGAGGTAAGGTACTGTGGTCATGGCTCTACAGGAAATCAGCTACAAGTACATTTGGAGAAATGCGTATGAGTGTGTAAGATTTGTCTTCACTTTGGAGGTAGGAATCTGGTCTAACAAAAAGAAGGACTTTCTCACAAACTAGTGAGGTTTTATTTCTGCAGGTGAAATGAGAATAATTTGGGACAGTTCTTCTTGTGAGAAATGACTCAAGCCACTTTTCCTTTCAGTGATGAGTTTTAAGTTTAGATGAATCAAAACAGCCATTTTGATATTACAATTGAAGCTTTTTAATAAAATCCAGTCCTGCTTCTCAAGCTGATTATTCTACTTGACTTTAGCATATAGCCTCTTTGGGTGTTTTAATTTTAATGATATGCACCTAACTGGGTGTTTGCCACTAGATTGAAGTAGTTATCAGCAGAGTTTTTGATATCTCTACTGTGCTGTTTTATTCAAATTAAATGCATTAAAATAATTCTTTTTCCTTCTAAAAAGAAAAAAAGTCATTTTTTTTAGAAAGTTAGTTTAATGTCTTGATTTCAATGATTTGGGAATGTGAATTGCCCACAGCTAGTAATGAAACAGTTTTCAGTCTTATTTGAAAGATGATATAAACATAATCATTTGGAGCACTATAGACACCTCTAATCCCATTGCAATTTTTTCCTCAATTTGATTACTCCATAATCTTTTGTATGAAAAATTGTAAATTAAGAAAGACATAATTAGGAGTCAGTAGGATGATTCATAATACTTCTGCTACAGTTTCATGCCTACCAAAGCCAATGGATTATTTCTCAGTTATTACCAAAACAGAAAAGAACTGAGCTACGTAGGCCAGTGAATGAACTCTGTACAAAAAAGCTGAGCTTCATTCATTGTATGTATGAGCTCACTACAAGAAGGTCTGCCTGAAATTAGATATTTTTATATGACAAACTCTCCCCTTCCACTTCACTTTCAGTAATCTTATGATCTTAGCAAGTACTGGAGCATTTAAAGAATGAAATAATGTTCTGTTGTACAAGATATTGACTATTTGTTAATTATGTTGCCCTCCAAACTATTCAAGATGATGCAGGTCATGTTAAATTTCTCAGAAGATTGAAATCTAATTTTAGATCTAAAAATGAGTGCTAACATCATAATGGAAATGGCTTAATGACAAGCTTCCTCTTACCCTCATACCAATTCCTGATTTTATATCTGGTTTTGTTTGCTTGCTGGGACTTGCCCTTCACAGTTCCAGGAGAAAGAACCTCATACATTCTTTTTTCCATCCTTTTGGAGAAGGCAGGAATCTCTTCTGTTGCCAGCTCTTTGAAATTACCTATTCAGTATGACCTCTCCAAAATGTTACCAAATCAAAACAGAGAGAGTTTTAATAGGGCAAAATATAAATTATTTACATTGCTAGCCTGAGCTGATACCTTGCAAAGCTCAGTATCATGAGAACCAAATTCTCTGACCATTTGCTGGACAACATCTCCTTGCTAAGTAGCTAATATTAACATGCATCGTTAGCCTTAGAAAACTGTTGTAAATTCAGTCTGATCTAGCTGAAAGCTTCTCCTCCCTAATTCCCAGCTGTGCGTTCCTGCTCTGTTTCAGATGCAGCAACTGTATGCATACAGGGGGTAAGTTGGTGCTGTTGATCTGACAGAAAGGTAAACAACCCATTTAGAAATCCTCCATTTTTTCCCCCTTTGATCAATGAGCTAATCTGACATTTGGCTGCTGCTTGGTCATCTGACCATGGAAGGAATTTTGGGGAAGGGAGGGGGAATGTGAGCATCTCTTCTAGTGCCAGACCACAGCAGCAATGGCAGAATTGCACCTTCACATGATTAAATTTGAAATATCAACAGATGAGAGATGTTAATGTTTCCTCAGATGTAATGTCTGCTACTGCCTTTATGATGTGTTTAACCCATTAAGCTTCGGATATTTGCAATGCAGACATATGTATCTGCTCTCTCAGTTTTATCACTGATAAAAACACTTTAATTCAATAGTGCAGGTCATCTCTTCCTAAATATCAAGAATAGTTATGTTCACTGGTGAGAAAGGGTGTCCAGCTGACAGATACCTAGTTTCATGAAGTGAGATACAAGCTTTGTGTGACAACATTTGAAATCTTTTCTTTTTTATCAGCAATATTAAATATTTCTGACTATTTAATTTTCACTTTTTGTTCAAAACAAAGAAAAAAAGAAAAAGGTGAAGTCCCTCAGCTTCTCATAGAGCACAGAGGAAGATTTAAGTAAAAGATGTGAACAGTGTAAACAAAACTAAATAATCCAAAACAATCACTTTTTTTTGTCAGAATTAATAACATTTCCCTATTTTTGTTTGAACGAATACACTTTTTTTAACTAAAGTTCTGCTGAAAATCTTTGTGTTGGTGACATAATTTTCTCTTTTTAACTAACTCAGAGATGACATAGGTTAATTTATTTTTTTTTCCGTCTTAGGAAATAGAAATTATTACTATCCAGGCACACTTTCACAGTTTCAGTATAGATTGCTTAATGTATTCAGATTTTCAGTTATTATTTAACTTGATGCTTAAGAATAGTCAGTTTTTGAAAAATCTAAGTAAATGCCCCAAAGAGAAGTGCGCGTTAAAAAAAAAAAAATATTGCAGCTTTAATCTCACAGGTTGTCATGAAATACCAGGTTTACGTATTAGGCTTTTGCATTATTTTGTCTTTTTAAAAGCAGGAACATCTTTTCTCCATTTCAGCTTTTATATAGTGGGAAAAAAAATCAGTCACTTCTTATATCAATGCAGATCTGGCTCAGTTTTATATAGTGTTAAAGACAAATTTCTGCTTTATCTCCCTTCTGTGGCAAGACCACATACATGCTGGTCTGAGTGTTACAGGAAAGATCAGCAAGGTAATTTTTAAAGATACGTATCTGGCCTCATTTTGTGTAAGGCATGCCAGGCTTTCTTCATAGGAATACTCAATAAAGAACAAGTTAGCTCATGTAAAAACACAAGAGATTCTAGTCCCCATAATGATGTAAAATACATTTGGACAGATGTGAAATATTGTATGGGAGACACTGCAATTTTTGGTACAAATTTTCATTATGTTGTTGATTCCTCTCACTCCAAATGGTTTATCATCTTCAGTTATTTAATAGAGCATCCTAAGTGTAGTTTAAATAATTGCCTTGTGACTGTTGAAAGCTCACAGTGAGACAGCGAACACAGCGTGTGATTTGTATTGATCAGCGAGTATTGTTTGAAGCAAGAGTACTTGAATTAAGAGGGATTTTTGTAGTAGAACAAAATCTTAAGCGTTGTATATGATGTAAATGGAGTACTTACTCCTGAATGTGGTTCAAGGCATTTTTCATGTTGGTAATGAACCGTCTGTTGTGTGAGTTAATGATTCTGATGTCTTGAGCTTTCAGAAAACATCAGAAACCAACATACTAGATTTGGAGGCTTTATGTTTAAAAGAAATTTTTTTATAGGTATGTTGCTTTCATTTCTAGATCAGTTATATATTTCTGGCATATATCTTCTCTGGCACGTGGTTACAGTTAATATGCTTAAAAACTGTAGATTTAACTGGTATTGTGTGTATGTTATTGAGACAGGTTGTGTGGTTTTCTTGCTCTCCTTACTCATACTAGGGCAGATTTAGTTTGAGTGTAGTCTTTACGCTCATAACTTTTCATTTTGTTCTTGTAATTACCACAGTTCTCACCTGCCTCTTTCAGTTCCATAAATATCTCATACTGCAGCTAGAGAGTTTATTTGGCTTTTCCTTTAGACTAAGCTCACTTAACTCTGTAGCAAAGTTTTTTCAGGAATAGTATTTAGAAACAGGTATCAGAGCCTTCTTCAGGATACTTTCAGGTGTACTGTGTCACAGTGTTTTTAATGTGAAGGTCAGTGCAGGGCATCTTGTTTTTTTCCTTTGAAGAGAAGACAACAGGCAAACTGGTTAGGAAAAAGGAAAGCTGTACACTGCAGAGCTCTGGTCCTGCTGTTCCCAGAATATTTTGCAGTGGGGTGGTCTGTATAGCCAGCAGAAATAACCCTGGAATGATTTACTTTCTTCAAGTGTTGCTATTTTCTAGAAGCAAGGGTCTGTTTCCCCATGTTCCCTGTGACTTAAAGGGCCAATATATCGTCTCAGAAGAAATAATCCAATCTACTTCTCTGAAACAAAACCAAAAACATTACAGTAGACACTTTTCATTGTTCTTTTCACATATTTTATTTTGAGGCACTGTACTCCCAGTCCTATTCACCATGTCACATCCTACCTTCTCTATTCTTTAAAGTGCTTTTGCACAGCAGGCAGTCATGTGAATAGCTCTCAGATCACTAGGTTGTTTCATTATCTTGTTCTGAGTATGCTTTTAGTTGTGTGTGGAAAAAAATGAACGTTATCCTTGGCTTCCAGCTTAAAGCTGGCAAAATATGAGTTTCAGTTCTTCCTCATGAGCTTAATGCAACAAGCTTAACAGGTGACACAACAACTGCTTTGTATGCATAAGCCTAGAGGGTCTTGTTCACTGCAGCTGAAATTTCTGGTGAACAGATCGCTACAACACGAATTACAATGTCATAGCAGCTTTACATTGAGTGGTTTAATTTCATGCCAGCTTTGGACAGAATCTTTTTTTGTTTTGTTTTGTTTTGTTCAATTCAAGACTCAATAGCTGGTTTTGTTAAAAGTCAGCAGTCAGGTATATGCCTGTTGCAACTTAGAAGCAGAAAACAATCCAGTAGTGCTACAGCAATGTGAAAGCTATCTTGATCTAAATGATACAATAAATACGCAAATATTTGATGGGGACTCTGGTTATCTTTTTATATCCTAACAACTTGTGCACTCTGTGGTGACAGGAATTTATGCATGAGACTTAGAACCAGAAAATAATATTGTCCTGGGTTTGAGTAAGTGGTGGGGATTTTGGTAGCAGGGGAGGGGGCTATAGGGGTCACCCCCTGTGAGAACCTTCTTGAAGCTCCCCCAGCTCCAAGTCAGCTCCACCTCTGCACCAAAACTGAGCCCATCAGCTGTGCCTCTGCGAGAACGTGTTTAAGAAGGGATGTGGTGAGGAGCAGTGGGACTTGTGAGGAGGAGTTGGGGCAGCTGCATGAACACCAAGGTCAGTGGAGGAACGGAGGAAGAAAGGAGGGGAGAGGTGTGCCGGAGCAGAGACCCCCCTGTATCCTGTGGGGAGACGGCAGGGCGGCCCCCCCTGCCACCCATGGAGATCTGCGGTGGAGCAGACATTGATTTATGGCATGTAGGGGGTCCCACATGACCATTTACAGTGTGTGTGACCAAAAGCAGCCGGGATCCTGTAAGGAGAAGCAGCCCCTCCTCTTGTAGTTCAGCACTGGGAGGATTGCAGCATGTGGGGGTGTCCCACACCGGAGCAGCTTGGGAAGGGCTGCAGCCGTGGGAGGGAATCCAGTCGGAGAAAGTTGGTGACCCATGACGGAGCAGTGTGGGGAACGTTGTGGCCCATGGGAGGGACTGACGTCAGAGAAAGTTTGTGGAGGACTGTCTCCTGTGAGAGGGGGACCACGATGGAGCAGGGGGAAGAAGTTCCAGAAGCTCCCCCCACCACAGATGGAAGCAGCGGCAGCACTGACTGCACCTCCCATTCCCTGCCCCTGCGCCACTGGGGGAGGAGGTAGAGATATCGGGAGCAGAGCTGAGCCCGGGAAGAAGGGAGGGGTGGGGGAAGGTGTTCTCAAGATGTGGCAATGCTTCTCACTGTCCTACTCTGTGTTGTTAGTGTCTGTAAAAAATGTATGTTCTTTTTTTCTTCCCTTAACAAGTCTGCCTTTTGCTCGTGACCATAAAGGGTGATTTTTCCCCATCCCAGTCCTATCTTGAACCCCAAGCCTGGCTCTCTCTCCCTTCTCATTGCTGGAAGAGAAGGGGGAGAGAGTGGCTGCGTGGTGTTTGGCTGCCGACCAGGCTGAAACCACTACAAATAGTTAACTCTTCATGGTAATCCTTTCTAAAATCGTACTTCCTGTGCTGAGAATTAAGTTTGTTATTATTTTCCTCTCCTTTATCAACGTTAATATCTTAAAATGGAGATTAACATGGAATTTTGCATCAAACTAAAATAGTTTAACTGCAGCCATGATGATAACTCTCAAGAACATAAATCCTTCTTGTTATTCACTCACTTTTTACTGCGTGGTTACAATTTTCAGGAGTGCTTTAATTACAAAGACTATTTTGGAGACAGTCTTCACATTATCAAACAAACTTACGTTTTACTATCAAGTGTACAAATGGGTGAATATTTACATACATAATTTGTTTACAAAAAAAGTCTTACACATCTTTCTTATACATGGAAAATGTAACCTTGTTTGTTTTCTGAAGATAAACACACAAAAAGTTAGTTCCTTTCCTTGAATGTTCCTACAAACACATTAGAGAAATAAGAGGCTGTGTCTTTGGGCCCACTGACATCTTCCTGTAATCAGTGTGATGCTGTAGAGACCATGGGGTGCAAATAAATAACTAATTATCTGGTCAGCCACATCTCCAAATCCAACTTTGGATTCAGAATCTTTTTGTGGATATCAGAGAATGTCAATACAGGGGGTTTCCTTCAGGCTTACTTCCTTTTATGAATTAAAGTGCCTTGCATTCACACAGCACAACTCCTGCAGAGAATTAGTTGGTTGTTTTAAGTCTGGTCTACAATCCCCTTATAAAGGGAATTAAGTTTCCTTTTACCATGTGTTAGTATGGAACAAAGCGAGTGCTCTCAGTGTCTCTGTAACTTGGCTGCCTCCCAGCAGCTAGCCTGTTGCGTTTTGCCTTGCACATTGGGTGTCCTGTGGCTCTGGGCTAGCACTGACGGGTTCTCATTTCATCTACTAAACACAGTGTGCAGCTGCACCGATGTGCTTCCTGTGCTACTCTTATTCCCCCATTGCCACTGCAGTTTTTTAATACCTGTGCTTTGTGCACCTGCCTAGTACCTCACAAAGTCTGGAATTAGTACTGAGAACAGGGTGAAAATGTGGGTCTGTTTATACAGCGGTCTTTGTTGTTTACATATATATCAGCAAAGGCAGGAGGCTCAGAAAACTAAGGAAAGAAATAGGACTTGCCCTGGCCCCATCATTTGAGGCATTGTAGGGAAGTAAGAAATTTGTCCTTAAGATCTAAGGTCTCTCCCCCGCTGTTTTAAGAGCCTGAGTAAATCTTAAAAAGGCTGGGGAGAGAGTCCTGATAGATGGAGCCAGAGTGGGGAGACTGGGAGGAGATTAGTCAAAGCTGACTCTGTGCTCAGCTTGCTGAGTGAGATCTAATTGCTTACTCCTACACTGCCTAGTCCATGGGGAGCTGGAGCACGTGTTCTTGTTAGGGATAAACAGAGCCATTGCAATCAGATTGGCTGGTGAAGAGGGACTAATGAAGGGAAAGAATTGAAGAGCTATGAGTCAAGTAGGCCCTGGTATAGCATCTTTCATATCTTTCTGCCCCTGGTCACCATTATCCTCTTGGAACTCCTGGCTAATATCAGCAGTTATGTTTATTACTATGCCAACAGAAAATAATTTGAAATCGCCTATGGTATGATACATTTTGGGAGAGAGCCTAAAACACAATCCAGTAGTTATCTGCTTATTGCACAGCTGTTTCAAGACATTTCAGAGAGTGGGCTTGACCTTATTTTTCACCTTTCCTGGAAGTTAAGATGGCCAAAATACTCAAAAGTGAGTTTCCCAAGTCTTTTCTTGTGGTAGATACAAAATGCTTTTGTAAAACTTTACTGGATGCTCATGTTAAATGCCTGGGCCATTCCTTTGCTTAGTGTAAGTTGCTCTTTGGGAAATATGTGCTTTAGAATTTAGCTGGCATTTAATCCTAGAAACCTTTGCCATGTGAGCAATAGCATGTTTGATTTATGGGGGGCTTTGGGGTTCCCTTCCCCCCCTTAACATTGTATTCCTATTTTCACTTAAGTCAGGTACTCTAGTGAACAGTGAAGTTACTCATTAGCAGTAGACTGCTGTCGTTGTAGTGAAGTAAGTTGTCCAGCTACATTAAACGATTCTCCATTACTTAATTTTTTCTCCTTAAAAGTTTCAGTTTATTTATATAACCTTCGTTATGACTTTTATTTCTTTTGAAGCAGTCCCTTCAGATATCAGCTACCCTTCCTCACATCACAATTTTGAGGTTAAAAATCCAGTTACTGTTGTAAGATGCTAAGTACAGAAAATTGGGATCACAAATAATTTTTCTTTATGGTCTTTCTTTCCTAATATGTCCATGTATATTAATTTGATTTCTGCCCTTCTGAATTTTCACAAAGTGTAAGTCAAGTCAGCATACAGTAGAGTGTTGTTGTTTATATTTTGCATTTAATCTGATAATAGGGCACTTTAGGTGGTAAGAAATTTAAATTATGTTCCTTCACCCAGCTCAAAGCTGAACTAAAACACTCCGAGCCTTAAGCTAAGGTTACATGAGAAGCTGACCTTTAAAACTTAAGCTGAAGTGAAACTCAGTTTCTAAATAGGTCTTTAAGAGATGGGAAGAGATCACAGAACTCCAGGTGAGACCATTAATTTTCCTTCACCTTCTGCACAACAGAGGACCTTTTCCATGTTCAGGGGCCTCAGCTTGCTGTTTGAAGTGATGTGATGTCCTTCTTGAAGTTTCCTCTCCTTCATGTATCCAAGGTTGAATCCTGTAAAACAGTGAGTTTAATTTGTCCAGGCACATACCAAAAGAAATTCTAGTTGAGTGGTGTTGGAGAATGGCTCAGAGACAAGGGTCCTGAGCCCACCGAGCAATTGTATGATCAGAGCCTGCTCTAGCTGCTGATGCTGGGCCTCACTAGGATTTGCCTGCAGCTGCTCGCAGCTGCTGATACCTGAGGAATGTCAAGGACGCCTCGGCCTTGTGTACCGTGGTGTGTCGAAAACAGGCTAAGGGGAATTAGGAATAGTGGTCTGAGAAACCTAGTGTTATGATAACGGTGGTCTGAGAAACATTGTGTTACGGTACTGTTGTGTATCAAAAACAAGTCAAGAGGAATTAGAAATAGTAGCATGAGAAACTTAGTGTTATGAGAAACTTGTGCTGTAAGCTAACTGCAAGTAGGTGGACCGTGAGAATACGACCCTTAGAGCTTAAGCCAATCAGCTAGTGACTAGTAGGCATAATTAGTAGAAAGATTATAAAAGGCTGTAATGAAAATCAATAAACTGAAGCATGCTTTATCACTCATATTGAGTCGGCTGCGTTCTTCCTCCTTGGCTGGGTCCTCGGCTCGCCCAGCCCGGCAGAGTGGTCTGATTTGGGAATAGGGGTGCTTCTGTGGCAGATATTGTGGCATTTTCAGAGAATATCTTCAAATTTTCTCATGTTTTGGAGCATGCTGTGTATCCCAAATAGCCAAAATCCTGCAAGCAGCTTTAGTTTCAGCAGATTAGTACTTTGATGAAAAAATAGCCAGTTAAAATTTTATTCTGAACCTTCAGTGTACTTACATCTCACCTGGTGAGATTAATATGGTCAGTGAGAAAGTCCTTTAGAGGCTAAGCTACTGGGAATAGCCTGGCTTCTGTTAGGAAATCTGATATCGAAGGCTGGTTGTACCAGGTGGCTAAAGATCTGGCTTTGGATGCCTGAGAATCTAGTGTTACTGAAGCTGACATCTTTGTGTTCTAGCAGGTGATGCATCTGTAGGGGTGGAGAGCTTCACTGGCCATGGAGATGACATTACTGTACTCCCATAGAATAACTGTCACCAAGTAAACCCCTGCCCCAGACTGAGTGGTTTGGATAGGATATTCAGTGCACTTAACAATATTCTAATACAGTTTGCTCTTTCTAATCCTTCTGCAAAATGCTAGCTATAATTTGCTAGGCATTTGGACGCTTATATCTGAAAATTATGTTTGAGACGTGAATGCTGGGACATTTTCATTACTATGCTGGAGGCATGTAATCTATCATGAGGCTGTTCAGATTTAAGAATTGTAAGATTTGGATAAAAATCTGGAAAATAAAAGTAAATTCCCAGAAATTTAATTTATTTGCATCTTCTGCTTATCTTCTTTCTTATTGAGTCAAATGCCTTTTATAAGCAGGTGCCATTGTCCGGTTATTGACAATTGTTAGTGGAAGTAAAAAATGAAAGTTCTTAAGGGTTCTTGCATTCCAATTGGGCAATTTTCATTAAGGTATATAGGGAGTTAACTGTATAGATCCCATTAATTTTGAATTGGAGATGTGAAGATGATCTTCAGTTCAGTAACTCATCCTGCTGGAATTTTTTAGACAATATAATCAGGAATGACATCTACTGGTTTATTCTAATATCCTTCAGATCACATGAAAGAAGAGATGGTGATCAGTGACAATTATTTGCTACGCCATACATGATTTTATAGCCCTCTGTCATATCCCACCTCAGTTTATTGTTTTCCTGTCTTGCTGGCAGAGGAGGCTAATCATTCTGTGGTCAGAAGGAGTTTCTTATCTCTGATCATTCTAGCCACCCTCTTCCATGTTTTTCCAGCTCTGCTGTACTCCCTTGAAGTAAGGGAACCAGAACCATAGGTAGTGACTATTTGGTCCATCCTTCCTTTTCTAAGAGTTTTAAAAACTAACTCATTTTGCATTTTTGACTCATGTGGAGTATTGAACTGAGAGCTTCCTACTAACTTCAGTTATAATCTTAAGATCTCATTCTATTTGCTTTAAAAAACATGTTTTCAGCATAAATGTCTAAGTTTTCTGGAAGAACTGTTTTGCTTTTAAGTTCTACTTTTTGGACTCTTAAATAGGATGGAATAGCTGCCAATGTGTCATTTCCTGCAGGTAGAAGTTACCTGTGTCATCTTTATAGGTATTTTAGGAATACTTCAGGAGAGAACATTTACAGGAACAACTCAAAGCAAAATTTTTGATCTTCTGAACAACAGATCACAAATTGAAATAAGGACATAGAAGCCTATTAGAGGTATGTCGGAAATTTGGTGTGCTGTCATTCTGAAGTAAAACATTAGTGTTTGCTAAAAGAAAAACCCCAAAAGCTACAGGCTTATTTTTCAGATCCATTACTATGCAGCTATATTTTTGTCATGCTAGAAATAGGATATTTTTTCTATTTGGATTCAGCTATTTCATTGAACATTTCTGACGGTACTTCTTTTCTGAATGGATGCCATTCTTTATTTCTCTATCTACATTCAACGTAAGCATGGGTTTTGTAATTCCTGCGTTTATGAGTACTAGTATACAATATTCCTTGCTCCTGTTTTTTCAAATTAGAGAAATTATATAGAACATTTCCGTTTGCATACAACTTTATTTCTAGTGTAATCTAAATGTTAATTTCCATTTCATTATCTCCATTTTCATTTATTGCCTTTTACATAAGTTCTTTTAAATTTTTAAATGTTGTCTTAAATTCTAATTATCTGATGAATGGTACCCTAGTCAATGTGTACATATACCATCCTATACAAAGCTAGCAGGTAAGACCCCATCACAATTAGTATTTTAGATAATATGAGGAAGGTGTTCAAAGATGTAAGAGAGGCTTAGACATGCTAAATATTAATGTAGAAGTAGGTTCAAGTAATAGTGTGTTTATGATACAGATCATAACTGTGGGCAAGAGTAGGAGTTTAACTCTGTTTCTCTTGAGCTCTCCTCTTTGCTGTAAGATCTAGGGTTTATCCTTAAAAAGAGGAAGTGTTCATACATAGATATAACACTTGCTGGTTACTTCTGTTTGATTTGGTCTTGAACTTCATCAGTTCTCTGATAACTTGGTCATTCTTTCTCATGCATTATTATAACTCCCTTGGAGAATATGTGACATTATTGACTCATGTTATCTTACAGAGAGAGGTATTATCTTCTGAAGAACTTGAGCAAGGAGGGAAGAGAAGGAGCAGAGAGGAAAAGAGCTAGGATCTGGCAAAAAAGCACAGTAGCAAAATTTGTGTTTGCCATGTTAGGACATATGTGAAAGTTTCTGCAGTCCTAGCTTGTCCAAGGAGAGTAATTGTTTACACAGCAATAACAGGTGGCTGCCCCACTCTCTTGGTCTACATGTAGAGTTTAGTGATCCTATTCTCTACTCCTAGATTTGTAATGGAAACTCTACAGGATCCCATCAAAGCCAGGGTGTTGAAAGAAGAAGAAAGAAAAAAACAAAAACCAGGTGTAATTAAATAAACTATTAGGAAATGCTGGAGGAAATAAATGCTGATGTCTGGCAACAAAATCTCAGTGAACAGCTTTCTACAAATTATTTCCAAAAGGCAAGCTGAGCAGAATAAAACTATTTGATAGCAGACAGCGATAGAGACAACCTAGAGGTAATTGGATACACTTCCTGTTATGAAATGCAAATTGTGTTTTGCTGAATGAAATGGTCTAGCCAGTGATCTTTGTGGGTTTTGCTTTGCTTTGCTTTGCTTTCCTAACAATAGAACTGCACCAGTGGGAACTCAGCAAAAGAATAGAACAACAGAGAACAACATTGCCCACAGCTTAAAATCTGTTCAAGAGAACTAATGTCCAAATAAAAACAGCAAAAAAAACTTTATATTGCTTGTACCATTCGGGATAATTGGTAGCACTGGATAATAAAGTTTTGGAAAGCCTGTGTTAGCCAATAGCTAACACTTGACAGATGGCAGTGTGCATGGAGAATATGACAGTAGCTGTTCCCCCTTTCTCTAAGGGGTAGAAGTCAATAAAGTTGAGGTGTATAGCAAACAGGTACATTCATTATTTGCTACTTACTTTTGTAAGATCTTGGGATTATTTGATCTCTGAGGAGGAGAACATTGATGAATAAAGATTGTCTGGACAGTTGCAATTTTCTTGTTTAAAGCTTACCCCAATAAACAAATGCTTCAACAGCTGTGAATTTTAATCTTAGCTTTCCTGCAGAGTGGACTTTCTAGCCCAATGTGTGCTGGAAGTCTGTGGGTAGGTATGTGCAGCAGGGCTTGAGGCTTTTTACATTCCTTTGTACATACCAGAAGTATGCTAAAATAAAAGCAAGCTTTTGCCACACTAAAACTTTTGTTAGTTTCACTTTGTAATTTGCATGTTTGTTTTTTAGAACCAATCTCACTGCTTTCTGAACATAACTTCTGATAATCTGTTTCTGTAAGAACATGTACTTCAGATGTTCCTCCAAAATAGAGTGTGCCAGCACACTGGTTAATTAAGCTTGTAAAAGTCAAAGCAGCCAGCATTTCACAGTAAAACAAATATTTCTGTCCAGCGATAGGTCAGTTGCTCTGTCTGTCATTGGGTGAAGTAGTGTACTAGTTTGTTAATTATGTACCATTTTACTTTGTGTTTGCTCATTGTATCTGTTCACTTCATGAATGTGGTTTACAAAAATTAAATAGATTTTTTATATGTCAAGAAAAAGCTATTCATAACAAAGATTTTGACTAGTTAGAAGGCATGGCTACACTGCGTAACTCATTAATCTTTCTTAGGGGCATATATTTTACTTTTTTTTTCTTCCTTTCTGTTTTGTTTCGCCACTTTGAAACTCTTTGTTTCTATTATATTTAAATAAATAAATAAATAAAATTCTGCAGTGACGTGACTTTTGATGAAAGTTTTCTTAGCCTTGATGCTTATCTGCTGTGTTTTATATTTCATTTATAATGTGTGGCATAGAGTTTCACAACAGAATCATGCACTCTATAAAGAAGATTTTTTTTTTTTTATTAGCTGCATGCAGTGTTACATCTTAATTTCATTGGTCACACTAGTGCTTTTGTTTGAAGGCTAAGAACGGCTAATCAATTTTGCTAACTTACTATTTAAACTAAAAATTTCAAAATGAAACAGGTGCACTCATGTGGAAGGGCTCTAAATATCTTTGACATTTTTGTTACCCTTCTGTAGACCTCTGCTATTTCTGTTACATCACTTTCTTCTCCAGTGGTGTCAGAAAGCACTGGTCTAGATAGGTTGTCAGCTTCTCTAATAGCATAATATTTCCAGTGACACCTGCAGAAAGCTGCAGTTCTTTCTTAGCTATATTTTTTTCCATTTGGACTGCCCCCTATAAATAGCAGTTTAAGATTATTTTTCCTTCTGTTTACCTCCAAAGAACATGAAAAAAATAGTAAGCTTCCTGGTTGCTTTTCCAAATTCAAACTGCCTGCTATTAGTAGGAGCGAACACCTCGAGTACCAGGGACGTTTGCAGGTGGACAGGCAGGGCGTTTAGAGGGCCGGCTAGTGTGCCTCTGACATGGGGTGTGGGGGTGGTGGCAGCAGAGGCCTTCGGAGATCAACAAACCTCTCCAGTTAACGGAGTCCCCACGGGTGAGACCTGCATGTCCATCAGTGTGACAGCATGCGCATCCACTGAGGGACCGGAGTGCTCGCTGCGTCAGGATATTTCTGGAAGTTAGCTTTCCTGGGAAATGTGCCCTCTGTAATGTGGTGGGAACTAGACACGTTGCCAATGCCTTGAGACAGAGCACTGCAGTGCAAGTGCCGGCACTGCTGAAAGGGAGCGTGAGGCAGGTATCGGCAGGGCATGTTCAGCACTTGAAATTTGGATGAGTCTACTCCACAGCACTGTAAAAGGCATACTCTTGACAGCTGTAGTTTATAAACATCTTTTATCTATACAGACATAGGTTATCATTATAGATAGCCACAACAGTGAAGACACATTGGCACAAGCTAGCAGCTAAACATCCAGGAAGAGCCTGTGCTTGGTACGTTGTGGTGAAGACTACAGTAATGTTGATCTTAACCTGGTTACAGTCTCACAACTCTTGTTCTTCTGTGAAGACAGAATTTAAAACTGATGGTAGCTGCTCATATTACTCTGTGTTCCATATGATAACTGATTATATAAGTGAAAAGATTCCCATCTTCTCCAACAAAGGTAAAGTGTGGAAATGGCCCAGCTTTGTCTGAAGGCCTCTGGTAACTGTAGACCTGGAAACAGGATGATGACATGGAGAAAGAACAGCAGGAGCTACATGGACTCACGCAGACTTGCCTATGTGCTTCAAAACTGCAGTGCAAGTACTGCTCACACAAATTGCCCCTCCTTTAAACAGGAGTTGTTTTTCTGTAATTATGCAGCACATGTCTTGTGAGGCTTCATTCAGCAAACATAAAAGGCAGTGTGCCCAGTCACTGAGAACAGTTCCTGGAGGCATCTGGTCCCACAGTTACCATTTGAATAAGGTAACACATATATCACTGGGTGATGCACAGTTCTGTGCAATGTGAACTTGAAGATACCAGCTACAGAGATGTCAGGAAGGGCTGTTGGTTTGACATAGAAGCAGACAAAACAAGGCATGGTAAATAAATGCTGCACCCCTTGCCCAAGATTTTTGAACTATGTGCAATTTGCAACAATACCTTTTATGGATAAAAAAACCCAATTAAAACATCAAGCTGCAATGCAAACGTGCTAATTTTACAAATCTTTTCATTCTTTTAGCTGGATATCTGATATTAGATGCCCCTGCAGATATCTTTGAAAGCAAAAAAGTAACACTACTCCTGAGAGTGGTGACAGGCCACTTGAAAAGTCATGGAAGACCTTTGAACAAACTGCTGTGCAGATGAGGACCTGCAGGTGAGCAATGATCTCACAATAGGAGTGACTTTTTGTTTTCCCAGTACAACAGAGTACCCAGCCATGTATTGAGTGTCTCCGGGTCATAGAATCATAGAACAGCCCAGGTTCGAAGGGCCCTGAAAGATCATCTGATCATCATCATCAGGTTCTTGGGGAAAAGGAATAATTTGATGGGGCTATGGATGGGTTGGAACTAAGGCCAGTGTAGAAGATGCCACATCTACTTCCAATTTCTCTTTGGTTCTACTTGTTGTGTCCTTTGACCTGTACCACCGGTATACATACTTGACACAGTAACCGTGGAAGTTATATGTGCTTACAGCTTGCTCAAATTTCCAGATTTAAGATCTTTAGGTGTCAGCATAGAAGGCCAGTGACAAAGTTTTTCTTTGGTTGCTGAGTCAGCCCAGAGGTCCCTCAGAGAAAAATTATATAGGTCTGCTAAATGAGATCTTAAAATGAGAATACAGTAACAACATTACAGCCTTCAAATTTTTCTTGATTGAAAGCCCTAACTCTGCATATCCAGAGGGCAAACTATATTGCTTTCACACTAGCAAGCTTTCAGGACCCATTCAAAAATCTACTTGAAACAGGGCCAGAATGACATCGTCTCTACCTCTTTTCAAAAGGAATGAGAGGAATGCTAAAGTAGTATAAAGTCACTATAAGGAACAAAATTAGGGCTGTCAGGCCATATAAGTGGGGGTTCATTATGCTTCCTTCTACTCTCCACAATAAAGAGCCAACCACAGACTTGACTGAAAGTGGAAGCTTGTACTTTCAAGCAACAGTCCCTGAGCAAGCTATAGGCTTCTCAGTTGTGAGCGCTCACCTTGTTCTGAGATGCACCTGCTCCTTCCAAGAGCAGACTCTGAAGCACCGGCCTCCTATCTGAGTAATTGCAAATTAATGTTGTGAAGCCTGCAGTGGTTTCTGAGCAGTGTCTTTTTGCTTTTTACAGACTTTATGTGGTACCACTGGAAGACAGGAGCTTTAACAACATCAGCATAAAACAGCAGGTCAGCACTTTCTGTCTATTTATATTCCAGCTGATATCTGAGAGTATCAGGAATACTAACATGTGATTTTGACTTTTCTTAAAATAGGGATCCTAACATGTCTTTTAACAACAGATGTAGACTCACAGAATACAAAACCAGAGATTACTAACTGTGTGTATCTTCTACCAATCCTTTTCAGTTCCTCATTATATTGTATACAGATAGATTTCATCCTACTCGTTACAATGTTAATGTAAGAAGTCTCATCTCAGGAAATGGTATTTTAACCACTGAAGTATCAGTTCAGATGCATTACTATAACAGGCAACACTTACCAAATAACAAACACGAAGCTTGAACAAGAAGCAGCATCATATTTTATGTCTCTGGCACAGCCACGTAGTGTGTCCATGGCTTTATTTCTGTATGTCAGCACTGATCAGGCCACTCAATTACAGGGTGTGTATTTTGCATGCATTTGAAAGAGCAACACTTGTGTAAGGTATGCAGTTCACAAATGTGTAAATTATTCAATTCCTAGAAAAAATAGAAGAATAAGAGAAGTCTTGTGTAATTCACTTTTGTAAAATATTACTTTAAATCAAACATTACAATTTGTGTAGCACTGCATTTTGATAACAGTGATCTTGGTGGTGACAAATACTAAAAACTAAGGTCAGGGGGGTGTCTCATGCACATTTTTTTTTTTTTCTTCTATGAAAGTCATAGACTCATTTAGAGTGGAAAGGACCTTTAAGATCATCGAATCCAGCTGACTCTCAGTGCTTTTCATGGTGCTTCAGATGGCTGAGCACGAAACCAACTGATAGCTCCTTTCTAAATGATAGAAACATGGATGAAAACCAAGGATTGTGTCTGTGGTTACCTCAGGGAGCAGGAATGGTAGAAGATCAAACTCCTTTTCAGTATTGCTTGTGGTCCTTCAGCTGTGTTAATACCAAAGTAAAAGAGAGAGTCAAGCCTTAGTGTACTTACAAGGGAGAGCAATGCTTCCTCAAAAGGAGGAAGAGAACTTGGAACTATTGCTTGAAGGATGAGTGGGACTCCAGAATCTGTATGGAGTTGACCCTCAAGACACTTATCTTCTTCCTGTCCCACTTGGGGCAGGAAAGATTTGTGTCTGTTATGTCGTATATTCAACTGGTACCAACACCATTCGCATTTCTCCATCTAGTTGAAGATCTCTGTGGGTAAAAATGAGGAGGTGAGCGGAAAGGAGAGATGGTAGGGACCATATTTTCAGTCCTCCTGAACTACCAGATTAAAAGGGAAGGAAGTACTTGTTGTGTTCTGGAAAGACCGATATTTCCAGGTGAGGAGGGAATGCTTAAGGTTATACTATTAATGCTCTATGTATTGGACAGCAAATAGAAGAGAACTTCTCAGCCACTGTAGAGAAAACAAATATTTTGAAATATGTTTGATACAGAGAAGAATTTTTAAAATCAGGTCCACCATGTACCACACAGAAGCATCTCTTTTCTTAAAAGGCTGTGTGCTTCTTTTCAAATGTTCACCCATAAATTTTACATTTCATTATAGATTTGCTTTCTGTATAATACTCATTTTTCCCCAGCATGTTTTGTTATCTCAACCTCTTAATTTAATGGACTCAAAAAGTTCCTTCCCTGCAGCAGACCTTTTGGTTACTGTTTACTGCAGGGGTTTTTATGCTTCAGTTCACATTAGCTCTTTCTGTTCCATCCCTCATGCTCCCCATCTTTTTCTCTATCAGCTTGCCACATTTTATTTCATGGGAAATAAAGTACAGTTTTGTTGTGATTGGACCCATTCAGGAGTTCTTAGGCTGTCTTAAAATAACTTTTAAGTTGGGTCAAATAGAAAGTTCATGCAAAAACGTTCAGCTTGGGAGCATTTTGCTAGCACTTTTTCCTTCCTTCATAAATGGTTTAAATCCATTAACTGTACTAGAGGTTTAAAGCTTATAATATCTTAATATAGACTAGAGATGTAAAAGCTTAGAGAAAATCCTTTCCAAGTTTGTGAGCATAGAAAGAAGTTAATTAAAGCCAACCAAGAATATACAAATGCTAGAAAAAAAATACACATTATGAAAAAAATACAAATTCAGAATCTGTCTGTAACTGTAAGTCCTCTTGAATGATGTTGGGACATGATCCAAGTAAAAGCTTTCACCTTACACTTCAAACTGAGTATTTTGTGATTACAGAACTTGCCATTCTGGTGTATCACAACCCTTCTTTCCCTTAAGAACCCTTTACATTTTAGCCTTACTCGGAAGGTTTTAATGCGTGTCCAGTACATGAAGCTGCAAATGGCAGCTTTTGTCGATTCAAGGTGAATGGGGAATTGAGCACAAGTATTCTGGCAGACCTATTTTGGTGTTGCTTTATTTCTGTATATTATGTATATTTTATGTCTTTTGCCTGTGCAGACAGTTTTATTTCACTCTTGATGCCTTCAGAAAAAGGGGTACTCTGAATTCCCAGAAAAGATGGGTGAGAATATGTAAAGCTGTGTGTGATACATCCCCTGTGAGATATATCCAGCTCCCTCTTTATTTATGTTATGTAATTTTTAAAAGAACAAACCTGGAAATTCTAACAGTAAATGTAAATATTCATTTTTAATGTCTCTGTTTAATCACTTCAGTGAAGTTATTAGTGCTAATTAAGCATACCTAGGTGAATAAGGAGTCATCTGAGGCCAATTCACATTCCAAATTGGAGCCTAGGCAATTTCCAGAGCCAAAGCCTGGATGTTCAGCTGAGTAGAGTGAGTACAAGGCTTATGGAGTTCCCACCTGCTGTATGTTGAGTATGGATCACAGATGCTGAAGCAGTGCTGGCTCTCCTCATTCATAGAGAATGAAAATGTGAATAAGGCGTCTGTCATAGGCTTACCTATAAATGTACTGATGTCATAGTTTAGTACCTATGAGCTTGTGGATGGTCGTCTAGTAACTGCTAATCTTTATGATGAATCTCTAGAGAAGTCTTTAACAGCTCATGCAGAGAACCACCATGCTAAAAATGTTTTTAGCTCTTCTTAGTGTACACAGTATGGTACCATAATTAGGTTGGGATGAAACTGCTTTAGGGACAAGAATGTAATGTTCATCTCAGAAACTTCCTCCCAAAGTTTACAATATATCTCAAAGTACAATTTCTATTTTGTAATCCTTTTTAGGACCAGTGGTAGCATGTAGAAACGTATCAAAAAAGGAAGATAGTTTGTAAAAGGGAATACAAAAGGCAATGGGTCTAGACCAACATTTAGTACAGCTTCAAACGAGTTGTAGTACATACCTAGAGATGCTTGAGTTTGTGTGAACTGGTTCAGCAGTTAGAGTGCGTTGCATTCCCATTTCTCATGTCATAGAGATTTGCAGGGAGGACAGACTGTGTTTGAAATCTTCACGAGAAGACGTTGCCAAATTTTAACCCATTTCTCAGCAGTTACAGCCTGTATGAATACTCTTACACCACCTCAATGCAAAGTCAGGCTAGTGAGTTTGAAATGCTGATTCCAGGTTGCATGTTTGACTCTGCTGTGAAGCTGACTTGGAAAGTACTCAAGCAGTCAGAGTCAAGAAGCTTTTAGAAAATTACTTTATCACCTCTCACATTGTGAATGACTTGAACTGAAATGTCCCAAAAGCAAATAGGTGAGCTTAACATTGTTGCTTTTTTTTTTTTTAATCCCTCCTTGTCTTCACATTGAAATAGAGCAGCAGTTCTTAAATATTCAGGAGCTGCCAAAGGCGATTTAAGAAGGTATACAGTTCCTTTGCTGGTAATTACATCTCCCAGCTGAGATACAGCAACACATTGTTTAAGCGTCTTCCTGCAAAATCAGAAAGGAAAGCATAATTCACTTACAGAGACCCTCCCAGTGTTGCAGCAGGCTGATTTATTATGGATTAGATTATTTGGTATAGAACTGCTATCTGACCAGTTGTTCTTGTCCCTGTATTTTCACAGTGAGCTGTTCCTGTCCCAAGAATAGTTCTCTTCCCTTATCCTTTCTTGAGTTCCTTCTTTTTTTCAGGATGACTTCTTTAAATGATTCATGGTTTAAATCGTCAGGCATTACAGTCATCTGCTGAACCACTACTACCTCTGAATTAGATCTAATATGCAAATACATTTTATAATATATGCAAATGCAGAGATACATAGATACTTGCTTCAGAATTTGTCATCTTGGATGAAGTTATAGAAGTTGTCCCGTAAATATAATTTCAAAATCTCAGAACTATACTAGACATAAAACAAATAGAAGTTGTTGCATCGTCCAGAAAGGTCTTTTTTGTATTGCCAATGTTTACCTACTTACTGTGATTTTGTATAGAGCAGTAAGGAATAGAATAAAGTTGCTATGGCCAAGATAACTAATAATAAAAAACACCATATCAGTGCAATGTTTTGGTACTTTGAGGTTGACTGGCTTGGAAATCAATTAGACTGTTCTCTTTTCCCTCAGTAAAATTCTTCTAAATTAAGTTTTAAACTAATCAGTGGTTTATCAAAGTCAATCACCCATCTTTAATTTTCTGTTAATAGTGGAAATTTTTTTGGTTTAGATTAGGATTAGTTGTAATGAATACAAACCTGTGCTTAACTTCATACTGATTCATCAGTTTTGCTGTCTTAGATGTTTTTATTTTACAAATCGTTAAAAATCCAGGTTCTGCACATGTGGTTTTATAAGCCACAAAAGTGTCTTAGAAGTGAGTTTAAAATTTATTGAAAAGGTATTATAAGTTGAGTGATGAGGGAAAATGATGTCCAGGGACTATGTGAAGACAAAAGATTTTTGCTTTAAGAAATATCAAATCAAGAATGATTTGGTATTTAGATAGGAAAACTGAGGTGTGTGTTTGTGTGTAAAAAAACTTGAAATCTTTGTACATATACCATCTCAGAAGAGCCAAGTTTAGGATGAAGAGATGTGGAAAACTTCACATGGTATTTCTATTTATACACAAGAATGTAATCATTCTCATTGTCCTTCTCAATTAAGAAGGTGCTGAAGTCTTCCAATAAAATGCCAATATTTATTAATTAAAGGAAATATAGGCATACATGGCATGGTTAGTCTTTCTCTACTTTTCCAATAAGATGTTGATTTTGACTATTTGACACTGTCTTTAAAAATATGCTTCCTAGGACACTGGAAAGGCCTGTGCCTTTCAGTCAGTTAGTGGATATCCTGTATATATAAAACATAAATTATGATGAAGGGATGAAATCAGTTCCAATAAAAACCATGAATCACTTGACAGAAGGCATCAGCTCTCAATTGAATATTGAAAATGAAAATCTCAATGAAAAGCCTTGAGAAGTAGTAGAGACTAAATCCTTAGCATTTCAATAAAGTATTGCTGTAGTTTGGAATTTGCTATAAGAGGAGATTGATATTTGAAATGGTTACACTACTGATCCCATCTTCATGCAGCACAGGAAAAATACCTTTCAAAGCAGGTACAAAATATGCCAGGATTTTCTGTGGCAATGTAGCAGTAGTTTATATATTTGATGACAGATGTTGAGAGAGAGCCTCTACTAAAATTGTTGGGAGGAGCAGGTATTAAACACTATTCAGCCCTGAGCCTTTATTTTTTCCTGTAACATATAAAAGACACATTTACAGTGCCTGTTACCCTCACGTCAGACTCCTAGATTCCAGCCTGCATCCTAAAAACTCACGGCCTTGCAATGTCAGCCTGGCAAGCCAAGCCTTGTCTCAGATTTCTGTGCAGTATAAATGTATTTGATGGGCTGATCTGAGGCTGTTTCATGTACCTTTGATTTTAAATCATTATAGTCTTCTTTTGCACTTTCTCTGATTCCTTGCTGCAACCACAGGATTTCTCAACCTTGCCAGTGCTTTGTTCCTGCTTGTCAAGTTGTCAGACTGACTATACAAGGAAGCCAAAAAATCCCATACACTCCTGATAAAGTTTTAAATTATTTATTGTTAGCCTGTCACTGAAAATTAGCCTCCTTGTGACTGTGTGGAAAAGAATGAAAATAAACACTTTAGTGATTGCTAAAGGCAGACTGAAATACTAATGAGGAGTTGTTGTTAGTTATGTACTGAAAGCATGATGCAATATAGACTTAATACTCTCTTTTTCCTTCCTGACTTTAACGACATTTCCCTGGCTACCAGTCTCTTCTCCCCATAGTTACATAATCTCTGACCCTAACATAGTCCTGCTGGACTGCTGCTACCAATGTGCTTCTCTCAGAATTCTCTACTTGAGAGATATAATTAAAGTTATTTTCTCAACTGGCTTTTAACTTGAAGATTGCTCTTCCTATTCCAGACCTGACAAGGTGCTTGAGTGACCAAATACTGTCATATCTTTTGTGTCAGTGAGTCCAAAAAGAGATGTGATCTCTCTTCACAAGCATTGCTTTGCTTTCGAGGTCAGCAAGTAGCAATAGTTTCTAGAGCACTGAAACTGGAAAACACAGTTGTAACAGAAGACAAAGAGCTCTTTTTCAGTTATCTAGAAGTTCTTTGTAAATGTTGACATGGTTTAAACATGGCTGGCAGCCAAACACCACACAGCCGCTCACTCACCTTACCTTACCTAGGGGATGGGGAAGAGAACTGGGGGGGATTGTAGGTTGAGATAAAAACAGTTTAATAATTGTAATAAAATAAAACAATAACAATAGTAGAAAGTACAAACATGTAATGCACAATGCAATTGCTCACCACCTGCCAACTGATACCCAGCCCATTCCCAGCTAGCAATCCCAATATACCAAGACCCCTCAAATGCAATCCTGGAAGTGAGAGAGAACACCCTTGTTGCAGAAGCTCTCTAATGAACAAATAACAACCAAAATAAAATTTATTTTCCAACACAGTTAACCAGAACTCTGCAAACATACAAATGGCAGGTTCAAATGTCCTTGAGAGGAGAACGAAACTATCACCACCCAAACTCCTAGGATTTAACTACAACAGAAAACGCTCAATCACTCAGGAGGAAAAAAAAAAAAAAAAAAGACTCTCAACCTTGAGAAACTTCTTCGGACGGCATCCCAACCCATAGGAACCCCAAGGAGTTTCCTCAGGCGGTGTCCCAACCCAAGGGGAGAGTAGTCCTTACCTGCAGCATGCTGCTCCAGGAGGGACAAGCTCAAAATGGCTGCCCCAGGGGACTCAATTTGTACCCAGCCGAATCTGACCTGTGGGCAATACCAGCCCCTGTTGTTCAAGGACCCCCAGGACTGTAAAGCCCTGAGGATAAGGGCACAGGAAAGGTTCAACAGCCAGGAAGCCACATTTTCATCGGGCCTACCACATCCCCCCTTCCCGGCTGCCCCTCCTTTATATACTGAGAACGATGTTACATGATGTGGAATATTTCATTGGCTAATTTGGGTCTGGTGCTCTGGCCGTGTTTGCTCCCAGCTTCTTGTGCACCTGCACACAGGCAGGACATGGGGAGTTGGAGAGTTCTTGAAATCTCAGCTACAACTGAAAACATCAGTGTATTAGCAAGATTCTTCTCATACCAAATCCCATACTGAATCCAAAGCACATCACTATTCCAGCTACTAAGAAGAAAAATTAACTCTATCCCAGCCAAAACCAGGACAGTATCCACCCCTTATTCCATACCATTTACATTATGCTCAGGTTCCATGTTTCCCAGTACGTTCTAATGAATCACCATCCCATTTCCTGGTTTTTGAGGTATACACACAGTTATCATTCCCTTAGCCTCTAGGCCATCCCTCCAACATGTATAGTGAGTTCATATAGTCCATAAGTTTGGGGTCCACTGTCATGACAGTCTTTTAAGTCAGGCGGGGTGATGTGGCGTTGGTTCGGTGGGTGGAGCAGGTGGTCTTGGTCACAGCAGGAGGAGGGCACGTAGCCTCTGCTACATCTGGAGCTCGTAGCCGCTGTATCTGGTGTGGTCCATGCTCACAGATTGCGGGCTGAAGATGTTGATCTCAAGGAAGTTGCTGGGCACCAATTCAGTCCTGAATCTATCAAAGTTCATTTCTCATTAACCTGTGTGATTCTTAATATGGTGTCGTTAGTATAATATGTACCAACTGTAGTGATGACGATCTTCAATAACAGGGTTATTTAGCAATGAACATCATACAGTTCAATTCATCAGCTATTTTTACCCCAAATCAAATCTCCTTGAAGCACACGTTGGAATTCCCTGTCTTTCTGCTCTACCCATGAAGTGCACCCAGGTCCTTGGGCAAAAATAATCCCACACATGAGTTTACCTTTACCAGAGGCAGGAATAACCCAGGCTGTCTTCCCCGGCATATTTTTAACATACTCTACAGGGACTTTATCTCCATCTACAGATTCTCCTTCTCCTTCAGCAGCTTTTGTGACCTGTCATGTGGGGCTCCACACAGATGCCTTCTACTTCGATCTTTCTCTACAATGTGACAGGGGCCATCAGTAAACAGGGCATATTGCTTCCCATTATTTGTTAGTTTATTCTATGGTGAGGCCTCTTCAGCACATCAACTCTTCCTCTGGTGCTATTCTGAAATTTTTGCCTTCTGGCCAATTTGTGATCACTTCCAATATTCCTGGGTGGCTGGGGCTCCCTGTTCGAGCCCCCTGTGTGATCAGGGTGACCCATTTACTCCACATGGCATCAGCTGTGTGGTGTGTAGAGGGGTCGCTCCCTCAGCCAAGGTGCTTGGAGTTACTGTGCTTCAGTACCAGTCACTTCCAAAGCAGCTCAATCCCTTTCGTATGCTGCCAATATCTTTTTTTTTCAGTTGGAGTATAGGCTTCAGATCTTCTATGTCCCTGACTCCAAAACTCCAGGGGTTGACCCTGGGTATCCACTGGTGCTCTCTGCCAGAGACTCCAGCTAGGGCCATTCTCCCCAGCTGCGGTGTAGATCACATTTTTGACATCTTGTCCAGACCAGCCTGGCCCAAGGGCTACTGCACAAACTATTTCCTGTTTCATTTCTTCAAAGTCTTGTCATTGCTCAGGGCCCCATGTAAAATCATTCTATTTGTAATTTTGGAATATGCATTCTCCAGAAACCCACAACACCTATGAAAGCTTGTATTTCCTTTTTACTAGCCAGTGGGGACATATTTTTTTAATCACATCCATCGGAATCTGACAATATCCATCCTGCCATTTTATTCCTAAAAACTGAATCTCTAGTGCAGGTCCCTTGACCTTACCCCTCTTTATGGCAAAACAAGCTCTCAGAAGGATTTGGACTATTTTCTCCCCTTTCTCAAAGAACTTCTGCTGTATTCCTCCATACAATGATGTTATCAATGTACTGCAGGTCTACCAGGGCTTCACCCTATTCCAGTACAGTCTGGATCAGTCCATGGCAAATGGTGGGGCTGTGTTTCCACCCTTGGGGCAGTCGGTTCAGGTGTATTGGACAACCCTCCAGGTGAAAGCAAACTGTGGCCTACACTCTGCTGCAAAAGGGATTGAGAAGAATGTGTTAGCAATATCAGTTGTGGCATACCACTTGGCTGCCTTTGACTCCAGTTCATACTGTAGCTCTAGAATGTTCGGCATGGCAGGACTCAGCGGCGGCATGACTTCATTCAGGCCAAAATAGTCTACTGGCATTCTCCATGGTCACGCAGGCAATACCACAGGTTCCCCTGTGGTATATACCATTTCTCTTGAGTAGGTGAATGCTTGCTCTTAGTAGCTGACATGCTAGTCTCTGCAGGTGAGGGGCAGAACTAATCCTCAAACCGCTAGAACTCTCAAGACAATTTCTCTGTTAGTATGTCTGGCAACCTCTCCACAGCTGCAATGAGGGAGGGAGACTTACTTCGTATTGCCAGTCGGTGAGCCAATTAATCCACTGTTGGTCCCTCTTCATCTTTCTAGTCCATTACTGCTAATACATTTTCATGTGACGATGGTGTGCTCTGTACAAACCTCTGCCACATGGGCTGGGTGCATTGGACTTCATCTGGGTCATAATAAACCATCTCTCACATGGCTAATTCCCTTAAGTATTAGATACCTCTCTCCATGGTGGTCCACCTACTTGGATGACATATAACATTTTCATTGAAGGGGTACCTTTCCGTTGGGCCTGACAGAAGTTGCCTCCATAGGCTGAGGTTTTGTGTCTGTTGTGGTTTGAGCCTCACTGACAGCCCGACACCACACAGCTACTCTCTCCCCCTTCTCTTACAGCAATAAGAAGGGACAGGTGAGCCAGGCTTGGGGTTCAAGATAGGACTGGGCAGATCACCCATTATGGTCATGAGCAAAAAGCAGACTCATTAGGGGAAGAAAAAAAGAACATACATTTATTACAGACACTAACAACTACGCTTAACAGAGTAGGACAGTGAGAAGCATTGCCACATCTTGAGAACACCTTCCCCCACCCCTCCCTTCTTCCCAGGCTCAGCTCTGCTCCCGATATCTCTACCTCCTCCCCCAGTGGCGCAGGGGCAGGGAATGGGAGGTTCAGTCAGTGCTGCTGCTTCTGCCATCTGCGGTGGGGGGAGTTTCTGGAACTTCTTCCCCCTGCTCCATCGTGGTTCCCCTCTCACAGCAGACAGTCCTCCACAAACTTTCTCCAATGTGAGTCCCTCCCACAGGCTACAGCATTCCTCACACTGCTCCATCGTGGGTCACCAACTTTCTCCGACTGGATTCCCTCCCATGGCTGCAGCCCTTCCCGAGCTGCTCCGGCGTGGGACACCCCCGCTTGCTGCAATCCTCCCAGCACTGAATTACAGCAGCGGGGCTGCCTTTTCCCACAAGACCCCAGCCTTCTTCGGGCACAGCACCTTGATCAATCAGGTGAAAAACACAGGCCATAAATCAGTGTCTGCTCCACCGTATCCCTCCATGGGTGGCAGGGGGGGCCACCCTGCCGTCTCCCCACAGGATACAGGGGGGTCTCTGCTCCGGCACACCTCCCCCCTCCTTTCTTCCTCCATTCCTCCACTGACCTTGGTGTTCACGCAGCTGCCCCAACTCCTCCTCACCAGTCCCACTGCTCCTCACCACGTCCCTTCTTAAATACGTTATGGCAGAGGCGCAGCTGATGGGCTCAGTTTTGGTGCAGAGGTGGAGCTGACTTGGAGCTGGGAGAGCTTCAAGAAGCTTCTCACAGGGGGTCGCCCCTACAGCCCCCTCCCCTGCTACCAAAAAACTCTACCACTCACACAAACCCAGGACAGTGTCCTTCTTCCAATTGCCTTGTCAATGGCCCCTTCCCTAGACAGGGATCCCAGCTGCCTGGTTTCCCTACCCTCTAATTCCAAACTACTGGACCCGCTATCTCAGAATCAAGAGCAGCCAGATAACAATGTGCTGACCTGGATAGCGGCTGAAATCCTTTCACATGTCTCACAGCTCACTCAGGGATAGGAATTGGGTGATTACCACTCGTTCTGCCTCTTCTTCCGGTTCTCGAGATGGCCCTGGTTCATTGTCACCCTTTACAACATGAGGTGATTGTTTTCTATATTTTTTATGTATAGGGGAAACTGACACCATCATGCTTGGTTCTGTTTCAGCTGTGGTACCTCTTGCCATGATTGGAGTGGTTGCAGCGCTTGTCATTTTGTTATCAGATCCAGAGAGCTTCTCTCCCCCCTTATGGTATTGAATAGAGTTGAGCAGGGCTCAGTAGGCGTGGGCCAGGCCCCAGCACATTGCAGTGATATGTGTCTCTCTGGAATTACCAGGGTGACAGTATACTTTTTCCAAATATTTTACTAGCTTTTCAGGATTCTGCACTTGTTCAGGTGTGAAGTTCCAACACACTGGAGGTGCCCACTGTCCTAGGTACTTGCCCATGCTATCGCACGCCCCCTGCCACTCACAACTCTCCAGACTTGGGGTAGATCTCCAAGTGAGACTCTTAAATAGTTGCTTAACACTGAACAAAACCTGAACCACAGGCAGGAACATACTGGCTTCTAGCAATAAGGCGACCACATTAGTGTCAACATTCCAAGGATATTAACAATTTCTGAAATTCTCAAATGCTATTGTAAGTAAGCTGGAAGAGAAAGGGAAGGTGAAGGGAGGTGTCTCCTGCACAGATCGGCTCTCCATGGAGAAAAGGTAAAGGGTGTAATTGTTAACCCATTCCGCTAGATGACCCCCAAAGTACAGAGGTGATGACAGTGCTGAGTACAAAAAACAGACTAGTCTCAGGAGTGACAACTTTATCGTGCCATAAATCAGAGTTACATAGTACAGAAAAGCAAAAATCTTAATCCAACTCCCACGGGTGATAAGCAGCAGCGTGAGGACTATATACAGCAAGTGAGGTTATGCATAGCACAACTGTAGGAATGAAAGCCACGACTCTGGGAGCTGATAGATTGACATTATGACAAGTAACTGATAAGCCAATATAATGAATGCTTATAACAAATTAATTCTGACACATTCTGATCAGATCTGTTGTTATCTCAACCCTTCAACCCCCTTGTTGGGTGCCAAAAAGGACTGTCATGGTTTAACCACGGCTGGCAGACAAGCAGCACACAGCCACTTGCTCACTCTACCCTGCCCAGGGGATGGGGGAGAGAATTGGAGGGGTAAAGGGAGACTTGTAGGTGGAGATAAAAGGAGTTTAATAATTGAAATAAAATAAAACAAACAATAATAGAAAGTACAAAGGCATAATGCACAATGCAATTGGTCATCACCTGCCGACTGATACCCAGACCATTCCTGGCTAGTGATCCCAAAATACCAAGGTCCCACAATGGCAATCCCGGAAGCAAGAGAGAAAGCCCCCTCCTTCCTGGCCACCCCTCCTCTATATGCTGAGCATGATGTTAGATGCTATGGAATATTTCACTGGCCAGTTTGGGTCAGGTGCTCTGGCCGTGTTCCCTCCCAGCTTCTTGTGCACCTGCACATGGGCAGGACATGGGGAGTTGGAGAGCCCTTGACCTCCTAGCAACAATTGAAAACTTCAGTGTGTTATCAGCATTCTTATACCAAATCAATACTGAATCCAAAACACAGCACTATTCTAACTACTAAGAAAAATGAACTTTATCCCAGCCAAACCCAGGACAAGTGGTTTGCTATATGTCATCCTTTTTTTGATTAGGACTCTAATTTATAAGGCTGTTTTAAACAGGAAATATTGGCAGCCAGTATGGACCTTTTAGGTGTGGTTTGATTACATAATTTAGATAGGCTTAAACCCGGATATATGTCTCTGCCCCTCCCTTTCACTTGTGAGTACAGTAGTGCAAGCCTCCTGACTCAGCACTCAGTTGCTGTGGATTGCTACCCTGAAACTATTTGTTGTTTTGGGGGTGAATTAATCTTTTGTTAGTTTAGGTCCCTGAACTATCTCAGCATGGTCCAGCTGTTTGCCAGCTTTGGTACAAGGGACTCAGAGGAAGCCCTTGGTGTGAGCAGGGCAGTGAGGCAACCTTCTTTTGTACCTCTTAGTCACAAAACTATACAAGAATGCTTAGACTCCTATAGGATACATAGCATAAACATACTCGTAATGTACAATCATGGTAATGGAAATTCTCTGAGTGAAGAAGGAGGTAACAGTATGGGAAAAGGATTACGCTGCAATTCAGAGATCCACCGAATAAATTTGAAAGGAAGATTTTGCTGCAGTATTTCAGAAGGTATCCAAGAGCAAGGAAAGGATTTAAAATCTCATTTTAAATCAAATGGATTTAGACCACATTATTTGTTGAAGTTGGTGATATGAAGCATATATGAAATAATCAATACCAATTATATATGTGCTGAATTTCTTAGGCGGTAATAACAGACCACAGGTATAAACTGGTGGACATGCATGCCACAGAATGACGAGAAAATTCAGGAACCCACCTTTTGCCTGAGTACTGCTGTGAACAGATGTTGTTTTATTACACTGCAGTAGTCATGCAGACAAATGTAAAAATGAAATTACTAGTTTGTATGAGGAATACATAATTAAGTATGTAAATTCATGTCCTTACCATCTGATTTGCTTTAGGTTTGCGAGTCATACAACTTGTAAATCATCATATAGAAACCAGTAAAATAACAGGCAGAAAATTAACATAAAGAATGCATAGTTAATCTCTTGAAATTCATGCATGTTGTGGCTGTACATGTGCTTTGTGGGCTTAGTGTGGAGACTGAGTACTTGCATTTAATGTTACTTTATTCCCAAGGATCGACCCTGTGCCTATTTGCTCTACAATGTGACTGCTGTCTGCATCCCATTCAGGGCCTGTCAACAACTGTTTTATTTCTAGAAAACAAAGAAAAGAAAATATTACACTGGTCTGAATACTCCCAAAGTATGTCTAGAAGCTAGGGCATAGACTTTTAATATATTTATTTCAAAGTCAGTAATATATGTTACTTAAAGAGTGAAGTGTAGGAAGATATGATATATGACCTGAAAACTGAAAGCTAGGAACTTTAACAAATCACATTAACTTTTTCTGTCTGTTGAGATTTAACTTGCCTTGAACTGAGCCTTGATCTTACCCTAGTGTCTGTTGAATTGAATCCTCTAGAGGCCCCCAGAAACAGTAAGTCTGTGTGGGCAGCAGCTGTGGTGACAAAAATCTTTCTTCCAAGAGGTCATTGTGTCCCAAATGAACTATTCTTTTGGGAGAGATTATGTCAAAAGTTCCCGGGCTCATGTTACTTCTGCCTTGCAGGCTGCCACGTAATGCATCTTGCTTAAGTTTTCTGTCACTATCATTATCCTTTCTATGTTAGATGCCGAAGAACTGAAGTGCAAATTAAGGTTGTTCCCACACACCTCCTGGGTCTGAAGTCCAGAAGAACCATTTTTATTATCCTGCGTGAATTTCCCTTCAGAAGTTTCTCTCTCTGATTTCCATAATCATGCATTTGGATCGGTGTACTGGCAGGGCCCTCAGCAAAACAAACCTGATCAGAAACAGGGTTGTGCATGTGGTAGCCATTCTCTCAGATTAGCCAGTCTACTTGAGCTGGGAGTTTGTGCTGGCTTTAATCCTTTACACTGGCTGCAGGTGGGCAGGTGATGCTTAATCCTTCATAAAGTCTGTTGGTGCTAACTTAACAATTCATCAGTATTTTAATAGATCTGAACTGGCAGGGTGAATTTGTACCCAGTCAGCAGGGTCAGCTTATTCCAGATCAGTACTTCTATATAGCCGCAGATTTTTGATGAAGTACAAGGAGCCCTAAAGCTGGGTTTATGGCATTACTGAGCCATCACCTGAGTTCAAAGGCCGGATCAGAAAGATGTACAATTTAACTTCCTTTGGCCAGTTTTTCTGACTTCAACCTTGAGTGATTCAAAGGAGTGCTTCCAGTGGGCCTAGAGGATAACTCAGAATGGCTGCGTGGGGAAGATTTTGTCACAGGGCTGCTAATACAGAACTAAGTGTTGTGTAAAGGCCTGAAGATTTAATAAAGACAACACCTGCCAGGAGCTTAGAATGGCTGATGGGGGGAATGAGAGTAAGTTGAGAGGCAGACTGCTGCTTTTCTTCCCAAGATGTTCATTCTAGTGTACAGCTAGTTTTATATTTTCTATTTAATAGAAATGAATATTTCAGCCTCTGTCAAGCTTTCTATTAAATAAATTATATAGGATTCCTTATTCATTCCTTCATGGAATTCAAGATATTCTGACATTGTCATAAGATAATCTCTTATTTTAAAAGTCTGCTTTTGTTTGATACAGAAAGAAAAAGATTTTCTCAGTCACAAGGTCAATGAAAGTCCTGAATAAGGCACATGTGAGAGCATTAGTATTTCTCAAAGGGGTGGTTTAAAAGGAGATGTTTTCAATAAGGACAGTCAGAGGATTTTAAAAAGCACAGAGAAAGAAGAAAATGAATTGCAAAGTACATTCTATGTTAAATAATCTTAAATTCATGTAATAGGTACAGAGGAAAAAAATATGCATTAATCTCTTAATGGGCGTGTATGTATCTTCATATGGCTGGAAGGTTAAAGGTGATCTTTAGTAACAGCTGTGGGTCTGGGGTGTACTTTAAGTGACAGACTGGCACAATCCAGATTAAATTTCTATTATTATTATTATTATTATTATTATTATTATTATTATTATTATTATTATTATTATTATTATTATTATTATTATTATTATTATTATTATTATTATTATTATTATTATTGGCTCTCCAGAGGTTCATAGTTTAATCTTGTGCAACAGCCTCCCTGTGAAGGGACTCAAGGTAATTCCTTGGCAGCACATGGCATTAGAACTGGAGCAACCTAGAGAAATCTCCAAGGAAAGAATGACAGAAACAAAAATCTGAAAATTCTTGTGTGAATGTGGGAGAATGCTTGAGAAGTGTGTGAACAGCACTTTATTCTGGATTAAAAAGTAATAGCTTTTAAAAAAGGAAAAATTGGGAATTCGTTTCTTTTTCTTTCTTTAGTTATTTTTTATTAACTTTTTAATAGTTTTCAGCTGAGAAAGGGGGATCAGATTTGAAACTATAATGTAGCCTAGATCTAAGGAACATGGCATTCTAACTAAAAACGAAGCATATTATTGGACAGTACAATTAAAAAGATGAAAATATAGATAATGTCTGGTCTAAGACTGAGCAGACATTATTGCAATTTGTAATTGCTTGTGGAGGAGTGCTTGGTAGCTTGCAGTTGACGTCAACACTAAAACCCCAGAGAGTATGGAAAGAATCACAATTAACCTTTTTCAAAGCAATTTGAATTTACAAGGCAAAGGAAGTTATCTGGTCCAGACTGAAGCTACAACAATTTCAGAAGCTTTTTTTGCCTCCAGTTCCTTTTCCTGCAGGTCTTTTATTTTCTGTAGTCTAGAGAACTATGTTTGTTTTTTTCCTTTTTTTTCTAAAATAAAAAATGCATGCAGTTTCATGAGCCAAGAAAAGTGAAATTATACTTGGAGGATATTGCAAATGTATAGCTCAGCAGATCATTTTGCTCACAAATGTTTTCATTGGTGTGAACAAAATACAGCAATGTTATCTTTAACCTACAAAAATTCTTCAGAGATATGATATATCTGTGGTAGGCAATGGGTCACAACTTGAGGGCATGTATTTAATTCATCTGTGTTGTCATGCAAGATGAGACAAGGTTGTATTCTCTGTTTTTTGACAGCAGGTGTCTGGAAGCTGGTTGATATATCATTTCCTATACCACTTCATTCTGATTTACTCCCTTAGCAAAAGTTATTGTGGTCCTGCACTCTTGGGAGTACCTGTAACCTTTAGATCCTGTGACCTAAAATTAGCTTGCCTATGCAAATATTTATCATCTGTAGGCTAATATAATCGATCAGTGTAGTATAAGTGAATTTTAGAATCTTCTGTAAATTTATCCTTGCTATTTTCCTCTTAAGTAAGGGAGTACTGGTTTCATGTTAGAGCTGCAGCAGAGACACAGACATACCAATAGTACCAGGGTCACCCAGAAGTCTGGGTCTCTAACATGTCTAGAAGTCCTATGCAAAGGTCTTAACCAATGAAGCCTTCATGGTTTTATCTTCCAAGTTTCCACCAATTCTCAAAATCAGAGAATCATCTGTTGTTTAATGTAAAGTATTCAAAATCAGAAAGGATTTTTTTTCCCCTAAATTTCTCAATATATTTTTTTTTTTATATAAAATGATACTCAGAGATCATGCAGGTATCTACTATAAATTGGATATAGTATAAATACATTCTGTAAAGTTTAAATAAGCATAGAATTGTATAGCATTTTTACAGGTCATGACTTAGAGACAGTATATTTCCCTTTCTATCTAAGAACGGTAATGCTGAAGCCAGACTTGGTTAATGACATGATTGTATCACCAGCTCTATTAACTTAAAATAAATGAGATCTACCATTATTCTTTCTATGTCTGGTATGTGTAATTATAAATATCAAATTGCAGTTTCCAGAACAATTATAAAACCTAACGGAAAATTGCAGGAAGTTTATGTTGTTGCTTCATGGAGTGGTTTTAAGCATATGGTAAAAAGAAAAGGCATATACAAAGGGCGCAGGAACTTTTCTGAAAAGGCATAAGAAGCTTGCAAAAGAGTGGTTCTTTGGCTGCAGTTTTCAAACTAGAGAGTTTGGGGAACTCCTATTCTCTCTGTCTCCCCTCCACATCCCCTGGCTGCAAGATATGAGCCAAGCAAACTGAGGGTAGGGTCTGTTACCTACTAACATCCTTGGAATCAGAAATCAGAGTGCGGGGTGGCCAGATGAGGCATCCTCCTTTTTTCTTCAGAGTGGCTGCGTATGTGTTCAGAGGGGGAGAGAGGGAAGTGCTGAACTGTACTAGGTGGGGGACATGAACGCGGGATGATACTGTCCAGCATAAGATGTAAGCAGGAAGACTGTGCTATGCAGCAGTTGATCTCTGAGCAAGGAATAATCAAACTCTCTAGCCTTTTGACAAAGGTGGATGTGAGTGGAAAGAAAATCCCTGTCTTTCAGTACTTCCCTCTATGTCAGAGCCATAAACGACAAACCAGATTAGCTTCAGTTCTCTTAATCAATGTGGTTTAGTTTGTTAAAGTATCAAGTCATGTTATAGGTCTGTGTTTTTGTTGTTGTGCCTGCTGAGTAGCTATTGACATTATTTTCCTATAGTATTACCATATAACCAGTTTGTACTAGATTTAACCTTTTATAGTCATTTTAGGCAGCAGGGAATCAGATTGTATGTTTTTACAACCGATCTTCATTACAGTAGTGTCACTCGCTATCATTGTCTTTGGTATTAGCCAGTATTCTTGTTGAAAGATATTCTCCAGATACTCAACATTAATAAGAAAATCGCTTAAAATAATAGGATCTTTTAGCAAAATCTCTGATTCGCTATTTTAATTGTTGGTCTCTATTTTCCATTTATCTAAGTCCATGTGTTTCATATGCTTATTATTATCTTATTAAAATGAGAAGGAAAACAGTGACATTTTGAAGAAGGATAATCTTTTGTTTGTAATTCTGCTAGACTACACCATCTGTAATTTTCCTTCTGTATTTTTTTTTCCTTCATTGCTAATCTATCACCTGTATGATTTATGCTTCTGAAAGCAAATTTTTAGCTCAGCTAAGCTACCAACAAAAGACACTCTTTCCAGAACTGGTATTCTGAACAAATTGCAGCACATTATATATTATTGCTTGGGGTTGTGGGATTTTTTTTGTCTCACTGTAGGTCTGAAATGCTGGTTTTATTAGCAAAATGCAAATTCATCTCATAAAACAGAAGCTTTATCTGTGTACTTTAATGTATTAAATAAATAGTCAAAAGTTAAACAGATACAGATGCTTAGTCTTATTTTATGTGACAGTACTCCGACAACTGATAAATATGTTCTGTTTTGTGAGATCAGCCTTCTGCTCAAATGCACCATCCTAACCTATGATTTTCGTAGTTGAGTTTAGGCTGCATTTCACTGTAGATGGAGCTGTATCACACATAAAACCAACCAAAAAACCTATTAAAATTGCCATCTGCAGTTAAGGTATCTAAAACATAATAAATAAAAAACATAGAAGTAGTTGTCACCTTCCAGGCAGAATAATGGCAAAGGCAAAGCCGAGAAATCATGTGAGATGTGCCAGTGCTGAACATCGGTTTGTCAGTGCTGTGTCACGATTGTGTTTTCAGGTCCAGGGGGCCTAAAGAACAACCGGTACAGACTACATTTGTGACCATCAGGGATGTATATGCAGAAGAACCTGTACATAGGCTGTGGTACTTCAAGGCCTAGTCCCTTCTCCTTCCTTACTCAGTGAATCCTCTCATGTCTGTTACTGTGTAGGGGATCTATAGTACCATACATAGCAAATAGCTGCCTTCTGGTGAACCTTCTGGCTCTTCCCCCAGCCTGCATAGGGACAGTAGTTCTCTCATCGTCTGGTGGCTCAGTTTATTGGATAAGCTGTAGATAGAGCACAAAGTCACCTGGTTATGAGCAGGACATATGTCCTGAGGGTATGGGCTCCCGTCTGGTGACACTGGGTAGGAGGGCAGCAACTTCTGGTAGAAGAGTCAGGAGGCAGCTGGAGCTGGTGGCAGCTCTGACCTGCTGCAGGTTCCTCAGCAAGCCCCGTGATGCTTATCTGAAGGAATCTGTTGGCATAGGGAATGCCTGGTAAGCAGATCTTATAATGCAGATGCCACTAAGTCTGCCTTCCTTGCTAGGAAACAAAAGGAATTGTGAGTCATCCTCTCACAGGAAAGGGCCTATGTTGCTGGGAGAGGTGAAAGTCGCTGCAAATTACAGGATGTTAAACTTTATGCTATTTTAAAACCATTGGCAGATTTTCCTCTTTGGCTTTTGGATAATAAGAGAACTTTGGATGCTGTAAGAGAAAGGACCACATTTTCCATTGCTTTATTCCTTTCAAGTTGGCCACTTACACAGGCAGAAAGTAAGTGTCAAGTTAAACATTTACTCTTCTGATTTCATATTGCATTTATACTCCCTTTGCAGAAGTGCAGATAACCGTTTGAATTAGTGACACCAGATAAATCAGAAGAAACCAAAGCTGGTTATGCTTCTAAGCAGTGGGGAGTGAGAAAGAGAGAGTAAGTAAACTGTGCATGGCCAGCTACGTGTTCTCTGATGCTGACAATGTTGACTGTTTCTCTCCCATTTATCATAAGAATGGCACTGATTTCCTACTTGTATGGTGTAATTGAGGCATTTTTCTCATTCAGTTCCCTCCAAAATCTCCAGGGTTTCAAAAAAAAAAAAAAAGAGGTTTAGAGGAAACACTTGAAACAAGAGGTTCTGACACTTTGCTTGGACATTGAGGAGAAACAGTGAGAAGGTATGATACAGAGGAGAGGCAGTGGGGTAAGAAACTCAGCTAACACAATGGAAGAATGTTGTCTTGCTGTAAGACATAAAAAGTGTTGCAGTGTTGAAAAGAAATCTTTTGGTGGGTGTAGATTAAAAACAGTATTGCATGCTGAGAGGTCTAATGACCTGGCTGTCTTCTGTCCCACTTGATATATCTGTTTCTGTTTACCCTTTTTTCAGTCAGAAAAGATCTTTCCTCAACTTGACCCTCATTCTTCCATTTTATGCTTGGAAATGCCTCTTTCACATTAACTGAAGTTTAATATTATAAAAAATTCCTAGCTTGCATTCATTTTTCAAAAGTCTCGTAGCTTAAGTATTTTAACTTCCAGAGGCGGAAAATTCCTCAGGTACAAGAGCTGAGCTTTTGTTTGCAATTCTATCAGAATGGGCCATCTGTCTCTTTCTCAGCCATCTCCCTGTAGAAAGTAGCATATTAAAGTTCCTGTGTCTACACTGGCACAAAAGACAAATAACATTTTCTTTCCTGAGACTTCATGTTTTCTAAAAATATTGAAGGGGTCAGATAAAAATGGAGAGTAAAAATGGCTTGAGAAGAAACATGCTCTAAACATTTAAGCCTTGTGTTATATAGAGAAGAAACATGGACTTTAATCCTCTCTTACACTAGAACCATACAAAGGTCTCTGCTTGCTTAACAGCCTATGAATCTTTGTTCCTGATGCACAGTTGTATAATAGCTGTAAAAAGGAAAATTCTCTTGGGTATCATCAGAACCAGGAGTGTTCACTGGACCAAAAGTCTCCAAGTTTCTTCCTCTAAATTTAGATACAGTCTTTTTTGTTAACAAAAAAAGAAGTACAACCCCAGGAAATGAGCTACCCCATGGGTTTCCAGGTGTTCTGTTTCCAACTACCAGCCATTTTCTTGTTACAGAGGTGTATTCCACTGTAGTGAATTTGTTGCTCACAGGCTTGACTGTCTTGATTACCGCCCATAGGCCCCTTAAAAATGTGCGTAGATGCCAGGAGTCTGTAAACTGGTGGTTGAGAAGCTCTGTCCTGCATTTTTTTGTGTGGTGAGTGTTTATGTAATCTATTTTAAAAATCTTACAGCAAAGGAAGTCCTGCCACCTTTCTGGATTGAGAGATTCACCACATGGGTTTAACAAGGTTTTCCTTGTTCATATTCAAGCATATATGGGTAATGGCTTTGAACTGTCAGAAGGCAGATTTGGATCAGATCTAAGGCAGAAATTGTTCCCTGTGCGGGGGGTGAGGCGCTGGCCCAGGGTGCCCAGAGCAGCTGTGGCTGCCCCCTCCCTGGAAGGGTTCAAGGCCAGGTTGGACGGGGCTGGGAGCCCCCTGGGCTGGGGGAAGGGGGCCCTGCCCGGGGCAGGGGGGGGCACTGGGGGGGCTTTAAGGGCCCTTCCAACACAAACCAGTCTGTAATTCAATGACTATGATATTGAGGCCATAGTAATCATTTGTCTTTTTTTAAAATCCATATTTTTTGTCACTAATCATGCTTTCTAATCATCTTGCTATACTAGATGGTCCATTTGGAGTTTATCCAGTTGCTTTATAATTTTATGACAGTGTGGTGCTCTAACGTCACCTCCTGAGGAACTAGTAGAGTAAGTGAATTAGATACCCAGCCTTTTTGTTAGTGCATCACAGCCTGAGCATTGTCTTTATCAAAATCAAGTTGTTCCTCTGCATTCATTTTGTTAGTGGTATAATTACTGTATCATATTTTGAGATCCACAGTTTAGACTTTATTATATTTGGGCATTGGTTTCCCCACTCCCCCAAATGGATTATTCTCTCCAGAGGCTTGGTTTTTTGGTTGTTTTGTTTTGTTTTGTTTTAAATTGAATTTAATCTCTTTGATTTCAGACCACTTCTCTGATCTGATTTTGTATTCCGTTCTAGTACTCCAAAGAGTTTACAGTCTGTCCCAGCTTGGAGCCATCCATAGGTTTTATGAATATATTCTATGTTCCAGCATCTCAGCTGCTGGCAAAACTTAGAATAGTTGTAAGGCCAATATATAACTCTGCAGGACCCTATTTGAACTGCCTTTCCTCTATTAAGGTAGCTTAAGTGGCATTGTTTGTCTAGGAACAGACAGTCTTCTGGTGGAAGATTGATTGAAAAATGTTGACTTTGTCCATAAATAAAGTTGGACAAATGAATCAGCTTGCCTGATGATGTGACACCTTTTTCACCCCATTTTGATAATGTATTTGAAGAATAAATCTCTTGGCATGTGGGATTTTTGTTAACACTGGTGTAAGTGGTCAGCACATGCTATACTGGTGAGGGTGAATTTCAACAAAAATGTGTAAGTGAGCAGCCAGCTTTGCTCTCAGAGCTGTGTGCAATGCTAAACATCAAATAGTCCATGCTCTGAGCTCAAACTAGCATTTCAAACTTGCAGTATATTTTTTTCTGGTATCTACTGTGTGCTGTTTGTGAATCACATAGGTGGGAACATGCCTTTTCTGTTTAAAATGTATCAGACTATACCTAAGCTGTTACAAATGTTGAAGACAACGGCAATACATTCATTTACATCAGCCAAAGTTCAATATCAAAATTTTTACCTCTATAGTGATTCAAAGAATGGATTTTTCCCCACTGGATCAAACTTTGAACTATTGATTTGTACACAAAGTAAGTTATGCTTCCAATATTTTTTGTGGTTTGGCTTTATCTCTGCCATCTAATTTTACCTTTGCTCAGTCAAGCATGACATGGCAGTCCGCAGGCACTGGAATTATTTTGATGGCACAAATTCAGCACTGCTGTTTGTAGGCAGCACTTGCAATGAAGAAAGCAGGAGGAGAGTGGTGTGGCTGTGGATTTAGTGTGCAGGTGCTGTTTGTTTGCACCTGTGCATGGGGACTGATGTGTTTATTGCATCTAGTGTCAGATCATTCCTATGTGGCACTTATGAGGCACTTAGGAGAACGTATTTTTACAAAATCAGAAAATTGAATTCTCATTAAGTGATATATAATCAAATGACCCAGTAGAAAGTCTTTGTGGGAAAGAAAACTACTGGAGAATATTAGAGTAGTTCTTGCAGTTATACATTAATGGGATTACTAAATAATTTTACAGCTTTATATAATGTTATAATCAAAGATTTACTGCAAATATATGTATTTACTTCTATTTCTTTTAGTCTTAATATGTTACACTATTGTTCATACTGATGTTTTCTTGTCTTTAACTAAAATACTGTAATATTTTGACAGCACTTTCAAGTAAATACCCATCATTTTGGTTTTACTTCTGTTTATAGTGAGCAGTTGTGAAATACTTAATTATACATCTTGTATGGCTTCCCCAGTTCTAACAGAAAATTTCTTTTGTCCTGTCTTAATACAAGGATGCAACTAAGAGTATTCAAATAATCCTGTTCACTAGAATGAATAGGATTAGCAGTGTGATGAGAATCTAATTGTAAGAAATGTGCTAATGTTTAATTTATTTTTACTGAGCCACTTTGAGGGTATAAAAGGCAATTTAAATGCATTAGTAATATTAATGATGAATTTATGTTTTAGATGTGTCCAAAAATCCTCTTTGGCAGTGGAGGTGAATTCTGTTTGGAGTTGTATTAATGCTCATGCTGCATTTTCATAGGTTTTGGTGCCAATTACCAAGTAAACATAATTAAGCCTTGATTTTCCAAAATAACTCGGTTCTCATTTTAGACACCTCTTTATGAAGGTGATAGCTCTAAACTGCTGTCAACCAGTGGCATCCATCGTGAGAATTAGAGGTTACGCATTCAGATCTTGAGGTAGAGGTGGATCAGGGAGTCAGGGGGGAGAAAGCTGTGAAGATCTGGGACTGGGATTCCAGGCTGAGGAGGCAAAGCCATGTCTTCAGAGGATAGGAGAAGACACATGCTTGGAAGCTAGAACCCAAGTTTGGGGTACACACTGGGAAGAAAGATCGAGTTGTGATGCCGGGGTCCCCTATTTGGAAAGGGAGGGATGAGAGCATGAGTTGCTGCTGCTTCTGCAGGCTCCATCATCTGTAATATTTATCAATGGCACTATTGGAGACAGTAATACAAGCTTTGTGCTGTGTCAAGGTATTTTTACTGTCAATCACTATGGTACAGCATCAACAGAATTTTCTATTTTCTAGTAAAGTAATAACAGTTGAAGTTAGTCTGATTGAGACGAAAGAATTAATTGACTCATAAATTCCCAAAACTATTCCCTCCACTCTCATTTTTTTTCTGTTTTCTTTTTTAATCTCTCTGTGTAATACTATAATATTAATTCAGATAGCACCTTAAACACTTTATCATGCTTGTAAATACAGAAATAAATTGCTACTATGAGTTTGTTTTATTGGTTAATTCATTCACAAATGCCTCCTAAAGTGACTTGCTAGAGGACATATAAATTTAAAATTTACCAAGTAGACAGAGCAGCTACAGCATTTCAGATGCTGTCAGCCCAGTACCTTTCTATTTTATGTCAGGAGTATATTTTAAGATATATGAGTAGATACAGCCCACGTGTTATTTTTGGTGGCTTTGGGAGAATCTGTTAACATGGCTCCTCATCTTGTTCAGTATGTGCACACTCATATCTGGTTACAAATTAGTTTGCATTCTGTTCCTAAAACCTTCTGTCCTCCTATTGTCTGGAAACTGCCTCTCTGCTTGCTGAAGTTTTCAATCTCTGCTGATTAATTCCTTTCACAAAAGCTGTGCTGTTGGAAATTCCCATTTTACCTCTTTACTGCTGGTAGAGGAAGTCACTCCACATGTGGATGGAAGTTGTGAAATAGTTCAGGAATGCAAAATTGGCATTTAGTCCTCTGGGTTTTCAGTTTCTTCTCTGTGAGAAGATGATGATGACTCCTCTCATCCAGATTAGCAGATGTAGAGAAAAATAGGAGGAGGGAGAAGATCAGCCAAAGCAAGTATGTTGGTGTGGTGGGTTGACCCTGGCTGGACACCAAGTGCCCACCAAAGCTGCTTTGTCACTGCCCTCCTCAGCAGGTGTCCTGGGTTGAGTGAGTGGTGGGTTTTTTTGGTAGCAGGGGAGGGGGCTGTAGGGGTGGCCCCCTGTGAGAAGCTTCTCGAAGCTCTCCCAGCTCCAAGTCAGCTCCACTTCTGCACCAAAACTGAGCCCATCAGCTGCGCCTCTGCAAGAACGTGTTTAAGAAGGGACGTGGTGAGGAGCAGTGGGACTGGTGAGGAGGAGTTGGGGCAGCTGCGTGAACACCAAGGTCAGTGGAGGAACGGAGGAAGAAAGGAGGGGGGAGGTGTGCTGGAGCAGAGACCCCCCTGTATCCTGTGGGGAGACGGCAGGGCGGCCCCCCCTGCCACCCATGGAGATCTGCAGTGGAGTAGACATTGATTTATGGCCTGTGCTTTTCACCTGGATGATCAAGGTGCTGTGCCTGAAGAAGGCCGGGTTCTTGTGGGAAAAGGCAGCCCCGCTGCTGTAATTCAGTGCTGGGAGGATTGCAGCATGTGGGGGTGTCCCATGCTGGAGCAGCTCGGGAAGGGCTGCAGCCGTGGGAGGGAATCCAGTCGGAGAAAGTTGGTGACCCACGACAGAGCAGTGTGGGGAACAGTGCAGACAGTGGGAGGGACTCACATTGGAGAAAGTTTGTGGAGGACTGTCTCCTGTGAGAGGGGGACCATGATGGAGCAGGGGGAAGAAGTTCCAGAAGCTCCCCCCACCGCAGATGGTAGAAGTGGCAACACTGACTGCACCCCCCATTCCCTGCCCCTGCGCCACTGGGGGAGGAGGTAGAGATATCGGGAGCAGAGCTGAGCCTGGGAAGAAGGGAGGGGTGGGGGGAAGGTGTTCTCAAGATGTGGCAATGCTTCTCACTCTCCAACTCTGTTACGTGTTGTTAGTGTCTGTAATAAATGTATGTTCTTTTTTTTCTTCCCGTAACGAGTCTGCCTTTTGCTCGTGCCCATAAAGAGTGATTTTTTTTCCCCATCCCAGTCCTATCTTGAACCCCGAGCCTGGCTCATTTGTCCCTTCTTATTGCCGGAGGGGAAGGGAGAGAGAGTGGCCGCGTGGTGGTTGGCTGCCGAACAGGCTCAAACCATGACAGCAGGTCAGGGGAGAGAAAATATAATGAAAAGCTAATGGGTGGAGGTAAGGACAGGGAGACCACTCGGCAATTACCATCATGGGCAAAAGACTCAACTGGGGGAAAATTAGTTTAATTTATTACCAACAAAATCAGAGTAGGATAATGAGAAATAAAAACTAAATCTTAAAATACCTTCCCCCCACCTCTCCCTTCTTCCCGGGCTCAGCTTTACTCCTGATTTCTCTCTTTCACCCTTTCTGGTGGGGAAGGGGTACAGGGGATGAGGGTTGCACTCAGTTCATCACTGGTTGTCTCTGCTGCTCCTTTCTCTTCAGGGGAGGACTCCTCACACTCTTTCCCTGCTCCAGCGTGGGTCCCCCACAGGGTCACAAGTCCTGCCAAGAAACCTGCTCCAGTGTGGGCTTCCCACGGGGTCACAGCCTCCTTCCGCAAGATGCCCCTGCTCCGGTGTGGGGTCCTCCACGTGCTGCAGGTGGACATCTGCTCCACCAGTGACCTCCATGGGTGCAGGAGGACAGCCTGCCTCACCATGGTCTTCACCACAGACTGCAGGGAAACCTCTGCTCTGGTGCCTGGAGCACCTACCCCCCTCCTTCTTCACTGACCTGGGTGCCTGCAGAGTTTTTTCTCTCATATTCTCACTCCTCTCTCTGGTTGCAATTGTGCAGGTTTTTTTCCTCCCTTTTTGAATATGTTATCCCAGAGGTGCTACCACCATCGTTGATGGTCTTAGCTCTGGCCAGTAATGGGTCTGTCTTGGAGCCAGTTGTCATTGGCTCTGTTGGACATAGGGGAAGCTTCTGGCAGCTTCTCATGGGAGTCACCCCCGTAGCCTCCCCCTGCTACCAAAACCTTGCCACGCAAACCTGATACAATTGACAACAGACACTGAAGGTTAGACCTTTGAGTTGCTCCCTGGCCTGGGGGCCCAGTGAAAGTGGAAAGTGTAGGAAGTGGACCTACATTTTTTTGCAATCTAGAGGGGTGACTTTCAAAAAAAGAACCTAGTAGATGGTCCCTGAGGTATTTCCAATCAAAGCTGTATGTGAAACCCAGGAGGTGGGGGTATGTCCAAGGCTGAGGGATTTTTCTTTTCTCTTCAGATCACAGAGATATCATGGTAGGGGTTCACTGTGAGCTGGATGTGCTAGAGAAGAACTAACATGACAACCTTGCTTGTAATGTTGAGACAATGAAGATCCTGATGCTTTTTTGAAAGTTTTGTATGAAGTTTGCCACTGGATCAGTGGAACTGAGTGATCAGGTTTTGACTTTTAGCCTTGTTTTATCCTTGCTGTGTATGAAGATAGTATGAAGTTGCTGGTCATATGTAGGATTATTAAGGTCTTCCTGTTGGAAATGGTCGAACTTGTAGGAATAAGATGTTTCACATGAAAAAACAGGGAAGATAAAAGCATTGGAAAAAGATATCTCCAGTTGGAAGAAAATGTATCTCACAGTGCAAGACAGTTTCGGATGTGTTGCTTCCTTTGGGTATAGCTTGAGGAACCACTCAGCTGCCACTGAACGTGCAGCCCAGATTTCATCCTAGATGTGTTTCCCAATATTTTTCCTTGCACTGGCACTTCTGACTTCCTGGGGAACTGATTAAGGGAATTTTGGCATAGTTACGTTTCTGTTGGATTGGTTCACAAAAGTTAATCTCTGGGGAAATATGGAAGTGACTGCTCAGAGGAATCTGCAGGAGGGTATGTTTGGAGCTGCTGGGAAGGAGGCAATAGTGGGGACACCCCTTTATCAGTGGTTAGCCACTAGATTGGCTTAAAAATACTGTTAAATTGTACACTCGTGATCTACCCATGCTGCTTGATGTCTGTTTTTCTTCCCCCATTGATTTCTTTGAGGGCAGAATGCCATGCCAATGCAATCCTGCTGGAAGGACTGTGTTGAGTTTCTTAGTCTACTACACAGTAGCAGGTTATAAGCAGTCACCTGTCAGAGTTGGTGTTTGTTATCTTTGTGTTTTGGGGATATTTATGTGCCTGCTGGTCTGGCCAGTGTTGTGTCTTTGTGTCTTGCTCTCAACTCTTGTAACGTATATGCTTGAAAAAAACCTAGCTTGTTTGTAAGAAGTGAAGTTTTAATATGTGCCTAGGTAGAAATGCCTAGTTACTTCTGTGATCAAGGATTACAGAGGTGATGTCCTTGTGCAGAAGAAACTAGAGAAGTATTTCATTGCTGTGATTCTGACCATTTATTCACAAGACAGTTCAGGAGAAAAACAAGCCATAAGCATTCATACTGTGATTGGTGACTAAATGCAAGAAATGAAGAGGGCAGAAGCAGACAGCTATTCATTACAATCTAAGTCATATTTCACTTGCCAAATTACTATGTCTCATGACATTCACCCTGATTTCCACCTCCTGGCTCTGTCACCCATGTTTGTTGTCAGAAGATAGGTTAGCAGATTGTCAGCATTTTTCATGTTTGTGTTAGCAGGCCTGAGACCTGTCTGAAAACTTTTTCTTCTTTTTTTTTTTTTTTTTTATTTTTTTTTTATTTTGATTGATAGTCAGAATCTCTTGAGAGTTTTCTGGGATTTCTAATGCTTTCAGAACTGCTGCATTCTCCTTGCACTTGTTGTTGAGCCTGTCTTGCCTCTCAATTGCCTGACACAAGAGAGGTAGCTCAGGATTTTAATACTAGCTGTCAGCAAGAGGTCTGGAGAGTAGTGCGTCTGGAGCACCAAGAAATGTTGATTCTTCAAATGCCTTTTCATTACAAATTCTTCAAATGGAGTCTCTGACCTTCAGGGAGAAGAACATTCCAGGGGAGGAAAGGGTCAGCTTCCAGCACAGTAATCTCACAGGTATGAAAACCTCCTGAAGGACCAGTCAGAAATGACACTTGTGAAAACCCGGATATGTAACTGGCAGTGACAATTGTAGGCAGAACATACACATAGAAGGAGTGGGCTCAGAATCAACCACTTTCTGCAGTGTTTTCATATCTTTAAAGTATACGTTGAGACAGAAACACAAATAACACAAAAATTTGTGGTTTTTTAATATGTGTAGAACTGAAATGTAAGCAGAAGTTTATCTGAGTTAGTGTTCTTTTAGAATTACTGAAGTGGCTGAAGTTTTTGAAATATCTCTACACGTTATGCTATCCCCATATGGCTAAAAGCTGCTAAAGAAGTTGTTGTTATTAATTTTGTGACTTTGTGTAGCTCCTTGTGACTAAACCTGTGATTTGAGCTGTGTCTCTGAGGTGCTTGATTTCTCATTTTGTATTTTTATTTTAAAATAAGGGAGTTTTATTTGATGAGGGATTGTAAAGTATTCGGTGTTCTTGAACAAACTGGTACCACATGAATTCAGTTATAACCTTTTCCAAAATAAGTGGCAGAGTTATGTGATTTCATATATAAGCAAAGTCCTTCTCTCTGTTCATGTATAAAGACAATCTGGAGAGTAGAGAAGTTTAGATTTGTAACAGTTAACACCAGATGTTTACATGATAAAACATTTCAAAGGCAACCTCCATTGAGAACAAAATAATTCAATTTGAAGGAAAAACCCATATATTTTAGAGTTCTACCCTACAGCCATCTAGGTGGAGAGCTGTCACACAGGTTTTTCAGTAGGTTTTGCAGCTGAGTCTTTTTATGGCTAATGTGACTTGTAAGCATAAATTCCTGTGAACTGTAGCTAGACTAGAGGCAGTAGGATGGCTCAGTTTGCCCGAATGCTGGGTCTAGTCTGGCACAGGCCCAGGTCAAAATGGGCAACTGTGTCATATCCTGACAGTCCGATATGAATGCCTCTCTAAAGCTTCACAGTGACTGTGAATGACCACAGACATTCACAGAATTTAACTCCAGTAAATGTTGTTTTTTAAAAAAATCAAACAAAACCCAACCTCTAATTTGTGATGCTAATTCTTGTATGAATATTTACACGAGCCTTTTTTGTAGGAGTTGTTTCTCCTGCTGCTGAGGCTGTGAGAGCTGTACACCAAGCAGGAAAGTCCTTTCAGGTGGTGTTTCACACTAATTCATCACCAGAGTGATGACACTCTGCTAATATAATACACAGACTCTTACACCAACAGAGTGCTAGTGAGTAGAGGTGCCACGTTTGTGATTTATCAGCCCTATATATCATCACAGTGTCACCAGCTGATGCTTGCTAAGCATGACCTCTAGCAGGGAAGGACAGAAGGAATTTTAAAAGCTAGATGGAGATGAGATTAAAAGATGAAAATGAGATTAAATCTTCTATGGATCTCCCACTTCTGTGAGTTATTTCTTGAAACTGTGCATGAACATAGGATAAATTGTCCTTAAGCAGATCCCACTGTTCTTGCATGTGGCTTAAACTTCTTTTGTTTTAGGCTGGAAAATAAGGTGGTAAAAATTATATTTTACTGTTACTCTGGAAGAGGGCAGAGAAGAATTTCTGCATGTCAATAGAGCTTGTTCAGTGATTTAATCAAGGTCTTCATGCAGCCTTTAGGCTGCCTCTCTAGGGAGCCCGTGCAGTCCCTCCTAAACATCAGTAACACGAGATTCTAAAACTAAAACAAAGCAAAACAGTGACAACAACAAAAAAACCCTGAAGTCATAAGGCATTGGTGTTTCTATCTGCGGAATTTGTTCTGTGCCCTCTCTGTGCTGCTGCCCCTGGTCCTTTTCCACATTGCCATACATTCTCCCTGTGCCCCAGCTTTCATTTGCAACCACATCTTTCTCAGAAGTACATGTGACATCCTTATTCCAGCCTGGGAGGCAGAGAGTGGGCAGCACCCCACATTCTGTTTCCCCAGCCAAAGCTTTCATTCCTCTCCCCAACAAAAGGCTTAGTGGTTGGACAGGAGATAGCAGTGTGATTCCTGGAGGGGCAGCAGGGCAGTGGAAAGGTTTCTGTGAGGGTAAAGAGGAGGATCCTTTTACCTGAGACAATTAAAGTGGAAAAGTGGCACTCATTCTGCCACTTCATGTTGCAGCCTCAAGCAGAGAACGGTTATCCTCTCCTGCAGAGCAGGAGATCAGACAGGGAACTGAGAGCCCATCTAAATTCAAAGAAATCATTATGACCCTTTCCAAAAGGCATTTGTCCTCATGATATGTGGTGATTTCAACACTCGCTCGTGGGCCTGTGTGTGTATATGTTACGGAGAATGTAGTACACATTTCACTCAGGTAGTATGTGCAGATACAGGAGTTCGATCTCATTCCTGCTGTTCATTTGGTTTCCAAATAAGAACTGTGCCTTTTTGCAGCAAAGCTGTGCTGTGACAGGTTCTTTCCCCACCACCTCACTCTTAACTCACCCACGTAATGAACCAGGATTTGGGTCAAGTGTTTATGAAGTCAGTTATCCATATGGATTGAATGACTATGGGAACATGAATGTTTGATCAGACATTTGTTAGCAAGCTAAATAGGCAACATTATGCCAGGCTCTGAGCTGTCAGAAAATTCCTTGCCTAGTATTGCTATGGTAACAGTCGACAAATACCTGCTTGTTTTGTGTTAGCATCTGAGCTGAAGGAAAATCTCCAAGTGATAAAGTTTGAACATCTAGTATATGAGCTGGAAGGGCAGGTAACCAAAGAGGGTACTACTATTTTCCAAACCTGTTTGTCTGACTGACTGCTAAGTTTCTTCTGGAACTATTTCTGTCAATCAACAAGGAACAGAAATGGATAGCACATCATCTAACCAGCCACATGGACTGAATTTTAATTGCAGTTGCTGGGTAAAAATATTCAGCATTTCTCAAGACTTGGCCTGAATATGTTAATTAAAAACTTAATGAAGCATATATATATATATATATATATATATATATATTTCAAATAGCAAAATATCATGAGCTAAATGCTTCATCTGAGGAATACATTGTTTCCAATATTACTTTGACTGGCTCTGCTGCTAAAGAAGATAATGGCCTGGCTAGCCCGTTAGTAGCTATTCAGCAAACCAGAATAGTAAGTCTGGTTCTGCTGGGCTACTTGGAAATACCCTCATGTTTTAGAGTGCCAGTGTTTCATGACATGTCCTATCAGGGATAGGTACTGATTTGTGTTTGATATTCCTCAAGCAGTTCCCTACTCTCTAAAGGAGCCATACTTTCCACATAACCCACCTCCCAGCTTAAAACCACAGAGTTAACCTCGTGTCTCGAACACTGCACATCTGCCTTTGGAGTCAAAGCCTGTGTTCTTTGTGTCAGTGCCTTTTTCCTTTCTCTCTCCTTCTCTGACTTCTGTGAAACAGAGTAACTCCTTAGAAGCAGCTCAGGCAGAAATCTTTTAGAAGAGGAATTAACTAAGGAATGTTATTCCCAGTGGCCTACCTGTCCTCCTTCCTCACAAAAGATCTATGCTAGGTAAAAACCTGACACACAATCAATGTTCCCATCTCTCCCCACCGCCCCAATCTGCCTCCCTGCTTTGTCCTTGGGAAGACCCTTGGAAAACACACAGCCTTTGGGAGCCTTACCCGCTGGGACCAGAGAGTAGCTGAAGGATTAGAGCCAACAGGATAAACCCTGCTGGGTCTAGTGTAAAACTGGCAGGTGAAGCAGTTATCTGGCCCACCGAGCAGATGTTGATGGAGGGCTGCGTCTTTGAGAACTGTTGTGCTTTCAGACTAGAGCTTTAGGCTACAGAGAAAAGGCAACTGTCTCTGCGGCCAGGATGCCATCTCTCACAAACACACTGTAGCTTGTGAAGCTCCATCTGATTCACATTGGCTGTAGCACAGACAATTGTAGCAATTGTCAGAGGAACCTTCTTTGCAAATGTATATGGACTCTGGATTAATAAAACTAAGAAGTATTGTTGAGATACCTAAAGACTTTTAACTACTTTGTCTGAAACTGCTTTAAGATTATTTTTATTCCTCCGATCATACCTTAGGACATGGTATTCTGTCTCTAGAAGGAATTTAATGGGTAGTATTTTATTGCTAGATTGTATTGTTTTGAACAGTTCTATGTCAGAACCTGTCCTGGCAATATTCTGAAACTAAGGGGCTAGTTTATGTGTTACAAGTAGCATATGTAGACGCAGTTTTGATCTTGGAATACTTCAGTGTCAGAGAAAAACTGGTCCACTGGCAGGGAAAGTTGTGAAGGCATTCAATAGGGAGATTTCTAGCAAGTGTCATGCATATTTTAAGTTCTCGATCTTGGACACTTTTGTTTAATTGAATGTTAGTTATTTTCTTGGACTATACCACACTGCAATGCTTATTCTTTTAACAAAATCCCTCAATAGATTTGGACAGTTTTGAACAGTTGATAATCCATTTAGAAAGGCAGAAGATTAAATTAAATGGAAGTAGTTTTGTGCCGGCAATTTACCAAGCCTGTTTCAAATGCCCCCTTCATAACTTACTGCTGAAGTCATGTGCAGCTGAGAGGCTATCATATGCATACAATGATGATTACAGGTTATATGCACTTCTATAATCTTGTAACTTTTAAATGGTTAGGAGGAACAGTGGTCCTTGCTTGATATCAGGCTGCTGCAGTAGGACTTGTAAATGCTAGAAGGAGCTGGTATGTCCGTGCTGTAATCTGATCACTGTTAGTGGGAGAGGTATGTCAAGAGTGTGTCTCAATGTGGAGGTCACTTTCATTGATACAAGCAAACTGAAAAATATATATACTTCATCTGTAAAGACAAGGAAAACTGCCCTTTAAATTAGTTTAAAATAAAATGTCTATGGTTGAGTACTACTAATTGGGTAGGTGACCAAATTAGTAGTAGTGGTGGTTTTGGGTTTGTTTTTTTTTTTTTTTTAAATGTAACAGAACAACGTTCAGTCAGAGATGCCTAAATGAAGGTACCTAAATAAAGACCTATTCTGTTTCTGTAGAAGTAAACTGGCATTTTTTTTCATTGATCTAACTTGAAATTGCCACATTTTTCAAAAGTAACTTCAAAATGAGCTGTTGGTACGTAGCCTTTTGAAAAATCAGGCTGATTACTTGATTGCCTATATTTTGACACCCATATTGAACACCTCTGCTATATTATTCTGACCATTAAAGACAATCATTCCAAAAGGGCAGTCCTTGAGACTGTACAAAGAAATTCAAAGCTGGTCCACAGAGGAAACCAGTTTCTTGTTATTTTCATTAAAAACTTGATGATGATAGCAAGTAATTCATGAAAAGTGGTCATTGAAAACAGTTCACAGTGTTTGCTCCAAAAATTTGGAAACTACTGATCTATGGCAAGTGTATCAAGTTCCTATCTCCTTTTGATATGGCAATATGAATTCTGAGGCAAGCTTCCTCTGTGTCTCTTTGTGCAAAGATAAATTCTTGTATTTGTATCTGCATGTTTGTGTGAACTTATTGTACATATTCAAGGAAGGTGAAGATAAAATGACTAGAATGTCATTTTTGGAAGGCACAACTGATGATCATTATGTGCTTTTCAAGCAAACAAGGCTCATACCATTGTATTATATACTGGCGTTGCTCTTTCCATGTCCATAAGCAGAAAGCAATTGTTTCTTTGTTTAGATTGTCTAATACACTGGTGTGATTCTGAAAGGAAAGTTCTCAGGTATTTTTTAAATCAATCTCTCTCTGTGTCTTGAGATATTTGGAAACTGTGAGATTAACTTCTGATGTGCAGGTCAAAAGGCTGCCATACTCCTTCTCATGTGGCTGGAGGGGACCACCCAGAGCACAGCTGCTGTACATAGCATTCGAATTTGAGGTTAGTGGAACAGGTAACCTCTGCCATTATAAAGGACTCAGTGTAAAGAACCTCATCTATAAGGCAGTACCTGTAGCTGTGAGTTGGCCATCCTAGCACCCAGAAAGTGTATTTTAGGAGGGAAACAGAGTCCAATCAAGTCTGACAAAAGGTGTTATATATCCGGTGGCATTAGAAAGCTGACCCCTTGCAGAAGTACAAGGAAGTCTATTGTTCTTGCCACACAGAAGAGTGATGATGGCCAAGCACAATAAAACTAGATGCCATAGCATAGCCTTATGAGAACTTCTGTATGTAGAGGAAACATAGGGGAAAAAGAGTAACTGTAAATACCTAATTTGTGGACTTATGTTTTTTGTAAACGTGAGATTTACATGGAAAATACATTTGGCTGCTGGTCTGGAAACATAAAACTTGTCTATTCTACCGCACACAACTGAGATTCAAGTGCAAGTCAGTCATCTCTTACATTGTGCTGCTGTTGGCTGTGACTGCATTAAAATTGACGGTGAGAAGATGCATCTGGTTTTAACTCCAAGATTGAATACGCAAAAAAAATGTGTGTATCATTTTGATCCAATGAAGTTCTGTTGTATTTTTCTTGGTTACTCTGCTTGTGTGCTGTGGTTCAGCCTGGCCTCCCCTCCTGGTCATGACACATTGCTGAATTGTGGCATTTACTGGCTCTTAGGTATCCTCTGCCGTACCCCGAATCCAATAGCATTGTGATTGCTTGTGACTGACTTGGTGCTCGGTCTTCTACATGGAAAGCTGTCTGAGAGGCAAAAGCATGAGATATCAGAAAAGTGAGAGTAGGCTAGGAGCAGAGGCAATAGATAGAGAAGAGGGAGCAGTGTGTCTGTGGAGCAGGTTGTTGTAGCACAGTTACTAGGGAGCTGGAAGACTCTTATAAAGAAATTCAGCATCAAAACCACAGAGGTAGGCAACAGCCTAACTGCAATTTTTTTCAGGAATAAAACCTCTAAGGCCACATGTGTTACATGCCTAACCTGCTGAGATTAAATGCAGATGTAAATGGAAAATAAGCTAATCAGGTAGCTTTAATTCCTACTTAGTTATTATGTTTTGGGGCCCTTGCCATTTATACTGAAAATTTTCACAGATTCCCAATGTGATATAAATATTGTGCTAGTTATTAATCCTACTTTGTAACAAAAGTTACACATCAGCACAGTAGTGTTGAAGTGGATGTTAAACGTGTTTTTTACACGCTGTATTTGTCATACTTTGTAATTCCAAATTATTCATTGCAATATCTAGTATAGAGTTTGCATTTTCATTAAGCTCTCATTACTGCCAGTGTGTTGCTGTTGATGGGTCTGTTTAACATCTTGTGCACAGTTAATAGTGATGATTGGAGAACATTTTCAGCCTTTTGTATTTCATCATATTGTTAATCGATTCTATTCAGATGGCTGACCTCTCTGTCACAGTAAAATGATGGCATTTTCTAAATCCTATTTGAAGTTAAATAGGATTGATTAGTGACAAGGCAAAATGTAAATGGCTGTTAATATTTTTTTAAGTGCATAGTACAGTGTCTGACTGACTGGAATAAGAGCAAAACTTATGATTTGAGCCTAAATATTAGCTATTTCCATTAATTACTGTATTAATTATCAAACAGTACTTTCTCATGTTATGTAGTAGGCACCACAACAATTTCTTTTGTTGTATCTTCTGTACTTTATAAAACCATTCTCCTACATCTATTGTATCACTCATCAATAAATGAGTTTTGTCCCTGGGAAACCTAACAGGGAGGGTGAGAGATCACCACTTATTTAAAAACGAGATCAGGAAATTCCAGTTGTGTCCTGTCACTTCTCTGTGGAATTAACCTGGACTTTTATTCCAATCCAGCCTTCAACCTTGGGTGCATACTTAAACTACCTGACACATCTGAAGCTTATTTATTTAGGCCTTCAAATTACTCCATTTGCAAACAACATGGCAGAATAAAACCACCCAATTGCCAAAAGGCCTTCATTATTCCCCAGATCCTCCCGGAAGAACGGGCAGTCCGGCGCTTGGTTGGGAAGGGACTGCAGACTCGTTCAGGCTGGGGCCCGCAGGAGGAAGGGTGGGTGCGTGCGGCCGGGCTGCGCTGGGGGGGTGACAGGGAGCCTGGGGCGATGGCTGTGCCCGCCTGAGGTGCCTGCACGTGCAGTCATCCCTGCAGCAGAGCTCGGCCTTTGCCCACGCCTGAACAGAACAGCCTTCTGTCCTTCACTCTCCCTCTGTCAGTCTCCCCTTGCTTTTTTGATGTCTGTTTCTACTTTTTGTATTGGTGGGTTTAATTTTTAATTTTACTACTATCTGCTTCTCAGTAGATCATTTTCTTCCAAAACAATTTATTTCATTAGATCTTTTAAGAGTCGGTTATGCTGAGGTAGCCAGTGAATCAACTTGGCCTGCAGGGAAGGTAAGTGCGGAAACTGTGGTGGATGGTGGGATGGGGTGTTGCAGTTTCTTTCTCTTGGTTGCAGATGTTTCATTGAAGGTATTTTTGGGACTGATTCTTTCAGGTAAGTGCTTCTGTGGGATGGCCTGTGGCTTCTTTGTAGAACCCGAGTATTCTGTTTCTTTTCATCCCTGAAGTTCAGTTGCTTTATATGCATGTGAAGCTGTTTTTTTAAGTTTCTTGTTTTCCTTTATACCCCTGAAGACTGTTTAATTTACTCTGGCATTTCCCATCAATTCTGCTAGACGCTCATTAGGAGCTTTTTTTACAGTCCTCGAGCCTCCTTCTCCACTTAGGGTAGCTGTTGATTTCAAGGATTGCTCTGTATTTACACCCTTCTACATAAAGAAAGATATCCAGCTGATGATATTTTGTTTATTTTACTCTCCCTTTTGTATCACTTCACAGGAAGATTCTCAGGCTGGTTCTTTTGATCTGCTGTTGCTGTTAAATTCTGTCCTCAGATATATATGTATAGCTTCAGCCGACAGTCAGATAAAAATCATCTATGTATATCAGATACTGAGAATGGATCCCAAGATGTGTCTTCTTTAATTTATTTCACTGATACACTTTTTGTAGTGTTCAACCAGGATGGAAGACGATGCCAATGAACAGACACACTAGGGTGTTCTGCACTGACTTAGTGAGTCACAGGGTTACTGGTGCCAACATTTTAGCAGTTGAGAACAAAACTTCCTCCTTCATAGGAAGTAGTTAAATGCCATTTTGTTTGCCTCTTCCTTAGATGCTTAAAAGACCGTGGAAAAGATTTAAATTGTCAGAAGAGTATGGGTTTTATTCCTGTAGTGTCATACACAGTGGCACTTGGAAATGACTTGACTCAGAAATGCTAGGAAAGCTGCATATTTTTATAATTTTCCAATAACAAGGATGATTATTAGGTGTGACACTGTAATCAGCATTTCCAACTAGAATCCAAATTTCCCTGCTTTCATTCTTTATCTAATTGTGACACGCAGGCTAATTCTTTCCACTTTATACCCTTTCCCAGGGGTTTTATCATGTGACCGTGCCTCCAGACGAAATGTTCAATAATCTGAAGGGGGTGGATGTGTATGTAAACCTCCCTCCTACAGTGCACAACATGCAGAAAACCAGGGAATCGCTGAATTACTGACTGCACTGTCCATAGGCAGGCTTTCACCGAGAGAGCATATTGCCTGCCTGAGCAACTCTTCGATTGTGCTATTATGCTTCTACATCAGAAATTAAGTACTGGCTTCTACACAGTTACTTGTCATGGCCCATATCTGACTAAGTTTTCTCACCATTTAAGATTAAATTCTAAGTCTTCTATGTAGGTAACACCTTTGGGAAAACAAGCCTGCAGTTGTCCCAGGGAGTGGTCCTCCAGGGAATGAGCTCAGATACTGGTTAGTGTAAGCAAAGCTGTCACCATCTCTTTATGTGAAGTATTGTGATACAGCATATGACATATAATAAATTTTGGAAGATGCTTTCAGTTATTAGACCAAACCCAGGTTTCTGTTAGCAGACTCTACCTCTGGTCATATAGTGGAAAATTGACCTGGATGAATAGTTGCAAAGGCTTTACCCCAGGTGGAGCAGAGAATGGGAAATGTATATTTTGAGGGGAGCCACGTAGTGATCCTGAGGACCCTAAACAGAAGTTCAATATAATTGTGTCCAGGGACATGTAAGAGAAATATTCCTGTATATTTTATGATAGAGATTGTATGTGGATTTATCCTGCTAGTGCTGATTTAAAATAACAATGAAGAAAAGTCAAGGTTCAGGATTATTTTATTCACCAGTACGTGTTAAAATGCTTAGGCAGGTTGAGACCATTCTAAGTATCAGTATACAATGATGGATCCCTAGGGCACAAGGAGATTAAAGGGGTTTTTTTATGCCTAAGAGTCAGAATACTAATGCAACACAATGAAAAAATGTTTAGCTCTCAGAAGGATTACAGAGATTTTAAGCCATAGAGGATTCCTAATTACTATAATAATGATTTTTCTTGCAACAGTTCATAAATCTTTGCTGAGCAAAAAGGGAAAGTGTCTTTTATGCAAAGAAATTCAAAGGATTTAGTTTTGAGTTACTTCGTAATTAACCTATAACTGATCATATAGTTGATAAAAGGCCTGTTGCATTGTAAAGATAGTCTTTCTTAGTCAGTTAGTGTAGTGAAGGAAATTTGTGTAGCTTTCCAAAGTCACTGTTTAGGAAGTTTTGTTTTAGTGCAGCCAATCTAACAAGACAGTAAATGAGGATAAATTCTGAATTAAGCAGAAGGTGGAGTGGTGCAGTGACTGTGTTATTTATACCAGTCTTTTCTACTTTCATGTTAATACTATTTAAAGGTACATCTTATAATTGACTTTAAATGATAGCCATCTTCTCCCACATTCTGCAGTTCTTGCTGATTCATGCAAAAATGCGAGGTTGTAGAGTATGAGTCATTTTATAAGGTTGATGTGTTTTTTGTGTTTGGGTTGGGTTTCTGTTTTTTTTTGTTTGTTTGTTTGTTGGTTTGGTTTTTTTTTGTTTTTGTTTTGTTTTGGTTTTGTTGTTGTTTTTTAAAGTGTCTGTTTCTACTGACTGTAAAGTAAATCCAGAAGACTGATTCAGATGTAGACCTCTGTATTGAGTTATTCTAAAATTAGATGAGATGAAGTCTACCACAAGTTGCCTATTTTGCCATTTCCCTGGGTAGAATCTGCCTTTTATTACTTATAGCCAGTTCATCTCTTGTGTGCCTTGTATTATACTGTAGATCTTCCTTTTTTTTTTTTTTTTTTTTTTTTATATATTACTTAGTATCATACGAAATCCTGTTGTTCTGAGGAAAAGAACTAAAGGACTAAAACCATATAACATTATGAATTTTTAACCTGAATAAGTTTTGGGATGTAAGATGAAAAGTATTTCATGTTTTTGAAGATTAGCCAACCTCTAATTATTGGAGCTTAAGAAGATACGAAAGCAGGTCATTTCAAAACCACATGATTTCCTGTATCTTTTGATACTAGATGCATTTGGAGACAAGATATGTGAACTGCATTGAAAATTTCTATGTAACTTGTTTAAAACCAATTTTGTAACTTTGGAATATTATTTCAATTCAAGATACAATCCATGCAGTTATTTGCAGAAAGAAAGTATCAGGCCTATGATAGATTTTTTTTTTTTTTTTAAGAAACTATTTTGATGTGGGTTTTACGTATATGCCAATACATTCATTTGTATTTCTAAGCAAGCTTACAGATAAGAGATTCCTGTAGGTTTTGGAATCAATTCTTAAATTTAGTTTTGCACCTATTTCCAGAAATTCCTCTTAAAAATTCTTTAGACGTTTTTGATTGCTTCCAGTAGATTTCCATCTTTGGAATATGTTCAGGTATAAATAATGTGTGCATAGAGTTTTACAAATTGACCTCTTAAAAGGGTAAATTTATGTTGCATTTGCAGCATGGCTCACATTTTAGGTTCAAATCTGCACAGTCTTCCTGTTCAAATTGTTAAAGCCAAAGTTGGAATGTACCCTTGCTCAGGCCTTGAAAACACCAGCCCCTCTGAAGTTCACGTCATGATTCCCTGGGCTCGCTTGAGCTTTGAATGGTTTTATGGGATCGAGTAATTGAAATTTAGCCTAACCATTACTATGAAAGGACAAGAAGAATTAGTTGTAGTGATTGCTGAAAGACACCCTCAACCTTTAGGGAGCTGTCACTAATAATGAGGGGAAGTAGTGGAATATAATTCCCAAGTCACACATTTTCGCCCATTGCTGACATAAACAGCTTTGGCTTGCTGCTTGATTCTTCCTGTTCCCTCTGCTCTGATAGTCACTGGCCATCTGAATTCAGCCAGCAGTGTGTGTAGAAAGAAGAGCCTCAGGCAGCAGCTGTAACAAACATAAAGTGAAATTGTAGCAGAATGCTAACAGTATTTACCAGATAGTTTGTCAACTTCTCTGTGAATAGCCACCGTGAATTCGCTATATTTGCCTCTGTTTCAGCGCAGGGATCTGAACACAGAGTAGGCTTCTTCTGTTCAAAGAGATGGGTGGACAAACTCAGCAGGACTTCAGTCCAGGCTGTATACACAGTTTAATCATGCTGTAAGGAAATATTTCATTATGAATTTTTGTATAAGTTAGCAAATTTCTCTCCTGCCTTGGTAATTCATGCCATTACTAGAAGACTACTTGCAAGAACTTATTTTATACATCAATGCTGACACATGTAGGTTGACGGACTGACTCCTTCCTTGTATTCTTTTGCTCTCCAAAGTGAATCTGGAGATGATATTGCAGATGTTCATTCTTGATTTGTTTGTTCATGCTGGTTATCTTTTACTATACTGGATGACACTTTTTCTTGTACATTTTAAGCTGTAACCTAGAAGCCACCTCAAAGTGACGTAAGGGTTTCTCATTTAATTTCCTCTCCACCCAGCCTCAGCCTCCCCTGGAATGGACCAGAGGGCTTCCAGCCCTTCTTGTGAGTGGTGACTGGGTAGAGGCACAGACTGAGGCCACAGCAGCTAGAACCCCGAAGAATTGCCATTTATGCCAAAACTGTGGTCAGATCCAAAGATGGCATCTGCGCATGCTCTGTCATGCTGAATGATTCATGAACCTTTCTCCATGCACAAGCATTTCAGTCTAAATCCATCTAGGGAATTCCAGGTGATTTTATAGATATATTTGTGAAGCAGTATGTTTCCTCAATGAGAAGACCTAATATCACTGTTTTGACTTCAGAAACAAGCCTTGTTTTGTCATGACTTCCAGTTGTTATTTTCTTAGTAAATGTGCCCAGCCTTTATGCTGAAATTTTCCTACTGTCAAACAAATGTAGGTCTAGGGAATTTTGTTAGTGGACTTGGATGTTAGAGGAATTAACTTTATTCTCTTCCTTGTACGATTTAGTATGGAAGTTATATTTTTGTGCTGTATGAATGCCAGTATGGTGGAATTTGCTGTTAACTGTGGCAAATGTGTTTACTACTTTTCCTCCTGAGTGGAAAGGCATTGTATTATTGTTCCATTTGAATGATAAATGCCTGTCTTTTTGTGTTACAACTTTAGTTTCAGTTTCAATTTCCTATTTGTCAGCTTCTAGACATCCTTAATGTATTCCAAGGATTTCAAAGATTAGGTTAATTAATTTCACCCACAATGTGTCTTTTGTTGGTTTATTATTCTGGAAAGCCACTTACACTGTATCTCGGTTTGAACACTCTCATCAAGGCAACATTGTCTGTTACTTTGGTGTCATTGCTAAGAAGGTTTCCATGTTACTTTTGTAACTTGTCCTTTTTTTAAACAAGTTTAGAAAGAATTTATCAATCATAACTTTTTATTTTCACCTTCCTCTAGCCTAGGGAAGACAATCATTCAGGTGCTTTACTTGTGCATTTTCCCATTTTATTGCCATAAGTATAACTTGCAATGTCAGTGGCGCTAACAAGCCCACTTACACCTCACCCAAGGTACAACACCCTGAGAAGAAATGGTCTTCAACGGGAGCAGGACTGTTGTCTGTTCCAGCACTTCAATTAGCATAAAAATTTGGGCTGTCTAGTCTAGTATCCCTGGTGCTCAGGATGATCACGTTCCTTCTTAACCCTTGGCAACGAGAGGCTGTGTCATAGCTGAAACATAAGGATTAATACACTTTACAAATGTCTAATGTTATCAGATGTAACCAGGAAAATCCTTAGTGCCTATATAAATGGCTAATCCACTTTTTAAGTCTTACTAAGCTGTTGACCTTACAGATCCTTTAGGCCAGTGAGCATCTCAGGTTAATTATGTGTAGCGTAAAGAACCATGCTTTTCCCCTATGATATTTCAATTTTCAGCTTTTGTCTTTTATATCATGTCTCTCTTGTTGTGGAATATGCCTAGAAGGAGTTTCCTTGTTTTACTGTCTGTCTTTCTTCTAGACAAACTGACAGTAACCACATTTCCTTTATACACTGGAAAATCCTTTATCTTTTTTTTGCTTGTTTGTTTTGTTTTGAGGGTTTTTTGTTTGGTTGGTTGTTGTTTTGCATTTTTTTTGTTACAGCCTCATAGGATCTGTGGATTTTTCAGGAAACCCTTATCATCAGGTGAGAAGGTGAGGGAGAAGGAAAGGTGCCACCCAATTAGTAAGATGACCTTGTTTTGTCCCTTAAAATATCATTAAAGAATTTCCTGATAAATAAATGGTTAAATAGCATTTTATTTCAGTGTCAACTTGGTACTTCTGAAAAATCTGGGGGACTTGCCAAAGTAATTAGTACACACATGGGCATTCAAAGGGCTGGACTTCCACTGAAATTTCTACAGCACTTACAACAGCAGCTGCAAGTGGCAAAGGTGGAAGTGAAGATGATGGCAGCCAATCTGGAGCAACACATGGGTGAGAACTGGACACCTCTTAGTTGACAGTAGACAATTAATGATTTGGAGTCCAGTTTTCAGTTCACTTGGTAGTCAAAAAGTCCACAGTGTAATTGAGACTTGAATCAGTTGTATTTTCAGGATCTCTCCTATCCTTTATTTGTGTTAGTGTCTCATACTCGTCTTTACAATTTTCTGCCTGTTAAGAGATTGTTATTGATTTCACATAAAAATAATTGATCATCTTTGCTGACTCATTTGCAAGCAGTGAAACAGAAGCACCAGAATATATAGTTTCTGTCCCTCAGTCATTGGTTTACTTCATTCAGTGACCTTGTGCGTTTTAACTAATGAACATATGTACTGGTATTCATTGCAGTAACATTTCTTTCTACTAGAGAGACAAAGGATTAGATAAATCAATTGGAATGACATTCTCCCCACCCCACCCCATCTCCCCTCCCAGAACAGAAAAGACATCTAGATGTTGAGAGGCAAACTCATTTCCTTTTTATGGTCATGAAAGAGACAGCGAGAAAGAGGAAGGAGGAGACAAAGACGGGCAGAGAAAGGAGATGTATAAACCTCATGCTGATTCAGGAAAGACCACTTAGTTTCTTCTGAAGATAAGAGTTTGGTCCCTCTAATGCGACTTGCATGCAACACATAGAAAACACCAGGGCTAGCCTTCTATCAGGACTATAAAGCATGCCGTTCAGGTCACAGAGTGCAAGGTTTAAGTGATCTCTGAAGATCATGAGGTTCAGCCTCTTGCTCAGAGCAGGGCTAATTTCAAATATAGAGTGGGTTGTTCCGGGCTTTGTCCATCTGAGTTTTGAATATTTCCATGGTTGGATACTTTGCTATGCCCCTGGGCAAACTAGTCCCAGCACCCTCACTGGGGACTTCTTTTTTTCCCCTTATGCTCAAGCCACAATTTTCCTTTCAACAATTTGTTTGTTACCCCCGCTCTTAGAAGAGTCCAACTCTGTCTTGCCCACTGGGCAGCTGAAGACAGAAGTTAGATCCCCCTTAGTTTTCTCCTCACAGTCCTTAACTTATTCCAAGTATTTCAAGGCTATATTAATTCATTTCTGCCACACAGCGTTTGTTGCTGTGTTGTTCTGGAAAGGCACTTAGGTATCTCTGTGTGATTGCCTTCAGCAGGGCAATGTGGTCTCCTACTTTGGTGTGCTTGCAAAAATGAACACAAGAAGAAAACACATTTATGAGGGAGAGAGCCTGAGCTGAGCATCAAGAAAGCAGTAATGAGCTCCTGTCCAGTAACAGTATATAGCTTGGAATCTGAAGGCATATATTTGTGTTTTCTTGTCTGCTGTAATTTTTTTTCCTATCAATTCTTCCTTCTTCATATGGTTTTTATCCTTTATTTCTCTATAACTCACTGCTTTTCCTTGGAACATTATCCTAGAAGGAAACTGATCATATGCCCCCAAAAAAACCCAAAAAACAGAACCAACAAGAATGGGAGCTCACTAACTAAAAAGGAAGGCTGCTGAGATTTTTAGAGGGTCAATCATTTCAATCTTCATGGAGTGTGATTTGATTAGGATGATGCAGTCTTCACAGACATGTCTGGGCAGGGTTGGAAGGTAAATTTAGCTGGCATTTGAGGCCTACTGTTAAATAATAAGATTAACTTTCCCTGCAGAGGATTTGTTCCAGTTGGGGACAATTTCATCTAGACTGGTGAGGAGATGACAGGGATTCCTTAAGGTCAAGGAATCTGCAGAACGAATGTTTGTGTTTGTTTTCTTACAAGTGTAAATAATCAGGTGATTGAGGTGTATCATCTTGATGGAGAGTGTCAGGGTTTGAGCCCAGAGGGCAACTGAATGCCAAGCAGCCACTCACTCACTTGGTCCCTCTCTCCTTCCCCCTCAGGGATGAGAAGGAGAAAATAAAAGGCTCTGGAATTGAGATATGGACAGGGAGAGGTGACTCACCCATTATGTTCAAGGGCAAAAGACAGACTCATTAGGGGAAGAAAAAGAGTATCAATTTAATTCAAACACTACCACCACCAATCAAACAGAGTAGGACAGTGAGAAGTATAACCACATCTTAAAAACACTTTTCCCCAACCCTTCCCTTCTTCCCAGGCTCAGATTTGCTCCTGACTTCTCCCTCTCCTCCTCTGCAGCGTCACAGGGGCAGTGGATGGGGGTTGTGGTCAGTTCATCACCCCTTATTTCTGCTGCTCCTTCCTCCTCAGGAGAAGGACTCCTCACACTCTTCCCCTGCTCCAGCGCGGGGTCCCTCTCATGGGAGGCAGTCTTCCATGAACTTCCTCCTACATGAGTCCTTCCCACAGGCTGCAGCTTTTCATGAACTGCTCCAGCGTGGGTCTCTTTCATGGAGTACAGTCCTTCAGGAACAGACTGCTCCAGTATGGGTCCCTTTTACATGTCTCTGCTCCGGCCAACCTCCCATCCTTCCTCCTCCTTCCACTGACCTCGGTTTTGGCAGAAGTGTCTCTCTCACAAGTCCCCACCCCCTCTCAGGTTCCCCTTCTTAAATACGTTCTTGCACATGTCCAGCCACCATCACTAATTGGCTCCGCCCTGGCCAAAGGTGGGTCCGACTTGGAACCAGGGGAGCTTCCAAAAGCTTCTCACAGGGGCCACTTCTGTAGCCCCCCTCCCCTGCTACCATAACCCCCACCTCACACACAAAACCAACACAGAGGTGAAAAAACCCACATGTTCGGATAGGGAGAAGAGTCCCAGCTGCTTTGCTTGGAAGGCTTTTCATGGCTTCAGAAAATGTTCCTCCAGTCTTGTTGAGTCTCAGAAACAGCACTGCCTGCAATGAAGGAAATGAGATTTTATAAGTATCTTCTTCATCTAAACCATGATTAAAAAGAAGGGTCTATCTACGAGTGCTCTCTCTTTGGGATATCCCAGAAATTCAGATCCGTTATAGAGCTTTCTGCATTAATTTATTTTGCTGAGATTTCTGTAAGTTGAAAAATGAATTCCTGGGACTCTTTAGTAATAGCAAAAGCAGGACATTTTTATAATTATGAGTTCATGCTTTAGGTGGAGTCATTGCCTGTAGCCCAGCTAGCTTTCTGAGGTGGAAAAGCAAACCTGAAGGTTTACTATATTAAAAGTTGGTATCTGAAGAAGGCTGTTTAAATGTGGTTTGGATTTTTTTTTATAAGTATCCACATGTTTAGACAAGTGTTTCTGTTACAATGTGGTTCAAAAATACATTCTCTTGGAATCTGGAATAGTTACAGCCAATCTGCATGGGGTTTATTTCTGTTTATTTTCTAGTAAATTCACTAGCTTCTTCCATCAAGATCCCACGTCAGTGTTTCAGGACTAATGTTCTGTGGCTTTAGAATTATCACCCGCACGCATATTACAAAATTGCAGTTCTACCATAAAGTCATCCTGCAGGGAGTTTTTGAGGCTTTCATGACCCCATTTACATAGTGATAAATTCCCAGATCTCATTCAGCCAGTTTTCTCTGTGACTAAATATTTCAGTCACCCACCACATGAGATAATTTTACAAAGTTGAAGTGGTATGGGAAAGACTGTTATAATTGAAGGTATAATAAACTATTAAACTTGAACAAATGAAACAGTGCTCTGGTAGAAAAAAGACAGTAAGCTTGTAAAATCTATTGTTCCTAATTACAGCAATGTGTGTTTCTCAGGCTTGGTCCATGCAGCTGTTCTTCATGACCCTCATTACTGTGGCTAATCTTGGAATGGCAGCTTCCTTCTTTTTAATTTATGGATTCCATGAAAGGCAGATATAGTCTTTATGTAGTTTACTAAAGCTTAATTTTCTTGCAAAGTGAAAAAAATATTTTTTCACCAAAGAAACAAACAAACAAAAAAAACAACCCAAACCCAACCTTCATTTCAAATAGGAATTTCAGTGAAAACTACTGTTTCCAAAATAAGAGTTCTTGTATTCCTTTTCCCTTTTTTCCTGAATTACACTGAAGGCATATCACTAAATGTCCTCTAAAATGGGCATTGCGTGCAGGTGCAAGTTAATTTACAGGTAGTACTGAAGGCAGAATTTGGTTCTACAGCGATCCCAAGTTTTCTATAAAAGTTTCCTATTTGAAGAGGAGAGAGAGATTACATGGTCATTGCCCACAGGAGTTCCTCACTGGTGTTACTGCCAATGCAGATACTTTAATGACACTTGATAATTAAATTGGAAAATATCCTTAAAAAAGTGATGGGGGTTTTTTCCCTTTATAAAATACATTATGCTGAGTGTAATTGCAGTAAATTCTAAAAGAAACTCATCAAAAGTGATGAAAGCACATTTCAAATAAATATGGTATTATATCCAGCTGAGACAAGTGACTTAGATTCGTAAATCCTCGACAGAGTGGACAACAGTGTGACAAGTCTCAAAGTCCATGCACAGGCATTTATTCATTTTCCACAATGTACTAACTGGATACACAATAATTGACTAAGTATATGATGAATTATGGTAAGCAATATAGTATGCCTTACATTATTTAATGGTAATAAAGGAAGAGAGGAAAAATAAAAGAGAGAGAGAGAGAGAAGAGAGAAATAGAGATCACCGGACCAGGGTCCTGCATTGGTCCCATGTGAGTTTGTCAGAGATGCATCTGTCTTCTTCCCTTCTTCGCATCTTCTTTTATTCTTTCTATCTATTGCTTGTTTGCTCCCTTGCTTGCCTGCCTCACTCCTTGCCCCCGCTCCAGTTTATACACCCTTTCCTTGGCCAACCCACATATCACATGTATGGGGAGGGGTAAGGTGCTTCATGGGATGATGTAATTAGCATGATCTTGTTAATCTTCATTAGCATATTCAGAGGTGTCAACTGTAATATGCATTTCGTGGCTAATGAAGCAAAGGCCACTGCCGGGACAGATGCCCCTTGACACTTTCCAGGCTGCCCCAGAGCCGCGCCGTCCTGCCCTCCCAGGACCCCCTCCCCAGCCCCATCCTGCGCTAATCAGGCTGCCTCAGCAGCTCCAGGCTCCTCATAATTCACCCTGTGACTGGAGTTGCGTTATTTGCCAGTGTTTGAGGCATTCCTCGGCTCGGAGGCCTCCTCCCCCCATCCCTTAGCTCTTTCTCGGGCTTTTTTTCTATGACCCTGTTTTAGGAAGTTACAAGTCATCTCTCACATATGTTTGCTTTAATTGCGGGACCTGTCTTAATTTTTAGTTATTCAGTAAATGCTTTTTCTTTCAATGCAGACTATAGCTATTCCTGTCAAGTACACTTTTGATACCTTTCTTGGTAACAGTTCAGTGTGTCACTGGACCCAAGGCTCTCTGGAATATTCAAGAAAGGGAGAAAATATTTCGACTGGAAAATTAAACAGGCTTACTTTATTTTTGGAAATTGAACTTTCCTTTTATTTTCACATAAACCTAGAGGAGCTGTGTATGTTTATATGGCTTCTAATAGTGAAGCGTCTTTGACAAATTTAGGGTTGAAATTCTGCAGGAAAATATGCTAAATCTCTCTAATCCATTACCATATTGTGTATTTCTTTTGTCTGTTGGTTAGGGTTTTTTTAATTATTAACTTATTCTCCTAAATACTGTTATTTCAAGATGGTTAATACCATGACTGTTGAATATCCAGAGTATGAACACTAAAAAAGGAAGAGGAAAGAATAATTAGTGCATAATATTGTCTTCATTGTGTATGCATTAAATTTGGTTATATAATTAAAATGGGGGTTAAAATTTAGCAACTGTTACTATTTCTACAGTTGCTGCACCATGCCGACACAAGATTTGACACAGAATTAACTATTTTTAGAGCCAGCTCAACATCTGTTGGGGCTCCTTTGCTCATCATAGTATTTCAATAACAGTTTCTTATTAAAAAAAAATATTCAAGTGTACATTCTGGAAAACTGAGTCACAGAGACTGTTTTCTTTGTGTGTATGCTTGTGTGTCTGACCAACAGCCAACATGCTTGCTAGGCCATGACAGTGGTGTTCTATGGGGAAATTAAGGTTTGGAAAAGGGCAAGTGGAAGTTTTTGCCAACTGAATCATTTTGCTCTTAGGAAAACCCCTGTTTAGAAGCGGAGACAGCAAATGTGGCAGAAACTGTATAAATTCCCACCAGTCCAGTTATTTTGAGAAGCACTGTTGTGAACATCAGCCTCCAAAAATAAGAAATAGTTTGTTTCATTTTGGGACAGTATTAAAAGTCTGCTCCTTTTCAACAGATTGTGGGAAACCCTTTGGAAGTATAGGGCTTAGTAGTGTGTATTGCATAAAAGAGAAGTGGTTTAGGCTTTGCTTGTTTTGTTTTGGCTATGCAGGATAATAGCGATCTGCCATGGTTGTACGATAGGTTAGGCAGTGGAGGAGGGAAAAAAGATCCTCTGGTCTTAGCATTTGACCTGGGAAATGACATAATAAGCCATCAAATCTTCATGCATCTGTAATTCTGTGACGATTCCAGCATCTAAGTGTCTCTGAGTATCTCCAGTCAAGCGACAATTTTTCTTTCTTTCAGGTAGACAATTCAGTATTAACTAAGTATTTTTAAAAAATCTTGGCAAGTCATTTGTTTTGTTCTGCTTGAAAACAATCTTGGAATAACCATAGTGTATTTATTAATGAATCCTGGGTGATTTATAATGCATTTGTAATCTTGTATTCTTTAGAAAAATAATGTTGTATTTTGTAGACCTGCGGGGTGTTGTCAATGCTTTTTGTTAGATTCAGTCTGAAAAAGGTAGGAATTAAAAAAATAAATCCAGGAGAGGAGCAGAGCCATCAATATCTGATAAATGGTATATTTTGTGAAAGGAGAGCAATGACAGCTGTCTCTTGTTCTTGACTAGTTAGGTTTGATGTCAAGGTTGTGAGTGGCTGAAACCTACATTACTGACCTGAAAAAGAGGTTTGCTAGGGTTTTGTTGGGGTTTAAATTTATCATCATGAACCCTCTCATGGAAGCTGATGTTCTCCAGTAAGAATGTCAAAACTCTCCAGTGACGACCTCCATTGCCACTGGGTCCCTGCACTGGTTGTCATTGCTTCAATTCAAGTTTTGGAAAGATATTTTCTGTAGAGTTTACAAAACCTGTATTTATTATCAGCACCCAGCTTAAGATAAAATACTGTCCCTGGACCTTGCCTCTTATCCTTCATGGAAATATCTAGCCAGATTACTGTCTTCCACCTCTAGCATCTTCACAAGCAGAGAAGATGAGAACACTGAACTGCTGTGCTAAGTATAAGGATAATACTGGAGAGGTTTTTCAGAGCTGCATTTGACAGGGCAGGTTAAGCCGTGACTCCTACAACGCCATGTGAGGAACCCTTCCCCCACATGGACCAGTGAAGAGTCACAGGGTCAGGGCACTCAGTCATGTCTCAGCCCTTCTATTTTTCAAGTGCTGTACCCATCACATGAATTTGGGATTTAAGAAATACAAAGTTAATGGGACCTGGGTTTGCTGACTGTATTTTGTCTCCATAGCTTATCTTAAAGCTGCCTGCTTTCAGTACCTGGCAGCTTTGTGCTAACATAGCTAGGTCTGCAGTATAGAAAGTATTGTTGGCAGGCAAAAAGTGTTACTGCTGGCTAGCACTGAATCAGCACTGAACACTGACGGAAGAGGAATGAAGTTGCTACTTTAGTTTTTAAAACTTTCATAAAAATCAAATAGAAGCAAGGAAAGAGAGTGGGCAGGAAAGAGAAGATGATGAAGAAAGTAATGCCATTATGCATCCTTTATGTTATGCTTTGTACAAACAAGCTTATTAATGTGCAGGGTAGAGGCCATATGGCAATCTCCATTTTAATCACCCTTCTCAGTTTCTTGTAATCTGCAGAAACTTTCTGGGTTGACTTCTTCACAACTGGCTCATTTTTATTAGGGAATTTGAGCATACTGAATGGAAGAGGGTTTTGTCTGTCAAAAGGAAAGTCTGTGCAACTATTTCCTAGTAGTTTAACAGATGATAGAATGTGTGTTGGGGGGAGGGAGATAAAATTCAGCATGAAAACAACCCATTCTGAAAGGCAATGTAGAACGATTTCATTATTGTTAGAGGCCTTCAGGATTTAGATTTGTGTATGAGTAGGTTTTCCTTTTCCACCCATAGCTAGAAGAGGAAAAAACTAATGCTTGGATTGGATCACTGAACGTTTACTGTACTTCATGGAACCATCATAGATCAAAATTCCTTTGGTGACCAGTAAAGCATCTTGCTAACCCAAGTGTCCTCATACATCTTCAGCTCTTATTACCTCTTCAAATCTTTTCTTCAGTAGTCCTTTATTATTCACTTGCTTGTATATTATGAAACTATGGGAAAAAAATAAAGTTCTGAAAGAATGTAAATTTTCCCAGTCTTTCAACTTCTCTCATCTGAAGCTCATTGCCTTGCTAGGATCCTAACACCATATTTGATAGACCAGACAAATTACTCTGAATTACAAGTCTTGGTGTGGTTTACTGCCTTGGTACCTGTCTTAGTACATGTCTCTTAACTCCTTTAGTTTATGACATTAATGGTAGATGATATTATCTAGGGTGTGTTAGTTTGTGGGGATTTTGGGATTTTTTAAATTTCATAATCAAAATATGCCATCTCAAGTTGCATGTGGTTTCATCATTCCCCAGCACACAGCAGTAAGCTGAATCTCCTGTCAGTCAGATGTTGTCACTGTTTCTGACTGGGATTTTACTAAGTCCCTAATAAATTCCATGCTTGCTTCTGTCAAAGCAGCATTGCCTGTCTGCACAGTGAGGTATAGTTAAAATTGTTATTAGTGTAAATGCACAAAGGAGCTAATCTTTCACTACAACACTTCACCTTGTTCCCCATGGCTTAATCAAGATCTTTACACAGCTGTAAAGCTTGTTTTGGTTTACAGAGATTGTGACAGAAAATTACTCGCTGTGCATCTCTCTGCTTATATTAGTGTTTTTAGTGAGTGTTTAGGTTTCCCTTTTCCTGAAACATGCTAGTTTTTAAACTCATTTAATATAATAGTTTATATTGTTTCATGCCTTGGAATGACTTCTTACATTTAAAAAAAAAAATCATTAGGGCTTACTTTAAAGTCTTTTCTTACAAAGGTTAGAGAAAATTAAATTTTAAACAACTTTGCCTGGGCAAGAGTCTAGTCAACTGCAAGAGGCTTGAAAACAAGGAAACAGAGTGTTCATTTTATCCTTGTGGCTAACTCCCTACATACAATATATTAGCTTGCATACTTCTTCATTTAAACTCCAGGAGTTTAAATAGCTCTGAGAGTTGTACAGGCTAGTATCTCTTTGCCTTTGCTGGGAAACAACCCATAAAAAGAAAAAACACAAACCCAAACCAAAGAGCAAAACAACGGACACCACTTTATTTTGTGCCTTCTTTATGAGTTATTTTTAAACAGTGTGATTTAAACATGTTCAATTGTAGTGATGCACTTATCAGCGGAAATAATATAAATTGCTTTTAAAACATTCTAATGAGAAGCAGTAATATTGCAAGTCAGTCATTTATAACAAGAGACCATTTTGCTCTGCTTTCACTCTCTAGTGTTCCTGTAGCTGTCTGATACTGTCACTTTAATGGAAACAAGAGGTAGAAAAGTATTTGATTGTTTGTGGATATAAGTATGTATTTCAAATGACTTCGGGGGTCTTGAAACCAAATCACTGTTGCTAATGATAAACCTCTTTTGTTAGCGACACTTTAAGACCATATGATCGAAAATGCCATCTGGGTTAGAAGCAAGATTTAGCATGGCTGATGCTTAAGTTAGAAGTGGCATTGTCAGAAACTCTTAGCTGTAATATGTGTGCAAAGGGGGTAATAGACTATAAAATACTGTATTACTGTGTTTCTGTTGTGTATAATTGGAACTAATGGCATGTTGTTGTCTATGATGGATGTGGACATAAAGGAATACAGAAATGTGCCTTCCCTCATAAGAAGGTGCTATGTTAGAAATGTGCTATTTTGCAGCTTAGTGTAGTTTAAATACTAATCCAGATGGCTTGCATAGTAGGCCCTTTAAAGGGGTGCCTTCTGGCATGTACTTTAAAGAAGAGTTGTTTAAAGGACATACAGTTAGCTGGGGGTTGGAACTGAAATTTTTGGATTTTGCTGGTTTGCTTGAGGTGATTTTCATTGTCACATTTTGTAGTTAGGACTTTAAGGAAAAGAAACATATGGGAAGTTTTAGGAGGCTGAAGAATGTCCGCATGAACTCTATCAGAAAAAAGAGAGAAAGAGAGACAAAGAGAGAAATAGAGAGAGAAAAGAAAGGAAGGAGAGAGGGAGGGAAGGAAGGGAGGGAGGGAGGGAGGGAGGGAGGGAGGGAGGGAGGGAGGGAGGGAGGGAGGGAGGGAGGGAGGGAGGGAGGGAGGGAGGGAGGGAGGAAAACAGGTGTGGTGTGGGCAGGACAGAGTAGCCAGACTGACTTCAATTTTTAGAAAAATACTGGAACAAATGATCAGGCCTTGCAAGCACTAAAAAAATAATAGAGTGGCAAGTAGCAGCGAATGTGGATTTGTCAAAAAGAAATCATGTCAAACTGACGATGACAGGTTAATAGACCTTGTGGCTGTGGAAGAAACAGTAAATGTAAGATGCTGTAGCTTCACTTCAGTGAAAGCTCTGACATTGTTGTCTGTGGTATTCTCATAAGCAAGATAAGGCAAGGTGGCATCTGGAAAAACAGTGTGGGACAGAGGTGGAAACTGTACTAGCTGCACACAAATGATTGGAAGCAGAGCAGCGAGGTGGATTTAGAGACTGGGTACTTTCCAGTAATAAGATTATTGAAGAATGGGAATGGGTTGGGAATGGGGTTCTGGTGACACTTGTGGTATTTCATTCCCCTGAGACGTTTAAGAAGAGTCTAGGTAAATGTACATCACTAATGATTTCAGCAGAGAGGTTCCAGCCCTCCTCTTGGTGCTAGGAGATAAACTTGATGATCTCTTGAGCTCCTTTCAAGACCTATTTTGTATCATATTATCTCAGAAAAGACTAGGTCACTATGCTCTGCTTTTCTTGCCAGCCAGTGAATCTGTGTGTGCACATCTTTTTATAGCTCTAACTGGTAGCCAGAATAATGTTGGCTGCAAAGAACAGAACTCCAATATATTGCTTATATCTCCCTGCTCTTTTCTATAGCAAAAATAACAAGAAAAAAAAAGGAAGATTATGAAAATCTTTATTAAATAACTTGTTTCAACTTCATTGTGCAAAAGTACCCTAAACAAAACCAAGCAGACAAAAGGGCTTAACAAAGAGGGAAGCTATGATTGGTTGTAGTTGTTAAAAAAATAGTCTCCATTTACTGATTAAGTGTGTGCATTTTCCTGATGTTACATTTGCATGATTTGTCCTCTTATTTATACTCATTTCATTCTCTGAGAGTTTTGTTGACTAAGTAATGAACCAAATGAGTGAATACTCTTGGATACACAAAGAATGTTTACTAAGTGATGTACCCAGTAGTTCAGTTTTGATTGAACCCTTGACCATGTCAAATATATTATTCATATATTATTACAGTTCACTACTTCTCAACACCATCAAATACGACACATACTGAATTTTAAATATTTCCTTTGTGAAGGCAAGTGCAAGTATTGAGGGACAAATTGCAATTACTTCTCTCTACTTAAAATCATCTCCACAGTATTATTTCCTGCCATGCTGTTCTACACAAACCTTTCTGTCCTATCCACTATAAGAATATAGGGAGATTAAGAAATGCACATCTGTGTCTGTGCAGTCTTTGTATCAGACAGTAACAGTTATAGGCAGTGACAGTTTTGTTAGCATATACCGGGTATGAAAGTAGAATGCAGTAGTTATTCAGTACCTTTATATGTCTGATTTTTAATTTTCACCTTCCACTATATTTCACTATGAAGTTTTAGTGCTTTGGAATGAATGCATGTGGGGATAGCCCCAAAATATTAAATATAATTAAAACCACTTCTGCAACAAAGAATATTAAACATTTTTCCTTCTTTAAGAATTTTGCAAGGGAAGTGGTAATGATTTACTTTCATATCCTTTAGTTCCCTGGATGCTAAAACTTGAACAAAGATCAATATGTTGCATATTTCTGAATACAGCTTATTAATTTGTTATTTTAACATCTTAGGCTAGTGGGCTCTTTGAGTTGTCCTAGTTACTTTTCTCATAATTAGAGAAACTGTTGGAAGAATGTGCTTTTCAACCCCATGGAGGTTTTTTTGCTGTGTTAAAATAGTTTCCAGATAATGATCTGAAGTGAATTAATGATTAGTTTTATCAGTAACATTTAACAAATGAGATGAGGGAGGAACAATAATGATTGAAAAGTTAAATGAGTATTGCCACTGGGCACAAGAAACTACTACCAGAAATACGTATGTACAGCCCTCTTACTCTGACTATAAGGTACATTATTCTTTCTCCAAAGAAAGATTTTTCTTCTTTCTTCTTTCTGTTAATATTCTGTAATGGTAGTTTGTTTTTCTAAACCAGATGCTTGCTAAATATACTTGAGACAATGGATGATGGTTGCAGTTGGGTTTGGTTGGTTGGTTGGTTTTTGGGGGTGTGGTGGTGGTGTTGATGTTGGATTTTTTCCCCCCGACTTGGTTCTAACCTACATGCAAATTCTTCAAGGGAGAGAGCGAGATCTTAACTTTCCTTTGTGAACTACTTATCCTGCTCAAAAGGAAGAAGTGACAGGCAAGAGAGCCACAGCTCAATGCTGGGAGCCTGCAGCTCAGGTGGGACTAACAGAGTTTGCTCCCATCAATAGGAGGAAGAAATTTCTGGGGACCGAAAGGGACTGGGCAGACCTTGCCATCACTGATTTGGCTTGAAACAGAGACCTGTCTTGAGGATGCAATAAGCAGATAGAATTGTGTACAAATCTTTTGTTTTACTCTTCTGTCTTTCATGGGCACTTTGAGTTTATCTGCTTAAAGATGAAAATAACGGAAATGTTGTTGTAATGAAGTTTGGCTTTTGCTGTGTTTAAAGATCTTCCAGTCCTCTGTCAGAAGCTGGCATGGTGTTGTGGTTTGAGCCCAGAAGGCAACTGAGCACCACGCAGCTGCTCATTCACCCCTTCCCCCTATCAGGAATGGGAAGGAGAACATGAAGCAAAAGGGTCAGGAGATGAGATAAGGACGGAAAGGGATGACACCCATTACAGTCACAGGCAAAAGAGATTCATTAAGGGAACAAAAAGAACATCACTTTAATTCAAACACTAACAAACCCAACACTTAACGGACAAGGTGGAACAGTGCCACCACATCCAAAAACACCTTCCCCACCCCTCCCTTCTCCGAGGCTCAGTTCTTCTCACCATCTCTCTACCTGCTCCACCAGCAGCACAGGGGCAGGGGATGGGGGTTACAGCCAGCTCACCGCTCCTTCCTGCTCAGGAGGTGGGTGAGCACCGCACACCCCTCCCCTGCTCCCCGGGGCTCCCCTCTCACTGCAGACAGTCCTGCACGAACCTCCTCCGCAGTGAGTCCTCCCCACAGGCCGCAGCTGTTCCCGAGCTGCCCCGGCGTGGCTGTTGCAGTCCTGCCAGTGCCGAGCTACAACAGAGGGGGCCGCTTCTTCCCACAAGTTCCCGGCTTCCTTTAAGCGCAGCCGCCTGTCCTGGTGTGGGCTCCTCCACAGGCTTCAGGTCGGCCTCTGCTCCACTGCAGACCTCCATGGGTGGCAGGGGGGCGGCCCTGCTGTCTCCCCATGGGCTGCAGAGGGGTCTGCTCCAGTGCACCTATCCTCTTCCTCCTCTTCCTTCCACTGACCTGGGTGGTCGCATAGGTGTCCTCCTCACAACTCCTCCTCATAAGTCCCAACCCCCTCTCATGTTCCCCTTCTTAAATATGTTATCACAGAGGTGCAGCCAGCATCACTAATTGGCTTGTCCTTGGCCAGAGATGGGTCCAACTTGGACCTGGGGGATCTTCAAGAAGCTTCTCACAGGGGCCACCATTGTAGCCCCCTCCCTGCTACTGAAAAACCCGACACTCAAACCAGCACATATGGAAATCCTTGGGCAGCTCCCTCTCAAAGTTCTGACAAACTTGAGGTGCTCTCACACTTGGCTTCACTGTCTTGTTTGCAAATAGACTGTTTGCCTATGGAGAAACAGAATTTCTTCTTTCTGAATCTTACTAGTAAAGAGAACAGTGGTATCAGCACACAGTAATCCTAAACTTGGTTTTGTCAGAGGTTTTGCTGACAGGTTATGTAGTACTTTACTTTCACAAATGGATCTCTGTGAATTCTCAAGTTGTGTTTGATTACCAGGGGAAAGAGTTCTGAGGAAAAAAGGAAGAGTTTTGTTCAGAGCCGCCTATCCACTACTCCCCAAGATAGTTCATACTGTCTACCCTGTGGTTTGTGTGCCCAAAACAACACTTGATCACGAGGAAATTACACCTACCTCTGTGCTTGTGTTTTGCGGCATCACCTGGATGTATCTCAAAGATAACCTAACAGCACAACTACTGTGCTCAAAGTATTGGAATCATTCACTTCTGTGGTGAACAGTAAATAACAGTTACTGTATGTATTATCAGCAATCAGAGGGAGGCAGAGCAGTAACAACTCTGGGCTGGGGAACAAATTTCCCAGTGCTGCAGACAGACCTACGAACTAAAGATGATTTACGTACTTGCTCTGATTGGGGCTTAACTGTGGCTTTGCTGTGCTAGGGTCGTGTTTCCTTCTTCAGTAGAGCAAATTATTAAATGTTTTATTACCAGATTCATCACTTCCAGTTGCATCACACTGAGGATTTGTTGATGACAGTTATTGATCAGAAATCTTGCTGTCCTCTAATCCTTCCTCTGACACAGCAGCATTGCACTTAAAATAGTAAAGAATCCAGTACTCCCAATCACATAAAGTGGTATTCTGTCTTTATGTGGCAATACCTTTCCTGAAGCTAGAGAGACAAGAATTTTTCTCCAGTGTGTTATTCTTAAAATGATCTTAAAATCTTACATCAATTCATTAGATATTTGTGAGTTGCTTGTGCTACTATCCTTTAAATGACTTTTGTTTCTTTGTTTGTTTTTAAATCTTAGAAGAGCACTTGTAAATATAATGCTGCACTCAGTTTACCTAACAAGTTATGCAAGCCACTGTGAAAGGATTTTGCAGAATCACACTATAAATCCCTTGAATAGGTGCTATTGATTTCTGAACAGGTCTTGCTGAAAAAGGAATATACTGCTCAGGTCTCCAGAGGTGTTACAAAATTCACTAAAAGGACAATAGCACTGAAGAAGCAACAGGAGAAAATCAATTCCATGGCTATTTTTTGTTTGTTCTCAGATAGATTATACAGGGAAGGGTATATGGCTTAAGCTCTATTATTTCAACTGGGGCTGAAAGTTGCTTTCTTTTTACATTGAGAGTTATTTGATGTGCCCATAATAAGGGTGATCTGTGGTCTATTGCTGGGTAGATATGGAAAACAGACTGTGGCTTGTCAGGTTATTTACTTGGAGGGTGTGAACAGTGATTCCTTACACAGCAAGTAAACATTACCTTTATGAAAAGAATAATCCAGTCATGGTGCCAGAGTTACTTTAATGAGAAAGGTGTTTGTCTTATTCTGCCACCATCTCTCATTTAAGACCAAGACCATATGTTATGTCAGCTTATTCATTTGCTGTCAGATACTGGGTTTTGTTGTTTGTTTGATTGGTTGGTTGTTTTTTTTGGTTTGGTTTGGTTTGGTTTTTTGGTTTTGTTTTTGTTTTTTTTTTTAAATAAGGCGTAGGAAAGACATCACATTTGTAGAAAGTAACTGTATTATTTGAAGTTATACTTTCACCATACCTGCATGCTAGTTCTAGTATGCTGACAAATGAGAGGAAGAGAGGAAAAAGAAGAAATTGCTGAAAGAGAAAATGGAGGAAGGTCCCAGGAAAACTAGCTAAAACTCCCTGTATTTGGTCTGTGTTGCAAGATTTACACAATACAATCCCCCATAATTTATTTTAGGACGACCTCTGATGTGCTGTTGACGTGAGCATAAGTCTCCATTCTGTTGTTTTGAGAAACTGTACGTCGTTATTTCTCCGTGCCAGAAACAGCAGAAGTAGGGCACTGATTTTTAAATTAAGCTGAAATTGCATTCTCTTTTCATTTACATTTTCCCAGTCATTCCCTATGTCAACAGGTACTGTACTTATTCCTTCATCTTTGGGAAGACAGTGTTATCGTCAAGGAATATGTTCTTTTCAAAGAGATGGGTTTTAGCCTTTTTCCTTCATGCTGTGTTCTTTACAGCATGTATTTGGTTTTGTGTCTATAGCAGCAGATTTTTGAGTGTATTTTAATTTGTGGTGTTTGAGACTTTGGGACTAGGAAATATATATTAGATAGTGGAATAAGAATGGTAGCTTTGGCTTGTAATTCATGCTAAGGTTCATGGACCACAGGAATACTTAGATTCACATCCCCTTAAATATTGTGTTCCTCCCAGCTGACAGGATACTACAAAATGTAATGGTTTTAGCAGCAACTGCGGAAATGTTTAATCAGTTGAATCCTGAAGACTAAGAAAAATAAGGCTCTGTAGAGAGGTCTAAACCTATCTCTAGGTGGTGGGTTTTTGACTAATGAAGTCTGTCAGCTTTCCATATTAGGTGTGGGGAGATATATTTTTTTTTAATTTGTTATTGTTGTTATTCAATTTGAGAAGTTTTAGCTCTTTCTACAGATCACCTATCTGTTTTGAAAAATGTCCAAATAACTATGAATGGCAGTGCTAGAATTATTACTTCTATGTGTATTTCAGGAGCACCTAAAATACTTCTAAAAAGCTACATGATTTTGGAGCCTATTTTGAAAGAATGGGGCTTTTAGAATCTCTAGAAGCACTTCTCTCTACTCATAGGCAATTGATGATATTTCAAGGCTGGTCCTTAGGCAGGCTTGATTAGGACAACCACATTCCAATTTGCACTGAGAATCCAGTTTAAAATGTTGGTGTTTTGCAGACGCTTTTGTCCATCTCTCATATCTGTCTGTAGTCATATAAGAGGAGGTATATTTTTTTTCTCATATAAAAACCAATCCAGAAAGGCTTTATCTTTTATTAACAGCTATCACATAACTGTTTTCTTTATACTACCAATCTGCTATCTCCAGATTTCTACCACATTTTTTTCCCCAAGACATTTTCTTTTAATTTCTGTTGCCTTATTTCACTTCAGTGGGAGCCACAGTCTTGCACAAGCAGTGTTACTTCATTTCTAACCATGTCCTGTCCCTTTCCCCCCCTCCCACCCTGCCCTCCATCCTCACATAAATATATTTTATAGAAGTATTTGGGGTGGAAAATAGTTTTGCAGCTTGACTCAAACCTACTCTGGAAGGAAGCAGTCCATTTCTATGGACTAGTTTCAGGGGAAAGGGGGAATAAATTAATCAATATATTCTTTCTCTGTATTACTATTCCCAACTCTATTTAGAATCATAGAATTGAAGAACTGAGGCTGAAAGAGACTTCTGGGGGCCCCTAGTCCAACCCCTTGCTCAAAGCAGCCCAAGTAGATCATGTTGCTCAAGAACTTGCCCAGATGAACTTTGAATATCTTCAAGGATGGAGACTCCTTCAGCTGCCCTGGACCCCTGCTTCAGTGTTTGACCACCCTGGTGAAAAAAGATAATTTCCTTCTTATACCTTGTGTCTGTTGATCCCTGTCCTTTAGCTGCACACTGTGAGATGACTCTGACTGTCTTCTCTACAATCTTCAATGAGGTAGATTTTTTAAATGGAAAGACACAAATTGTAATAAAGCAAACAATAATTTTGATTATTTTGCCTTAATTAAAACTTGGTGCTCTTTTGATGAAATACTTCAACAGTTTATTCTTTACATTTGTTTCAAACACTGTTATAAGGATCAAGTGTTTGCTTGATAATTAAAGGCCAGTGAAGGAATGAAAATACATATAAACCACTATTTAAACAGTGTACCTAGTGACAAACCATTAAATGGGATTTTTTGAGGCGCACACTTGATGTTGTACTAACACTTAGATAAAGTATTTAGTAATAGTTCGAGGAAAGCCTTTCTCCTTAGTATTCACTGTAGAAGTCAGTAACCACAGCCACACAGTGTTACCTTAAAAAGATGCTGTTGAATGACAACCAGTTGCATTTTCAGGTGCACTATAGCATGAGTAGCTATGCAGATTTTTGAAGAACACTTTTGAGAAGGGGAGCTGTGTGAAAACATTCTAATGAACCAGTGACGTACATGACAGAAAACCCATCTTTGGGGTTCAAAAGAAAAATAGGTTGGCAGTTCAGACTTAAGACATACGTAACACTTCCAAAAATCCTATGTTTTCCCAGCCTTTACCCTGGCATGTCACAGTAATCATTCACATCCTGCTCCCTTACAGGTTGTCACATGCCATTTTACATGCTGATTGGCTAAATATATGCAGGATTATACAAGACGCAAAGTCTAAATTTCACTGACAAACAACCATTCTGTTGACATCAGTATCTTTTTACTCATCAGAAGTTGTCTATGGCCTTGCTAATACCTTTGTAATTATTCTAACTAACGTTGCTTATGCTGCATTAAAACTAAAGTTTCTTGGCAATGTAATGACAGTCAGAATCAAGCCTGAGGAAAATGTGCATTTCAGATTGTTTCCACTTCTGAACTTGTCAGATTTCAGCATTACCTTGTGGGAATGAGTACGTAAAGTGCACAGAAGTGAACCTTGGCTCCCCTGCAGAAGGCCCAGTGAGCACAAGAGGTCACTGAACAGGGGATTCCTGTGTATACTGCCTCAGATGATATTATCAGTGTAGAAGGTTTTTGCCTTTTCCGTCTGTTTCAGGATTGGATGGCAAACTGCTTTTGTAGTCTTCAGCTTCAGTATGTAATGCAGCTTTGACTGTGGGCTTATATTGGTTTTATGAACAAAGTTTCACTAAGCGTTTGTTCTCTTGTCTGCTATTGCTTGCTGCATGTGTGATTTGGAAAGCTTACTGGAATTTCCTCATATTACCTGCTCTGATTGCAGGCTGGTGTGCGCTAGGAATGTGTTTGTCTGTCTTGACAAGTCAAATCCTGCATCACTGTCGTGGTTTAGGCCTGATTGGCAGCCAACCACAATGCAGCAGCTCTCTCTCCCTTCCCCTCCGGCAATGAGAAGGGACAGAGAGCCAGGCTTGGGGTTCAAGATAGGACTGGGATGGGGAAAAATCCCCCTTTTATGATCACGAGCAAAAGGCAGACTCGTTAGGGGAAGGAAAAAAGAACATACATTTATTACAGACACAAACAACACCTAACAGAATAGGACAGTGAGAAGCATTGCCACATCTTGAGAACACCTTCCCCCCACCCCTCCCTTCTTCCCGGGCTCAGCTCTGCTCCCGATATCTCTACCTCCTCCCCCAGTGGCGCAGGGGCAGGGAATGGGGGGTGCAGTCAGCGCTGCCACTTCCTTCATCTTTGGTGAGGGGAGTGTCCGAAACTTGTTCCTCCTGCTCCATCGTGGTCCCCCTCCCACAGCAGACAGTCCTCCACAACCTTTCTCCTACTTGAATTCCTCCCATGGGCCGCAGCGTTCCCCACACTGCTCCGTCATGGGTCACTAACTTCCTCTGACTGGATTCTCTGCCACGGCTGCAGCCCTTCCTGAGCTGCTCCGGTGTGGGACTCCCCCGCATGCTGCAATCCTCCCAGCACTGAATTACAGCAGCGGGGCTGCCTTTTCCCATGAGACCCTGGCCTTCTTCGGGCACAGAACCTTGATCATCTGAGCAGGAGCAACAGGCCATAAATCAATGTCTGCTCTACCGTAGATCTCCATGGGTGGCGGGGGGGCCGCCCTGCCGTCTCCCCACAGGATACAGGGGGGTCTCTGCTCTGGTACACCTCCCCCCTCCCTTCGTCCTCCGTTCCTCCACTGACCTTGGTGTTCACACAGCTGCAGCAACTCCTCCTCACCAGTCCCACTGCCAGTCACTACGTCCCTTCTTAAATATGTTCTCACAGAGGCGCAGCTGATTGGCTCAATTTTCCAAACAGAAGTGGAGCTGACTTGGAGCTGGGGGAGCTTCGAGAAGCTTCTCACAGGGGGCCACCCTGATAGCCCCCTCCCCTGCCACCAAAAAACTCCACCACTCACTAAACCCAGGACAATCACCCATCAGCAAGTATCATCACTGTAGCTATGCTGTCATTACATTTGACAGCATAAAAAGCATTGATTTCATCAAAAATGATTTGAATCATCCTCAAGGTCAGTGTCAGAGGAGATATGCGCAATATATGAAGGGAGTAAGAGATTTTTTTAGTTTTTGGTCTAGTCTAACATTGGCACAAAGTCCTTACTCAGGAAAGCAGAGTCAGACTCCTCGTTCCATTTACTTTTTAGTGAACTTGCATATCTGCAAAGAAATAGAAATTAAATCATTTGAAAACCAGTGTGGTGGAGGTTTGAACTAAAACTAGTTTTAGTTTTGTGACCCATGTAGCTTCTGAGAAAAACTAGTGCTGTTGGATGTTGTTACATTACAACTTTTCTTAAAATGACAGGCTTTAGTCCAGTCAGACCTATTTGGTACCAGCTTCATTAGTGAGAGTAAAATAATGGATTTAGTTTCAAAAAAGCTGATTTCCATTTGTGGTGGAAAGTTTACATGTAGCTCTTGAGATGCATTTATTAAAGAAAACCCCAACACACAGAGAGATAAACCAAAGCAACATTGTTTTGGTCAACTGCTTTTATGCCTGTCATGATTGGAGTTGAGGGCAACTGAACTCTATGTTAAGTTTTGAAATTATGTCTTATTTTATGGATAGTTCTCTAGATACAGCTTCCAGCATATGCCACAGTCATACAAAAGTCAGACTGATTACCTCCGACCTGACAACACTGCAGTAGGAAATATCCTCATGCTATATTTCTTTGACAGAAACCAAAGTGAGGAAGGAGATCTCTGCTTCTGTATTGGCCCCTGGAAGTTACTTTGTTGACCATGTTATGCCTGAACCATAAACTGGATCAGATCTGAAAACTCAGTTGTTGATCCCTGATATGGCAGAGTAAATCTGGAGGAAAGTCATGTGAAATCACTGAAGTTGGAGGGAATAGCATTTTGGGGAATAGGATTTGGCAGCAACTCCAAGCTACAGCTTCTGACTGCACTGAATATTTTTTTACAGGCTAGGGATTAATTTAACTCTGCATGGCTTTATAATATCAAAATGCTGAATTGCTTGTAGCTATATACTGTAATAATCCTGAATTGATCTTGCCACACTGCGTTCCAATAGATTAAGAATATGCCTCCTTCTCGAAGGAAAAAATAATAGAAGAATAAATATATATAACTCTAAATGTCTAAAAAATACATATATAAATGATGTAATAATATATACATAGAATATTTTTATCTGCACATTTGTTGCTTATAGCTGCTACTTCTACATAAATTGTGAAAAAACGAGGTAATGGAATCAATCAGTAATTGTTGACCTGTTTGGATTTGCACATACCCTTCTGCACCTTCTCCCAGACATTGCTTGCTTTCCCCATCTACCTTTTGCAGGTTTTATGAATCCCTTGGAAAGAGTCAGGTGAACCCCAGGGACTTGCAAACAAAATGTTGGAAACCACATCTGTGGGTCTCAATAGCAAAACTGACCTCTTGTACTCCATAAGCTTGGTGCATTTTTGATTCTGTCAGGGGTGCACTTGAACCAGAGCACTTCTTTAGACACTCCAAATTCTCCATCTGGTACCTTGTATTCAGGAGACACAGAGGAAAGACAAAGTTTGATCTTCTGTATTTAATGGGCTTGATTCTGATTATACATCTCTATTGCTTCACTGACTTCAGCGAAGAGGGCTTCTCTGTGTTTCTCTGATTTCAGAATTGGGCCTGAAATTGATAGTGGTATCACAAAAAGGAAAATACCATTAGGAACTAACACTCAAGAAAAATGACACAGCCTGGTTTTGAAAATGGAACTAATTTATTCACCAGCTCCCTCAGCAGTGAAGCAGGAATGAGTGAAAAGGATGGGAAGTGATAACAGTGATGAAAGCTGTGGCATCCTTCTGTAGGCAGGCACTAAGGCTTCTTTTCAAAATGTGCAGTGAGGTTTGTGACATCACGTCACCATCTCCTGAGAAAAGTCTGGATTTCTAAAGTTAGGCTTAAGACTCAAGAGAAAAAAAAAAAAAAAAAAGATTATCTTCTGCCCTCTCCCTCAATCTTGTCTTTTATATTCTTCTGCTTGGCATTGGCTGTCAGCAGCAGAATCAAGCTTGGTGTGCAGGGATCCCTATTAAAATTATGCAGTTCATCTGGAAACCAGCAAAATAACAATGCTGTTTGGGTGCTCGGAAGGTACTCACACGGGTGGCCTTTCTCCTAGCTCTGGGTGTGCAGCCTGTTTCAGATTGAGTGTCACCATTGTGACCGCATCGGCTGAGCTCTGGCCTGGAAACCTGAGGAAAATTAACCACACTTTCTGATGGCAATGAGTTAATCTTCTGTGCTTGCAGGCTTAAATTAGCTTGGCAAACAAGATTTATACTGAAGGGCAACAGTAGGATTGTAATGTGGTAGGTAGAGTAGCATGTGCTGCTTCATTCCTTGGGTATAATGCTTTCGGTGCTCTTTCATCTGCTGAAACAAGTGTTAGACCAGCTGGTTTCTTCCCCCTCTGTGCTAACACTTGACTCCAGCTTGGGATTGTTCAGGCTTGCTGGGTAGCACGGCCTGATTTAAGTTGTTGGTTTTTGTGTGGTGACCTGCTTTTTATTTTTACCTTGTTGCTCCCTGCCACCTGCTGCTCTACCTACCTATACCAGCCTTGCTAACAGCTTTCCTTATTTCAGCTCTTAGCAAGAGGGCATGTAGCACTAAGAGCTAACACAGTCTCCCAACATATCAGTGACCCTCTAACAGCTTCTCCCAGCTCATGCTTTGGAGCAGGCACTTACATAAAGCTCCCTCCTCAGTTTCCTATGTTCTTTAATTTTCTACCCCAATGCTGGAAGCTATTGGCTTTGATTAGGGTGAGCCTTCACCCAGGCATGTGTGGGTGATTTGTGATAATTTCATACATAAATGGCAAGATCTTTTCTGCTGTATGGTAATTGTATCACTATCTATAAGGAATATCTCTAACTTAATAACATAACTCATGAAACCAAGCATGTTAATGCCTGCCAGTTTGTCCTTTTTGTTTATCATTCCTCCTTTTCAATAGATGCTAGCAGAGGACTCTGTTTCCTGGCTTCCCTGTGCTCTGAAGCTCTTTGAGTTGAAAGGTGCTGAATGGGTTTTGCTTTATACATTAGGCTTATGCACACAATATATAAATATATTTAAATAAGCAAAACATTACCAGACTGGGGAGAGAGAGAGAGAAGCATAGATTATACCAGATGTGTAAACTTGAGCAATCCACATCAGGAGATCCTTCTAAGCCCCTGGACAAACACCCTTGGCCATATCTTCTTTCTGTGGGCTGGGCCTGACTGCAGCAGCAGCCAGCTCCTGCCCCCTTTTTGTGTCCTTGATTGTGTGTTCTTCACAGCATGGCAATCTGGCTGAGAGCAGTCCAATCTATGGCTGGATCGATCTCCTGCTTCGAGAAGGGGTGTGGGGTTTTCTGCCAGGTTCAGGGACCAGTGAGGATTCTCATGTCACTGAATGAAATCTTAACACTTCAAAAAACAGTGAAGCTACTACTGCAAACTGCAGCAAAGCCACAGTCACACATGTAAGTTTTAAACAATTTTTTGAGTTACCCTCAGTCTTTGCAGTCATATCCCCAGAAGTCTGTGGTTCACTTTTTCCCAAGAACATTAAGAACAAAAGAGCATTTTTCCTCAGAAGCAAAGTTGGCAAAATGATAGAGCTTGTAACCAATACTTTTAGTAAGGGAGATTCACCTTCCTTAAGTTTCACTGCTGGTATTACTTCCAGATTAGTGGTGTAATTCTTTCTCTCCTGTTCCTATTTCTGGAGAGTCTACTTCAATGTTTTGCTGCATCTGTTTTCTACTTCACTCTGTTCAGAGTTTTTCATCTTGTTATGTGGATCCAGCAGCTGTTGGGATATTCAGAATTGTTGAGCCCTTTTCAATTTGAGTAGTAGGTTTTCCCTATCTCTGCTGATAGCTAATAGGGCTTTGTTTTGCTAGGGTCATTCTTCTGTTTTCATGCTTAATGTTTATACAGTGACTATGTTTGCATTTTCTGTTTGTACTGCTGTGACATTCAAAGATGCCAATAAAGATCTAAGCCCTGTTGAGCCAGCACTCTACAAAGCCTAACTAAATGAGAAAATGTGGTATGTCTCTGAAAGAGCTTTAATTCTTATGTGATGATTAGACTTTTTTAAGGACTTTATATAAGACATGCTATCAGAATGTGAGAAAGAAGTTGTCTAGTTTGACTGAAAAGAAGAAAAAAAGAGAGTCTACCTGGCGATGGTTTAAGTCATAACTAGTATGTCCAGCCTCCTGCCTTGTTCCTCCTCTCCAATTCAACTTCAGAATTTTTGAGCAAATCATGAGAAAGTTTCCTGAAAGCTCAGAGCACCACCTATAAGCCCCAATACTGTTAACTGATAATACAGACAATGCCTGCATATAATTGAGTGGATTGGTACACTGCAAAATTCCTCAGTTACACATGCCACAGACGTTTTTCAGTGCTATTTCTTCTCTTTCTGTAACAGCTCTAGCATCTTATTGAGTGCATAGCAGAGGAAAAGTGACCAGCATTACTCTAAACTGACTATTACTAGCTGAAAGTGGGATCCTACTAAAATATTCAAACAATATTTGCTATATTCTGAGATTATAGTACTCTTCATAGATGTTTGCAGATTGCTAAATTAGGTTACTAAGCAACTATGAAATGGAAGTGCTTTGTTAATTTAATTTTCTGATATGCAAAGTGTAAGGGAAAAATAGTAGTATTAGTACAGTAAGCTCTCCAGGATAATTTAACAAGAGAAAGTTATTGTTAAATATTTTAAGTAAGCTCTGTAGGAGCAAAGGCTCACTTGTGCAGGAGCCCACTTATAACTTCAACACCCATATCACGAAGAACTCTGTGGCCCTCAGTGAAAAGTTTCATTTCTAAAAGGGTCTCAGAACCTTTTCTCCCCCCATGCTTTTTTACCCTTCAACAACTTCCTTCACAGTAAGACACCATTTTTCTTCTTGGTCTCATCTCACTCATTCAATACCCACCTGTAACAAGCCAGGCAGGTTTTCTATAGACAGACAACAGTGTCATTTGAAGAAGACTTGTGTCCAAGCAGGATCTCTTCTGTGCCTTTGTAGACAGGGTCTTAGAAATCCAAAGATCTGATTTGGGGGAAAAAAAAGTGTTTATGTATATATGCATGTATCTATTTTTTTCAGATCGTGCCATTAAATCTGATGTAAAAATGAGCTCCTATAATACCTTCTTAATTGGATTTTATATAGGTAATAGAAAAAGTATGGAGGTCAGTGTCTATATGTGTTATATCAAAGAATGAGATAAAATGTATGTATTTACCAGATACCAATATGTCAAAGCACGCAACACAGAGTAAAGAGTACCTATCACTTAGAAGAGCATTAGTCCCTACTAACAACAATGACAACTGTGGGTAGATGTTTGCCTTTTTGTATAGTCTCCAATTCTTTGCTTTGTCAGCAGACTGAAGGGATGACCTTTTTACAGGAGTTCTGACTCAGAAGAAATGCCAAAAGTGTGCGTGGATGAATCCATCCTTTTAGAGAGAAGATTGTAATGTTATTGCTCTGCCCTAGCTTAAAGACCCTCCCATCACTGTGGGTCTTAGTAAATGGGCCTGGCTTGGAGGAATCACACTAGTGCTATGATTCTAGAATATTACTAATGACAGCTGAAACTGTAACATTTTTCTTACCTATTTTGTTTCCTTCCCTGAAGGTTTACATTTTCATTTGCTTTAGTGCAGAAAATAAATTCCATGAAAGGAAACACTTAATAAATAACCTGTAGTAAAGAGTATGGCGTAAATGGCAAAACTCCTTTAGTTTTAGAAGCATGAAGATTGCATCACTGAAGATTGTGCCTATCGGTAAATTAAATAATATACAAACCATGTTCAAGAAATTAAATTCATTATAAAGATAATGGAAAAGTCTCATCTTTCTTGCTGCTGTTAGTCATGCATGCTTTAATTGCTGCCTGGAACAGTCAATACCTCGTAAAGAAAATAATCATTATCTTCTCTTAAGACACTCCTCAGTTTTTTAGGGATAAGTGTTGGTCTGTTTTACTGCTACCGTGGATTTAGACAGTTAATGCCTGAGTTTATATAATTCAGGGAATGTCTTTCCTGAAGAGATCACTTACAGGTACTGTTACCATTGACCTGTGCTGTCGTGCCTGTGCTGGAGTCATACATAACCCTTCTCAAGCACCTTGGGTTACATCAAAAAAACTTTGTGACTTAACTCTACTGAATTGAATGGAGTATTCTGGCTGTATTTCAACCTGGCTCATTACCTAGTTTAATTTTTTTTGGTAGTATTTACATTATGTTCATCTTTATTTAACATTTGTAAATATGGTTGAAATGTTTGTAGCAAGAGGAGAAGACAGCTGTGCACTTCACTACTGGAGATGCCAGACTTTGGTATAACAGAACAAGTAGCTAGGAACAGATAATTTTGCCCAACATTCATTTATTAACCAGTTTGATTATTTCACTTTCTCCAGTTTTGCAAATCAGACATAATCACATTCATCTAATAGCAAGTTAGAGCTGTGTGTTGAATTATACAGAGAAACGTTATTCATAGGTCCTTTTAATTTCCTCATACAGACTAATCTTATTAATATTTATCTTCTAATCTTACAAATGCAGAGTGGGTAATCTCTGTCTAAATGAAGCTACTGTTCACACAGATCTCTCCTTGTTTTCTTTAAAGAAACCAAAGAAATCATAGTAGCACTTAACATTAAGAAAGGCTTAAAGCAGAAAAAAGGTAATTAAGTGTGAAGTATCTTTAATGATGCCAGTGTCCAAAATGTTTATATTGTCAAACAACTGGCAAGAGGGATGATAGCATACTGAAGGTTAAGCCTCAAATTCAGAAACACCATACCATGTTGAGTCTCGGCCCCAGAAGTTATGTTTAGCTATAGAAACCACCTTGTTAAGGCGGTTAAGAAGTAATGTGCTCGGATGATGATGAATTTCCTGTTGAGGTCCCAAATGACCTAACATCTGTCTCCTTTCACCCATTGATTCTGTTCAGTGGTAGCAGAGAGTGGGGGAAAAAACCAAACAGCTGTCTTGAAAAATGCAGGATATGACCTAAGGATGACTGTACCTTCTTCCAGTTCTGTGAATTGAGTTTGGTTCTTGAAACAGGAGGAACTGTGTCTGTAGAGCCAATCTGGTATATATTCACTGATAAACACAGTGTACTACCTGGATGTTTCCAAATGGATATTTAAATGATTTTATTTATTACTTACACAATCTTCGGTCCCTGTCAATGGTAACAAATATTTTATGAAGCATTTAGGCACATGCACAAGTCTGTCCCTACTCAGCAAAGCACTTCAGTGTGCTCTTAAGCCCCTTGATTTATGCTCTTGGTTTTATCAGCAGGAGGTTTTCCAAAGGCAAGAGGCTGTCCTTATCTCACAAATGGGATAAGCTGCCTTATGACAAAATAGTCCTCAAAAACTCTTTGTTATACAAAATGTTAATTTTCTTCTCCCTCCCCTGATGCAGTGGTCGATGACCTTAGAACCATTCCTTTGTTACCTGTGCATTTGGAAATACTGATTCTAATGATTTCACATCTGTTTTTTATTTCCTTGAACTATCACTGGAAATCCTCTGTATTTTCCTCAGATTGAAGAACTTGCAGGTTGATGCATCCATGCCAGTCATTACCTCTGTAAATTTTCATATTTACGCATCAGCTTGTTTAGGACAGTTTTTTCGGATGTGCATAAATGAAGCAAGAAAGATACTTTAAACCATTAAGTGCCTCATATTGCTTTGTAAGATTTTGTCCAGAAAGACATCACATTGAGATTGCAGATTCTTGAAAATGGGCAGAAACTTTTTTACTTTTATCCCCTTTTTTTCCTAAATAGCTAGGCAAATTTTGGGGTGGAGGTAGAGTATGCCATATCCAGGTTTCCCTACTGACTGTTTTAGATTCAGGATGATGCCACAGATTTTTGATGTTCAGGCATTAGAGTCATCTTTTCTGATGTCCTTTATATCCCTGGATAAAGTACCTCATCTGGTAATGCTGAACTAAATTATCTCTAAAAACACCTATTTGTGCTGTAGAAACTAGAAAGCATAGTACATCCCTCTATAAGCTGTGCAAGTGTCTGCTCTCATAGTATAAAAACGTGCACTCCCAAGTCATTTCCTCTAAGTTTTGGATCTCATGAGTTTTTTGCCAGATTAAAGCACAGTGACCAGGGAGGGATGACAAGCAAGACTAGGGATGTGGAAAAACTTTTTTATGAAAGAGTGAAAAGATTGATACTGTTCACTATGGAGAAACAGTAAATAAGAACAGATATGAGAAGGTCTCTATCATTTGTTACTGTGAAGCCGAGAGAGGGTCCTTGCACTTGCTCCTTCTCCCATGACAACAGGAAGTATAGATATTAATTTAAATGAAACTAAACTTCTATTTGAAAGGAAATTACTTATTTTTCTCTAGCACATACTTTTAGCTGCTTCAGGATTTCACTCAGACTAAGAGGTTAGTGGGATTTTTTTTTTAAGTCTGCTTACTCATAGACAGAATATCATATTATATATGCAGTGTGACAACACTACAAATAAAAAACAAAACTTAAAATGCTCAAAATATTTGGAAGAATCTGTGTTTCAGTGCCAGAGTTCATAAGCAAAACTCCTGTATTTTCAGACACTTGCTCCATGTAATATAAAATGTTGAGAAGAGTCAGAGGGATCAGAAACAGAAGACTTCATGAAAACATCATCTCTGGATAATGTTCCACTTACATTACTTTCATAAATCTATAAGCTGTTTATGTGAGCATCAACTGTATATAATATATTATCCTGTATATAATATATAAAGCAGTAAAGGAAGTTTTATATATCTTTGGACTGGATGCCTGAAAACCTTTTAATTTAAGAGTTTAAGAAGGGAGATTTTATTGTGTGTTTTATTGTTTGGCTGCCTTGAGGAATCCCTTTGAGGTTTCCCAGTGCTGGCCATTCAGCCATTCAGCCACAGCATCCTGTTTCAGATGGGCTAATGAACTCTGGTAAAGCAACTAACATTTTTTGACATCCTTTGGCCTGATTTTCTTAAATGTCAGATTTTTAAAGGTTGAATAATTTATCTCTCTGTGTTGTATTATAAATGAGAAAGGCTTTTCTTTGTGAGCTGAAAAATTAAAGTTACTTGAAACTAGGGATAAATTGTGTCTCCTGGTATGCATGTAAGTAGGTATTTAGTTGAGACACCAATAGTCTTAATGTTTAATTTACACAGTGCTTGAGGTTTAATATATTTCTCCCAGAGAACACATCTGATGTTTTCATTTTCTGCTGTCTTTCCATCTTAGCAGTAGAGATGACACTGCTAAGTGATACGGAAGTTCTTGGCATGCTTTGGTTATTTACAGATAACATGAGTAATCCAGAAACTTGTCTAAGAAAGCAAAACGAACAAAACCAACCAAGCATCTAAGTGAACTGTAAATGAGAAGTGTATCTGGTACGCTTAGGAAAGTGGCTCCAAAAAATGACAATCCACTTAAAAAACCCTGACAACCAAAAAAAGAGCTCACTAGAAACTTCTTGTACAAAAGGTTTGACAGGTCTGAAAAGACTTGCAGCAGACATGTCAGCAGGTGTATTATCTTACATCGTGTTTTGCAAGGAGGACTGCAAGTACTTTCTGATTACTCAGTTGTTCAGCTGGGCTCTGGTATTTTGGTTATACCGTTAAAATCATTGCTCCAATAGGATAGTTACACTAATTTGGTGTTATTTAATTTAGCAGTCATCTTCCTGACTACAACCCTATAATGCAGAGGGCATAGTATGCAGTAGTTGAATCCATTGCCTGTACGTGCTTCAGCTCTGCAATTTGCTTGGTTTCCCCATCTAATATTGTGCTGCATTCCTAAAAGTATTGGGAGGTGAGGCAGTAGAGAGAACAGGAGCTGGGGAGAGTGATGGAGAAGCCTGAAAAGAAGAAAAGTTCAAGAAGTTCTGCACTGTCCTTTACCCCCCTCAAAACCCTCCCCCTAACTGAATGAGGACTTCAAGTGAACCCTTCACAGTGGTGCAGCAGCCAGCCCTGCTGCATGATCCCAGGCCTGTTCCGTGTGAGGCAGTGTGCCCATAGCTAGGTAATTTATTTCAGTAAGGAGAATTAGGAAGAGAAACGAGGCAGGACCACGAGTAGCTAACTCGTTTCAACAGGCAGCAGTACATTGGCTGTGGTGCTGGCCTTGGCCTACAGCTTCAGGGACATTTCTCAGCCTCTGTCCCTTACTGGTTTTGTTTGAGGCAGCAGTACAAAAGTATAAGAGGGGTATTTCTAGAGAACATTTTCCACCCATCAGTGAACTTCACAAAATTTTCAGACTGTAGGCCTCAGTGGCAGTATAGAAGATGTGATTGAAAAAATTTGAATGTGTTGAGTAGGCTTTCTTTTTTTCTCAAAGACAGCTGACAAAGAGCAGAATTTCATTAGTGTCTGACCCTACATTATTTTTTTCTGTTTGAAATAGGAAATTGATTGTTTTGTTTTGTTTTGTTACTGTCATGTTTTATAAAACTTAACATATTTTGTGTTTGCTGAGCTGAAATTCAGTCTGTAGCAAAAGTTGCATCAGGTAACTGGGTTCTGGTTCTTCAATAAAATGATGTTTCTACATTTATTGGGTTCCTTTTTATATCTATAGAGCACTGAGTTAAAGTTTGTCACTTAGGGCTTTTAATTAGAAAGTGTAATTGGAGTTTTTGAACACAGAACACAAATCTCTAACTAACACATACGTATCTTTTGGAACATCTCATAAAATAAACTGTAAAAGGTAACTAGAAATGAAAGTTACAATAGCTGAATTTCCTTGTACAAATGAGTATAAGCCAATATCCATTAATGTCATGGCTTCTCCTTGCATGACAGAAAATAAACTTTCATTGAAGAACCCTAAACTTTTAGGTTATTAAAATAAGCAGCTGAAAACTTAAGCAGGTATGGTCTAATTGTCATGCATATGAAGTAGGAAGATTGCAATATAATAAAGTCATAATTTACTAATAATTAATTTCACTGCAGTGGTGAGGTTTTTTCCCTACAGCTGCTGTACTGAGTGCTTCAATTCAATCAGTATCTTCATTTAGATTTTGTTTAGGTAGGAAGCAGGTAAACCAGGAGTCCTAACTCAGTTTCTGGTTGTAGTAAGACTGTAAGCCTTTGGTGAAGACACAAGAGACATACTGAATTGTTACCAACAGTTTTCAGCAGCATTGAGAACCGTCACACATGATGTGAAACTCACAAGAGAGGTTTTTTCTCAAAAGGTATATGTTTTCATATATGTTTTATAGGAGAGACCACTAGATCAGCATGGTTCTTGCAGGGGTACAACAAGGAATTAAATGAGGAGAAAAAGAATTGCTTTTTACATTCATACGTTTGTCTGTTTGGAGAAGGAGTGCTCACATAGACATAGAGCCTTGCTCATGCTCCTCCCATCCCTACTAGCCCCTTTATTCTTACTCTCCAGAGTTTTGACAGCACAATTGTGAATCATTTGCCTGTGAATTTTGCACACTGCATCATAACAAAATGTGAAGTTCTTCAAGGAGAGAACTGCAATACAATGAATGAGCCTGGGGATCTATGAGAAAAGAAAGGCAAATTTGCTCTCTTGTTACCCCCAATTAGGAACTCAGGTGTGACTTGCTCAGCTTTGTGGGAGACCAGGCTATGGCTCATCTTTGAAAGCAGGGGCTTATTTAACAGAATGTGCACGACATTTCTTCAGCTAATGCATAATTACTCAATCACCCTTCAAAGGCAGTACGTTGTTTTCATGTCCTCTCTGCACTGGGTGATGGCTGATGTCAGGGTTATTGTCTTTTACATTCCTTTTTTGCCACATTTTGGGTGATTCCATAGTTGGTATCTTAAATTATTTGGTTAATAGCTCCTAGCATGTCGCTAGATTATGCATGACAATTCCATTAGGAGTCTAATTCCCAACCTTACGTGCTAATGTTACTAAATATATGATGAGCTATAACCAGTAGCTGCCTACCCACTAAACTCCAGAAATAAAAGACTTCTTATTTCACTCCTTTCGTCACATAGAAATGAGAGCAAAGCTCCTCCAGTTTCTGCATTATACATGTCTGGCATCTTTTCGCAAGTGTTTTTGTTTTGGTTTTCGTTTTTTCTCCCAGTGATAGTGTTTGATCAACGAAAATAAGCATGAACTTTAGACCTCCATACTTCAATGGCAAAGTTTCATTGGAGAGAATGGTGATGAGAAAATTAGGAAGAGGTAACAGAAGTTTAGTGCTTTGGGAAGTGAGTGTATTTGAACCTGTTCATAAAATGGTTTAGCTACATTTCCAGCAAGTGGATGTTTTGGTCTAGATTCTCAGCTGGCATGATGAATGAAGTTCTAAGCAGAAAAGAAAAAATTTGAAAGGCATGTCCTAGGAAATACCGTTGACCACTGTGAATAGGAAACTGATACTAAAGAGCCTTCGGTGTAATGAATGAGGAGAATATTAATCTGGAAATGCTTGTTATCTTAGACTTTTCTAGCAAGTGTGCCTGAATTCATGGAATTAGCGTTATTTTCATTTGTCTTCTTGCTTTTTTATGAGTAAACTGAACATATTTTTGTTCTCTTTCAGTTAATCCTCTGGCTGCTCTGAACTCTTCACACAACCGTTGGACTGGCAAATTGGAAGAATGACAGCAGCAACATGGGTAAGTATCTATACTGATTTTTTAAGGGTTTTATGACTTTGTCAGATTGGAAAGGCCATTCAGATTATGTACTCAGAAAACTGAGTCTATAATTTAGCAGACTGTAAAATGCAAAATTCATAACTGAGGGGCTGGAATGAAATCCAGGATAACAGCAGTGAGTCTTAGAAACTCATAATTTGTTTATTGTCCTGTGGTTACTTGAAGTGAGGTATATACTATCATTATTTAGTTACTTGATTAATTTTAATACCTATTGTAACCTTTGTGTATATTACATTTTAAAATGTATTTCAACAGAGAAGGTCAGTAACAGTAATTATAAAAAGTCATCCACCAGCCAGGAAAAAACCCAGTTGAACTCTACATTTTCTGCTGAAAAGGATGAGATCGTCAGTGGCAGAGCAGGCACAGAGAGGGCAGTTGCCAGGACTGTACTTGCCAGCCCGTGTGGGAGAGGAGTGGGGTGATCCCAGCACTGAAAGCTGCTGACATTCTCACAGCCTGAGGAGTTAGCTTGCATCAAGAACCAAGCCACATGTTTTGCTTTCCATTTGTAAGAAAACATTGACAACCAAGAAAATCTGAGCAGTCTGTTTCACACCTAGGCCTGATCTGGCTAACAAATCAGGAAAACATGTGGTCTCTGGACGGAGCTGTACAGTATCGTTTTGTAGAGCTGTACAGTGTTGTTTTGTTCCTTGGTTCTCTTGCTATGATTCTTAATTGTGTAGGAAGGCTTTTCAGAAGAACATTCCTATGCAAATGATGCAAACATAAATTGCTACAGGAAAGACCTTCAATGAGAGTTTGTGGAAGTAATGGCAGAAGACTAAAATTATAATGTTTGCAATCTCACATCAGTCCTCCAATACTGTAAAAACAAACCTATTGTTTCACTTGTTTGAATTTGTGTAGACCCAGGCACTTTATTGCTTCCCTAATGAGAATTCCCACCAACCCAACCTCTGACAATGGAGATTTTGTGGATGAAGGGAAGCCAGTTTTGGTAAAGATGCTTGGGTGTATATAACTGGAAGATGCTTTCTACAAGGATGTAACTAACAAACCTTGTTGTCTGAATGGTCACTATATGTATGCTTCTTTTGACAGAGGGAGCCTACATAGCAATCCAAATGAATGCTCATGGAAACCTTTTGTGTTGTTTGTGGTGTTTGAAGTACTGCTTTTTAGCTTACCAGAGACTTAATTAACCTTAATCTTGGCAACTCTGTATGTTGCTGTTGGTTTTTCGCTGAGCACTTGAACCTGAAGATTAAGCTGCTTCAAGTAATATAAGTAATATATATTGAAGAACTTAAAACTGCTACCATTAATGGTGGCAATTCTCACATTCTCCATCTCCCTATATGAGGCCTGAGGTACTTATAGCCTTCTCACTGCCTTACCTGAGCACACAGGCAACTGCTGGGACCCAGAGAAAGGGACTACAGCAGAGGGCCGATTGGCCAACATCTGTGAACTTATTAATATACAGGATATAATTCTTAAATTGATTCTAAGAAATCCATAATATATTTTAGTTTAATAGGTTGCATAAAAATACCTACACAATAAAAAAATATTTGGACAAATATCTTTCACAAATTGTATTTATTAGGCAAAAATTTACTAGGATTTCAGGGATCTGTTTATTTTCATGCATTTGGCTTCATGAGTCTGCTAAAGTGGAAACATCCTTTTCCTTTATTGTATACTTATACTGAGCAGACATCCAATAAATCATAAAGCTGAAGTATATAAAAACATATCCTGTTCATTTCCCTGTAAAATATCTCTGCATGGTGTTTTTCATATTTTTGTAGAACTGTTGACAAACTACCAGTTCATCTCCTGGATTACTTTCTTATAAAGCTTTATAGACATTGCCATCTTTCAGTTGCAAAGGAAGATTATATTTAGAAGGATATTACATGCAGAATGAGGCCAGTGTTTTAATCTGTCCAGTACTAGTCATTTTGACTTTTAATAATCTGCTACCATTGGAGCCTATGCAACATTTAAACTAAAGTTCCATAGCTTATGTTGACGATTAAGTCTTTGTTCAGGCAAGCATGCTATGAAACTAAAATATCACTTGTGTTTTAAGATGCTCAAGACGTAATAAATTAGTTAAATGAAAGCTAGTCTACTTTTCCTGTTTGAAGAGTATTAGTAAGAATATTGCTGTGGCTTTGTTTCTACTTACTGGGGTTTTTACCTGTTTGCAAAGTGAATACAAATACGGGAAATTTGCAGATGTGTTGCATGTTTGTCATTGCTTCAGTAATTTCTTTCAAGGATAGCTGAGTGGATTTTCTGCATTCAAAATCTGTTTCAAATGTGTAATTTCTTTTAAAAATTCTGGAACTGTGGCCATTCAGGAGAATAAAGAAATGAACATGAATGAGAGAGAAGTCAGTTAGAATAGAATGGAAGAGTTCAGTTGGAAGGGACCTACAATGATCATCTAGTCCAACTGCCTAAAAACCACTTTGTAAAACCCTTTCAGATATTCATAGAAAAATGTTGACTGCATATCTTAGGTGGTGATGTACTGTTTGGTTTACACATCTCCTTTCATGTGCTAATTTAGGAAGTTTTGTGCTCTGTATAATTCAAACTTGTACATATATACAGAATGTTGGCATTATTAGGAAATTTAGCAGGTACTATAACAAAAATTTGGTTGTCAAAGTTTATAATTTGGTAAATCATTTGACTGCTTTATTTGTTTATTTAAAGACCTCTCAGATTTTAATGAAGCTAAAAATTTTTATTTTAGGAAAGAAAATTGTCAGATCTTCTAAATGCTGCAAATGCAGTCTGGAAGTTTTGCCTAATTCTTATAATGCACCAGTGCTGTGGTATTTCAAATGAGCACTATCTGCAGTAACGCTTATGCAATTGAGAGTGCAAGGTGACTCTGAATCACCTTTCTAACCTCAGCAGAGTATCAGAGAGCCTAAGTAGAGAGCCCAGCATGATTAGTTGTTGTTTCCTAACTGTATAATGTTACCATTCTACCAAAATCAATGAGAAGGCTTGATGATTAATGTAGGCTTCAAAAGAAGGATTTGGAGTGGATTCCACTTAACCTATTTAGTCTTAAGCACCATTTTCTTCTGTTTATAGAAGGGAAAGTGGAGAGAGGATACCTGAAGCTTTTCTGCAGTTGTGCTTTGGATACAGTTCATCAGTCCTTGTCCACTGGATTGAGTTTTACACCATTGATTACAGCAGTATATTTGGGTTTCTCTTGCCCTTGAGGGGCTTGGAAGGCTCTGGTGGTAGAGTAACATACACTTGAATAACAGGGATGAGTTTTCAAAGGTTTTCTGAGGCTGGCTGGGAATTTTTGGTTGGGTAATTTTCTCATGAAGAAGGAAATCACTGCAAAACGGCAGATTCTATCAGGAAAATAGATTTTTCCATGATGGTTACTTTTATCACATAAATGTGAGAGTATTTTGACATGGGTCTTTTAAAACACAATTCTAATATTTCACTTCCAAGTCTGCAAAAACCACAAACATTTAATTTCATATGAATTTAGCAACATTTCTGTATTAGTACTTTGTTACCAATGCTTCAGTTCATGACCGTTTGCTCGCCTAAGCCAAGCTCTCTGCAAAATCTCTCCTAATGCAGTGTGATTGTTCCCTCTAGTTGAACTTCACAGTGCATCCCAGAAAGCAATGCCTAGTCCGGAGAGGAAAATTGAGGTGTCTGTTCATGTGGTACCACTCCCAGGAGGCAGCACTGGCCCAGGGCAGTGCAGTGCAGCACGGGGCTGATCCAGGCTCTTCAGATCCACTTCAGTGAACCCGGAGGGAAAGGTGATGGAGAAATGGCAGCCATTCTTTGGACGGAAAATGTCAGAACAGAGTATTTTTCATACCGAGGTCGAAACAATTAGCTGTTCATCGCAGCAAGTTTTTTAAAAAAAAAAAAAAAATAAAGGGGATGTAATTTTCATATTTTACTAAGCTCTACTCTGAAGTCATCGAACTACAAAGCTGAATGCCTGACACGGTTTTGTGGTCCAGATACTGAAGTCCCAGTACCTTGTAGTTTGGTTAGAGTCTTTTGAGAGTCCTGTAAGGCACATGTCTGTACCATCAAACAGCGGAACACCTGAGAAACTCCAGCCCCAAGTCCTTCCTTTCACATAACTTTTCTCTTTTGGTTCTCTGTGAAGGAGAAGCAAGGTCCATGGGAGGGAATCCTGCCCTGCTTCCCATGGTTGGGACTATGCTTGCAGGGATGAGTAGGAGTCAGTGAGGATTGCCCAGTAACCAGCCCCAATGCTGGGAGCATACTACTGGCTACATTATCAAGAAAATTTATCAGTAGATATAGTTTCCGCTTCTTTTCACATTTCTTGTAGCTGAGACTTATACTGCTAATGCATTAGCAGCAGGTATTTGGGATCATCCTTTATTGCCAACCAGTTAAATGTAATTGTTACATCCTTCTGGTCTGCCCACCTGTTTGTTCCCATTAAGAAAATACTACCTTTATAAAAGTGTTAGACTTCTCATTGTTGAGGGAAGGATTGTGCCATCTGTGAGCATGGTAGTGCTAAAAGTTGGACTGAAAAAGTAAGGTAGCTAATAAAAAAGAAATTCAAGTCAAAATGATGAAATTAGTATAAAGGTTGCTTTTGAAAGTGAACTGACTGACTGATGGAAGAACAGTTTGTCTTTAGTGCTTAGCTGAGCCTAGGAATGAGGGAGCAGTGAACCTCTCCATAGTGGCATGAGAAATGGTTATTAGGAGGGGAATTAAAGAACATCTATTATTCACAAACTGAAAGATCTGATGAAGACATTGCCTGTGTTTAAATCAATCTTCTCTACCAATTTGTTACAATTCTTCAAATTTCAGTAGTAGTTGCCTCAAGAGGCTATTCAGGAGACTAATAGAGAGATTAAGCACTGTGTGGATATAGAAAGTGCCAACGAGATAGAAATGGTAGAAGCTGTCAAGTTACAAAAAGTTGGGAGTGTCTTAAAGTACTTGGTTTAGAGCTAATGATCTAGAGAAAAGTGATAATCAGTAAATTGTTATTAGCTCATGACAAAATGGTGTAGGTCAGTTGAGATCAGAGATGAGAGGGAGGCACTGCTCAGTGTCCTTACAGTGCCAGGCAAAAGAGCTACCTGTTGGCTGTGAAAGGGTTTTGCAGTTGAGCGCCAGCTAATGAATACCAGAAGAAATAAAAACCCCTGACTTTACTGAGATTGCAGAGAAGTGTGTCTGCTTGGGGAACATATTTGGATGTTGTTCAAGCCACCTCTGTAACTGCCTGTGTGTGACTATGGGATCTCAGATATTAAAAAAAAAAAAAAAAAAAAAAAAAAAAAAATGTCTTGAAGCTTTTGGTAAGGGAGATTGAAATGGCATAGAAAAAGCTTGGAACCAAATTTTTTTTTTTTTTTTTATTGGAATTGATTTCCTGTGGCATTTTAGGCTGAGTGCAAGTCATCCATTGAAAGAAAAAATTTAGAGAGAAGAGTAATGCAGAGAAATGTAGGGTTTTGTATGGTGTGAGCTCAGAGAGCAATTGAACACCATACAGCCACTCACTTATCCGTTCCCCCAGCACTGAGAAGGAGAAAATAAGCCAAGACTTGGGATTCGAGATGGGACAGGGAGGGATAAATCACCCATTATGGTCATGGTCAAAAGGCAGACTTGTTAGGGGAAGAAAAAGACCATTGATTTATTACAGACACTAACAACAACAACACTTAATAGACAGAATAGAAGAGTGAGAAGCATTGCCACATCTTGTGAACACCTTCCCCCCACCCCTCCCTTCTTCCCGGGCTCAGCTCTGCTCCCGATATCTCTACCTCCTCCCCCAGCGGCGCAGGGGCAGGGAATGGGGGGTGCAGTCAGTGCTGCTGCTGCTTCCATCTGCGGTGGGGGGAGCTGCTGGAACTTCTTCCCCCTGACCCAGTGTGGTTCCCCTCTCACAGCAGACAATCGTCCACAACTTTTTTCCAACTGGATTCCCTCCCACAGGCTGCAGCCCTTCCCGAGCTGCTCCGGTGTGGGACTCCCCCGCATGCTGCAATCCTCCCAGCGTCGAACTACAACAGGGGGGGCTGCTTCTCCCCACAGGGTCTCGTCTGCCTTTGAGTGCAGCCACCTTAATTATCCATGCGGGGCCCCCCAACAGACCACATGTCAGTGTCTGCTCCACCGTAGATCTCCATGGGTGGCAGGGGGGGCCGCCCTGCCGTCTCCCCACAGGATACAGGGGGGTCTCTGCTCCAGCACACCTCCCCCCTCCTTTCTTCCTCCGTTCCCCCACTGACCTTGGTGTTCACGCAGCTGCCCCAACTCCTCCTCACCAGTCCCACTGCTCCTCACCACGTCCCTTCTTAAATACGTTATCGCAGAGGCGCAGCTGATGGGCTCAGTTTTGGTGCAGAGGTGGAGCTGACGTGGAGCTGGGGGAGCTTCGAGAAGCTTCTCACAGGGGGCCGCCCCGATAGCCCCCTCCCCTGCTACCAAAATCCCTTCCACTCACTCAAACCCAGGACAGGTTTATTTCCCTTATTTTTCCTCTTCTCCCTTTAATTGTTAAACAACCTGGAAAAAACATGAATAACCTGGGACAATCCAGTTTAGCAGTGTTCTCATTATCCTGACAGAAGTACACAGTAACAATATGCATAATCTGACATTGTCTCTATTCCTCTAAGGTAGAACAAGGAGAATTCTGATGAAATCAGAGGCAACGCATTTTAGCAACAAAGCACTTTACTAAACTTGATTAACAATTGGAATTTCTGACCTAAGAGATTACTGCTGGAAGGAACTACCTGGATAGATTGACCAGATACCTGGTGGGATCCAGCATGCAGAATGCTGGTGTTGCCATTCTGTCCTATACTGTGTGTGCTCATAGCCCGACAAATTCCTGCGCTATTTCATGGGTTTTCTTGCTCATCTCATCAGGCCCAACTCTAATGAGATTATTTGCAGAGGAAATCACATGTCACTTAAAGCACTTAAAATCACCAACTGTACAAAGAGCAGTTGAAAGAAAATTAAAAAAAAACAAAAAAAAAAAAGTGAAAAATCTTTACTAGTCTCTTTTTATCAAATTGTTTTATCAAGTGCATAAATTGATAGTGAGAACAACTCTATAGAGAACATCTCTATACAGCAATGTTATGATTGTTTGCCAGTGTGTTAATATTTTTTTTTAAAAAAAGGTGGTACTTCAGATATTGAGGCATCATGCTGTTTCGCATGATGAGTAACGTGGAGGGGTTTATGCTGGGTTTTTCTAGACTGAAGACTTGTTTGTCTTAATAGTTACTATAATAAGAATGTTTTACAATGAACAGAGGAAACCTTACCAAACAGTCCTCAAATAATTCAGGCAGCTGACAGAAGGCAGTGCTTTCTGCTATGAAGACATTAGGAATACCTACATTTTTTTTCCCATTCTCCATCATCCACTTTTAGTTAGCTTTGGAGAGTGATTTTATCTTTAAATATGAATCAGACTATGTTGCCAAGACAACCTCTTCTCAAGCTTTTCATTTCACCCACAGTGTGTGCTGAACCTCAACCAACTCTTCTCCCAGAGTGATTGGTCACTTATTTTTCAAGTGGGATTTGATTTGATGAAGCAAAATATTCAAAGTACTTGATTTTCTTGGCTCCTCGGTGAATTGCTACAGCTAGTTTCACTTGCTCTGTCTCTAGGGCTGGAGGAAGCTAATCACACTAGCAGCTGGATTCAAGCGTATGAGACAGAATATTTGACTGAAGTGACGGTTCTGCAGTCGATTACTGCTTTCCTAGCCAAGGTGTAGATGGTGAATGTACAGTCAGTGACAGAACACCTCCTCTGCAGGGTGTTTTACAGCATTTCCTCCAGGATATTGATTCTCAATGTAGCGATGCTGTATTTTAGTCTATTAGAGTTATACGCAATTTTGTATTTCCTGCAGATGTCTTACTGCAAGGTACCTTGGTTTAAATGAAAATTACTTTTGTTGCTTGGCAGGTGCTCAATTAGTCTGTATAAATTGGCTGCCCTGTTGCTGATGGGGTGGGGAGTGGGACGTGGGTTTTAGTTGTTTGCCATCATTGTTTCCTGCCATGAGAAATTTTTGAAAGATATCTCAGTATAGGGTGTTCCTCACAGGGGGAGTGACAGATTTAAATCATATTTGAATGAATGTAGACTCTGTTTGTCATAAAGTAATATTAAATTCCCTTTTCATTTCTTAAAACCTCAATGCATTTTATGCCCCCTTTTTTTTTTGTCAATTTGTCAACAGGCTCCCTCCCAGGCACTGCTCTGCATTATCCTTCTTTTAGGTTTATTAAATAATGGTATTGTTCTGTCTTAAACTTTCAACAAAGTAGGCTCTTTCAAAATGATGTTTTAATTAAGTATATCAGTATCAGTGACTCAGCTTCTATTACTAAAAAATGAAGGAAACTTGAATGAAAGGTTTCTTTGCTCTTTCACTGCCACAGCAAATTCATTTTCTCAAGAAACACAGTAAGATTGGTGACAAGATGATGACTGAGAGACCATCGATAGTCCAGGCTGTAACGAAGCAGCAGTTTGTCTTTGGCGGGGACAGGCCGGTGAGCACTGTCCGCAGCCCCTGGTTCCTCCTGCCTGGGTGTTCAGTGGCTGGAGTTTCAGATTGTTTACCGAGAGGCAGCTGAAAGGTGAGAAAGACAGGAATTCATCATCCTGACTGAGATGAGAGTTTATCCAGTGACAGGCTTATATGATCACTGGTGCTCTGAACAGTTTGTGGTTTTCACTGACAGAAAAACAACTTCCCCATGAAGGCCTTTTTTTTTTTTTTTTTTTTTTTGAAAAACAAGTATTTCCAGTGTTTCAATTTTGTTTAGATATTGCATCCCTTCTTTCCAACATAAGCACAGAGAGAGGTCTAAATCTCTGCTACATCCACCTCCTAAAAGTCCTTTCCATTTTCTGAGAGGTTGCCTGCAGCTGAGGTACTGTGTTTCCAGTTTACAGGTTTAATGTAACTTTCCTGCTATATTTACAAATGTGGACTCTCTTGATATTTAATATGAGCTGTATTGAAACCACAGCATAAATATAAATATTTTTAGTATTTTTTTTCTATGCAAACTATGAGGTTTTTATATATTGGCTCCGTATCTCATGTGTATTTGTGCATGAGAGAGCGTGTTGTGGAAAACCCATCAAAGTCAGCCTGTGTACTGAATAAAGAAAATGCTGATTACATTGTTGGCTTCAAGATACCATAGTGAAGGGGCTGTTCTAAATGCAATACATTAAAAGATATTTGAAGCCAGGATATAAATGACATTTCAGATTTTGAAAAGAATAATTTTCTGAACTGCCACTTGAAAGAGAAATTCTTTATCTATTAGGTTTTTATGTTTCAACCTGTAAAAGACATCTATGGGATTTATTTTTAGTATGTGAATAAACTTGATGGAATAAAGTGGAATGACTAATAACCTTGGTCTGTCAGACACAGCCATTAGCTGTTTGTCCCAGAGGTACTCTGCCCGTGCACTGTTTCTTGACATGCTAAGCAAGTCCAGGTCTTGAATCTCTCTTTTATTTACTTTGAGGCATCTTTGTGACTTGCAAAATACAGCCTAAACAGTCAGGCAGTGGCTGCTACTGCTTTTTGAATCCCAGTTTACCCAGGAGGTAAGCCTGTGCTCTAATTCACTGCCACCATTATGTCTGTCTTAGCACATAACAGTTTTTGTACCTGTAAGTGTGCATGTAAGTAACAGCAACTTAGATGCCTAAAAACTTTTGAGCTGGGCTGTATCTTACTGATGGAAATTAGTCTAGTTGTCGCTTTGAAATGAAGCCTGAGCATAACTGCTTTGCTGAATTGAAACCTGATGTACTAATAGATCTATACAGAACTTGACTATAAAATAGTCTCCAAGCTTTGACTGTCTGTACAGATTGGCTCTTCCTCTATCAGAATAAGTGAATTTCCTCCACATTCTTTGACAGCTATGGATTTCACTGACTGACAACCACAAATCTCAGTTCCCCTTTGGAGAATATGAAGAACAAAAACTATACCATTGTGAACTTAAAAATTTTGCAGTGCAGCTGGTCTCTAAAGTCTTTACCTGCTCTTTCACTTTCTCTTGTACACGTCTGTTTTTTTCTTTTAGTAGGAAACTGAATTTGGAAATGATTGGAAACGTGAAGACATAGCAACTAATTGTCTTGATGAGAAATTACAAAAAATAGTTTAAACATTTTTTTCTCATGTAGACATTAAGCAAGAGTGCTATTAAGAACATTAACCTTTTAATGAATTGATTAAAAGAAGAGAAAAATATAACTAACTTGCATTTCTTTTTACAGACAATAACAAACAGTTCCCACAGTTTGTTATGCTATTTTAAGAGTAAATATATTTTTAAAATGTAATGTCTGTGTAACCTATACAATCTAAAGGTCTGGTGCTGGGAAGTGTACAGAAAGAATTGTGGTTGTCTCTGGAAGAGATGGATGATGTAAGAAAAACTTATGTTTCTGAAATTGACTGTGACCACAAGATAGGAGCTTTGAAGCTTTATTAATTATTATTCTCTTCCCAACTTTGTAGTTTAACCAAATGACAAGGAAAAATTTAAGAACTTCATGCCTTTTCTGATTGCTTTCCAAAACATTGCCAACTGCTTGCTTTAATTTTTTAATATTTGTAAAATACTTAAAGGATTAGTTTAGTGGGATGATAGTGAGATAAACATCCTTTACCTCAGGAATTCACTCTAACCTGTTAATTGGCAACTCTCCAGGAACGTAGAAAACATAGGGTCAAATTAATTTAGGTGAAGGAACATAGGAGGGTATTTTTTCAGCTATATGGGTAAGTGCTTTAGCCAAAGCCCAAAGAGTGCTGCTGGCACATCTACGGGTAAAGAGTTGGGGCTGCTTAATAGCATATTGGTAAGGGGCAGCAGAAGCAGTGTAAACAAGAGGGAGCTGACTGCACATTCTCTGTGAGGGTGAAAGTGTGTAACACATTCTAGTTAAATGTATTCTCTGTAGTCCCATGAGCTCTGCTCCCCATAGCTTGGTTACAGAGAACAAAGAAGAAAAAACCTTGCGTCTATGAAATCAGATCCCTCCTTGATCTTTCCCTAATCAACCTGATGTCTTCTAATTGCTGTGTTCAGAGGTCCCACTGGACTTTTTTGTGCTCTCCTTCTAACATCCATTGTCATCTGAAATTTTTCCTTAAATATTCTAAAGATAAATATTAACTAGGTTTGTAAGAGTTTCTGGAAGGTGATGAGATTTAAGCATTTATGTAATTGGCTAATATGTAAAATAATATTCTTCAATGATAGTAATTGTTGCTTTATTCAGAGTTTCACTGCCTGATAGTTAACATCATGAAGGTGTCCCAACTACATGGATTGCCACCTCCTAGTAGATAGTCCTTGTGGAGTGGCCCCTGCTATTGAGGTAAGCCCTGGGTACTCCACAGATTTCTAATTAATTTTTATCATATTGTAATGCTTGATGTGTTTAAATAAGCTTGTGCTATAAAATTATTTTGCACATGTTGTATCACAATATCACTCTTTACTATATAACAAGAAAAATAGATGTCAGCTAGTTTTGAACTTTACTGGACATCAGAGACTCCTCTGGCCACTGGACATAGAGCTGATGTGTAGGAGTCTTGCAATAATCCTTATGTGCCTTTTAAAGCTTATTTTTCATTAGTAGTAGTGGCCTGAATGGGAAAATGATGCTACCATGTCATATATCAGAAGAGTCAAAGAACTCTTATCCTATAGGCGTTGGAAATTAATGGCTTGTATTTCTATAAACTTAGCAACTCGTTTCTCCGATCACAGGATCAAACTGAAAGATGAGGAAGAATGTTAATCATCAGATGTTACATGGTTTGCAGGAGGTTAAGGTGTATCTCATTGCTAAAGGCAACCGTATTTTACATTCAGTGTTCACATGGAAGGGAGAGCAAATCCGGAATGAATTAATTGTTTTGCAGCTAACTGGCTCAAGACAAAGAGCAACCATTTTTCCCATCCTTTTCTTTTGCTTCATATCTAAACACATAAAAAGAAATAAATGTCATCCTTTGCTTTCAGAAGGAATAAAGATAATTATGTAGTATGTGCCACACACCTGCTTCATTTATTACAATTGCATTTGGAAGCCATGCTTAATTTAATTTAGCATTGGTTTCCTAGCCTTTCAATTGTCCTTTAATCTGCTGACATGATGAGTAGACCATTCTGTGAGCACTGTGGGTTTTTTCATCTGTCTTACAGTACAACATGCCTTCAGACCTGGCAGCCATAAAGCTACATAAAACAATTTTCTAAGTCTATGAAAGAAACTTCACATTCTGTTCAATCTCAATATTTATTGTCCACAGAATAAATGTACTCTTTAAAAGATTTAACTCTCTTGATACTTTGCTCTATTTTCACAGTGTTGGCATTCCTTCGGACTAAGTGTGAGTGCAGAGATAAATGCATGTGGTTTGCATAAGGAAGTATTTTATCTATTTTTGCTTGCTAAAGCACACCTAAAGTTTATATGTCACTATAAAATCTTAAGGAGAACACGGGTTTTTGGTAATATTGCTTGATGTTTTCTGCAAACAATCAACCCATTTTCAATGCATTTTACAGCATTGATATTTTGTTAATCAAACACATGTTTTTCCAGATATAGGTTGTTCAGTTTGTCCAGGATGCCTCAGCATTCATTTAAGCCATGAACTACCACACCCAACCCTGCATTTACCCAATTCAGTAGACTCTCTTCCTTCTGTGATTCTTTACACTTTTGTACTTACCACCTACTGTTTCATCCACAAAGTAGATTAATTTTTTTTCCAGGAGGCAACACTGTAGGCATAACAAGTCTCTTAAAACTGTCACAGCTCACATGTAAAATGGCCTTTTGAAGTTGTCTTTGTGACTGCTGTAAATCTCGTCATTCCTTCTTACACAGCAGAACAGAGTGTTTCAGAATGTGGCTCATTTGGGAAACTCTGCGGAACTTTTGCGGTACTCAGGAGGATGCTGGGGAAAGGTCTCTGAAATGAAGGCAAACTTGACAACTTGCGGTTTATGAGAATTCTTATAATTCTAATGGCTTTGGAAGCTGATGTGCCTTCTTCCTGCCAGGAGATTGTGATGTTGGCATTCTGATTGAATTTTGTGGAAGTCAATGTAGGGAAGTAAGGCTTAGGTGGACAACTAAAGGGCAACATAAATGCTTGAGAGAGCACAGTAAGTTGGAGGCAAAGAAACTGGGGAGGGGAAATCTCTGTTGCTCTGGGGTTAACCCACTGGAGCTAGGAAAATTATCCTAATCTAAATAATCATCAGTAGCTAAAAAATATGTCATTAACCCATGCAAAATCTTCCTCAGATGCTGCTGCTGCTTTGACCTCTGAGTACCCACTGCTGCAGGTGACACTTACCTACTTTTCAGTTGCTCTTGCCTCCAGTGCAATCATTATTTTTCCCCTTTCTTCTCTTAATTATGTGCAGAGGAGAATGGGGTAGTACTGTTGTGCTGGAATTGAACTTTCTTCTTTCATCAAAACTCAGCCATGTTCTCAACTTTTCGTGCTTTGACTTTCTGTAGGACTCTAATACATTCTATTTCCTACCATATAAACATCATCATCTTGACTCCAACCCCTACATTAGTTTTTGTCTTCTCTCATTCCTGAGACATACTTGAAGCTTTAAGAGCAAATTCCCTTTACTTAGAGGTTCTCTTTATAAAGCCCACTTTTCACTTGAGTTTTCTCCTTGTTCACAGTATTTACTGTTCCTTAGTCACCTCACCAATAAATATCTTTTTCCCTTTTTCCATGCCAATCCTTGTGTACAAGGGAAAAATCATTCTAATAGAAAATATAGAAAAATCATTCAAATAGAGCTGTCCACCCATTTCTGTGTCCCATATGACTTCTCTTGACTTGCTGCCTGTGAGTCAGTTATGTCTGAGTAGGGAGATGGCATGCACTGTGCTTCCTTGCTTTGTTTCTCCAACTATTCCTTTCCTCTTAATTTTCATTCACCATTTTCACCATTCCTGATGGAAAGTCACATAGGTAACTAAGCCCACAACATGTCCAACAGCATTAACTGTGCTTGTCTTTCAATCTCCTAGACTGACAAGAAATTTAGAGCTGGAACCAGTAATTAATGTGTTGCTGGGGCAGTGGAAAATGTCAATAATTCTGTGACTGGGGTTAGTGAAAGCGTATTTTTATCAGTGTGCTGAACTCCTTACCTTCTGTGAGGGGTGGTGATCCTGGGACACTAGGCTGGTTGACTGGAAATGCTATTGTATTACTTCTTTTGAAGAATTAAGGTGTTGACAGGAATAGCATAATAATATTTTAGTCTTTTACATTTAAGTAGCTTAGAAACTAAATTCTAATGCAGTATTTGCATAAGTCATTCAGTGCATAGAGTTTTGGTTTAAACTTTTAAAGACATTAAAAATACCTTAGGCTTCAAAGTGCAGTACATCAATAATGTATATTAATCCTGATTCCTAAGTAAATATGCACACTTAATTTAACTTTTTTTCTTCAGAAAAATTCACAAATTAAGTAGTTGGGTTGGGATCAGATCATACCAACACATGCCAGAGAGCTGAAGATATGTAAGAGAAGTTGAGATAGTTATTGGTCAATATTTTCCATGCTCAGTGTTAATTTCTATTAATGTAACACTCCTCTAAAATGTAGCTACTAATGAAAATCTATAAAAATCTACTCTCATCTCTCATAAATGCAGAGTGCAGTCAAATTTATCAAAATAAAAACTCTGAAAGTCAGTGAAGAAATCAAAGTTTAAGAAGTTAAACATGGAAACAAGTTTCTCAGAGTTGTGTTTCATCTGTGACGAGCCTATCACAGAGGAAGTAGACTTTCTGGTATAGGGCATTTTTTCTTGGTCAAGTAAATTTGATGCATCATATGTCTGTCCATTTCCTTAGATCTTTTAAAATATTCCAGATTCACTTTTCCCAGGTAATTTCTGACCATAATGGCAAGCTTCTGATAATGCTGAAGTCTGTGTGTAATTTAAGTATTGGATAAGTGGACATTATATTAGCATAATGACAAAATTACAGCCCAAATTTTCTTTTTTTTCTCTTTATTAATATGGACATTCATTTACAGAAGAGATTAAGAGTACAAAATTCTGGCATCCTGAAAAACTGTGTTCTAGAATCTAAATTTTTAAGGGAGGGGGCTTTAAAATATTACTGATCTCCAAATAAGAAGATGAATGCTATGGATCTGTGCCCACAATGGCTTAGATAATAAAAGTTAAAAACTGCTTGATGCTTCACAAAACTATAGCTGGGGCATGTAGTCTGACTTCATGGATATTACAGGTCATATGTTATGCCTGTGTGCTTTCTAACAGGCACAAAGACTTCAGTTAAAGTTTTTTTATAAAAAGAATAAAAAAAAAAAAAAAAAAAAAGAAGAAAGAAAAAATCATTCCTCAGGTTAGGAACTGTCGTGAGCAAAGAACAGGAGTGCTACCAGTGCCTGAGGGTGCTTACATTGGCAAGGAACAGATATGGTAAGATATACCAGATCCTTTGTGCAAGTAAATTACTTCTCACTGTACAAAGAGAAAGCAAAAAACCTCAGTGTGTTTTTCACCAAGTGCAGAATTCCTTCCTACCCCCAGATCAGAGTGACTCTGAGCATGAGTCAACTGAGTCAGCCTGGCAGCTATGAGTGAGGATTTTTGTAATGTCACAGGGCTGTGATCCGTATCATGCAGTTCTTCCTCTGCTGAACTTAAATTCTACAGAGAAGGGCAGCAAAAATAGATTTTACATAGTGCAGAAAAGAAAAGACTTCCGGGATTACTTAAGTGATATGCTCAATCCCTAAAGTGCTCAGAATGTGTTGAGAATAACAGAAATTTCTGCCTTCTCGAAGCTCTGAGAAAGAAGAGGCTAAAAGAGTTTAGAGCTTTATAGGTTGTCAGCTTGAAAGATCAGTCATCATGAACCATTAACAGACATTTTCTTTGAGAAGTTAGTCTTTCTTTTAGGCAGATTTTTAGGCCATGAGATGCCCTAGGGTATGAGACGTCAGCATGCCACTTGCAGGTATGAGTCAGGACCTATTGGAAACTAATTTCTTCTTGAATGGCAAATGGGTGTTGGGTGAGCAATACTCCGGGGCATCAAAAATGGTGCCTTTTGCCTGTTATTCTGCAGTCAGATCCCATCCCACACTATTTTATTTTCCTTTTTTTTTTTTTTTTTTTTTAAACAGGTCCAAAAAGTGCTAAGTCTGACTTTTGTCTTAGCAAGCTGTTCCAGTGTTTCCTTATTCTCTTTGCTACCTAATTGCATATTAATTCATAGCTTAACTTGCCAAATTTTGACTTCTAACTCTTCAATCCTCTGTTTTTATCAACCAGGTTGAAAGACGTCTCCTGTGGCATTCATTTTGGCTTGGTACTTGGCCTTGTCTTTAAAGCAGTAAAAGCAGTGGGGCCAATCATGTGCTACCCATGGCCTTTTGGCTTTGGGCTTGCTTTATTCTGGCTGCCTCAGGGGTCTGTTCTGCTGTCTCTGTTTTCAGCAAAACCTGACTATTAACTGTTGTCTATCAGGTCACTGTTAGCATTCTGTCATCAGCCTTTTTGAGAGGATCCTGTTTTTGAAATGTCCTTGAAAAGCACAAGAAAGGGTTGGAAAACATTTTATTTCACTGATCAGCAGACTGGGGGCATGGGGTTGGTCCCTTTTAAACTCTAGACTTCTGATTTAAAGAGATCAAGGTCTAGAGCAGATGTCTCTTACAGCTTGTATGTCAGATATGCAAGAATTTTGGTTCTAGAGAGCGCTTCAGTTTATGTGAGGCTTCCTGTGCCTGCTGTATCCTCATGTCATGTCCTTACAGCAGCCCCTGCCCCGCAAGAGGAGGCTTTCCAGACAGACATTCCTGTGTTGTCCATCTTCCTTCAGCATCTGCATGTTTCACTTTTTTTCTGTTTCCTGGCAAAAATCACAAGCTTTCACTGAACCCCATTGATACACAGCTCCAGCCATTCCGTGACCTTGAAGAGGGCTTTGCAGGCCCTTGCTCTCCAGCCTCGACAGATGGATGTCATTGGTACATGGTCAGGAGGCTGCCTTGAAATTCATTTTTATTCCAAAGCTTTTGTTTGCCATCACTTCACCTCTCAAGGTCTCAAACTAAACATCACTTTGAACCAGCTGCTTCTCTGTGCTGATGACCTAGCCTGCTGACCCCTCCTATCTGCATATGTTTTTTACATCGCTTTTTCAGCCAGTGTTACCGCCTGTGACCCTCTCTGTCTGTGAGACTAATACTAATTCCACTTCAAGGCACTATTTCCTTGGTGATAGTTTCGAATTAGCCACTGACTTCAGCATCCCAGTTGTAAGACCACCTCCACTAAATTTCAATTACAGCAGTACCGTAGCCATTAATGTAAAGATTTTGGGGTCTTCTCATGTACTATTTTCTTTTGTTTGTTCTCTTGTTTATTATTACATCACCTCATGCTTGCATTTATCATATGCATGACTCTGCAGCCACCTCAGAGAACTCGCAAAAAGAAGCAGGTTATCCCAAATCAGGGACCAAAAAAACTCCGCACTGCATTTCATATCTTTTTGATATTTCAGCAATGAAATTGGAATTTCTATTGCTATCAAAGTCTGAATGTGAATGAGAGAAAAGTCCCTTACCTACTGTTCAAAATTCTAGTATAGGGCACCACTTCATGATATTTGGGACAAGTGGGATCAAGTACTATCAAGTCAAGTGTGCTGTTTTCCTGGTATGTAGAAAATATATTTCACAGAAAAACTTGGTGCATGAAATATGCTTCACCAAAATCCTTTTTCGAATAACTGTATAGCAGTGCTGCTCTTTCTTTAATCCTCATTTTTAACTTTGTATTATTCAGATTTATTTCCCTTTTTCCTCCAGCCACAGAGCAAAAATAAGAAAAGAATTGGAGACTTTACTATTTTATTAGCTTTCTCTGAATACTTTTGCAAAACAGGCAGAGGTTTTGTCTGTAGTAATTCAGCTCCAAGAACTTCCAGCTTCCTGTATTTTCATGAGTTTTGCAGTAATGACTATCTATTAATAATGTTTTAAACACTTCACATTGTTTTTATGTTATTGGAATTGTCCCTATGGCTAAGCATAAGACATTCCTTGATCTGCATTTTGTGGGAGTTAAAAGTTTTAACAAAGCTGCTGAAGATTCTTCATTGTGCCAGGTTATAAAATCAGCAGGGAATAGATAAAGCTGCACACACTTTCCCAACTTTCCAGGCAAGATGTATGTCCACTTACTCTCGCCAGAGAGCTGAACCTGTCCTTTCTGGACAGAGCATTTGCCTAAAGGTATTCCACCCATGGTAAAACACCCAAGGAGATTCTCCTTGGCCTCCACATGTCTCAAAGGTGGCACCATTGCTTGCCTCCCTAATTACTTTTGAATTTCTCTTTTGTTATTTATCCCTCAAATTTAACTCTCTTTCTGTCTTTTCTTTGGGGAATATATTAACATAGGAGTGGCTTTATTTTCCATAACAGACAGATTCGTGTGTTATGGATTGAAGTTTAAAAATTTATTATAATTGATGTACCGAAAAGAAAATTTTATGCGTGTCAGGTGCCCTCAGTAGAGCTCTTCCTTCATCTCCAGGTTAAAAAAGCAACAACAAAAACAACCCATAATTGTCTGTATTATCAGAGTGTGGTACCTACAAGAGCTTCTGAAGGGCAACCGGAGAAGTGGAGCACCACACAGTTGTTCCCTCTGCAGCTGCCAGGTAAACAAGCAGCTGTATGTCTGGAAAAGGGCTGCTGAACCCTTGGAAATCCCACAGGATTTTTTCTCTCCTGTGGCTCCCAAGGAACTGTGTCTACTCCTGGGAAAAGGTTGCCCTGAAAGATTTTGAACTGGGATCAGACTTTCTTGAATGCAATAGTCCACCCATGGTACCTACCCACTGCCCCTTTGGGGAACACATGAAATTGTCTTATAAACAGCAAACACCTAAATACCCAAGTCTGCACTTACTGTCTTGAAATGTTAAAGTTGACCCCTTAATTAGTCTGTGAAGCTCTGGAAAGAGGAGACTGAGATGCTGTATTTCAGAAATCTGCTTCTGAGGATAAAATGCTTATTTGCTCTGGAAATACACTCCACAAGCCAAGAGGATTTTAGACAAGGTGGGCTACACACAAACCAAGCTGAATACTAATATTTCACATGAGGTGTTGAAGGAGCATTACTTGTCCAGTGGAGGAGGTGGTTGCTGACAACAACAAAAAATATATATCACAGCGTTTCCATCTGCCCCTGCTTTGGTATGTCTGTGGAGTTCTTCTCGTGGTGCTTAATAGTTTTCCAGGGCTCTACAACCATGTGTGTGAGATGTGTAAGAAAGCTGTTTTTTCCCCTGATCTAGTGTAGAGTGTATTAACATTGCCTGAGAAGTGGGGGGAAATTTTTTCTTTCTTCCTGAGATATTCCTAGCTGAGTGATGGGTGGGTGGGTCAGTTAGACAGACTGAAAGGTGGCTCAGTGAAACTTTTGTTGTTCAAAAGTAAATCTCTTTTCCATCCCTGTCTCTGACTTGTGTAGATTGCAGAAATCGATTTGCATTTAGCAGGGAAATTTGCACTTATCATAAACGCCTGTGCAGGTGCATTTCATAGTCCTAGGCCAATATATGAGAAAGCTCTGTGTCTTTCTTGCATGAGTTTCACCTTCCCAGATGACAGTTTTGTACTGCCTGAGGGATGTACCTGTCCAGAACATCATCATCAGGAGGCAGGTAGCCTCTCGGGTAACTTGGCAGTTTCATTGTGAACTGTGCTCTTTTTGCCCACACTGGGGTTTTGGTACTTTGAGATTTTAAAGCACAGCCTTTAAATGTCACAATGAGCAGTAAATAGCATGTAAACCTAATCGTTTTGAGGGACTAAGTGCATATTACATAATACTGGAGATAAACTAGTTTTTTAGGATTGTGTAGACTTGACTACTTCAAGTGAAAATCCCTAATTTACTTACTTTCTTTTTAAAGATGTAATTCAAAACTAGTTACTTCTCCACATTCTGTTTTGGTTAATTCAGTTCACTTGAGAAACCATATGTGTGTGTGTGTGTTTGTGTGTGGATGTACACCCATGCAGATTTATATGAATGACTGCAATACCAGCATTACCTTGTTTTTTGATGAAAGCAATTCTGTTATCCAAAAGAAATTAAGTCACTTCTTATGCATGTAGTTTGTCATCCCACTAAATTAAATGTATGTATCTTTAGGTGATCTGTATTTAACTGATTGTTCTATGCTTGAGGAAAAGCACTGGTGTCACACTGCAGCTATCTTCTGTTTTTGAAGCTTTAATTTCTGCACAGTATAGTTTGTCTAAATCCACTCACAGGAAAAAATCTTATGTTACCAACAGAAAATGTGAGTCAGCTTGATTACCACCTGAGGTTATACATGTATGTATGAAATACACACAAATGTAATACACATACAGTCTTTTAATTTGCCATCTGCCAAAAATGTATATGTGCTTGTGCTGTCAATACATTAGCGTCAAAATGGACTATTCTTTCTCTAGGTACCATATTCTAAAATAAATGATTGGGTTCATTAGTTTGTTTAATTTCATTGTTGCTGGTTTAGCTTAGAAAAATTTGGATGGACTTTATTTTCTTTTTAACAATGTGGTTCAAGCAATATTGTTTTTCTTTTAGGTAAAAATATTTCTATATAAAATGTCACATCTATAATATCACATACATTATTAATCTCTAAGTAAGCCTGAACTTTTGTACAAGAAATGAACAGGGTCACTAGAACCATTTTTAATTTGTCTACCCCATTACACATCAGCGATAAGAATTTTCAAAGATCATTAGGACTGCTGTAGGCCAGCAGTACATTCCCCAAAAGACCAAAGTCAGTGCAGGAAAGGCACTTTTCCTCTTGCTGGCTATGGTCAGCCATTTCACAGATTCCAGTTGGTGGCATCCTTTTTCACCCCAGTGGTTATCCCATCAGGGGATTTGAACTTTCTGGCATGATTTGTTTTCAGTAGACCCTGTTTTATTTTACTTTAATGGCCTACTATTTGGTAGGTGTTTGCCAACTAATTTTCACTTATTTCCACCAAGGTGAGGTTGACTAGTCTGTGTTTCTTCTCGTCTGGAGAAGAACAAACAGAACATCTGGGCGCTTAAGATCCTGTTGCCTGGAGCTGTGAAATAAAACCTAATGGATTAGAAATTGCTTTGGCAGAGGTCTCATGAAGAGGAAATACTTTTAAACAGTAACCCGAATTATGTGGACATGTTTGTAAACATAGATTTTTTCTTTTTTTTTTTTTTTTTTCATTTAATCAGTCTGCTGGGATACAAAGCTGGAAGAATCAATGTCATTTTGTTTTCTCTTTGACTGTAATTGTGAGTGGGATTTTTCTTTTCCTTGATTTTGATAGAAGGGAGGAGCAATGAAAGAACTAGAAATTGATTTGGCTTAAAGTAAGGCTGGGATTTCTTTCAAATTGAACTTGATAGTGAGAGAATACATTCTCCTCATTAGCATGACCTGGAGCCCAAGTAAAGATTTGATGTTGCAGCATAAGCAGCAGAACACTGTGTGTTTTATAACTTCATGGTTATTAAAAATAGGAATTTACTGTGGAAGAACTTTACGGTTGGGTTTTACTACATATTTTCTAGTTTCAACTTGGGATCGCTAATATTCGTGAACCACTAGGCTCTATAGATCTTGCAAAATATAATTTATGCATCCATACTTTGAAATTAGTTTGTAATAGTTACAACTGTAATTTAGTCACAAGGGCTTGGGATTTTTGCTGTGGTAGTGTGATAATTAAATGAAACAATTTTTCATACTTTTTTTTGTATGTACAATGCACAAAACAACTGTATTGTTCTCAAATGCACTGTTTCAATAGGTATGAGATGAGATGAAAGTTTTCCCATGTCCATTCTTAAAAGACAGATTGCTGTACTTTTCTATGCTGCCAAGAGCTTACTCTGTGCAAAGCTTCATACAGGAGAAAGTATTAGAGAACAAGGTCCAAAATACCCCCCTGAGTCTTCACAGGGCTGTCCCCTGCAGAATAAAAAATCCTTTGCCTTGGTTGTTACTGCTGTAAATTCAGTGGAGACTTGCAGTTATACCTGATACCAGTTCAGGAAGGCCTTTCACTAATCACAGTCTTCATCACTGAATACATCCTCTCCATAATCAGAAACCATTTCTGCATCAGAGTAATTCACTTACTGGTGTAGCATGCAATCTGCTTACTCCAGTTTTAGTGGAGGTAGGCACGTGTTTCTGATGACACCCATGGCATTAGTGCTATAGCAAGATAAGCTTATTCTAAAGGCCATTATTCTATTTTTGATGAAAATTAATAAAGAATTGTTCTGTATATAGTTGTACTCGCAGACTTCATCAAGAAGAAGAAAAAGGGCTGCCTTATCCCAGGCTGTGTTTAGCCACAAAGGAGGAAAGCACAATTGGATGGGTGAGGCTCATTGGCACGTTACAAGAAGTCACAGGGCTGGATGTGATAAAAAAAAAAAAAAATAATAGTTTAAGTGCGAGAATGAGTTACAAATGGAAAGTATGAAATCTGTTTTCTTGTATTTCTTTCTTTCTGTCTTTCTTCTGGTTGTTTGTGTTAGGAACTTTACATTGTCCAGTTTCTTTTCTTTCCCATAAGGAAGTCAGCACAGCTCTACTGGCAATTAGATGAGAAAGACACAGTCAGATAGCTTGATGATTGCACATAGCCCGAGTAGAGAGAAGGGCAGGCAGGAGTGGGCAAATCACAGCAGCTCTTGAAGTATTTTCTGGAGGAAACTGCTAATTCAAGACTTCCAATCCTTGTGTTACTGATTTTGCATTTCTTTTTGTTTGGAATAAATCATCTTTTCATTTCTCATTTAAAAAAAAAAACAAAAAACAAAAAGCCTGAGTTTGAATTAGGCACACCTCCTTCTGTAAAAGTACAATGATGATGTTGTTAAGGCCAATAAGAGAGACTTTATTAAAATTGGAGGTATTCAAATATTGTTGCCAGGTACTTACTCTTTCTATTTTGCAGATATTCATTACTATTTGCACTTGGCTGACAAGTAAGACTGATATTTCTGCTTCCCTCTACTCCTTCCTGGTATTAAGGAAGAGATGCTTTGTAGTTATGTATGATACACGTCACTCCTTGTCCAATATTTATCCTACTTTACCTTAAGTATGAGAGACATGTAATTAATGACTGTGCTTTGCTCTGTCGCAGGTCAGGTAGCACCAAATGGCAAGTTTGATATGAAGTGTTCTTGATTCCTGTCTTAATGTGCTTATCTTGCCCTTGATTAGGACACCTTGAGTAGGATGGGAGTAGACCAGGCTCAGCCTAAGCCCCTAGGGGAAGATGAGGTGGACCTGGACTTTTCTACTGTTAGCCCCTATAAAACTGCAAAGCAAGATTATTCTCTGTGCATTCCTGCTTTGAAAAGGAATTTGAAAAGTTTCTCTCTCTCTGTGTGAGCAATAAAGTATGGACAGGAAACAAGAAGGAGTTTACCAGCTTATTTGTGCCTGTTCTTTTCAAACTAGAGAGTGTGCAAGATCAACTCAAATGTAAGACTTGACTATATATATACACATATATATATGTATGTTTATATACACACTGTTTCAGTAATGAGGAAAGCCACTGATAACTTTAATTTAAAAACATATGATGATAACAGTTGAAGTTAAATTTAGAGTAGCTAGTGGAAAAATTATTTCTATTAATTTATAATCTTATCTTAATGCCTAATCATTAATGGGCTTCTTTGAATCGATCAGGGTCTTTTTGTCACCTTAATGCCACTAGTAGAGTTGAAATAAAAACAGCTGAACTTGACACAAACTCACAAGAAATAAAACCAAGATCATAAGAATCTTGCTTTACATAATACTCTGCCATACACAGTAGCGTGTGTGTGTTGACCTCAACCTAATGCTTACTTACTTGGTTAGTAGCCTGATTTTCAGTTAGATGTTTAAATGTAGAAATGAAAGAATCAGTCATCCTTGTAATTTGGCTGCCTTTGGAGTTTAAGAGCTAACAAAGAAAGGATTATCATTATTAAAGACAGAGTACTAGTTCTGCTCTGTTAAAGTTGTGAACTCTTTTCTGTTTAAAGGCTGACTGTCTTCTGCATGCTTTAAAATACATGTGCTTGTACAGATTGCCTTCCAACTGAATGCATCTCACGGCTGTGTTGAATCGAGTTATTCCATTTTGAGGGTCATTAGAAACAGGGTTTTTTCTCTTCCTTTTTTTTCATCCAGTTGAAAAGGATACTAAGGAGGTTGCTTCTATTACAGAAGGAACATCATATCATTTTTCTCACTGAAAGTCTCCAGTGCTTCACCTCTATTTGGTCATATTTTTGTCTGCAAAAATGTGCTGTTGGTAAAGCTGGCATTAGATGAATGTTTGTTTTTACTGGCAGTGTACACATATCAAGAGGTTTTGCTGCAGAGATCCCAGAAGTGTCATGCTGATCCAGACTAGGCTGGAAGTTGTACGTATTTCCCTTGGAGAGTGAAACTCCCTTCTCTGCCTAAGCAGAATTGACATAAGGAGCTTTTTTGGTGGGAATCTGGCATTGCCACTTCTGCTTTGGAGTGAGAGACTATCATGGGCTTCATTCACATACAAGCATAGTTTGTAAAGAAAACTTAACATGTTTATCACGAATGTTGAAGAAGGAGCCATTCAGCTCAAGTTCTGCTGGAAAGTTTGGGACAGCTTCTGTCCTGCTAGATCAAGGTGTTCAGCAGTCTTCTGCATTTCAGAATTTCAGAAATTCCAGAGAAACCACTACTAAATCAACTCTCAGTGAGGTAGCTGTCAAAAATACAGGAAGAATCATCACAATCCTATGAGAATTGCCCCCAGAAAACAGATGTGAGCTTATGTTCTAAGAACTTTCCTTTTTATGTTTCAGATGTTTCTGTTGCTTTTTTCTGTAATGACCTTACCATCCTTCTATGGCAACAGATTCCTTCTTTCATTCTCATCGCATTCTCTATCAGTAAATTAGTGTGTGATGCTTACTAGATAAATGATTCAAATCCCTGCTGTTCTTAGGAAACAGAAGTTGCATCCTCAAATCTGATTATGTGTTGAACTAGCTGTGCTGGAGCTGATGCTTTGGAAAAAGTGTTTTCAGGCCTCTTTGGTTTTCCTGGCTGTTAACACATTGAACAGCAAACGTGTTTTCCAATTTAACCAACATTTTCCAAGTAACTGGTTTGTTTTTCCAGGTATCAGAATTCTATGGGTACCCTTGGGTAATGCTTTTCTCTTTGTGACAGATGAATGTTGGTTACTTTGGCGTCCTCTGCACCCAGTTCAGCCAGCCTAAACAATACATCCCACAGCCCAGGACATCTACATTTAGGGTCCACGTGACCTAAAAAGGACCAGACACATCTCCTGTATTCCTAATGATGCCAATGAGTTTACAGAGAAAATACTGATTCACCTGATTGAACAGGCAAATACTTGATAAAGAAACAGTAGATATCAAGGAAATCTAGATGTGTAATATTACTTCATGAATAGAGGTAGAAGAAGGTAAATCCTCTGAAGCAGTCATCTTCTGCTCCAAATTAACTTCAAGAAGAAGAATTAAAATAAATGCATTTCTTCTGTCAAACAGAGATCTGGGGTTATTGGTATCTGTGAAAATGTTCACACATTTCAAAAACAACTAATCAAGTAAGAATTCAGTGGCTAATAGTAATAGAAGCATTACAGCACAAAATCATGTGCATCTGTATACACAGCTGTTGGAAATGGGTAAGAACACTTGGAACAAAGTACACTACACAGGTGATATGCTGCGCTGTGATCTGAACAGGCTGGCACTGAACTTTCAAGAGTGCTTGTTCTATTCTCAGTGCCCTACCAACATTTGTTGAGTCTTTTTTAACAAATTAAAGATCCAGCATGTATGTCGACAACAATAATGGAAAGCAGATATCCTGAACTTGTCTGCCATCATATCAGAGTGTCATTATTTGGGGACTTATTAGGAAATATTAGTAATGGATAAGCATACTCGAAGACTTGAAAATAAATTAGAAGTTCTGACCGCCATAGCATAGTGAACAATGCAGATCAGATGCTGCTCAGATTATTGTTGTAGAAAAACAAAAGCAAAAGCAAATAACAACCAGATGCAATTCTTCATCATCTGTACAAGCACCAGACAGTCAGATCTGATTTCTTCTAGAAAAGACAAGAAAGAATGTCTCTTGCATCTATTCCACCTTCATCAATAATTGAATTATAACCATCCCCATTGCTCTTGTAGAGGAAAGCAGATGGTAAAGTGTTACTTCAGAGTGTTTTGGGGAACACAGAATTTTTCTTAAAGGTTATTAATACTTCTACTTAAGTGTTCTCTAGATGACTTTAAGAATATCCTAGGGATAGCTAACGCTAATATAGAAATAGTAGGAAAGAGATTATATTCTTGCATTTGGATTGCAAATTGGTAAAAGAAGTTATGTCTTATGTCTTATGATAGCTTAAATCTATCACTGTTTTACTAAAAAGTTCTTTCGTTCACCTTTTCAGGGCAATGTAGGTCAAAATGGAGTGTTCACATCTGAATTGAAGAGATTTGATAAAAAGTTGAGTGAATTGGCTTCTCGTAATCAAAAAGAAACATAGTGATAATTTTTAGCTTTTTTAAAAAAAAGTTTTTCCAGGTACACTAATGGAAAAATGTATGCCAAACAGAAATTCTACACAACTGTTGTTACTTTTTCGAGGAATATATTCAAAATAATAACAGAGCTTGCCAAAGAGCAACTTGAGAAGTGATTTTACATTTTTGTGCAGTTAATTATGCACAGGAAAGAAGTGTTCGTGCTAGAGTTTTCCACATGGCTGACAAACGTATAGAAAGATTCAGTTGCTAAAATTGGAAAAAAAGATCAATTCAATAATGAAGGAAGTGGCAATATGCTACAGTGAAGATGATTAAAGACTGGATTTCCAGAGGTGGTGACCTTATTACCATTTGGGCCTTTAAAACAATGTTAGTTATCGTTATGAAATACATCTTGTGCCCTAGATTTTAGAGGCTTTCTGCAGTCCTACTTTGCAGGTGTCCGTGGTGCTCCCTGCTGAGCTTGGGGCTTCCTAGTTAATGCAAGTTGCCATTGTAATGCTCTTCCCTTAACAGCCTTGGGGAGAGCAGGATTGCTTCTATGGCCTTGGGAAACTCCTGCCGGCCTTGAGGCAATTATGATTTTCCAGCCTTGTGTCTGATGGCTTTCATTAGACACAACTCTTTCAACTCTTACTGGATCTGGGATGGGGTTTTGCCTGCTTTGTGCATAATTAGTAAAATGTGTTGGGCATAGGGAGCTGCTTGTTTGTGTTTTGGTTCTTTTTTAAACTGACAAGTTTTGCATATTTTGATTTCACTGAAGCATTAATTATTTCCTTGAGCTGGTGAAAAAACAGGATTTGGTGAACTGAAACTGATCTGATACAGAAAATTTTGTTGGCAGAGCTACTGAAAAGAGCTAAAATAATATTTTGAAAGTGTAGGAACAGTCTGAAGAAACATAAAATCCTCTGATGTGTCCACTTGTTAACAAAGCTCCTAGTAACCACTAGTAAATTGAAGGGATGAAAAGCAGAACAAAGCTCCTGTTCTCACCTCTCATTCATAGAGTTTGGCTTTCATCTTACATATTGACTGAGATTTCCACAAACTAAACATTAAAATATAGTAAACCATTACATTTTCTTGATTTTCTGTCAAAACAGCAGCAATCTTATTTCTTGTGGATTTATCACATATAAATTGGAGCATTTGAACAGAGATTGAATCTGGCATAACACACTCATAAGGAACCTTGTCTGTCTTGTTTTAATAGTGTATTCCCAAATTGGACAAGTAGCACTATCCAGGTTTCAGAATGTAATTTCACATAATTCCATGGTTTTTCAAAGACTCTTTGAAGAATATGCTGTGTTGTTGGGTAGAAGTTATAGGTGGCTATGGTTCTTTCTCCCCCCATGCATGGTAAATTAATGAACTAATTCTAGAGAAAATACATATAGGCTTCTTCTCCCTTCCCTTTCTCTTCACTAATCTATTAATGAAAGTCATAGTGTGGCTCACTGTGAGCCAGCTTACACTCTGAGGATGCACACTTCAGACACCTTAGAATCACTTTTGGTTGCTTATAGCCAAAGTAGTTGTTTGCATGGGCCAGATCAAGGAAACCCTAAGTTAGGTTTCCTGCATCTTGTATTTATTGTGAGGTGATAGTGGTATTAGGTTGTCTAGAATATTCACATATACTTTAATAACAAAAGAAATAATAATTTATAGAATGGAGCCCAAGTATCTAAATAGTACTTTGTTTGAAAACAGGTACAGTTTTATAGTTTCTGGATTCCTAAGAAAAAAATCTATCCGCAGCTAATTGTATTAATCCAGAACCTGTCATCTCTTTGGTTAGAGGGCAAATGGCTCTTACTGTGAAAGCTTTGGGAACGCATTTAGAATTGTTCTTTTTATACAGCAATGCTACAGCCTTCCTTTCTGGATAATACTTTTGTGACTAATGACTACAACTTATGCAAGATCTGGTTAATAAATTCAAAGTAATCATGTTAATTAGTTTGTCAACAGTTTGATCATGGTCAGTATCAAAATGATTCTACAATACTAGAAAGGAGACTTTATTTTAGGAACTAATCACTTTATTCATACATTTTATTTCTACAAAAGTGAGATTTGGAAGAATATTCATTAACTGTGAGTCATGACATAATGGAATCATACCAGAGTCTGTGGAATCCCTCAAAAGTTATTGAGCAAAATTGCTAAACTAACTAATGTGCAACTGCAAATCTGAGGGGAGATGAATACAGTGTCATCTACTATTGAATCTATTGCCATAAATTAGATACCACATCTTTTCACTTGTCTTTATAAAAATATTTAAGTAAATATATGGTTCTATACCTCATAATATTTACCAAATTCTTGCAATTTTTCTCTGTGTAATTTACATGAGTAAATGGAATTTCCTTTTTCCATGGTTTTATAAAATACATAAGAGAAAAAATTTACTTGGTAAATGCTATGCTCAAGCAAGAAAATACAGGTAAAATTTTAAATTCACATATCCTATAAAAATAGAGGCAATATATATTTTCTGCATATTTCAGAAAAAAACAAAACAAAACACAAAGGAAGAGTCAGTGCTGCTTCTTTAATTCAATCTAAAGATAGTGAAATCACAGCAAAAAGCTACAATAGGAAGAGAAGAAAATTTGTCATGCTACTGATGGATTGTGATGTGTAAAATATAATTGGAGATGACAGGGGAACATCAGAAATCAAAGAAAGTTCTTAAAGAGGCCTAAACAATGCTTGGCAGTTAAAATAAGATCATGGTTATTTGACCAAAAATGGTAAGTTATGAAGCTAGTAATAAAAAAGGTAATGTAAAACAGTTTTTCCTGGAGTGAGACATGTTTGAAAAAGGTATTGTTTATAAAGCCAAGTATCATAGTTAAAGTTTTATTTACAGGAATTAAAGTATTCAAGGCCTGATCTAATGCCTACTCGAGTTAACAGAAGGATGCTTACTGACTTCATTGAACTCTGGAGGAGATTCCCAAAACATTTGACTTCACTTAAGTTGTCCTGCTTAGGTCAGGTTGACCTCATTTTGCTTGAAACACAGTCAGGCTTATGGAGGATGAAGAGTGATGGATATTGAGAATAATGCAGCAAACACTCAGCTGGGGAATTAAGGCTTTTGAGGTGGCTATGAAAGCCAGCCGTTGACAGAAACAAAAAATGTAATTTGTTTTTCTAGCACATGCCGAACAAGTGCCAAAATGAGTGATTCACTGTCTAAAATTTTAAATTAACAGAATCTGTCCATTTTGGAAAGCAGATTATCAAGCCTGCAGTTTTGTGACAGAGGATTCTACAGTGTTCTTCAGGCTTTGTGATCCTGGTAAGTACTGACAGTAAAACTAGAGAATGAAATAATTTGTATACTAGAGCCTCATCCAGAATGTCTGTGTGAATAACATTCAATTTTTTAAAACATGTTCCTTGCCTAAATGTTTGTTTTTTCTATGCTGGATCCCCTCATTGCTCTGCCTTTAGAAATTTACACCCAGAAATCAGAAAAAATTACAGCTACATCTTTCTGTTTCAAGTCGTTACGGCACAGAGAGATTGATGTGGCTATGAAGACAAATCAATAAAAATGGAACTGATCAGTCTGATTTCTGTTCCACCCAGCTTTAGTGCAAACCATCCTACTTAACTTCATAAAACCCGTAACAGTGTACTAATAACAAAACAAGGAAAAGCTCCCATTTCCCACTATGACTGTAAGCTAAGTATCAAGCCTCTACCAGTTCAAACATTTTCTGATCCTGAAAGCAGCCTCCCTCTGTGAGAGAAAATGCTTAAAGAAGAGGGCCAAAGCTCCTCTGTGTTTTCTTCCCTAGGAGGACATGCAGGAGTGGGGACAGGAAGGGCACTGGAGGCGGAGAGGGCAGAACTACCTACCTCCCGTCGAAACTTCACAGTTCCTGCTGCTGTGTGAGTGCTCTAGAAACCAGTGCAAGAGGCATTCATCTGGAATTCCTCCCCATGCTCCCTTATAGTGCCAAGTGACGCACAGCACAGCAAGAGCAAGTGTCTTCAGGGCACACTTGGGTCGATCATATTTTAAAGCAGTGCTCTTCATTACTAGAAACACAATTAAAGTGAAAACCCTGGCGGTAAAGCAGTACCAGTCTTTGTGTACAAAGGGTGGCTGGTTGTCTGCTCCTGCAGATGAGAGTGCATTTGCAGGCTTCCTGGCGATGTTGCTTCTCACAGTTATTCTCAGAGTCAGAAAAGGATTCAGCTAAAACTAGAATGGGAGGATTTCTAATTTGCTTTGTGGTGTGTAAACATGGTGACAGGATGAACAGTATTTTACAAGTAAGTTCTTGAAGAGAAATTGTTTGCACTATTATAGATTTAAATGCAGCATTCTGGACAAAACTAATCATATTAAAGATGCCAGTTTATGTGAATATCAGCATTTCTTGATAACAAATAGTAAACAATGAACTGAATTGTGCTTGAAAATAGATAACGATATGGCAATCTTCATTATCGTTAATGAGAACATGGCAAACTCCTATCTTATATTCATATTCGTATTTTATCTTTAATGTGTGAATGGTCTCATTTCCACTTTGAGAGAGATGTATTTTGTCCATCCTCCAAGAAGATGGTCAGAAAACATTCCTTAAACAAATTAACAATTCAAAAACCTTGAAAATGTTTACGAGGTGCAACCTAAAAAAAAACTAAAATCTTTTTATTAAATGTGTTTTATCCACATGTCCATAAGAAGGAGAGGTTTTGATTTCTTAATATTCACTTATTTTCATACAGTGCTCATGGCTTTTAAAGGGTCTCTGTAACATAGATCACAGCTTTTTTTTACAAAAATAGTTTGGTCCAGTGTTTGGCTTTAAAGAGTTAATATATCTGCTTTATTTCAAAGGATAACTCTGTTGATTTGTTCTTGTGCTTTTTCCGTGTACACTGCAGGGGACAAGTGGAAAAAAAAGCTTGGTAGGTAGGCCAGGGTGTTGCTGTGTTTTCATTTTACATATATTTGTCTTCCTCAGCAACTCCAAAGATTTCATATCTCTTCTGAAGCATTGTTGCACTCTTACCCAGTGCTTTATAATTTCAATCTACATCCAAGATTTTATACAAACAAAAGCAGAACTGGCTCTAGTGGATACATAGGAAAAGTGAGCCAAAAGGAATTTTGCAAAACAAACTAACAAAAAGTTACTTGGTTTCGTGATGCTCTGTTTTAAAAAGGGGTTATTAAAAGCATTTGTTTTCGAAGAAGGTTACTTTAAACTTATTTCTTTTCTTCTGTTCTATCCTAGAAATATCAGTTATGCCAGCTCTTACTCTCCTCAGTTTTTCTGAAAGCCTGCTGATCTTCTCAAAAGGTATGCATTATCCTTCTTAATTTAATTGAGGTGACAAGCATGTTGAATGTAAAACTAAGATGTGTTTCCTGTTAATGTTTAGACACTGAATTTTTATAGTTATAAGAAAAAATAATTAAGTTCTGCACAGAAACAAATTGTTTTCCCTACTTCTTGCTATTGTTCATAATTGACTTTGCTCTTCTGTAGTTATTTTACAAGCTCCACGACCTCTCTGTTTTTCTGAGCGTTATTGAAGCTAGATGGTCTTAGTCCAGATGCCTAAGGGTCTGTGTCTTTCACCTGCTTGTGATTTGCATGAATCTTGAAGGGCTGTAACTGCACTAAAGATGTCAGTCTCAGGCAAATCTGATGGAAAATCACCAGTGTTAAGAAATCACTGTGGGAAAAACAGGCTAAGAGGCTCTTCCTTGCTTCTGTCTTTCCTTCCCTTACACACAGGTCACAGAAGCCTTGTCTCCATAGGCAGCCAGTCTAGAGTTGAAGGGTATCAGTGCAGTTGACAGAGGAACAAGCTTTTCCATTGAGGTGTATGTGCACTTTAATGGCAACATTATTTAATCAATTCCTACTGAGTAACTTTCCATTCCAAGGGAAACCTCTGCCTTTTACAAATGTGCCTCCCTCTTTCAGTTGCAGATGACAAAAAACTTGTGGCTTTTTCCTCTCTTTCCATGTGGCTTTGTAATACCCTCATTACAGGAAACTTTTACTGCCTGAGGCTATGGACAGCAGTCTGTTTGCACTTCTAGAAGAAGTAACATTAGCAACGAACAGTTAGGTAAAATCAAAACAAATCTGGAAGAGCTAAAGGGTTTCTGTTATCAGACATACTTTCAGTGGAAGGCAAGGAATAGCTTTGAGCCGCTGGGAGCACTGTTTCAAATCAGGGCCTCATTTCTTAGCAGACTCTTCTAATTGCTCCAGAAACAGTGATGATGTCCTGATGACATTGGCTTCACATGGACATACAAGAGGAGAAATACCTCTGTGTTTGCAGGGAAGTTTCAGTGGATAGATCGTAACTGCCTCTGGCATTTGAGCAGAACATAGGAACTGTTGAATATCCTGTTGTTAAATAAAGCCCAGATATCATTGATTTCCATGAAGGTCTGAGATCTCTTTAAAGGTTTATGAAGAAGTCAACAAAATACAACCCGCAGTGCTGTATCGGGACTGTGCTTTGAACAGTGAGGGAAAGGTAGTTTTCTGAGCAGTACCATTCCTGCAGCACTGAGAATCCCCACTAAATGTAGTCCCAGCTGAAGTGGCTTAGCTTTTACAGCTGTCAAGGAGGTATGTCATAGGAGATGGCTTTGAGTCATAAGGTTTTGATTTGCACCCACTGTTGGTTTCACAGTATCATTTTGCAATTTACAGATACCTTAACAAAATCTTTGTCAGTAAAATGAGAAAATCTGAATAGGGCATAGAACTGTCATAAAATAAAAACTATAAAATATAGACTTGTTTTTCTCTTAAAATTTGGATTTCCAGGGTAGAATATAAAGTTTTCAGTGAAATTCGATCATTTGTTTACGGGTGAGTGCCTCTGTCTGTCTGATAGCAAGTCTCCTTGGCATATAAAAAATGTTGAGCATCACCTGTTCTGGGCATATATGGTTGTTTTTCTAACAGGAAAAAAGATTTGGTTTTGGTTTTGTTTTTTTTTTTTTTTTTTTCTGTTTAGTCTTCTTGGAGTGAATCTATAGTTCTCATGTTTTTATATTGACTATTCTTTTGGCTATTCCACACTGAATCTTTCTCCCATTCCTGTGAGGGAGTGTAGGTATGGCTTTTGGAAGATCAGTTAGACAAGTTCTGCACTAGCCTTTATGGGTACCAGAGAAATTATACTTGAACAAAATACCAGTGTGTGATTTGGAAAGGAGGAAAAGGAAAAAATCTCTTTTGGAAAGGAGTTTGGCTTGTCTCTTGCTGTAAGTCTGTTGCTACATTTACCTGCTACCTGCTTGGTATTAGTAAAACCTGATCTCCCCTAGCCTCTGCAGAGACTTTATTTCTGTTTCAAGAAATGAGGAGTCACACAAAATTGTCAGCCTGTCTCTGCTTGTAACATGTTGTATTTGTAGAAATCCTGCCCACCTCTAAGCAATGACTACAAGTTTGCGTTGGTTGCCTCTGACTTTCAGACATTTTCAACTGTATTTTCAATAAGATGCCAGCTTCAATATTTCTCTTCATATGAATCAGACCTGGGAAGGGCAATATCATTACTGTAGGTGGGAACAAAGAATGCAGTGGAAAATAGGGCAAGATTGTATCTGATATTTATCTTAAAACTAAAAATTTATCTTTGGACATCTTTAGAGAACTGGAGCTGCTAGAGATCATGTGTCGTGGTTTGAGCTCAGAGGGCAATTAAGCAGCACACAGCTGCTCACTCCCCCTTACTCCCCCTTCCCTCCCAGTGCTGAGAAGAAGAAAATAAGCACAAAATCAGGATTTGAGATAAGGTCAGGGAGGGATGACTCACCCATTACAGTCATAGGCAAAAGACAAACTCTTTAGGGGAAGAAAAAAATAACATAAATTTAATACAGACAACTAACAAGAACACTACTTAACAGACAGAGTAGGACAGTGAGAAGCATTGCCACATCTTGTGAACACCTTCCCCCCACTCCTCCCTTCTTCCCGGGCTCAGCTCTGCTCCCGATATCTCTACCTCCTCCCCCAGCGGCGCAGGGGCAGGGAATGGGGGGTGCAGTCAGTGCTGCCACTGCTTCCATCTGCAGTGGGGGGAGCTTCTGGAATTTCTCCCCCTGCTCCAGCGTGGTCCCCCTCTCACAGCAGACAGTCCTCCACAACTTTTCTCCAACTGGAGTCCCTCCCACGGGCTGCAGCCTTTCCCAAGCTGCTCCAGCATGGATCCCCCCCGGCATGCTGCAATCCTCCCAGTGCTGAACTACAACAGGGGGGGCTGCTTCTCCCCACAGGGTCCCAGCTGCCTTTGAGTGCAGTCACCTTAATTATCCATGCAGGGCCCCCCAACAGACCGCATGTCAGTGTCTGCTCCACCGTATCCCTCCATGGGTGGCGGGGGGGGGGCCACCCTGCCGTCTCACCACAGGATACAGGGGGGTCTCTGCTCCAGCACACCTCCCCCCTCCTTTCTTCCTCCGTTCCTCCACTGACCTTGGTGTTCACACAGCTGCCCCAACTCCTCCTCACCAGTCCCACTGCTCCTCACCACGTCCCTTCTTAAATACATTCTCACGGAGGCGCAGCTGATGGGCTCAGTTTTGGTGCAGAGGTGGAGCTGACTTGGAGCTGGGGGAGCTTCGAGAAGCTTCTCACAGGGGGATGCCCCTATAGCCCCCTCCCCTGCCACCAAAATCCCCACCACTTACTCAAACCCAGGATATCATGTCTAGTACCAAGCGTAAAGTGGAGAAAGTCTTGTTATTTACTGTGAGAAAAATTAGCTAACTTTCAACTGACAGTCCTTTAATTTTATCCATTTCCATCATTTCTCATGGTTGATTTTGACAAAGGATTGCTAAGAAGACAGAGTAGTTTAGAAAATTGTTTGGATTAGTTTCCTAGTAGCTTCTAAAAATTGAAGTATTTGACAGCGGTTTAGGAAAGCACTAGATAACCTGAATTCACACAGTGAGTATTGTGTAACATTTTTTACTCAAGTCAGGACAGCTGTGCTTACAAAAGATCTTGTAAAATGCTGAGTGTATTGTCCTTCCATTTGTAGCCGAAATACTTTTTCTACTGATGGTGGCAGTGACGGGTGAAAAATTTTGGCTGGAGAGGAAGATCAAAAAAGCTTCCTAATTTATTTTGTAATTGTAGCTGAAGCCTCTGTGAAATGCACATATTTTGACTAAGTGGGGATCAGTTCTTTCTTCATAACTCAGTTTGTGGAGATCTTATAAAAGAAGAAATAAAATCAATAAAAAGTTTAGAAGAAGTGCATTTATCTAGGGACTTTAAGTCTTTTCCCTGTGATAGAGTTTATATTCTACTTGTTTTTTTTTTCCATATTGTGTAAAGTAACCTTAGAAAACATGGGTCACATTTTTGTCAATGTCACTTGCTCACAGTTTTAAGCTTTCTGAAGTGCTGAGAAATAGGTCACTTCCCCAGAATTCAGCAGTTAGTTTTCATGTTTAGTGGAGCTGAAGGTTAGGAAAAATTTCAAAGCCTCTTTTGTTTTTCTTTTTTAAGCCATTATTCAACCTTGAAATGAAAACTCAGTCACTAAACTATGCTAAATAGCTCGATTCCCTAGTTTGCTGATTGAGCTAAACGGCCTTTGGAGATATTTATGAAGATGACTTACCTTCTTCTTATATACAACAGTCATGCTTCTTCATGCATGTAATAGGAACAAGAGAAACTCAGGCCTAAGATTTTCACATTCTGAAATGGTTTAGCTATTTTTGCAATAAATCTAGAGTTTTAATCTGAGACCTGAGTTTTTTATTTTAGAATGAACCATAAGATACACTTTTTTTCCTAAAAATTGGACCTATAAAAACAAGATACACACTCAGACAGAGTCGGATTCCTATAAACATGAACATTTCAGCTGCATAACATTTATATGACCTCTGTAATTCTGTACATGAAGAAAGGGAAGAGCAGCTCTTCCTTCCTGTGCCTGCTACGGCCAGAGGACAGGGAAGTTAGGTAGGTCCCCGCTGAGCCATGCTGAGCATGGTGATATGGTCAAAGTCTACACTTCTAAAGGTAATGTTAAAATAAACTTCCCTATATGGAGAGAGAATGGTTTTCTTCTACCCAGAGCAAAACTCATCAATTCGTATATTAAGTTCACCCCTCCTTCAAACATTCTATATGAATAGAGAAGCTGGAAGTGAATGGAACCAAATACTGAATCTTTTCCGAGTTCCTTTTTCCTTTTCAGTATTATAGCTGGGTGTTCTGTAGGGCTACAGAAACCAAAATAACCTTTAGTTTGCTTCTCCTGGTGCCACACACACTCCCACCCCCCTCCTCAGGCAGGCACAGAGGGAGGCACTGTAAGGAACTGAAGGAGTTAATGCCTCAAACATTCATGGATGTGGAAAGCCTCAAGGATGAGCTGTGGCTGTTGTGGTGAGTGGGGGGAATGAACGATCTGCCCAAGGAAGGGCAGAGCGTATGAAGGGTGCACAGCTCCACTGCCTTGTGGTTGTATTGCCAAATTCCTTAGACAAGCCCCAAAGCGGGGAGACGTAGGCTGAGTGAAACCATGTGTTCGGGTTAATGCCTACACTTTAATTTACGACTGTACCCTTGAAGAAGGGCTAAGAAGCTTGATAAGAGAGATAAACAACCAGCACCAGATGGAACCAAAGCCTGGATAATTGCCCAAAAAGCACAAACTGAGGAAAAAGCGGTAGGAAGGAGCACAACCACCAGCTCAATTGGATGAGGGGGTTGGTGCACCCCATCCCTCCTCCACGCATGTGCAGAACCCTTGCTCCACCTTCCCGTCATCTCTCAGGGAAATGAGTTCCTGGAATACCTGCCTCTCTTGTCTAGGATGCAGATCAGCTGATAAGATGAATTTAAAAGGCAACAATAAACTTCTCTGGGTGTGCACCTACCACCTAAGATTAACAGACCTGAGTCAGAGCTGGAACTTGAGGTGGTGATCTGGATCCTTTGACTCCCTTTCCTTTTGTTCCTTTTCCTTTTCCTTTTCCTTTTCCTTTTCCTTTTCCTTTTCCTTTTCCTTTTCCTGTTCCTTTTCCTTTTCCTTTTTTCCTTTTCCTTTTCCTTTTCCTTTTCCTTTTCCTTTTCCTTTTCCTTTCCTCTCCTTTTCTTTCCTCTCCTTTCCTCCTTTCCTTTTCTCCTTTGAGGCAGGGAAGCAGGCAGGATGCAGTCAGGGAGGCAGGCAGGAGTAGACAGGAATGCAGGCAGACAGGCAGGAGGGCGGACAGGCAGAAATGCAGGGAGGGAGGCAGGAGTGCAGACAGGGAGGCAGGAATGCAGGCAGGAATGCAAACAGGAGTACAGGCAGGCAGGCAGGCAGACGGACAGACAGGCAGGCAGGCAGGCAGACAGACTGACACAGTCGGGCAGCCGGGCAGCGGCGGCGGAGCGGGGCGCAGGGCCGCGCAGGGGCAGTAGGGGGGCGCTCCCGTCCCGCCTGTCCCCGCCCCCAGCCCGGCCGGGGCCGCGCGCTGCTGGGCGGGGCTGGCTCGGGGCGGGCCGGCGGACAGGACGTGACGCTCCGCTGCCCTCCGGAAGTGGCGAGTCCTCGTTGGCGCCCGAGTCAGTTAACGGGGTGTCATCCTGACCCTCGCGTCGCGAGCTCTGTGGCGTTTGCGTTAGAGGCGCCCTCAGACACTTGAACTAGGTATTAAGAGCGGAAACCCCTATGGAAAGGGGCGTTACCGCCCGGTGTGCCGGTCGGCACGGTGCGCTCGGAAGTCCCCAGCGTGGACACCTCCTTCAGAGGTAGAAGCTGAATGCGTCACTTGTCAAAAGTTTAACATCCAGCTACAATCCCTGTAGAAGGGAGGTGGGGAGAATGGCTCTTGCAAGTTACTAACATGTTTCTCCTCTAGTTATGGCTGCAGAAAGTCACTTCTTAATTCCTCCTGTGTGAACAAATTTCATTTTGGTCACAGGGAAAGCATTAGGATTTTCGTCAATTTTCTTTAATAAGTGTCATTAATAACTTTATAACCTTCTGTAGTTTTGCAATAATGTGTTAACCGATGTAATGTAATGATTGGCCTAAATCTGGAAACATTTTCAATCCTATGCAAAACTTGGACATCCTCTATTCAAAGGTAATACTCTGCAGTAAGACTTCATTTGAATTTTGGTTTACTTACAAATCCATGCACAGGATGGGTATGCATAATGTCAGTTGGAAACAAGTTTTTCTAAGGTGTTGCTAAATGCGTGTTAATCTTTTATGTACAAATGCACAGAAAGTGACTTCCTGTTCTTAGAAGTCTCTTGGAAAATGGTTTGCAGGCAGTTCGTCCTAAAAGAAGGTTTGCATCTGACATGTATGTAATTATTTAAATTCTGATGGCTCTTCAGCTGTGGGAGAATGCAAGATTCTTTCACTGCAGTCTATATGCATCTTTCTTGCTGGCTTTAGTAGGTATTTGGTAAACACTAAGATGGCAAAAATTATGACTATCTTGTGGGAACATGCATGTTTTCATTATTCTCCTAAACCTGCTCCTCCCCATCTTTATAGTAGTGTTAACAGGGGGAAAAAAACCAAACAAACAAAAAAAACCCAACCAACCAACCAAACAAACAAACAAAAAACAAAAAAAAAAACAAAAAAAAAAAAAAAAAACAAAAACAAACAAACAAAAAAAAAGACCTCTTGAAGAAAACTAATAAAAGGTAGCCTTAAGCAAAAATCCGAAGGAGAACATCTTCATTGGAGGCTTCAAGTAAATTTGGCAAGCGTGGCTTAGTGTCACAGATGGGGAACTATCCAGCAGAATTCTTCTTGCAGTCCTCAGGAAATCAAATTAGCCTGACAAATGTCTGGCTGCACACTTCAGAACTAAACTCATGAATGTTCTAGCAACATCTGCTGTTACTTATGTGAATGTGACAGAATAAAATTGAACATAACATGCTAGTGAGCCAGCAGATCTGACTTTGATCTTTCTCATTCAGGACAAAAGGAGGGATTGAAGTACAAAATGGAAAGCAGTTTCTAAAATACAACTTTAAAATTTAAATGATGACTAAAAAGATCTAAAATGACCTTTTTCAAATCATGTTATCAGTGTGCAGCAGGTCATTTTTTCCAGGAACTCTTCTTGTTCAGAACAGTTGGCCATTCAGTGAGGAACAGGAACTGATTTTCTAAGTTGATATAATGCAATTTGTGAAAAGAGTGAACTCCAGATATCAAAGACTTTGCAGTCATTTCAATGAACCAGAGAGAGACAAATCCTGACATCAAATGTAGTCATGAAAGATACTTCTTAGCAAGAATAATTAATAATTAAAGGCATATTTTCACAATTTGAAGGGAAAAAATATGCATAATATAAATTCTTCCCAGTGAGTCATTTTGATCAGGGAAGTACAATACTGCATCTTTTAAAGGAAAAAAAAAATGTGTTTTGAACCCATAATGTTTGTAAAATAATGTCTTTGAGATTCCTTGACTGGCATTAAGGCTATTCAGGCTGCCATCACATTTACACACCACTTGGCAGATCATCACATTCTTATATTAATTTTCAACTTCATTCTTTCCCATGTGTGGAATAATTGTTGACTCCAATTTTAGAAACAAGTGTGCAGATGCATACTCATGGATATGCCATCTCTTGCATACCAAGCTCTCTGTATTGTTTATATTCTTGCTTTTTTCACTGCTAATGATAACAATTACGGGTAAAAGCATTTTAGTAATGATGAACTGGTAAGAGCAGACATTTGGAATATTTGATTCTAGCTCTGCTATTAAGCTACTATTAATTTAGGTTTTAAACATGTCACAGAGGAACTGAAGGAACACTCTGACTATTGACCTGTATTTTTACATGAGATACAAAGCAGCTCAATGAATTCCCACTTGTCATGCAAAACAAGCTTGTGTATATCCACCAGTTACTGCATTTAGGTGCGGAGTCCTATGCCCATAATGTTATAGGCAATACAGAAGTACGGAAAGGTCTTTTCAAACAAGATGAACTCAATACTCCGTAGTCTAGTTCTTGACCTGCTGTGCTCCAGAGGGTTAGCATCACTAAGTTGTGCCCTCCCTAAAATGACCATACAGCACTTCTCAGATCTTCATGACTTTTGAGGGGAGAAGAAGAATCAGTGTGTGTGCAGCTCCCAGATTTTCCCATGAAGCTGGTGGAAAGCACAGGGAATTTTGATGTTAAGTTCAAGAATCAAATCTGTTTCTCTTGTATGCCAATAATGGCATTAAGTTTAAGAACATAGATCGAGTCAGAAAAGTATAATTTTGTAGCTTCACCTTTTTATGTACACTTCTGTAACATTCTTATTTGAGTTTGCCAAAGTCTGGACTGTGATTTGGGAATGAAGAGCTATGAAGAACAAAACTCTTTACTCTCCTTCATACATAATTATAATTATTGACAAGTAAGTTTTGAACCCAGTATTTTTACTTAGATAATGAGGTGGTGAATGGTATTCATACCTGCATTTCAGGGACTGGGTTGAGCTTGCAGTTTTCTTAGTTGAACAATCTTGGTTTGATTTGCTCATCGAACAAGTTGGATACAGAAGTTTTCAGTGAAAGGTGGCTGTGAAAGGAATAGTGATGTGTTTATGTGGAATAATGTACTGGACCATACTTAAAATGTTAGCATTTACAATGTGGCTTTCAAGGAAGCAGATGTAAGTTTAGCTGGGTAGACTGTTGCCCCCTCCACGTGTGGACCTTTCGTGACAGGCTCTCTGCCCCAGAATTTGGAAGACAGATCAATAGAGTGTTTGTGCTTATAGTAGGGGTTTTTTTCTGCTGGGTGCAGGCCTTGCAGCAGTTGTGGAGGGAGATTCCCAAAGTCCACATGATCTTTAGCTTTATGATAGCCAGGAGGAGTCTGGGATTTTGGAAGCATCCTGGTTGCCACCCATGCTTACAGGAGGAGCAGCAATATGGAATCGGAGAAATTCTTGATTAAAGTTTCTGATGTTTACTTCAGCCTTTTTACCTCTGGTGGCTCCAGAATGGTTTTCACATGTAGTGATCTTTGTGATATGCAAGCATTGCTCCTTGCAGGAAAGATGTAGGATTGGACAATAGTCCTAGGATAACACAGATTTATGTGAAAGACCAATTAATGTATTATTTCTAATATTACCAGAAAAAGTTAAGAAAGAATAAAGTTACCTTTAAGTGCTTCTATTTTTTTAAGACTTCTAGAAGGCAGGTTATGACTTAGGAAAATTTGCCTCTTAAAGAGAACATTTTTGCATAGTTTCCAGTACCCTTTTACATGTGGGCTGTATAACCAGGGGCCAGAGTCTCAACGGTAATCAGGTGTTTCAGTGCTCAGTGATGCCTAACTGACACAGAATTAGGCAACAAGTCCATTGAATGCACTGTTGAGGCTGTTTGGGCTGTGTGCTGTAAATTCAGAACAGCCAAAAGTGTAGAGGAAACCAAATATAAAGTATGTAAGAAGAAAGCCAGAGGGAACGTAATGATATTAATAGACCTACATAGATCTTTTACAAGGCTTTAAGATGCCTTGGAAATATTCTACTTTGGCACCAAGGTTTTTCACTTAAATAGGCCAGAAAGAAACAATAAGAAAAATTAAAGGAAGTGACCACAGCCAGTAGGTTGTAGCTGACCACCAGATAAAAGATCAGGGTGGTTCATGTAACTTAAATGAGACTAGAGGTAGCATGTTGGCCTGTGGGCTAAGCTTCTGTGTGGCTATGAGGCGCCTTGGGATGGTTTTGTATGTGGATTGGGAGGAGCCTGTGGAGGGGGGAGAGTTGGGAGGTCGGGGAGGAACCAACTGAGGTGATTTTCTGAGCATTTTGACAGTGGGTTTATGCTGTGCTCTGCATTTAAGCTCTAGGTAAGGGTTGGTCAATCACAGAACCAGCTGGAGGTCTGAAAGGTTCTTACTACAGAGAAGTGACATGATTGGCAGTGGAATGAATTTCCCAATTTTACTTTGTTTCTGATCAGAAGGGCTTTTAATTTCATAAGCATGAGGTCTGTTGATAGGCAGATAGGTAAGAACTCATTATCTATAATGCTGTACCATTAACATGGTACTGGTCTGTGTGTCCATAGAGTGTCTGTGTACCTAGAGTGCTCCTAAGCCAGCCATGTATATGCTGGTTTTGAATACTGAACTCAATAGCCACTCCCCTCCAAAATACTGTTTTAAAGAAAGAAATCTCTGGAAATGTGGGTAAATAAAAGATTTTCTGGAAAGTATAACTAAAGGAACCAAAATCTAAATAACAGGCCTAATATGCGCCTTTCTCAGACATCTGTATCTGGGTGAATCAAGGTTTATTTGTTTTTTATGACTTCCATTGAGCCTGTCTGCTTTGCTTTTTTTCCAGCCAGCAGCGTTGTTCCTCAGAAGCTGTTGCGGTTGTCTTCTTAAACTCTTTAAGCCTTCTCAACTTAGAAATATATTATTTTCTCTGGCAATCTGCAGAATGCCAGTATTCTCAGGAGGAGAGCATTAAGGGAAAACAAGTATTCATCTTGATATTGCCAGTTGAATAAAAATGATTAAGAGAACAAACTGTTGAATCTGAAGATACAGCCCCTGAC